>NC_141687.1:563358006-564008470 GCF_964263255.1 Lissotriton vulgaris
AACTAGAATTACATTGCATTTTACGATAGTATCACCCTTTAACAGTTTCTAACCCACCCAACCCTCTCCCACCCTCCGCGTCTTCACTTCCTAGTACATAAGTAAATCCTTTCCTAACTTCCTTATTCTGTCCCAGCCTACCATAAAATATAAACATTCTTTGCATGCACCACTTTTCTCAGGCCAAGTGATATATTTTATTTAACCATGGGAGTAGTTTGCGCAGTAGCACTACGCGTAGCTACACAAAGTGCACTTCGCACTACGTGAGCTACGCGTAGCACTATGCGAACTGCGTAGTACCCTGTTCGCACTGTGCAAGATGTCCTTTTCAATGATTGCACAGTCCGGACAAGCATTCGGTACTGTACAATCATTGAAAATGGCATCTTGCACAGTGCGAGCTGTAGTTTTCTGCTGCTCGCGTCGAATTTTACTCGAGCTGCAGCTTTCTCAACGCCGACTGGTAGCTTCTCATCGCGAGCAGTCGCGAGAATACGCTACCAATCGCAATGAGAAACCTGACCTTCCCGCATTGAGAATCTTGCCGGGAGGTATATTTTCCACGCTTGCGATCGCAACTTGATGTTGCTTATCGCGAACGAGGAAAAAGTCTCGCCGGAATGTCATTTTGCTTGCTCGCAGTTGCCAACTTGACGTTGAGGACCGCGAGCAAGCAAAAAATTACCGCTGCACTACGCTACACATGTGTGCCATGTGCTACGTGCAGTTCACATAGTGCGAAGTAGCGCAAACTATGTGAGCATTTTATTATTGCTTCTATAATGGATTAAGGCAGTTCAAATCTTTCCCTTTCAACAATCGTCGAACAAAGTAATCAAGCTTAGGCACTTGATGATGATCAGTTAAACGTCTACCTATCCGGCCTATTCCCTCTAACTTACCTGTAGTAGACTAAGTTAATAAATATTTTCCTTACTGTAGGAAGGTCGGATGTGCTTCTATGGTTACCCCCGCTTTTTGCCTGGTGCTTAGCTGCATTTGACTAGTCTGACTGGGATCCTGCTAATCAGGACCCCAGTCGATCTGTTTTCCCTCTAAATTGTTGTGCTTAGTACTTAGGTACACTCCAGAATGGATACGGGGTACCCTTATAAGTCCCTAGTATATGTTACCCATCTACCCAGGGCATAGACCCCCCAGAGGTCTTCCATAAGCTGAAGCATGAATTATGCCACCCATGAGAGACCATTCACAATGGAACTACAGGCTTGCCATCGCAGCCTGTGTAAGCTGGTGCTAGCACCACTTACTAAAGATATAGGTTTCCTATATCTAGGGCCACTGCACTTAGAACCTATAAGTCACCCCTATAGCAGGCCTTTGCAATCCTGAAGACAGGGTGCTTGGTTCTAAGTGAGAGGGTGCCCCTGCATGAGCAAAACACCCCTGCAGCCTACAGAGTCTATTCTCCCGGGTTGTCAGTGAAGCAGCCATATACCATACAGAGGGGCACAGCATAATTACCCGATGAGCATCTCAAAAACGCCTTCAACAAATCCTATCATGTTTGGTATCAAACAAGTTGGAATAATAATCCCACACCACAAATGGTGTGGGAGGTATGATTCAAAGTACTGGAAGAGCCCTCTGTTAGGCTCTCATTGTTCCCGGTACCAGCCGTCTTGACTCGGACAGTACAAAATTCAAGCTTGAGCAGGGAAAGGCAGAACCATAGGCATCCTGTCACAGGGGGTGTGACCACATCCCAGACAGGAATTAATATATTGGGGTGGGGGCGCTTGCCAACGCCACTCAGTCTGCATGAGGGGCACATTCGGTATCCCTGTGCATAGTCCAGTTCAAACCAGTCCTGGGAGCCATTAACTCCCCTCTGGCATGAAACTAGACAAAGGACATGGGAGTAACCTCCCCCAATTCCAGACCCTCCCCTGGGAGGGTCACCTGAATCTTTCCAACCCTTTACCTGATATACTTAAGGGCTTACCTGGGTGTAGGTCACTAGATTCATTGCAGGATAAGATTCAGATCATACACCCCTTCTTCTTCTACCGCTTGGGCACTTTGGACTTTGCTTGACATCGTTTGGGCCTGACTCCATCTCCCTTCCAGTCTGCTGCATCGTCTGTACCTGTGCATCATACAGGAACTTTCCAAGGCCTGTGATTCATCAAAGACAATTGAAGGAATCTCCCTTGGAGTGAAGGTGTCACTCCCCTGCATTTGCGGGCACCACAACTAAGTTGACCAGTCTGCCGATCCTGAACTTCTCAGGACTCCAAAGGCTCCGCAACACAGGTGGTGGTTGTCCACAGCTTCTGAGGTCTGCCCTACCTACTCACCAAGTTTGAGGCCAGTATCCCTCGTGGGGGTTGCAATAACTGAACCCCTGTGCACTGCATCAATTTGGATTTGAAACGGCTCATTGGCATCTTTCCAAGAAGATCTTTGGGCTCCAAGTAGCCTCAACTTCGTGCACCTCCAGTAACCAGAATCTTCAGCCAAACTGCAATGTGTGCATCGTGGCCTGTATCTTTTTGTGATCTGCTTGAGGTCTTCTCACGACTACAGATGCTCCAGTCTGTGAGTCCACTGAAGGGTCATCGTTGTTTATTTTGGGCTCCCCTGACTGCTTGGCGCCTGCCCTGACTCACCTGCTTTTGGTGAGTCCCCTGGACCTTGCTGGTCTTGATGTTGCTCCTTCTTCAAATCCTGCATTGGTTGCATTTGCCAAGACCTATTCATGCTCCCACCAGACACCAACCCGTCAACACTCGACATACTTCGTAAGAAAGTTTGTGTATCGCTTGGTCCTCACAGCTGCAGAGTCAATGTCATTGTCATCCATCCTGCAACACCCGACATCGGAGGGCATTCGTCTTCCAAGTCTCGTGGTCACCCCTGAGTGACATAGACTCTGTCCCCTCTGCTTGCATGTACCCCTCATCTAAAATTAATCCTTGGATTCCAGCAGATACTTTCTCCTTTTTCAGAAGCAGCACTTTCCTGAAGTCCTTCATTGGGTTTGACTGCAGTTTTCGACACCACTTCACACGTATGCACCCGGCTTCCTTGGTGTAGGTAACGTGGGTACTAGGGTTACCACGGGTGGGGTAGCTCTCCAACCTTCTGTCTTCCACAGGGTCTTTTCTGGGTCCAGTGGGAAGTGTCCTTAATCCTAAAAAATCCAACTGCGACTTACATGTAGATTTGTAAAGATCACGCGGGAATGTTTCCACACTGCACCCGCTCTCCGTTGGGTTTAGATCTACTCACTATGGGTGGTTCCTTGGGTCCCCAGCACTTCTACGCCCACTCAACATTGTGTGGACCCGAATTGTGGTTCTTTTACCACATTCTTAGTATGTGGCATGATCCCCCCTAAGGTCCACTGTGTATTTTGTGTTATTTACTTTGTTTATTTGCTAATGTATTGTGTGCATTGTGCCTATCTCCGGGTAGGAGATATTTCTATGTGTTAGAGAGTATTATATAATAAATACATATTTTTATAAACACTTTGTGTGGTTCGTTTTTACTTAATCTATGCTATAAGATTGCTGTTAGATGGTGGTTCTGATACTCCTGGCCACCCAGATTTTTCGCTTTTGAGCACATATTTTACTATGGGAGAGCCTCATAAGTCGGGATTCACCACAGTGAACTCATAATGAGAGAGACTGCATGTGGATTTTACTGGTGTCCCCCTAGCTTGACTAGGACGCTGCGCTGCAGCTGGAGTAAGGGACACCGGGCTTGTTACATGCAAACACATGTGTAAATGCGTGTTCACATGTGTACGGGCTGCGCAGGGGAGATTCCTAGCATGCACAGCCCAGGAGCAGCTACAAAGTGAATGGTGTGGCAGGACTTATGCAGAATTGGCTGGTGAAATGGAATAGGCTTTATACAGTGGGAAGAAACATGCCAGGGAAAGTCAGTGTGTTTTACTGTTTTCACTTCATTATTCCCCCGTAGGTACGTGAAGCCCATGTGCTAGTTTCACTTTCCTAAGGCCTACAAATTCCATACACGCACTAAACTCCACTGTAACTTGTGTGAGAAGAGGTATTCTGCAGAGTCCAAAGTCATATCTGTACGGATTTTGGGTCATCCAGAACTTCCATATTGCTCTGACTCATCTCATAACAAGGGCCTGGCTGGGGATTATCCTGGCAGGTTGGCAGGCTGGATTAATGACCTTCCCTCCCAGATCCAAAGCCTCCTCTCAAGAAGAAAAGATGGGTGGAGCTACAGGCTCCTCCGTCAGCAGCTGTCACCGGGTGCCAGGCACCAGGCTCCACAAGGGAGAAGGCAGCGAGGTGGAAGAGGCTTTCTGTGACCATGTTGCTGTAGGCCCCTGGATGATGCCATCTTGAACCAACCCAGAGGCCTGGGGAGAAAGGAGGGAGCAGGGGCAGGAAAGTGATGTGTAGCTGTTTGATAGGACAAACAGAGACTTCCTGCCTGCCCCCTCCTCAGACTTTTAAAAGTGATGACACAGGAAGAGAATCTCTCTTTGGGGTGTGGTCTGCTGAGGCAAAGGGTTCTGGAACCTTGCACAATGGGCAGTTGGAAGGAGGAACCCCATGACTGTCCCAGGACCCTGAAAGGCGCCAGGAGAAGAGTCCAGGACCAGTGTGCAGAAGCAGGTGCCTCTGCGCAGGGAGAAGAGAGGACCAGGAGGAGAGCCAGGTGAAAGGCTGGCACAGGGAGCCTGTGAAGACAGCTTCCTGCTGAATGCCCCCTCCTTGAGACTAGGAGTGCATAGGAAAGTGCTCCCAGTGGCTGGGGAGCGCCGCCAAGAGCTATAGGAGTCAGAAATGGCGCAGGTCAGTACCCTGGGACCTGAGACATGCCCCCAGAAGGTAGGTGACTTTTGACCTCCAAAAACACCTATAATGGAGCACATGGGGATCCGGCGCCGGTCTTAAATGTGCCCCGGGGTGGGCCAGGTCCCGGGGACTGCCCCCAAGTGAAGTAAAGACGGGGAGCGCCATCACGCTCCCGTGAAAGGACCCTGGCCCCCGGTGACAGTGCTGAGGAGGAGGGGGCGCGCTGTCACGCAACCCCCCTCGCGTGCAATGAAAAGTCAGGGAGCGCCATCGCGCTTCCCGTGAAGGCTCTTAAGTGGCCTGGGATACCAATTCCGAGCCCAATGTAGAAAACAAATTGGGGAGCGCCGTCGCGCTCCCCACCAAAATGCCTGGTGGGGGCCCCGAAGAATGAAGCCAAGCCCGGAGGCGCCATCAAGCCCCTCGTGAATATGGCCCAGGAGCCCAGGACCCCATCCCCAGACCCCGAAGAGAAGAATGAGGCCAGGCAAGTGCTGCTGCTCTCCCCCGAGGTCAGGTGGTGCCGGTGTGAGGCTTTGAGTCTGCCTGCTCGAGCGAGCAGACCAGAACTTCAGGTGCCGCTCCCATGGCAGCACACAAGGCTACTGGCTGGGTGGGGAGCCAACGGGAGCAGCCAGGGTGGGCTCCCCAGGCTGCCCTCCAACGATGGAGATAGGCGGGGTTCCCAGGGGGACTGAGATCCCGCAAAGGTGAAGAGGAGGTGCCAGAGGCCCGAGTGGGACAAGGCCCTCAAATAAAGAACAGAGCAGCAAGGGCTGGGCTCCCCGAGCTGCCATAGTTCAGGCCTCACAGATACTGCCTCGATTTCCAACAAGTGCATTGTGGTAAAACAAGCTGTTTTACACTCCTTCTGGACTAAGCCTGAAGGCTGCTATCCACAGCTACCAGTTAGAGAGCTTTCTAAGGTTGTCTAAGACCTCCTAAATCACCATAAGTGTTGTCTGGACTGGTGCAAGGTGTTTACTTACATAAGTGTATATCATATACCAGGCCAGTTTCTCACACTTACTGCCAAGCAATTCTATGTTGTTGGAAACAGATAATATCAACTGTGGTGATAGAAGGTGATGCCAGGGAGTAAAGTGGAACTGAGTGTAGGTGACTTTGCATTTTGTGGATGTGATAGTCTGTGATGAACGTGCCAAATACAATGTCATGTTCCTTAATCCTTTCCCTGTACTTTAGTGCATTGCTTTTTTCATGGGCAGACAGGAGGATGTCTGTCTGCGTAACTGTCTTCTTTATAATTAGTTAGTAGTACCTCACATGGCATATATCATTCATGGTAACTATTCATCCGCCTAGTAGTCAGGGTGAAATTGAGGCATTTAAAAGACCATGGCCATGATTGGAAAAGATGTAATTGCCTAGTAAGCTGCCCTACCTGCAGACCGTAGCAAAATAATTCGACACAAGTATGTCTGTCTAGGGTGCAAGCTGAGCTGGCATGCCTACATTAAATTAAGACAGAGAAGAATACTTGTATACTCCATAGTGCATAATGCCTGAAACTCTAATCACATCAAAATTGAATGGCTCTTGGATACCAGCAAATGTACTGCTACTGTGCCACTATATAATTTTATGTGCTTTTTTACAATTTGACTTATTCCTTTCATCATATATCTACTCCTGCCAATTCAACACAACCCAACAGGCAAGAAGTCGCAGCCAGGACCTAGCAAGGGACTCTGGAGGCCATCAGGAATGAATGTCAGTGGCTGGTGGCTGAGGAGGAGGAGGCCACAGCACTTGCAGCTGTATATGTCCTGGGCCCCAGACAGGCCCCAGTGCCTCCGGTAGTCCGTCGCCAGAGTCACAAGGCAGCCGTCTGCTGCCATTACACCACTGCTGCTCCCCCCTATTTTAAAGCATTTCAGTGCTCCATTCTGTAGAGGCTGGCACTCCTGGAAGCCAGGCAGGTGGGAATGTGGGATTTTCTCATTTCTCTATAGACAATTTTATTTTTTTACTTTTACTTTGGACGTTGGTTGCGGTTAGGCAGAGGGGTGGGCCAGTTGTGGTTTTACTAGTTTATTTATATTTGTAAGGGAAGTACATTTTTTATAGTTGTACATTATGATTTAAATCTTATTTGGGTGGTTACTGTTTACCTTCATACTTCTGCCTTTGCCGCAGGTCCGCAGGCAGTTTTAAAAATCTAGTGTAACAACAACAAAATAGTTACTCAGTACTCATACTTGTCCTACTACTGTCTCCTTCTAGTCTCTGCAGTCTGCAACTATATTGACCCCAAAGACTCAGAGGGGGTGGGTGTGTGAATTTCCATTTTATATTGATTATTGCAGTTCAACAGTGAATCACCCACAGTTATTCTTTTACCTGTTTAGATGAGGCGATGGCTACATGGTTTTCCAAGGTGCCATGGTGGTGGTAGTAGTAACAGCGTGGGAGCGCACTAGTCAAACAGTGAAAGTATCAGTTCCAGAAGCAAGGTCCCACTCCCTCCTAGCTGAAATCAAACTCTAGGATAAGGAATATTCATCATAGGGAACTAATTAAATTGAAATAATAACCGAGTTAATGCTGTTATTTTATGCAAGCTTTACAAAGATAATGAGACCGTCACCAGAGACAACACTACTATTACACAAGAAGATGAGAGACAATAGAGAAAATATGATAAGCAATGCTTAAATTAAAATAATCAGAATTGTGAGCTAGTAAAAGTTATAACATGAAGTCGACTTGAGCTAGGAAGTAGTCACGCGTAACCTTTGATGCAATACAGTGCCTGAAGAATGATGCTGGCAATTATGTTCCTCTGAAAAAATATTGAATACTGTGTGTGGGGGGCTAATATGACTGTACTATTGTAAGTGTGGGGTATACTTAGAGCTGAAGAAGATCCTCACCCCTCACTGAGTTAGTGTTGTTTTCACCACATCCATCCCACCAAGTCTGTGATCAATTAATGGTGTAAATTTAATTTAGTCACACCTCAACAAATCACACTGCCCGGGGAAGAGGTTTGGAAGTTCGATAAATGGATGGGAAGGGGAATTTGAGGGAAAGGTTTGACAAAGACTAACACTACACAAGGACAAGATTCTTCTTAGCAGCTGAACATCATAAATTGATTATGGGAGGAATAATGAGTAGTACAGGTAAACAACACCCAATTGTCAGTTTGCCCCAGACAGACCCAAGTTACATTATTTTCAGTTGTACTGAGCTTTGAAAGATAGCAAATATGTAACATTAAAATGTATGGTAGAGTCAAGTAAAGATATAAAGCACACACAGTTCTAATGATTAAAGAGAAAAAAGATACTGTATTGCCAAATGGGGAGTTGCATCTGCATTCCTCTTGAACTGTCTGTCAGTCTTGAGTGCCTGGCGGATGCTGTTTAATAAGGTAAGCATGAGTATGTTATATTGTTTTACCAGCATGGCGCAGGGTAAGTAGGCCTGTAGGTTGTAAAACAAAAATGATATTGAAGAATCAAGTAATAAAAGTTAGAAAGAACAAAAGGAGTGCACAGAAATGATGTAGAGGCAGTATTGCTAAATATCTGTTTCCAGCTACCTTCAACAACAGGCCTCTCACCAAACCACCACTTAGCTTTGAATTTGAGCCAGGAAGCACTGAGCACACACACACACAACCAGCAGCAAAGCATTTTCCCAATCAATTAAAATCAATACACCGCTGTCACTCACTACTTACCAACACTACACAGAGGAGTGTCATCTGTTGTTTACCTTTAGGTCACTTCAAAATCATCACCAATTCATTTGGTTTTAGGGAATTTGAAAACATCCATCTTCTTCAGGTAGCAGTTCTCATAGTAGTCACTCCCACACCCTGAGAAATTTCCATAATCTCTGATCCTCCTGAGTCTGACTCGGAGTATGGTATCCAACTCCATACCAACTGTGTCCCAAGTCCCAACTCAAAATGCAACAGATCGGCCTGTAGTACAATTTTGTTATTGCACAACAACAAGAGAAACATTGAGTCATTTTTTGTGTAGACTAGATTTGTGTTTATGTTATCTATGGGACTGGTCGGGTCTGACTCTTTGAGGAGTATAAAGCAGAAAACAATAAAACAAAGCATTGTGGACTGTGGAGTGGACCTGGTGAAGGATTCTCCCTAACTTTCAAAGGGGAAGGAAAAAAATAGCCCTCACAGGAAAATTGATCAGACGTCATTAGGCCACCAATATTGTAAATCATCACAAACACATTTTAAGTGTAATAGTTACAGATAAACAAATACCCAGTGTCACACTTCCTGCCACTACATGAATCTCTCAACACACATCACAAGTCACAACAAACAATAATCACTCTGCGTGCAATGCATGCCATTTACCTGTTCTTTCAGCATGCTCATCGTGTTTGATTCATGGTACATTGTAGAATGCAGATCCATTTGGTCATGAAGCAGAGAATGGTCAGCACATATCGAATTACATTGTCACATGTGGGGCAGTCCCTCTAGCGTAGGAAAGGATAGATAGTCATGGCCCATGGATGGAGGCAGGCATGCATTTGTTTGTATTCTCCATCTAGTGTCCTTGAAGGAAATGGATGTGGGAGAGAGTTGGAACTAATTCGCGGCCCACAGTTTTAACTCCAACCCAGCAATAAAATGTGTCTCAGAATTATACGGTGGGGATGAATCAGTCAACTAGACACAAACAAATTCAAGTAAATAATAATGTTCCCCTAGCTCTATATTTTTTTGGGGCAGCAAATAAAGAAATAAAGCAGATAGACTAGAGACTGAGAGAGAAAGTTGTATGGTTGTAGACCCAGGCCTAGTACTGATCAGGGATGTAGAGCTCACCTCAAACTCTGGTGGATTGCCAAGAAGTAGGTCATCTAACACATTACTTCCATGACCTGAGTCTCCCTTACCTTCCTCCTGTTGCACTTCAAGTATGGAGTAATCCGGTGAAATAAAGTGCTAATTCATTTTGATCAAGGTTAATTTCTCTCCCAGTTTTAGGTTGAAAGACTGGTCCTTCTCACTGTGACAATGGCACCAACAGCACTGAAAACATGCTCAGCAGAGACACTGGCTGCCAGGCAAGCCAGATAGTTTATTGTCAGACTGCTGAGCACTGGCCATTGGCAACTCTCCCCATACCAATACACCAATGGGTTTAGATCAAGGTAGATCTCTGTTTTGTCATCCAGATAGGCCTGGACCATTCGCTCATTGGTAATTTTTGTTGCCCCACCTTGCTCGACCTCTTTTGCCTTTTCCTCTGCACTGGAATTAAGCCCTACTAGTAGAAACCACCCAGTTGCATATTTTGGGGGTAATGCTCCTGGTCTCATTGTAGATGGTGTTCTTGTTGTTGGTTTTGGCGGATGTGAGCCAACAGCACTGCCCTCAGGCTCTGAACTTGAAGGCTGGCCCCATAGGACTTCTGCCCTGGAGGAGAAGGGCTCTAATCGGCTGCAATTCTTTTTCTAGCTCACTGCCTTGCTCAGCTATCCATGTTTTGTATTTTCTAACATCCCCGTCTAAAAAAGGAATGAAAGTGAACAGTAATGGTTTGTACCATGGATCAAGAAGTGTGGCCCAGATTTAATGTTTGGAGAACACAATGTCTCTTTGCACCTTTGTCTTAGCAGACAAGCAAAGGATTAAGCTCTTCACCAAGTAATACGCATCTTTTTTTCCCTCCACACTTGAGTACATTGCAGATACCCCCTTTCGCTGTTACTGTAGCATGTGCAACAACGAGATAGTGTGGCTTATGGTACTGTCCTCTTTGCTGACTTTCCATGTGAGCACCTCAAAAGGAAGAAGCATCTCTGTCAGGCATTTGACTAGGTGCTATTGGTCAATCTCAATGATCATGCCTTTCACAGTTGTATCCCCTCTTTGCATTACATATTCATTGATAGGTCTGTAATGCTTAAACAGGCATTCAAGCATGCATTAAGTTGAGTTCCAATGTGTTGGCACCTCCCATATGAGTGCTTCAACTGGCATTCTATAATCACGCTGAATGACCGTCAGCTGTTGCAGGGCTTTAAATGAATGGCTGAAATGAGTGCAGATTCATCTGCAGGTGGACAGGAAGTTGCTTATTTATCTTCTTTTTCAAGAAAGTCCTGTACAATGATGTTGATGCAGTGCACCAAACACAGGACCCAGAAATAGCCACCATTGGCCATGGCCCAACATATTACTAAGTACACACAAGACTGATTTGCATATGGCTGGGTCCAAACTGAGGTGACGAAGTGAGCTAATGAACGATGATGGACTCAACCCAGATCTGTGACTTGGAGTGAGTGTCTGAAAAGTTTCAGCACTCTGTCCATCATCTCCTTGTGTTTGCTTTGTTTGCCCTAAGTTGGCAGGGTATGCCCAGAAGTGGGTCCCTTGCTCACTTTTCCACCGGATTCAAGCGACTCTGGCTGATGAGGAATGCTACCACGAAACCGGTTCCAGGATGCTTGTTTCTAGTCCAGGGAGGACCTGGCCTGGCAGTGTAGGCTGTACTGTTCTCATGAGGCACAGTGTCAAGACTGATTTGCATATGGCTGGGTCCACACTGGGGTGGCAAAGTGCGCTAAAGAACGATGATGGATTCAACCCAGATCTATGACTGGGGGTGAGTGTCTGAAAAGTTTCAGCACTCCGTCCATCATCTCCTTGTGTTTGCTTAATCTATTACTGCCATTGTTTGTGGCAACAAATCCAGTCGTAAGCCCTCTTGGTCACAGCCATTCAAAGACCTTGTTGTACAAATCTTCCAAAATGTTTCCTGCTGTTAGGATTTCTCCATGGCGAACATAGCTACTGTTACATGCTTCCGAGCAGCATTAAAAATCTCAGCAGTGTCAACACATGCAGATATTTTTTTCTCCAGCCCCACAAAAGAGATCCAGTGTGAAGTGATGCACTTGTAATCAGTGGCTTGGCAACTTGTCCACATGTCTGTTATCAGGTGGATACTGTGAACAGCACTCTGCTGCAAGTGAGTCCAAGCAATTCTAGCACATTGTGATGCAGCACTGGAACAGCAACTGTGGAGAAATAGGACCATCTGGGAACCGTCCATTTCGGACAGATGGCTGCAACAAATTCAAGAAAACCCACTCCTTCCACAAAAGGAAAAGGAAGGAGGTCCACTACTAACATTTTAGCCTGCTTTGCATTGTACAAATGTGCCATTGGGTGGTTGCATTCATACTGCCCCTCCGGCTTAAATATAGCAGGAATATTAGCCTGAATTTTTTTCTTTCCTGATGCCACTGATGCAAGTGACTTCTTGAGAGTAGGCGGTGGTAGGCTCAATGTGCTTTTCAGTGGGGCAGTCACTCTTCTCTGTTGCCTTGGTGTCTCGACCTGAGTCTTGTATCATTGGGATGTCGCTGATGTGGGTGATACTACTGCACTGCTGGGGAGAGGGCTGCTTGGCGTAACAAAGATTTCTTCCCCTTTTTCACCTTCCACTGTGATTGGATCAGATTTGGATTACCTCCTCAGCCGGCTTTCACCCTCTTCACCAACTACACTTGTAGCTTTTTGTCTGCTAATGTGCGCCTCCCAACAGATCGCATGGTGTTTTCTCAAATGGGTAGTTTGGCCCCCGTACCATAGTTTGCATCAAGTTTACCCTGACTAACACTTGATTCGCAAAGGAGCATATAGCAATGTTCACCTCAGAAGATCAGCCACGGAGGAAGCACTGTGCACATGGAGTTGAATTGACTCCCTGTGGTATAAACAGGAGATCATTGTACTTACAGCACCCGTGGTACGTTGTGAATGTTCTCTGCTAAGGTGGAACCGTGCTCTGGATCCTCCGCTGACACCGCTGATCCCCTCCTCGCTGCCTCCTCAGGAGAAGGGATTGGCCAGCCGGCTGACTACATAGCAGTAGGTCCAAGATATAACCGCACAAACTGGCCGTCGTAACTCAAGTCACCACCCAACACTTGCCGTGCTAACTGCCGCAGGACTCAAAAAGCCTAAAGCTAGAGCATATATACCTCTGACTCGGGAATCCATCAATGAGAGACAAGGAACCTGCTAGCCGCTGCCTGACTCAAAATGGCAGCTGATTGCACCAGTTAAACCTCCAGAACTGCGTTATTCCCTTCCCTTTGAAGCTCAACTGCCTCAGTACACAGCCTCTCTTCTAATCCTGTTAAGCAGATTCCTGCCTGATATTCCGCCCAAAAAGACTATTTGCCATGGAACCTTGAAACTGGCATTCAATAACGGGAGACACGGGGCTCGCGAGTGCGCTACCTTACTTAAAAATGGCCGCTTCCAACCTCCTACTAAACCTCCCATTCGCTGAGTAATTTCATCCACCGGAGGCCTTTCCATCCTCGCTCTCACCGTCCCTCCTGACAATTCTCGGATCTTCGGAAACCCAGAATCTCCAGACAGTAGTCACAACCATGAAATGAACACGTTGGACTCTGCCTGTCTCCAAAATGTCCGCGCCCTGCTCCCATTAACCTCCTGTAGCGAGGTCGGGGTGGAGAGACACACTAAATGGTTGATGCCTGTTCCTAATGTCCCTCGTTCCCTACAGACTAACAACTCGAGGAGCAAGTGGGACAGCGTTTCGGAGCAGGAGCAGGAAGAGGGAAAAGATCGCGGTGCCTTTAACTGGACCTTCATTGAGCAGAACGTAACTCCGCCCCTCTCGGACGTCAGTGAACACGGACTGGATAAAGAACAGGAAGTCCTGTATGGGGGGTGTGTTCACACCCAGGAGGTCGGAAGCGGAGAAG
The DNA here is from genome assembly GCF_964263255.1 of Lissotriton vulgaris. Classification (NCBI taxonomy): domain Eukaryota; kingdom Metazoa; phylum Chordata; class Amphibia; order Caudata; family Salamandridae; genus Lissotriton; species Lissotriton vulgaris. Next base: position 563,371,593 of record NC_141687.1, read on the forward strand.
GCGAGCAAGAGAGGAAGCTTGGAGCGGACGAGGAGGACGAGGAGGTCGAGAGAACCGAGAGTGAGGGAAAGCCAGGAGGCCAACGACCCCGTGCACCGCCGTGCCACACTCTCGAGGGAGGAGTGTGGCTTTCCCAGGTATGGAGACGTTGGGCGGCTTGGGTGGGGAAGAAGAACGCCCCTGTGTAAATGTGTATATAGATCCTTGTGCGTGCCTTTCCCGTGTGTGCCCCGATACCTGTCTTCCCTCCCTTCCCGTCCGGTTACCCTCACGAGTTATCCCCCTTCCCCTTTCACGAGCACATCTAGATAACGAGATACACGGGTGTCCCTTCACTTCACTCGGCCCCTAATGAGTACGGCGTATCCTAAAACCTTGGTCTAACGGCTCCCTCTGTTGGTCTCCTTTTCCCTCGGCATACCTGTAACAGAGAACCGAAGCTGAAGAACTCGACGCCAGTCAAGACGCCCAGGACGTCTCACACGCCGAAGACATCGCAACCACGAACAACCTGGAGTTTGCAAGAGAAAGACTAACTTTGAGGACAAAGCGTACCTTAAAAATAAAACCCAGCTTGAAGAGAAATACCGGTGTACCGCCTCTTACTGAACCAGAGCCCCCTACCACTCCCTCACCCACGCCCACACCTCCTAACCGCCGAGCATTTACACCAAGCCGCCTAACAGACGACCACTTTCTGTCCCATTTTGGCCCATCTGCCTTCGCTCACTGCGCCTAACTGTATCCTGGCATGCTCCGGCTGGCCACCAGCCCCAGACGCAACTTGTTCTAAACGGGCAGCAATCACAGAGGATCTACTGCCTTATTCAAAATGGCAGCTCCCTAATTGCATCATCCAGCAAGCAATTCCGGTGAGTACCCGAGCCAATTCCGGAGGAAGGGTCTGTTGGTCCTGATACAGTTCCTCTGGAAGCGCTGTCGTATATTAATCAGTGTCATGTCCTGTGACTGTGATGCCTGACTCTAAAATGGCAGTTCCCAACCTATGCTTACTTGATCAATAACACTGACCTATCTCCTTCACATCTTCCTACCTCCCCTCCTCCCCCATTGTATCTCTCTGATCCTGACATCAACCCAGCACAGTCACGCAACACAGCACTCATCATCCCCCCCTATTTCTTTGTTTCCTGCTGGATGATGACCTCCTCTTAGTTTTAATTCTCCTCCCTAGGACTAAGCTACGTTCTCCCTCCATGGGATCGCAATCATTCCTGTCCCATAACAACTTCCCCAAGGCCTCCCAGATAATTCTTACAACCACGCTGAATCAGTGACTGGGCACCCATTACTCCCACATAGCGGACATGCACCAGCCTCTCTTCAACGTCCCGCCGCTCCTTATGACTACTCATCTAACCCTCTCCGAGGTTTTGAACCCCAGCATCTAATGGTTCAATTGATGCAAACCAGACTACGCCTCCTGTCCCTAATGTGATACCCATCCCCAGACTGCACTCAATTGCATCCCTGGCCGATCCCCACAGTCGATCCAGGCTTCCAAATTGCTGAACTCGCTCTCTCAGATCAGGTTAGATTAGCTGGCCTTGTTTACACCACAACAGGCGGAGTACTATCGTGAAAGAGCTTCCCCCCCTAAGCAGACATAATGGCTTCTACTACAAAATCCACCCTCCGCTCCCCTGCTCTCAAACCCCACGGCCCAAACTGCTTCGCCATAACTTTCCCCCCTAACCTCTCCCCTAAAGCCAGAAGAAACCTTAAACACAAATTGATCAAACAACATTCAGAACCACTCTTTGCAGACATTTACCACTTCTCCTCCAGAGGCCAGCTGAAAATGGACCTCATTTTCCACACGGAGTCACGGACAGACCGGAAAACTGGAACTCCATTCTCAGTTCGCATCTCCTCATTTCTAAAACCACCAACACCCCTCACAGCTGCAAACTGACGTTCTCATCCCCTAATCGTCCCTTTGCGCAGCCGCAACACCTCGGTGACCATCTACCCTAATGGCACAGTCCTGATCCAAGCCAATAACGACAACCTAGAGGCATTCGACTCCCTCTTTGCCTCGCTACACAATGCCCACTCTCACGCATCCCTCCCCCGACAGACTCACTCCCTATCCTTGGACAGTTCAAATAGCCATGGGATTCCGGAATCCAATCCCACTCCTGTCGCTGATAACGATATCCTTCCTCCCCTTGACACCTACCCCCACTCCATCCCCCTCGCTCCCAACATGCACAGTTCTTACCCCCACCGTTATACTAGCCAGTGGCATGACACTTCGGAGGTTCTCTAACCCCAGGCAGTTCGTTGCCTACCTCTTCCCCCTCACAATGCCACCTTCAACCAGTAAACACCGACCCTATCCCACTAGCTATGCTTCCCTTCACCCTCCCTCCACCCTCACACAAGAGAACGCCAACACCACAGCGTGATTCTTCACTTCCCCCTCCCATAGCCACCCACAGTGGTAACATGGACACCACTGACACAATAACACAGCCCAACTCGAACAAGCTCTCCCCCTACCGGCAACACCCTGCCCAGTCCACCCCTTCAACCCACCCTGGGAAGATGACTCAGCATCTCGCTCTACTAGAAAGCCAACTAGAAACCATAATCCTGGGCCTCCAAGCTATCCTACTGAACCTCAAGACTCTTCAAGAGTTCAATCCTTGCCCACATCCGTCCCACACTTTCCCCAGCTCTAACCATCAAAGACCTGCTAAAGTGCAGGGGTGCAATCGGAACTCAACCCTTCTCCCAAACCAGACTCAGAGACCCAACAGATCTAGTCTCGCAATATCCACGAACGAAGCCATGGAGTCTGCCTCCTTGTTTGACATTGCCACCTCTCTCTCCCCTAAAGCCAAGAACAAAGACATCACAGGATTTAGAAGAGACCACCTACCTCCCAGACACCCAAGACCCCCATCCTTCCTCATCCCCAGGTCCCCTTTAATGAAGAAAATCAAAAATGAGCTGCCTTCCACCAAGTGCATGCTCATAAATTGCAGATCAGCCACCAAACATGCAACAGAGCTGACAGAAACCATTCTTACTCACGATATTATTATATTTCTTATATAGCGCCAGAATCAACCCCCAAAGGGGTATCTCCGCGCTTGCCTTGGGAACCCTTCCTGGTTTTTCCCTGTGAGATAGCTCCTACAGGGCATCCTCATGGTGAAAGCCAGGCATCCCGCCGCGGGGGGCCGTTGTGGAGATTAAGCAAGCTTAATGCCCAGAGTTGCAGAGTGTGAACCCATGATTAGGTCAGGCACCGAAGCGAGAATTATCGAGTCCGTGGACATTTGAGCTCAACACCCTGCCGCGTCGGGAATTGAACCCTGGTCCCGGGTCTGACCTCTGCTTCAGGGTCTGCCTGCTCTAACCAGTGAGCCACACTTCTCCATTGACATCACCTTCATCACTGAATCATGGCTTAATGAGTTCTCCTCCCCATTCATGGACTTACTTGTTCCCCCAGGCTTTGTGATCATCAATAGAGACACAAAAGACCAGCAAGGTGGGGGTGTCGCTATCAAACTCAAGACCACCATAACTGTGACGGAAATCGACACCTTCAACTACAACCACTTCAAATGTCTAACCTCTAACATCAAGACAAGAGATAATATAGCACTTAAAATAAGATAACATAAAATTCAGAATATTTAAAGTGATCTTAGAAGAAGACAGTTGTTGCAAGGCGCTTAATGCTTGTTTAGCCCTCCTTATCTTAAAATTGCATAATAAAGGCAAATGTTAATGTCTCCTAGGTTCAGACACTATATTGCAAAGTGCAAGATACTTTGTGCAGAACTATAGTTACAGGACATACAATGAGATCATCTTCCCAAGTTCCACAACTTGGAAATGTCACCTAGAAGTGCTACATATTTAGCCTAAGTCGTGTTAAGCCAAATCTATGCTGGGGTTCATAAAACCCAGCGGATAAGGCTCTACCCCTCCCCAAGTGAGCAAATTAGGATGGTAGCAAACTGTGATTTTATTAACTTCCTTGGATATTCTTGCCTGCCTTATATCGTGCTATTACCATCTGCTTACTTATTGATGCTGCGTGTACAGGGTTATTTCCTTCTTTGTCAATACTGCCCAGCCCATCAGTAGGCTTCTATCCAGTATCCACCACAGGTTGCCCAGATTACCAAATGTACAATGAACAAATGCTACACATGGAGTATGTTGAGCCTTATCCAGAATAAGGCAGTCCTTTATGATCTGTTGTGTGAGGGTCAGCTCCTGTTTCTGCCATATGGAAACCCACAATAAGAGTGGGCTATCCTTCACTTAATCCTCCAAAAATGATAGACTTAGTCTGCCATGACATATATAAATAGAACAGCCTTGCAGAGCCACCAGAAGTCTTCCAGTAAATATGTGTTCTACAGCTGCAGCTGATTAATATTCTGGTATCCCTATAGACTAGCATCATATGTCGCAACGGACAGGCATTTACTTCTATATAACGTAAGCTTCCACGCAAACATTTAAAAAACCCTCCACCAATCTCTGTAACTATTGAGATCTAACTTGAATCAGATGGGACCAGGTGAGTGGTGAATTAAAATGAATGACTAAAGAAATGAATATGTATGATTTTGTGAGCTTACAAGAAACCTGGTCAACCGTCCCACTTCATGTGTGTGAATTTAAAACTTTCTTTTCTCCAGCCATCGACTCTGTACATGGGAGGGCCAAAGGGGGTCTAGCCACATATGTGTCTAATTTGTTTCACTGTTTGAAAAATGAGATTCTTTTTAACAACACGTATTATCACATAATCAGGATAACTATAAAGTGTTTACACTAATTTTGGTAGACTTTTACAATAATGTCCCCGCAGAGGTGGTGGAAGATATTTTTAAAACCTTAGGTAATGATATAAAATCGATGCTAGGTGGGAGATTTAAAGATTTTTGTGTCATTTGGGGAGGGGATTTTAACTGTTCTATATGACAAATCGATGAGAGAGAAACCTAATGTTGGATAATGATGTTAGCTTAAGCCATTTTGAACACACTAAGTGCGGGGACCTTCTTAACGACATCATTTTTGGATGTGACATGGGTTTTGTGAATAGAATGGTTAGACCTGAAATCCCCTTTGAACCCACCGTTAATGGCAGAGGGGTAAATTCAACTACCGATTTTATATTGATGACAGCTGGACATGGGGGAAAGACCCAAACATTTAACGTCTTGGATAGTCCGTTGAGCGACCATTTTCCCCTTAGCCTAGAAATCTTAGGCAAACTTAAAGATCCCCATGGAAATAACGTCATAAAACCATGTGTAGATAATATTACCATGGTTAGGAAAAACGGGTACGCTCTAAAATGGACCACTGTGCTTCCTGAAGATTTCCTCCATAAGTTGATTAAGAAATGCGAGCCCCAATTCCACTCCTGTACAGATGGGAACACTGATGACTTCGATTTTATAAAAAACTTTTTAGATATTACCTTCCAAATAAAGAACAGCCTATGGGTTGAATCGAAAAACTTCAAAAAGTCACTAATTAGTTGGTTCGACGCGGCCTGTACTAAGGCTTACTCTAAGCTAAAACACGCCTTAAAAGCCTCTGATAAGGATCGCACTTTACTCAAAGCCTTGAGAAATGATTGTAAGAAGGCTTTGAAAAAGAGAAAGAATACCCTAAAAAAGGAAGCGTGGGAATCATTGTGCGAGGCATCTTTAAACAGAGATTCTGCAGCCTTTTGGCAAGCAGTGAACGCACCGCCTATAAATGAAAATGCTCCTGCTAGGATAGAAATAGCTTTTACTGAGAGGGAATGGGTGAACCATTACTCAGATTTGTATTCTGTGATGACTTCTGAGGATGATTCCTCAGTAATGGATAATATCACGGAGGATCCCCATCATACTCTGGTTACCCTCAACCCAGCTATATCTGTAATGGAGGTAACCACAAGTATAAATGCTAGTATGGCAGGGAAAGCACCCGGACCCGACGGGGTCCCGGCAGATCTATATAAATATAATACTGGTCTGTGGGCCCCGCTCCTCACACAGCTTTTTAATGTTACTTCTCGCAAAGGCCTTCTATCTTCCTGGTGTGAGTCTATAATAGTGCCGATATTCAAGAAAGGCAATAGAGCAAGTTGTCATTGCTACCGCCCAATATTGCTCCTGGACTCCTGGATTCCACTATTAAGAATTTTGGCTGTGTGATTTTAAACAGATTACAGTCCTGGGCGGAAGAAAATACAATAATTAGCGACCTTCAATATGATTTTAGAAAAGGATTGAGTACGATTGATCAGTGCCTGAATTGATATGTCCTTATTGAAAAATATACTAAAGCAAAGGATGGTTGTATGTTTTTAAACTTCGTTGACTTAACGTCAGCATTTGATTGCGCCACCCATTGCAAACTATGGCTGATCCTTGAGAACTCGATAGTTCAATTTCTCAGGGAACTCTACTCGGGGCAAGAGCCAGAGTAAGGTATGGGAAAAATGGCGAATGTACGGAAACTTTTGGGGAGTACAAAAGGTTGTGTCCTTGCCCCTTTTCTCTTCGCACTTTATATTAATGACGTGGAGAGGATATTATTACAGGATGGCAGGGACATGCCGATGGTGGGTAAAAGACCAATCCCAGCGTTGTTATACGCAGATGATGCTGTCCTAATGGTCAGAACATCAATGGCTATGCAAACCATAGTCACTTCCTTTACTGACTTTATGACCAGTCTGGATCTAAGGATAAATTGCTCTAAGACCTTTAGCATGAATTGTGGCCATGGGGCAGCTAGAAAAAGAAGGACAATTTTTTGTCTCCTCTAGCCCAGTTGATATTACTTTAACTTTTCCGTAACTAGGTGTTTTATTCGACCATACTGGTCGATGGAATAACGAAATCAAAGCAAGAAGGCTACAGTTCTGCAAATCAATAATGGCCTAAACATATTTAGTAGAAGAAAGGGTAGAAAACCCATTGGGGAGAAGCTTACAGTGTAGAGAGCGTAGCAACTGTCACATATGGTGCTGGATTGTGGGGGCATGCTAATGTGAGATCATTACAGGTGGTGGAAAACTCCTTCATGAAATATCTTTTAGCTGTTCCAGAAAGTGTATCTACATACGCTTGCCATAATGAACTCGGGGAACCATATCTAGAAGACACAATAAAGGTTGCACCGGCTCTGTTATGGCATAGGGCCTGGACCACCGAGGAATGTAAATTAAACCGCTCCATCTTGAACTATGTGATGAGGCTAGACAACGGTGGCAGGATTGGTTGGCTAAGTTATGTAAGGAAGTTTCTCACTGACCCTAGTATGGAAAATAATTTTACTGACCCTCTATCTATGTGTGATATTTCCAGAAAAGCTCTGATGGAAAAGTGCATGAGTCATCTGGAAAAGTGTAGAACAACCAACGAGATGGTGAAACAAACGTTGGTTGCTCATCAGTTGACAATAATCACTTTAAAAATGCAGCCATATCTGAAATTGCAAATGAGCGATTACGAGAGTTTTTTTCTAACTCGTTTTAGATTAAACATTATATTCAGGTCACTTAGCTTCCCCAACATGATTGATTGGCAAAAACTTTACCTAAATGCCCATGCAATGAAATCTCTGAACAATTAGACATCCATATCCTTTTCTATTGTAAATTTTATTTGATCGCAAGATGAAGATGGATTGTTCCGTTGTTGAAGACTATGGAAATAAATCGCTGTCGCCCTGCTTTCTTGGCTGTTCAAAGTTTGGATAATATTTTAACTGTCGCATCTATTTCAGCGTTTTTTAAAAATGTTTTAGATCAAGGAAATCTATTTTATCCTGATTGGCGATGAATCAATTGTATCTTATGATGATATTTTGTAAATTGTGATTTTATTGTACTTTTATGGTTGTTCTATTTTAATAACCGAATAAAGAGTTGATGACTAAAGAAGTAACATTTTTACCCTGCCCTACTGCTAAACGCCCCATTAAATGTCAGCAAGTGTTAGTATTCTTTGGGCCACTAATCATAGTAAAGGTCTTCGCAAGATTAACTTTCAGATCCAAATTGTTGTTCAAAAAGGTAAAATGACTCAAAATACTCTGAAGTCCGTTTGCAGTTCTGGCATGCAGAACTTTGTTGAATGCATACAGCAGCACCATAATTATGCATCTATCTACAAGTGGAAGATCCTTTAAATATAAGCTCAATAGTCAGCCAACCTATTAATATAATGAGTAAATAAAAAAGGTATGAAATCTTGATGAACCCCTCTAACAAAATGCATATACTCGGTATGTTCCCTGTTTCGCCCAAAGCAAACCCTCACTGTGGAATCCCTATACATTTCCTTCAATAATTCAATTGATGGGTCCTTCACACCCATATCCGACATTATGGACCAGAGCTTAGAGTGATTAACAATGACAAAAGCATTAGTCAGGTCCATAAATGCCAGATGAATGGACGTGCTCGTACCTTTAGTATATTTAACAATTACAATTTACAAATGCAGGGATTATTCTACCATCCATCAACCTCGGTGGAAACCATATTGCACATAATTCATGATGGCATTCTCTGCATTCCAGGATTCAAGCCTAGCCAAAAAGACCCCCCATAAGATCTTAATAGTAGAGTCCAGCAAAGAAATTGGACTGTGACATGCAGGATTATTTCCATCACCCTTCCTAAATATGGATACAAAAATGGATTCCAGCCATTCGGATGGAAATGGGTATTTGGTACCAGCCCTTAATTTTAATACAATTGTTAATTGGCACTCCATAAATCTAGGTTGTCCTTAAAAACATCACCCTGTATTCCATCAGGCCCGAGGCCCTACCGCTGGGGGACTTCTTAATGGCTAAAACTACCCTTGCTACTTCAAAGGCCGGAGGGAAAGGTCTACAGTCACAGAAGGTCCCCCTTCCTGTACATACACAATCTGTTAAAAAAAAATATTTTGTGACTTTTATCTATGCTGCATGAAGCAGCACATATAAAAGTGACAAAATGGCATTTTAGGATTGTTTATGTGCATAAAGGGACACCTTCCTATACATTAACAATCCTCCCTTGCACGTAGACACCCTTGCACTATGGTGCAAGGGTGCCTGCGTTGGCACTACAGTGGTAATTGTAGGGCCAGCGCAGGGGGAAATGCAAGGCTGCACCATATTGTTGTAAACATGGTGCAGCGTTGTGTTTCAGAAGTGGCGGAGAGAGGCATTAAGCCATGATGGCTAACACCTCACTCCACCACATCACATGTACATATCCCCCAGAGTGTCATAGCCTTTGATTGCCAGGGGGATGGAGATGAAGTTGTATAGAGCCTGGGTTCAGTAATACTGTGAGCCCGATTCCGATGTCGGACGGACCTGAGTCCATCCGACATCGGTCAGGATCCATGACCAACCGACCTACTGTCTTTGGTTATGGCCCTGCAAGTACGATGCGACCAAACCCTGTTCAGTTGCAATCATATGTTACACAATGGGAGCATGCATTCCGCCCTGAACGCATGCCCACATCCATGAATCCTATGGCCGGTACCCCAAGGTGCCTCCCACCGGGTGCAGGGATCAATAGAGGGGCACTATAGGTGCCGCTCGCACCCATGGGGACCTACTGGGGGCCCCCACAGACAGTGTCCGATTGCCTTTTTGTGCCGTAAAGACCAGCACAAAAGGGCAGTGAAAAACTCCCATTGTTCTCCCGCCATCCTTAAGGGGCGGCAGGGGGAGTACTAATGGATTTCCGGACAGCGGATGGGAGCCCGTCATAAGCCATCCGGAAATCCGAGTCGTATTCCTTTCCGACGGAGCCCATTGGAATGGCTCGGTCGGAAAGGAATCCGAGCTTCGTTCGAAGCCCTTCCATCCGAAATTGGAATTGGCCCCATAGTGTATGAAATTTAAATGTTAATGAGATTGGAAAGGCCTGTAAAGCCTACAATCTGTACAGTATCTGATCCGATATTATGTAGCATGCACATGAGTTGACTGGGATGGGTGAAGAATTAGTGGTAAAATCAGAATTGTATCTTATCTGAAGGAGATGTTTTAGGTTCAAATTAAGCGAAGGGTTAAAGAGAATGACTGTGATTCTCAGTGTGGGAATTGTACGCGGCCTTTAAGCTACATAGAGTGGGAGGAAAAACTGGGTGCAGCGAATCTGTACCTTCCATACTTATATATCTATGAGATAGACCTGAAAATGTCTCCATCAGCGCTACAAAATACCATGATGCAAAGCTGTTGTCAGGCATGGACTGAGATGGGCACAGGATAAAAGAATGCCTGTTCTCATTATGTAGCGCATTACGTTCCATACTCCATTTAATAGCTCAATGGGCAGTGGTAACAAGACCAGGCACCCAGCTTGTCTCTCATTGTGGCCACAGTGACGTCAGCTTTCCAGAGGGCGATTACCATTGCGGGCAGACACCTGAAGGCTCGTCACCCGTCCAGTTGCTCAGGTAAATAGGTACATTTCTTTCCGAAACTAGAATTCAGCTTTAGTGGTGCCCCCTAAATAGAAACATGGAGCACCTCCAATGAACTCACAGATTTTCAATAAAATGGGGAGAAATACGGGCAAGGAGAACAAAGGTCGAACAAGGGCATTCGAGCATAGGGTGGCATAATGTGTCATGCAATGTTCTCACACCATTGGTTTGTGGTCTGAAATATGCCCATGAGCACTCTGGCAAATCTACTCAGAGGCTATTGAACATCAAACTCCAGCGAGCCCACATAATGGAAGTTGTCTGTGCCCAGCCCTAGTGCCAAAAGAGCACTGTACCAATGCACCTGTTTATGTATACATTCTATGTTGGGTTAACACTTTAAGCCACAGTGTGTGAGGAAACACCAAGCAACGTATATGCGTTGAATGCAATTATCATATTTTATGTCCTGCTTCGGGTTTATTAAAGTAAATCTTAAAGCGGAATAGGATTTGTGAAATAGTACAGCCTTGGGTTATATTATATTAGGCAGAGAAAAGAGCAATCAGTCTAAAGAGGACCGTTTTCGTTCTCGGCTTTCACTACAGGCTGCAGTACTTGTGAAATCGTACCTGGGTAGCCTGTGACGCTTTGCTTAAAAGACTGAATACACTTTAAAGAAGCTGTCAGACTGAAACATTTCTAGTTAGTCACGCTGGAATAGTCTGAAATTGTGTAATGTGCAGAATAATTATTTTCATGCTGGCTGTAATCATGTTAATATTATGTAATTTCGAGGTGCTTTAAGCCTCCAAAAAATGCTTGAAGTTAGAGTTTCTTACACTACTTTTTGAAAGGCAGGATTGAAATGCCTTTATTTCTAAAGCAAAAAACGACTTTTCATCCAAAGCATTTTAGGAAGACAAAAACATGTATTTATATTTTTTCACTTAAAAAAACAAAGGTTAAAGTAAAGTTATATTTAGGTAGCTTGAAGAACAGATCCTGTCCACACGTAAGTGTAGTTTGTAGTCCTGGAGTCAGGACCTGTGAATATGCTGAGAGAAAGAGTTTTCGTAGTGGTTTAAAAGATGCCAAGTACAAAGGTTCAGGTGGTTGAAAATATTTATAAATCAAGTGCTGGTTAGTACAGAAATAGTAGCCAGCCGACACGCGTTTCATCACACCGTGAAGGAGATGTGAGTTACTCCTCATATTACTTTATTACTCACTAGGGAGCAGATGCATCAACAATCCATTTTGCGATTACCTAATTGCAAAATCTTGGGATTCGCAATTAGAACATCACAAATTGGAATGCATGAAAGTGTGTTTAACAATTTCTGCGATTCCTAGGGGATCACATATGCCCTAACTAATGAATATTGATGTGGTGGGTCGCAATTTCCGACACCCTAGGAATCGCAAAAATCACGGGGATGGTGGTCTGCTGTGGTCAGCAGACCACCATGTTGGTGATTGCCTTTAAATAAAGCAATCTTTATTTTTGTAGAGCAGCCAGTTTTCCTTAAAGGAAAATGGGATGCTTTACAAAAGAAAAAATGGAAACTATTCCTTTCATTTTCTAACAGCAGGCACTGCCCTGTTCTTAGAAAAAGCATTTATAGACATTCACAAAGGGGAAGGGGTTACCATCTTCTTGAAGTAGGTGGTAAAATGTGAATGTTTTTCGACCGCATTTCGGTTGCAAAACATTCATGTATACCGATGCGATTTGGTATTAGGAAGGAAGGCCATAGACACGCCCCTTCCTAATAGCGAATTGCAAACCCATTTTGTGATTAGGTAACAGGTTACCGAATTGCAAAATAGGGTTTGATGCATCAGAAAAGCGAATTGGCCATTTGCGAATGCAAAAAATGCTTGATACACATGGCCCTCTATCATTTACAAAACGGTCCCCAATTATATACAGCTTATATTGAATATATTGTGCATGTACAGCTGGGCCAGTGTGCCCTGGAGACAGTCTGAATCAGTATGGTAAACTTTGTATGATTGGCAGTTTTGTGGCAATTAAAGTTGAACATGCAAGCAGTCCTCTATTTAAAGTATAATTTGCTGATCATGGTCCATCCTAGGTTGTAGACATGGTGTGGGCAGTGGTCTGTGGGAGCCCCTGAGTGGAGGGTCTTCATGATTCATGTGGTGTCTTCCTCAATGAGTGTTCTCCAGCTGGTTAGGTGTCTGTCTGAGTGGTGGCTATGGGGTTTGCTGATTGTGTCCTATGGGTTTACGTTGCTTATTGACCTTAATGAAGATCTTCTCAATTTTGTTGTTGAAGCAATTTGAATGGTTCTTGTAGAGTTCCTGGGAGTGGGTGATGGAGTTGGTTGATGCATCTGGGGTGGTGAATTTCTTGATGATGATAAATATCTCTTTGCTGCTGTTAGAACTAGCTTCCACCCTATCTGTGAGGGTTCTGCTCTTGGTGATGAAGAACCGGGTTTTTGCTAGGACCCAGCGGTGCCAGGGATAACACCTAAAACCTTCGTGGGTAACCTGTTCCGGCGTACAAATGACAGAGACACGGGACACTTCCTTTGGCGTCAAAGATTCGAGGTTTATTACTGCAGGGAACACAGAAGTCACAAGAAGTACAACATGTGTAGGTTCGAGGAGACTGCTTCAAATTGTATCTGTGGATCGCTCTTCTTATACAGTTTTCAAGCATAGGATAACATGGTGCACAAAGGTTTACAACTTAGTTCCCATTGTAAAAGTCATAAGGGGTTGCTTTCATGTATTCAGGGCCCGGAACATAATTACAGTAACATTTGGCGGTTCCCAACTGTAAAAGTACATCTTCCCACCATTAGTACATTCCAATCAGCAGTAAACGAATCAAGGAAGAGACAGAAACAGGTGCAGAGGAAGACGGAAACAGTGAACAGATCGAAAAGGGTGTAAAAGGGGAGGCGTCAAGGAACACGAGTTGCAGGCATCAAAGGGGACGTGCTTAATGAATGCACAACTGAGACAATAGAGCGGCACGGCAAGATGAGCCTCGAGCGGGGCCATCTGCCTTGCAGTGTCATCCCCCTCATCATAAAGACACCTTCAAAGGAAACGTGTCTTCCGCAAGTGTTTGGGAATCCCAGGGTCGCGAAGCGGACAGCGTCCGTTCGCTGGCTACTTGAGGGCAAGAAACAAAATGGATGCCGTATCTAAGATGGAACCCGTGGGCTCAGATGAAGAAACCCACGAAACAAATGAACGGTTCAGGTTGGCACAGCGAAAACGCGTTCACCCACTAAACTCGTCATTTGCGGTTCATAGATACCAGACTCAACCATATTCGTGCGAGTCAAAAACACCACTTACAATTGTCACGGAACCTCAGACGCTCCTTTTGCCCTCATGTAGGCAAGTACTAGTCGGAATCATAATCGATCTCGATATTCATCAGACCATCTAGATGCTGCTGCAACATAATTCTATCCATCAGAGTCCCTTTGGTAACAGGCGGCTGCCTTATACACGTCGCAGCACAGAGGCCACATAAAGCAGGACCACACTGCACACAAAGGCAACACGTGAACAGGAATGCTACAAAAACTCCGATGATCATCAGAATCTTCCAACCCCAAGTCGACATCAGGCCCCAAAACCACCCCAGTAGCGTCCAATCCCCTACGTCCACGTGTATGGACTCAGAGATCTTATGCAACTTTGAGATGGCATGATAGACAGTCGGAGCGTTGTCTGGAATGAATACACAACAACTCGAATGGATCACTCTACATACTCCACCTCGATCTGCTAAGACAACGTCTAAAACCATACAATTTTGTAACGTCATCAGCCTATCCGCCTGAAGCTCTGCTGTAATATTACCAAGTGCATATAAAACAATATCCCAAGGGGTATAATTATACAAATTAATAACAAATTACTGATAAGGATATCTATACAGTATTATCCTAAAAGAATCAAGGAGTCAAGTATTTCATTCAAAGTAGTGCTAAAAAAGCATCATTTTATATACTAGTCAAGAAAGGATGGGGAAGGGAAGGGGAGAACAAGGGGGGGACAATAAACACAATTAATTACAGCACTGTGAGAACAAATAAACAATTGACAAATGACAAGTATCACCCCAAAAGGTTGTACAAGGTGCACGAGTGCAGTGAATTGTGACACTACGGCAGCGCAAGTGACAAGAGATACAGCGTGAGCGGCGCAAGGTGCAAGGTGCAAATATATACAGTGACAATACAATGGTTTCCAGTTCAATTATGGTGTCCTAATTTAATCTTTCTAAGGAGAACCACTGTAGGGGGGCGCCTAAAGTCTGGCTGTTTAGTCGACGACGTTTCGATCCGGTTGAATGAGGATCATCTTCAGGACATACAGGGCTGGGTGCAGTGCTGTGTGGAAAGGAAATATGGGTAAGGGCGAGCCGATTCACTAAATGAATACCTTATGGAAAGGTGCACAATGAGGGTGCGCTTACCGTTGATCATTGAATATCTGATCAATAGAAGGGAGTTAGCTTGGGGTCAGGCCAGATAAGGTCCAGGTCCGGGCAGCACGTGGAGAACTGAAAACAAACATGTGTATGTTTCAGAAATGAGGAGGTATTTCGTGCAGAGCAGGGAGGTAAGGGAGGCGGGCGAGAACCCTACTCACCAGCAAATTACTTGAATTGGCTAGAAGTCCAGGCGGGGCAATTGCCGATAGGTGGCGGGAAGCGTCCACTTCTACGGCGCAAGTCTCAATTATCTGGGGGAAGGACAGAGGGCATTGGAACAACAAACTCGGGATGTAGAAAAACTTAAAAGCAAAAAAGCAACAAAGCCGAAGTGAAACGCGCTGAGAGCCCCCAGCGTCTTACCTTCAGGCTGTTGTATCAATCACATGGCAGGGCAATTAGTCTGGGGGGACAAGGGGTTAAAATTAAAGGATTAATAATCAAAAACGGGATCCTGAGGGGTAATATTCAGAGAATGCACAGCAAGGACGTTCGTCGTAACGTCTTACCGAATTGAATCCGGAAGGGAGAGTCGGGTGGCAGCGCTCAGTCGCTATGGTGACCGGCGCCATTTCACCAGTACAGATAACAGGATTGGGCAAGGTAAGGGGAACGCCCATCAGAATAAGCGAAGAGTGGATTGGTCTAAACAGGATGGTGACGCATAGCGTCTCTGGTTACCAAACAGCCGATCGTTCGTAACCACAAGAGTGTGTGGGAACGTCTGTACAAGCAGAAGGGGACCGTGGATAGGTACAGAGGGCAAAGTGACGCGCAGTGTCCCTGGTGACTAAAATATCGATCGTATACCATTTCATGAGAATGTGGGAGTGTAGACCGATAAGGATCTAAGTTTCACAGTCCTCAGAGGGTGTAGGGAATGTAGCTAAGTATACAGAAGGTAGCCATGGTTCGAGGCTATCGGCCCCATTAACAGTCATGTAACACGAGCTCTACTGGAAAGACAAGTGTGGTTGTTCACAAGTCCAAAGCGTGACGTAAGGTGAACATTTATGTTCTGCAGCTAAATCACAGGGCATAATTCTAAACAATCACATTTATATTATATTATACAAAATTACAGTGACGAGCAATGTGAAGGATTGACTGCTCCCTCAGAACACAGTTGTATTAGTGTTGGTAGAGTACATGTAATGGTGGAAAACGAGACATTAGTATCACATGGCAAATTCAGTGCAGGGAAACATACTTAAAGAAGGATGATCATATCAGAATGGTACTGTTCCATTCGTCAATGGTGTTCAGTCCCTGGTTCACTGAATCACAGAGGGTAATCCATTTGTTTTCACTTTTGTTCATCAGTGTGTGGATGTTCCCCCCTCTGGTTGGTAAAGTAATGTGTTCAATGACCTGCCATTTCAAGTCCGTATCTTTGTGTTTGAGAAGCAAGAAGTGTGGAATTATGGGCGATGTAGTCACTTTACAGTTAATGCGGCTCTTGTGCTGTATGATTCTGTTCTTAATCATTTGGGTAGTCTGGCCGATGTACAAGAGACCACAAGGGCATTCGATTGCATAGATAACATTGGATGATCTGCAGTTGGTGTGGCTTTTGAGGGTCTGTACTTTTCCTTTGTATTGGAATGTCTTGGTGTTGACGGTGAGATCACATACAGAACAGTTTTGACATTTGAAGTGTCCGAGGATCGGAGGTAGACCTCATGCTGCAGTGATGCTATTTTGTTCAGGTTGTTTCTCAGGCCAGGTGATGGCTCGCACTAGATGTGTGGAGAGATTGTCGCCTCTTTGGTAGGAGAACAGCGGCTCATCCTTGAAGGGGGCAAAGGGTCGTAGGATAGACCAGTTTCTTTCGATTATTTTAGCAACCTCGTTGCTGTTGGGGGAGAATTTGGATACAAAAGGGATTCTCCTCTGAGGTTGTTTGGTCTGGGGCTCTAAGAGATGTTCTCTGTGGCAGTACCATGCTCTCTTGCGTGCCCGAGTGATGAGTTTCTTTGGGTATCCACGTGTGAGGAGCTTCTGGGTCAGAACCTCTGCTTCCCTAAAGTAATCATGGCGCCATTTACAATTGCGCCTAAGGCGTAGAAACTGCCCATAAGGTAGGCCATCCCTGAGTCCTCTTGGATGGAAGCTGGTGTACTGTAGCAAGGTGTTTCTTTCAGTATTTTTCCGGAATAGGCGGGTTTCCAATTTGCCTTCTTCGGCATGAATGGTCACGTCTAGGAAGGGTAGATCATTGTTTCTGTACTCGCTGGTAAACCGTAGATGATCTTGGGATTGGTTTAGCCAGTCCATGAAGCTTTTCAGTTGATCTTTTGTACCTGTCCAGAGTAGCAGAATGTCGTCAATGTAACGACGCCAAAGACGAATATTACTGTAGAAAGGGTTGCTGGGTTGAAGAAAGATCATTTTTTCCAGATGGTGTACATATAGAATGGCAAATTGGGGGCAAAACAAGCCCCCATCGATACTCCTTTAATCTGCAAATAAAATGTCTCCTTGTATAAAAAGTAGTGCCTTTGAAGGGCGATACGGAGTAAATTCATAATGAATTGTGTAGGAATTTTGGTGGGTCTTGGTCTGGTGTGAAGCAGGGTTTCAATGACTTGTAAACCGTCTTTGGCGTCGTTACATTGACGACATTCTGCTACTCTGGACAGGTACAAAAGATCAACTGAAAAGCTTCATGGACTGGCCAAACCAATCCCAAGATCATCTACGGTTTACCAGCGTGTACAGAAACAATGCTCTACCCTTCCTAGACGTGACCATTCATGCCGAAGAAGGCAAATTGGGAACCCGCCTATTCCGGAAAAATACTGAAAGAAACACCTTGCTACAGTACACCAGCTTCCATCCAAGAGGAGTCAGGGATGGCCTACCTTATGGGCAGTTTCTACGCCTTAGGCGCAATTGTAAATGGCGCCATGATTACTTCAGGGAAGCAGAGGTTCTGACCCAGAAGCTCCTCACACGTGGATACCCAAAGAAACTCATCACTCGGGCACGCAAGAGAGCATGGTACTGCCACAGAGAACATCTCTTAGAGCCCCAGACCAAACAACCTCAGAGGAGAATCCCTTTTGTATCCAAATTCTCCCCCAACAGCAACGAGGTTGCTAAAATAATCAAAAGAAACTGGTCTATCCTACGACCCTTTGCCCCCTTCAAGGATGCGCCACTGTTCTCCTACCAAAGAGGCGACAATCTCTCCACACATCTAGTGCGAGCCATCACCTGGCCTGAGAAACAACCTGAACAAAATAGCATCACTGCAGCATGGGGTCTACCTCCGATCCTTGGACACTTCAAATGTCAAAACTGTTCTGTATGTGATCTCACCGTCAACACCAAGACATTCCAATACAAAGGAAAAGTACAGACCCTCAAAAGCCACACCAACTGCAGATCATCCAATGTTATCTATGCAATCGAATGCCCTTGTGGTCTCTTGTACATCGGCCAGACTACCCAAATGATTAAGAACAGAATCATACAGCACAAGAGCCGCATTAACTGTAAAGTGACTACATCGCCCATGGTTCCACACTTCTTGCTTCTCAAACACAAAGATACGGACTTGAAATGGCAGGTCATTGAACACATTACTTTACCAACCAGAGGGGGGAACATCCACACACTGATGAACAAAAGTGAAAACAAATGGATTACCCTCTGTGATTCAGTGAACCAGGGACTGAACACCATTGACGAATGGAACAGTACCATTCTGATATGATCATCCTTCTTTAAGTATGTTTCCCTGCACTGAATTTGCCATGTGATACTAATGTCTCGTTTTCCACCATTACATGTACTCTACCAACACTAATACAACTGTGTTCTGAGGGAGCAGTCAATCCTTCACATTGCTCGTCACTGTAATTTTGTATAATATAATATAAATGTGATTGTTTAGAATTATGCCCTGTGATTTAGCTGCAGAACATAAATGTTCACCTTACGTCACGCTTTGGACTTGTGAACAACCACACTTGTCTTTCCAGTAGAGCTCGTGTTACATGACTGTTAATGGGGCCGATAGCCTCGAACCATGGCTACCTTCTGTATACTCAGCTACATTCCCTACACCCTCTGAGGACTGTGAAACTTAGATCCTTATCGGTCTACACTCCCACATTCTCATGAAATGGTATACGATCGATATTTTAGTCACCAGGGACACTGCGCGTCACTTTGCCCTCTGTACCTATCCACGTTCCCCTTCTGCTTGTACAGACGTTCCCACAGACTCTTGTGGTTACGAACGATCGGCTGTTTGGTAACCAGAGACGCTATGCGTCACCATCCTGTTTAGACCAATCCACTCTTCGCTTATTCTGATGGGCGTTCCCCTTACCTTGCCCAATCCTGTTATCTGTACTGGTGAAATGGCGCCGGTCACCATAGCGACTGAGCGCTGCCACCCGACTCTCCCTTCCGGATTCAATTCGGTAAGACGTTACGACGAACGTCCTTGCTGTGCATTCTCTGAATATTACCCCTCAGGATCCCGTTTTTGATTATTAATCCTTTAATTTTAACCCCTTGTCCCCCCAGACTAATTGCCCTGCCGTGTGATTGATACAACAGCCTGAAGGTAAGACGCTGGGGGCTCTCAGCGCGTTTCACTTCGGCTTTGTTGCTTTTTTGCTTTTAAGTTTTTCTACATCCAGAGTTTGTTGTTCCAATGCCCTTTGTCCTTCCCCCAGTTAATTGAGACTTGCGCCGTAGAAGTGGACGCTTCCCGCCACCTATCGGCAATTGCCCCGCCTGGACCTCTAGCCAATTCAAGTAATTTGCTGGTGAGTAGGGTTCTCGCCCGCCTCCCTTACCTCCCTGCTCTGCACGAAATACCTCCCTATTTCTGAAACATACACATGTTTGTTTTCAGTTCTCCACGTGCTGCCCGGACCTGGACCTTATCTGGCCTGACCCCAAGCTAACTCCCTTCTATTGATCAGATATTCAATGATCAACGGTAAGCGCACCCTCATTGTGCACCTTTCCATAAGGTATTCATTTAGTGAATCGGCTCGCCCTTACCCATATTTCCTTTCCACACAGCACTGCACCCAGCCCTGTATGTCCTGAAGATGATCCTCATTCAACCGGATCGAAACGTCGTCGACTAAACAGCCAGACTTTAGGCGCCCCCCTACAGTGGTTCTCCTTAGAAAGATTAAATTAGGACACCATAATTGAACTGGAAACCATTGTATTGTCACTGTATATATTTGCACCTTGCACCTTGCGCCGCTCACGCTGTATCTCTTGTCACTTGCGCTGCCGTAGTGTCACAATTCACTGCACTCGTGCACCTTGTACAACCTTTTGGGGTGATACTTGTCATTTGTCAATTGTTTATTTGTTCTCACAGTGCTGTAATTAATTGTGTTTATTGCCCCCCCCTTGTTCTCCCCTTCCCTCCCCCATCCTTTCTTGACTAGTATATAAAATGATGCTTTTTTAGAACTACTTTGAATGAAATACTTGACTCCTTGATTCTTTTAGGATAATACTGTATAGATATCCTTATCAGTAATTTGTTATTAATTTGTATAATTATACCCCTTGGGATATTGTTTTATATGCACTTCCTCAGACCCCAATCCCAATCGGTTGATGGGTTTATACTCCTGTTTTCTGACACGTAATATTACGAAGGGCACTGGCAGTGATGTTAGCTGTCGATTCCACCACTCGAGTCAATTGTCTCAGGTTCCTACTATTGATCATAGGCCCCCAAAACGGCAAGAAACCCTTGAAAAAGTCTCCTGCCTCTTGACCGGCAGTGTCCTCTTTGCTAATCACGCCCCTCACAACTCTGGTCTTGTGGCAATTGGAGGCGACTGTAAAAGTCGGTGGCAACAAGTTTGCAATATAACAGGTGCCCGCAAAGTCAAGGGGCAACCATGTATATGCACGGTCGCAACAGACAAAGTACGTACCCTTGGCAGTCAGGAGAACAGGGGAAGAGAGCATTGGTAAGACATACGTCTCAGAGCAAGCACTCTCTCCAAGGTGAGCCCTCTGGTTTCGACCACGGCCTTTTAGACAGAAATTACCAAGGTGGGGTACGACCCATATTGGAGACGAGCTCCTAAGCTGTCTTTCGCTCACGAGCACACTATACTCAACCTCACTGAGATCCCTATAGGCTCGCACCTCTTCCCTCTGGGATGAGCGACGGCTCATAGATATCCCTATCTAAATCAGCAATCGCTATTGCCAAAGGCTTATGGTACGGACCAGGACCAAAGTGAGGAGAACGTGGCTCTCGATTGGGGTAAGAATCTAGTGCACTTCGAAACATTGTTTGGAATGCTCGAGCTGAACCCTGTGAACTATAAGGAAGGACCAAGTACGGAATTCCCTTATCGGTGGTATGTGGCATTAACCCACACACCCAACAATTGGTAGTGTTCATCACCAACTGATGTTGATGAAGGAGCTGAATGAAGGAATTATTCATGAATTCCGCACGTCTAGCCTGCTCGTGTTGGGGTAAGATGTGGAAGGAATGAGGAGAAACAGTGGTAGTAAGTTTAGGTTCAGGAAAAGGGGTAGGTGAGGCAGAAGGCAACAATGACTGTATCATGTAATACACCCCACCCACCAATAACGAAGAAATAGTTAAGAATAGAAGGAACACCTGAAACATGAAGCATTTTGTGTGTGCAATTCTGCGCAACTCGAATCTTTTAGCTTGAGCTTTTTCCATGTCCGACAGCTTCGAGAAAGCCACCCTCTAAAACCGTCCGCTACGTTCTTGACGCACTTCGTTCTGTGTAGCAATAGTCAATCCCCAGGAGTTCCTAGGAATCGACGGTCTCTGACCTAGTGTCAAGACCTACTAACCAGAAGGAAGTACCCGCGCGGCCCTACGGTCCACCCGGATGTAAGGTATCTTTATTCAGTAATATATACAAAATCTGCTAGCTGTGGAAGCAAAAAAACACATATATGGAAAAAGACTCAAAATTTTCAAAATCTACAATTTGGCAAGTGTGTTCAAAACTAGACAGTGGCAATGGGGCAACGTGAATGTCAGGGGAGAAAGCAAATATTCTTGTTTTATTAGTCTCTAGTACTGGATCGAAGAAAATATCGGCTTCTCCCAGGACGTGTCTGTTCGTCAAACAATTGGTCCGATGATGAGACAGAGTTCTGTTGACCAGTCAACTGTTCAGATCTTGAGTATTGTGATGACAAATGCTCAATAATATCGTTCTGCTGCACTGAGGTATCTCGACAGGCTGAGCATCGCTGAAAGGGACAAAGTTCGGAGCAGTTTCGACTTCAGACGATGCGATGCCCTTCTTCACCCACGAGTCTGCTGGTAAAGGTATAGGTACCTTTTTAGTATGGGTGGCATGCACCCAGTTCTTGCGCCCTTCCAAACGAACAGCAGTCCTCGTGGCAAGAAGTACTTGGTAGGGTCCAGTAAAACGAGGCTCAAGGTTGTGCTTCCGGCTGAAATTCCTCGTTACAACCCAGTCTCCAGGCTGGAGCTGGTGGCCTGGACCCTCCGTCTGCGTCGGCAGTGCTTCAAAGACCTGTTGGTGAATTAACCTCAGTTTAGCAGTCAGATCATGAAGATAATCGATCAACATTGGGTACTCAAGATCAGAGAACACACTGGGTCTAGGGACCCCCCAAACATTTGCAGGGCGGCCGAACACAATCTCATAGGGACTGAGCCCTACTCGGGAGTGTACAGTCGCCCTGGTTGACAGAAGAGCTAAGGGCAAAGCGTCAGGCCACGAGAGACCAGTCGTAGCCTGAATCTTCGCTAGTTTCAATTTAAGCGTGCCATTATACCCTTCAACCAAACCTGCTGACTGGGGATGATTGGCGCTATGGAATTTTTGTGTAATTCCAA
Organism: Lissotriton vulgaris; assembly: GCF_964263255.1. Lineage (NCBI taxonomy): Eukaryota > Metazoa > Chordata > Amphibia > Caudata > Salamandridae > Lissotriton > Lissotriton vulgaris. The sequence continues at coordinate 563,394,409 of NC_141687.1, forward strand.
GGCCCTTACACACATTCTTCATCACACTCCCTACAAACTCACTTCCGTTATCAGACCATACAATTCGTGGCATTCCATACCGAGTTAGTATTCCTTCAGTAGGATTTTTGCAGTGGACAGAGCAGTGTTGTCTTTGAGAGGGTAGGCTTCGATCCATCGGGAGAATGCGCAAACCACAACTAAAACGTACTTCAGGTTATTGCATCGCTCCATATGGATGAAGTCTAGCTGAATCACCTCAAAGAGACATGAAGGGGGAGCAAAATGGCCAGGGGGTGTAGGAGTTCCCTTACCAGGATTGTACAGCATACATATCATACAATTCTTAACCAATCTCTCAGCACACTTAGTAATACCATCATTCTTCCATACAGTGGACAACAACTTGCAGATACCTTTCGCACTAATATGTGCCAAGCCATGTGCCATCGTCACAACAGCTAGCACATACGCATCCAGCAACATCCACCTCTTATGTTCCGACAAATCAATCCAGCAGGCATTCGCATCCAACTTTCCCGTACTCTCTTTCCACTTCGTCTTTTCAGTCTCGGGGGCCTCGTTCTGAATCGCTTTCACACTCTCAATAGTGTCCTCACACATACCAGTTTCTGCAGGCCACCTTACCGAACTCATCACATAAATTTTAGTGCTAAGGTTCCGGGCAGTCTCCTTAGCAATCTCATCCGCAAACGCATTGCCACGACCAACGTCATCCGTCACCTTACGGTGTGCACTACATTTAATAATCGCCACCTGCTTGGGCAATGTAAGTGCATCCAAAAGATCATTCACGAGCAGTCCGTGCTGAATCTTCGTACCATGCGATGTCATGAAACCTCTCTCTCTCCACAAACGTCCAAAACTGTGCGCAACACCAAACGCATACTGACTATCAGTAAACACATTCACCCGTTTCCATTTCGACAACACACACGCTCTAGTCAAGGCAATCAGCTCTGCCGCCTGTGCAGAATTCTGATTCAATCTCGCAGTCTCCACAACCGTACTCAACGTCACCACAGCATACGCAGTCGTCACATCACCATTCGGCAACTTAAAACACGACCCATCCACATACAGGGTCCCATCGGGATCTTCCAATGGAGTATTTTTCAAATCAACATGACCTTTTGTTTCCTCCTCAGTTCGTAAGTAGCAGTCGTGAGGCGCTACTTCGTCTGACTCTATACTGATCGGCAACAACGTCGCCGGGTTCAGGACATTACAGCGCTTTATCTGAATGTGACTTGCCAAAAGCGTCAACTCGTACCCAGACAACCTTGCACTCGTCAGGTGTTGGGTCTTCGTACGATTCAAGAGAGTGTCAACTGCATGCGGAACCATCACCGTAAGCATATTATCCATGACCAATCCTGCAGATTGTTGGATGGACACCGCAGCTGCCGCTGTTGCTCTTAAACAACTCGGCAATGCTCTAGTTACTGGGTCCAAGGTCGAGGAAAAATATGCACATGGACGCTGCTTACAGCCGAATTGTTGTGTTAAAACACTCAACGCACAACCTTCCCTCTCGTGAACGTATAGTGTAAACGGCTTACTGTAGTCAGGGGTACCTAACACAGGGGCCGAACACAACGCGTCACGCAGTTCAAAAAAACTTTTCTGACATTCTTCCGTCCATGGTAAAGGAGTTGGAACATCCTTGCATGTAAGAGCTACCAATGGTTTCGCTAGCATTACATTTGGAATCCTTTGCCTGCAGTATGACGTGATACCTAAAAAGGCACGCACATCTCTCTGAGTTGTTGGCACAGTCATACGAGCAATTGCTGCAATTCTCTCTGGGGTCAACCTTCTTCCCTCCTTTGACAATAAGTGACCTAGATAGGTTACTTCTTGACAACAATATTGCAGTTTAGAAGGTGAAACCTTGTGATGTAAGTCACAGAGATGCTGCAACAACGACACCGTAGCAATTCTGCAAATGTCCTGAGTATCTGCAGCCACCAATAAGTCATCGACGTATTGGATCAAGGCCGCACCAGCCGGCAACATAAACGCATCAAGTTGGCTCTTCAAGGCTTGGCTGTATATCGATGGACTCTCACAGTAGCCCTGAGGAGCGCGTTTAAACCTAAAGCTGCGGCCACCAAGAGAGAAACCGAAAAGGTCCCTACTCTCTTCAGCAATCGGAATGCTGAAGAAAGCATTCTTCAGATCGATCACTGAGAACCAAGATGCAGAGGCTGGAATCAGAGTCAGTAGAGCCGTAATGTCAGGCACCACAGGGAACTGAGGAATCACAATTTTATTCACCTCCCGTAAAAAGATGACAAAACGATAAACAGGGGGTTTCGATGGATCAGTGCGTTTCAGAATGGGCAGCACAGGGCTATTGCACACGTTTCCCCGAGTCTCTTCGATAACATCTTCCTCAATGAAATCGTAGATGATTGCTAGCAGCGCTCGCTCACCATCAAGAGAGATACGATACTGGGGAATACGTGGCAAACGCACATTAGATTTCAGATGAACAACATAAGGGGAGATATCAAGCAGGCCCACGTCATTGGGACCTGTTGCCCACAAAGATGCAGGAAGAGAACTAAATTCCGGTGGGAGCTTGTCGATGGACAAATACATAGGAGAGATAACCTTCTCACCCAATGTAAGCTTTACTCCCGCAGGAGAACAATACAAAGTCGCATACAGACGTTTCAGCAAATCCAGGCCCAAAAGATTCTCACCACAACCAGTAGTCAAAATCAAAGGAGCTTTCAGCTCACGAGGCCCAATTGCAAGGGGCAAAGGGCACGAAACCGGATTGCTAACAGGGGCGCCAGAGAATCCAACGGAAACATTTGTTAAGCCAGACAAAGGTGCGCCAGGGAGTTTCGAATGCATGATGGAACTTTTCGCTGCACCAGTGTCCAACAGAAAAGGCTCAACAACGCCCGAGGTGGCAACTGCGACGTAAGGCCCTCTCTGATCAACCGGAACTGATACTACTCCCTCTCCTTGTCTATGGCTGTCCTAGTAATTACCGTCGTCAGTGTTCTGATCGACGTAATAATCGTCTACATTGTACTGAGCAGATCTGCTTTGCGATGATCCACGCTGATCGAAACAATTATTAGAATCGGAAGAATTATTGGAACGATCATTTTGAGCACCGCGACCTCTACCACGTGATGCTTGTTGGGGACCACTACGACCTCCTCTAGATGAATTACCACTATTTCGCTCACTCAAGACTGGACAATCGAATTTCAAATGACCCTCGTTCCTACAATAGGCACACTGATTGTACCCCAACGTAGATCTCTGCGAAGAGGAGTCATTTCGTGTTTGCGACCTATTCGGCTGAGACTGCGATCGATTCCGCTGTTGCGAATCATTCTGATTCAAACGTGGAGGATACGCTTGTTGCAACAACACTTTCGGTTTGAGCTCTTTCGTCTTTTTATCGGCACGATCATTCTCCTCTTTCTCTCTATTCTCATAATATTGGGCCGTGGCCAATATCTGAGCAGAAGTGGAAACAGCCCACGCACTTTCTGAATTCCTTAATTTGTTGCTTAAGTCTGGCAACAAATTTGATACAAACTTATCCACAAACAACCTCTGACCTCCTTCAGTGCCCATATCCTGACCACTGTGATCGATGAATGCCTCCTCAAATCTCGTAAAGAAATCAGAGACACTCTCATCCTTCTTTTGCTTGCAAGCAGACAACTTGTCCCAATTAACCTTCATAGCTGGCATAAGCGTTTTCATAAGAGTGATTATTCTCTGAGGAAGATTAGCAATCAGCTGTTCGGGCTTAGCCCCACCAACTTGCAAAGCATCTGCAGCAAGAAGTGCAGCCCAGTCACCGCCTAATTCTGCTGCATGGTCTTGCTGACGAATCTTTGCCCATACCGGTTGCGGTACGACATTGCCAAACAACATATCAATGTCGGCAAGATTCATCACCGTCGCATCCACTAGCTGAGACAACTCTTTATAGTACCCAGCAGGATTTTTCCGAGGGTCAGGCAAAGACTGCTTCACCTGAAAAACTTCCGATCGCTTCCACGGAAGATGTATCCACACTCTCTGGAAAAATGGCGGAATAATGGGATTAGCATTAGGATTGCCAGGCATCCACACCGGTGGAACTTCGCGCATGGGATACTGACCAGACGCTGCTGGCGATCCCTCAATATCTTCTACAAACAATGCTCGAGGCATTATACAAGGACGGAAAGATAGCAGCTGCTCGACAGCACGTCGGACATTGCTACCCACTATCATTCCGCTCGCAAACTGAAGCTGAAGATTAGTTAGAGCAGTCAATGTATCATCAGACGCATCAACCGATATTTGATAACGCAAAAGCTTGCACATCTCCTCAAACACGAACCTCTGTGTCGGTACGTTGAACTGAGAGAACGTATCAAGCACCACACGTGGAGGATTCCTAAGGGGATATTTCATCCAAGCCATCGCCATATCATATAGACAGTCACGTTCCCTACTACCGGGAAGCTGACTTCGTCTTTGGGGACCATCAGAACCAGCGGACTCAAGAATCGGTCCAAGAGAATTGAAAAAGTTAGCAGCAACAGAAGGGACACGACGTCCAGTAGATGGGGTATTAGGGTAACACAGCGGGGTAACAAGAGAAGTGTCAGAAACAGAGGGAACAGCAGGAGTAACCAGAACAGTAGGAGCAGCGGGAACAGGAGTATGAGGAAGTACAAGCGGAGGAGCAGTAGGGACAGAAACAGGTAGAGGAGCAGGAACAGTTGGAGGAACAGGAGCAGGAGCAGGTTGGGGAACAGGTACAGGAACAGGAACAGGGGGAACCACAGGAACTGCGGTACCCTGCGCATACGGAGGTGGTGATTTCAAGAGATAGGACAACAAGGGGTCCTCTGCTACGTCCTCCTTCTTATCCGTACCCGTCGGTAAAGCGGGGTAGCACTTATCTATAGTCATGCGCTGCAATATATCGAAAACTTCCTTTTCCTTATCCTCCTTATTTCGCTGGAACTGCTCTGCGTTTCTTACCGTAGTAACAATACCTTCTCTCTTATTACGTTTGATCTGTTTGATTTCTTTCTGCTTGGCTTCTTTACGCCACAACCGAAAGGAATCAAACCTTGCCTTTCTTTGGAACAATTTAGCTTCAAGATTATCTAAAATCGGAGTCTCAAAACTACCATGAGGTGGCCAACTAAGGACACCGTCTTTCTTAGTGTATCGAACCCAACACTCATTGAACGTAATTGGACCTAAACCGTGTCGGCTGTACAACTCATAAGTTGGAGTTCCAATCGGAGGTATCGGACACGAGTCCTCCAATCGGGAATCCGCACCACAACTTCTAAAGCAACTGAACAAAGTACTACGGCCAGGCATCGTGCACACTAACCGAGTTTCACAAACGTCAAGGGTTATAGGATTACAATATCCCTACAAAGAGCAGAACCCTCGGTTTTTGGCGACTGCAGGCGTCAAATATCACAACAAAGAACCAAGTACCAAGAACCACAAATGCAATGGAACCATGCAACAACTAAGCACCCACAACAAAGGACTCTGGGAGCGACCCACAAATACTTAACTCAAAGATCAATGGCGTCACCAGGTGTTTGGGAATCCCAGGGTCGCGAAGCGGACAGCGTCCGTTCGCTGGCTACTTGAGGGCAAGAAACAAAATGGATGCCGTATCTAAGATGGAACCCGTGGGCTCAGATGAAGAAACCCACGAAACAAATGAACGGTTCAGGTTAGCACAGCGAAAACGCGTACACCCACTAAACTCGTCATTTGCGGTTCATAGATACCAGACTCGACCATATTCGTGCGAGTCGAAAACACCACTTACAATTGTCACGGAACCTCAGTGACTCTCAGGAAGTAGTGGTTGCGCCTGAGGGCGGCATTGTAGGTTGATCTGGCATCCTAGTTGGATCTCTAATTTATTTCCATCTGCTGGCAAAATCCTTTGGAGTCCCACAGTTCTTCCATATTCCATGAAGCCCGGTTGTTGGTTCTGCGATGTTTGTGAGGTTCGATGGGTGCAAGTGCATTGGTGCAGTTAGAAACTGTTGGCTAAAGTTGGTGATGTCCTTCGCTAGATTGTTGTTGGTGTGGGGTTGGTACTTCAAGAGTGTGTCCCAAATCTGTTTCTGTTATTCTTCTTCAGGTCTGATTAGGTTGGTTGTTGTTGATGGGAGCTTTGGTTTGTGTCATGAAAATGTTGAAATGTATAATGTGACGGTCGGTCCATGTGAGTGGAGAGGTGGAGTGATATCTGATGTACTTGTTGGAGGAGAAGATTACATCTAAAGTGTGTCCTGAGTTGTGAGTAGGGTCTGTGACAAGCTGGGAAAGTCCTTTGTTAACTAGACTCTCAAGGAGGTGGGGGGCCTGTTGGCCAAGGGGTCTTCCAGGTGGAAGTTGAAACTACTGAGAAGAAGGAAGTTCTTGGATTTGATGGTGAGGGGGGCGATGAAGTCTATAATGAGGTTACTGAAGTTGCAGACTGGGGGCCCGGTTTACAGAACTAACTTAAGACAAAATCCTAAACTGACTACCATTTTCGTTTTCAAAGAAGGCACTTACCTATTTTTGTATTGACAGAAGACACTTACTCATTTCGGTATTCACAGAAGTTAGGAGTCCTAACTTTAGGACTCCTAAATGCCTTCTGTGAATACCGAAAGTCCTCAAATTAGGATTTTTCTCAATTTTAGTAGTAGTAAAGTTAGGACTCCTAACTTTAGGAATCCTAAATGACTTCTGTGAATACCGAAAATGTCTTACAATTAGGATTTTTCTCAGTTTAGTAGTAGTAAAGTTGAAAAAAATCATGTGTTCCATGAAAAAGGTGTCCTGGTCGTGGCGGCTGTGCATTTGAGGGTGTCTTTGTAGATGATTGTGAGATCCCCGTCGGTTTAATAGTGGTGGTCCAGGTATGCAATTTTGTTTTCACAGCGATGTCAGGAGCTGAGATGGGGTCATCCAGATTTCAGTTAAGAGGAAGTCTGGCGTGCTTAAATGGTGCATTTTTTGAGAGAGTTGGTGCTCTCTTTATTTAGACATCAGCTAATTCACAGATTTCTCTTTGTCTCAGTCAGTATTATCTTCATTGTTATTCTCCTGAACCAGCAGACAAAAAAGAAGGAAAAGAGTGAGACTTCCAAATTTTTGACAATGCAATATATATATAATCACTTTCATCATCATCATCTACATCATGATCATCATTAATATTGATATTGAATAGTCTTGGCACTGAGTCTACTGACTGGGGAAAAGAAGGGCCACACAGCTAACAGATTGAGGCCTATCATCTGTCCTAAATAATCGTGACATCAGATACAGAACAATCGATGAACTCGGAAAAAAGAGAGGCTACCTCTTTTAACTAGAGAAGAGCCACGTTTTTAAGATGCTTCCTGAAAATAGGAAAATTAGATATAGTTCTAAGACATTCGGTGAGGTTAATCCACAGCAGAGCAGTGCTGTGAATGGATCTCCTACTTCTCCATTTAATTCTTCTAATTTTCTGAGCATTGACTGTCCCAAAATTGATCGAATGTAGCATCCTTCTGGGTCCAGGATAGGCTGTCCCATAAATGCTTTTGTGTGCCAGATATAAGGTTTCGAACCTTACTCTCTCATTCACTGAAGCTAATGTAGTTCTCGTACAGCCTCAGCTACTGGCTTGAACTTGGGATTCTTCTTTAGGATGGAGAACCGCAGCCTTAAGGCCCGGTGGCACAGGGTACGCCTAAATCCCAGAGATTCACCTGCCTTGTAAAAACAGAGACACGGACTCTTCGTCTGGCGTAGAAGATGGTAATTATTAGCTGCAGCTAGTACAGTGGTCATAGAAGTCGTCAATACAAAGAGGTTCAAAAGAGACTGCCACTTAACTCAGTAGCGCACAGGTTTATATATCATATAGCACAATGCAAAAATGCAATCACACACAAGCATGAGCTATAGGCAAACGTTATAGACAATACTTTAAGTCCAAAACAACTCAAGTTCCCGAGTATGTTTGTCACTCGACCCTTTAAGCAAATCACAAGTGAATCCACACAATTCGGTTTACTAGCAGAGAAAACACAGCTGTGTGTCGTAGAAGGACAGTTGAGAAACAGGAGAATGCATGAGACGTGTAGCGAAGGACAGCAGATAAGATAACTTAAAGGAAACAATGGTGTGAAATGACATGTAGTCCGGACGGGGATTAATCAGCTCAGACAGGAATTAGTGTACTCGGCCAGATCCTGACACTCGTTAGTAAACATAAGCGAGGAAGCCACCTGACACGCAAAGCAGAAACAAAAAAAACATTGCGTTCGCCGAGCTGCCTGAATGAGGGCAGCACAAAATGGCGGCGATCTCAAAATGGAGGCTGAGCACAAACGAATTCCTAATTTACAAAACCTCAGACCCTCCTTTTGCCAATACTCAGGCAAAACAAACCAACTGATGCCAATCTGAGTCAGAGTCAATACTGATATTCATGAAATCTTCAAGTTGTTGCTGCACCATCATTCTAATATTCTCTTTCTTCTGAGCAGCAGATCGTGGAACGCACAAGGTAGCCAACAGGTCACACACTGCAGGACCACACTGAATGCACAAACAACAAGAGAATATAATAGCTAGAATTGCTCCAAATAACGTTAAGATTTTCCATCCCCAAGTTGACAGTATTCCCCACAATCATCCCATAAAAGACCAATCTCCTTCATCCTGATGTATCGACTCGGAGACTGTGTGCAATTTGGAAATGGCCTGGTATACAGCTGGAGCGTCATCTGATATATAAATGCAGAAACTAGATCCGATCAATCTACAGACACCTCCTCGATCTGCTAGAATCACGTCTAGTGCAATTCGGTTCTGAAGCGTCATATGACGGTCCGCTTGAAGCTCTGCTGTAATGTTACCTATCGCACCTGCCGTAACATTAATAGTGGTCTCAACCACTCGAACCAATTGCCTAATGTGTCTGCTGTTAACCATTGGACCCCAAAAGGGAAGGAATCCGTTAAGGAAATCTCCTCCCTCTTGCTCTGCTGTGTCTTTGGCATCGAATACGCCTCTGCTATGTCTAACTCTATGATGGTCTGACAAAGCCGTATATGTAGGGGGCAGAAGAAAAGCTATGTAGCAAGTTCCAGAAAAGTTAGAAGGTAACCAAGTGTAGGCTCGATCATTACAAACAAAGTATGTTCCTTGAGATGGAACTAGCGGAGGGAAATCAAGAGATGAAAGAGCATATGTATATGTACATTTCTGGATATCATCAATTTTCTTGCTGTTAATCTGGAGACAAAGATTTCCTTTATGGGGCACAGTCCACACTGGGGAAGACTCGCCTTTTGTAGTTTTATCACTGAGAATGGAGACATAGTGTGTAACATTCCATCCATCATAAGCTTTCATTTCATCCACTGGAATCTTACTCTTCTCTACAATCTTGGCCATTACCATTATGCTTTTTATCAAGGAACTATGACTAAAATCTAACCCATTCCCAGGAGTTCTCACAGGGCTTTTTAAGTCTGTTGTGGTATGCGGCCGAAAACATTGTCAAATAGGCCCAAGCTGAACCTTCGTATGAAAAAGGAAGAACCAGATATGGCATTCCCTTTTGTGGATTATGTGGCATGAGTCCGCACACCCAACAGTCAGTCATATTAATGGCCAACTGATGTTGGTGCAACAACTGAATAAACATATTATTCATATACTCGGCTCTCCTTATCTGCTCATGTGGGGGTAAAGTATGCATTTTGTGTGAAAAGACAGAAAGTCGAGAAGGCAAAGAAGTCGTAGTATTAGCAACATTTCTTGATTGTAAGATATGAACAATCCATCCTGTGCAGGCTAATAAAATACACAAAAACATAAGAACACACAATGCTACGCCAAATCGACTACGTAATAGTTTACAATATTTTACTCTCATTTCTTGTTTCCTATTTTACCTACCTACAATTATTGTACCATCCATCTTTATCTAAAAAAAATGTCGCTCAAGGCACTCTTCTCCAATCACTCAGCTAATCACTTCTGTATACCTGAGGCACTAGCCGCTTACTAAAGAACAGAATCAGGTTACAGTCTGAGTCTCCTACCGTGACCCTGCGATGGAGACAGATGGCACATCTAATACTACACAAAAAAGCAAAAAGAACAAAAGAATGTCTTTAATTAGTAAAAAAGTCTTCAAGAGTTCAGTTCGTTGGGTCTTGGCCTCAAATTGTAGCGTGTTTTGCGTTGGACGGTGTGATCTTTAAACAGTATTTCTGGGTTGGTGTTGTCTATTCGACGATGCACAGGCACAACAGCTTGAAGAATATCGACATCCACTTTTTCAGACAGAGTCCCATAAATCTGAGCATCACTGAACAGGACAAAACAAGGAACAGCTGCAGTGTCCGATTCTCTTACACCACTACGACTCCACTGGTCAAAGGGTACCTGGTCAAAGTGGCACCTTTTTTCAGTGCACTCCATGCACCCAATTGCGCTTTCCCACCACCTTGACAGCTGTGCGAGTAGCGAGCAACACCTGCGTAGGTGAGGACCACCTAGGCTCCAAATTCTTGGTCCGTTGAAAGTTCTTCACACAGACCCAGTCGCCGGGCACGATGGTGTGACCTGGGTCTGTGGAGGCCTCTGGCAGAACGCTTTGTACCTGTTGACAAATAACACTCAATTTAGTAGTCAAATTGTGCAGATAATCAATTAACAGAGGATATGGTATGTCTGAGTATCTTTTGGGATGAGGGACACCCCAAACATTTGCTGGACGTCCAAATACCACTTCATATGGGCTAAGTCCCATACAAGAGTGCACAGTAGTTCTGGGTGACAAAAGAGTTAGGGGCAGAGCATCTGGCCAAGCAAGACCTGTACTGGCTTGAATCTTTGCCAGCTTAAGCTTGAGCGTACCATTGTAACACTCAACCAAACCCGCTGACAGTGGATGGTTTGCTGCATGGAATTTTTGTTTAATTCCGAGACCAGAACATACTTTATGCATTATCTGGCCTACAAATTCACTTCCATTGTCACTCCAGACAATACGCGGCAAACCAAACCTGGGGAAAAATTCCTTAATTAACACTTTAGCAGTTGACAAAGCGGTGTTATCTTTCAAGGGGTAGGCCTCTATCCAGCGGGAAAAGGCACATACCACCACCAGAACATACTTGAGGTTGTTACAGCGATCCATATGAATGTAATCGATCTGCAACACCTCAAGGGGATATGACGGGGGAGCAAAATGGCCTGCTGGAGTTGGGGTTCCTTTTCCTGGGTTACGCATTAAGCAAATAATGCAATGTTTAACCACATTTTCTGCACATTTCGGAATTCCTCCATTCTGCCATACCGGAGCCAAAAGCTTACATATGCCTTTTGCACTAATGTAAGCCGGGCCATGAGCCATAGTCACGACGGGCAACACATAAGCGTCCGGTAACAACCATCGCTGATGTTCTGACAACTCTGTCCAACAACCCTTGGATCTAACATTCCTGTCCTTTCTTTCCACATGCTCAATTCTTTCTCAGTAGCTTCTCCCTGAATCGTTTTCACACTCTCAATCGTATCTTCACACATTCCAATTTCCCTCACCCAATTTGCGGGGCCTGCCACATACATTCGACTAGTGGTGTTTCTAGCTGTAGTTTTCGCTATCTTGTCTGCAAACGCATTTCCACGACCCACATCATCTGTGATTTTCTTATGTGCACTGCACTTTATGATCGCTATCTGTGCTGGCAAAGTAAGTGACTCAAGAAGATCAGTTACCAACTGACCATGCCAAATCTTTGTCCCATGAGAGGTGAAAAATCCTCTCTCCCTCTATAACTTTCCAAAACTATGCGCAACACCGAACGCACACTGACGCTCTGTATACACATTCACTCTCTTTCCCTTCGACAGTACACATGCTCTAGTCAAAGCTATTAATTCAGCTGCTTGGGCTGAATTATGTCCAATACGTGCCGTCTCAAAAATAGTGCATAAGGTGGTAACAGCATAGGCAGAAGTGGTTTCTCCATTTGGAAGTTTAAAACAAGAACTGTCCACCCATAGGATCCCGTCCGGGTCCTTGAGCGGAGTGTCCTTTACGTCAATTCTCCCCTTCGTTTCTTCTTCTGTTCGAAGAAAACAATCATGCTTTTCTTGATCATCTTTCTCATCTGGGAGTGGCAACAATGTAGCTGGATTTAGCATGTTACATCTTTTGATATGTATATGGCTTGCTAGAAGTGTCAGCTCGTAACCAGACAAACGAGCGCTCGTGAGATGCTGCTTCTTGGTTCTATTTAACAAAGTGTCCACTGCATGTTGAACCATAACAATGAGTGTGTTATCTAATACTAATCCGGCAGACTGTCTAATAGAAATTGCGGCAGCTGCTGTAGCTCTAAGACAACTGGGCAAAGCTTTAGCTACTGGGTCTAAGATAGCGGAGAAACAGGCACATGGCCTTTGCTTATCTCCGAATTGCTGTGTCAAAACTGACAACGCACAACCTTCTCTCTCATGAACGTACAGTGTAAAAGCCTTACTATAATCTGGGGTACCCAATACCGGAGCGGTACACAGAGCAGTACGTAAATCAACAAAACTTTTCTGACATACATCCATCCAAGGGAGCGGATGGGGCATATCTTTCAGCGTTAATGCCACCAATGGTTTCGCTAAGAGAGAAAAATTAGGAATCTATTGTCTACAATAGGAAGTGATACCCAAAAAGGCACTCACTTCTCTCTGTGTGTTGGGTACAGAGGTCTGTGAAATAGTATGAATACGTTCTGGGGTCAATCGTCTTCCCTCCTTCGACAAGAGATGACCTAAATAGGTCACTTCTTGTCGGACATACTGTAAGTTGGAGGGTGATACTTTATGATTCAAAACAGCCAAATGATGCAACAACGCCACAGTTACACTCCTACACACATCTTCCGTATCAGCAGCCACCAGCAAATCATCCACATACTGAACAAGCGTAGCACCTGGAGGCAAAGGAAAAGTATCAAGTTGACAATTAAGAGCTTTACTGTAAATAGAGGGACTTTCACAATAACCTTGAGGAGCTCTCTTGAAGCGAAAACTTCGGCCACCTAAAGAGAAACCAAAAATATCCCTACTCTCCTCAGCAATGGGAATGCTAAAGAAAGCATTCTTAAGGTCGATCACTGAAAACCAAGCTGCCGAAGCAGGAATCATCGTCAATAAATCTGTAATGTCTGGAACAACAGGAAACTGTGGTACCACTATTTTGTTGACTTCCCTTAAATCAATAACAAATCTATAGACAGGAGGCTGTGAAGGATCCGTCCTTTTAAGGATCGGGAGAACAGAGATATTACAGACATTGCCTCTAGTCTCTTCAACCACTCCTTTCTGAATGAAGTCATCAACAATGGCCAATAATGCTCTCTCTCCATCACTAGAGATGCGATATTGAGGAATGCATGGCATTCGAACATTATCCTTAACTGTGATGACATACGGTGGGATCGCAAGACGGCCCACGTCATTCGGACCCGTGGCCCAAAGACTTTCTGGGAGAGAACATAACTCAGGTGGAAACTTGTCCCGAGATAAATACATAGGGGACATTAATCTTTTTCCCAACGTGAGATGCACACCAGAAGGGGAACAAAACAAAGTCGCATGCAACCTTTTTAGCAAGTCTAAACCCAATAAATTCTCGTTACAACCAGTTGTCAATATCAGTGGAGCTTCCAAATCATAAGGAACAATCGAAACAGGCAGTGGGAAAGAAACCGGATTACAAACTGGAGCACCAGAAAATCCCACAGAAGTATTTATTAAGCCAGACAAAGGGGCCCCAGAGAGTTTAGAATGAATAATCGAGCTTATCATCGCACCAGTATCCAAAAGAAACGGTTCTGAGACACCCATTGTATTAACAGTGACATATGGCCCATCTTGATCTACTGGAATCAACACAACTCCCTCACTTTGTCCTTGGCTATCCTATTCGGTCTGAAAATTGTCAGCCCTTTCTTCAACGTAATAATCATCGTTGTAATACTGCGTAGACGGAACTGCCTGCTGGTCAAAGTAATTTGATGTAGATGGGACACGAAAACGCTGCTCCTGAGAGGGCGTACCTCGTCCTCTTCCCCTAGATCCCATCTGAAAATTACCACGACCTCGAGAAGCAGACATCCCATTATTACGCTGTAATAAGACTGGACAACTACTTTTAAAATGTTCTTCCTCCCTACAACATTGATTAGGACCTAATGAAGGTCTCGGCGTAAAATACTCAGGTTTTTGTAACAGTCTCTGAAACTGTGGAGGCTGCAGAAACTGAGTGTTTTGCCGATGCTGATTCGAACGAGGCGGATACGCCTGCTGTAAAAGAACTTTAGTTTTCAAATCCTTATTTTTCTTCTCTTGCTTCTCCTTCTCCTCCTTATCCCTATTCTCATAATACTGTGAAGTAGCCACAAAGATGCAGGAAGAGAACTAAATTCCGGTGGGAGCTTGTCGATGGACAAATACATAGGAGAGATAACCTTCTCACCCAATGTAAGCTTTACACCCGCAGGAGAACAATACAAAGTCGCATACAGACGTTTCAGCAAATCCAGGCCCAAAAGATTCTCACCACAACCAGTAGTCAAAATCAAAGGAGCTTTCAGCTCACGAGGCCCAATTGCAAGGGGCAAAGGGCACGAAACCGGATTGCTAACAGGGGCGCCAGAGAATCCAACGGAAACATTTGTTAAGCCAGACAAAGGTGCGCCAGGGAGTTTCGAATGCATGATGGAACTTTTCGCTGCACCAGTGTCCAACAGAAAAGGCTCAACAACGCCCGAGGTGGCAACTGCGACGTAAGGCCCTCTCTGATCAACCGGAACTGATACTACTCCCTCTCCTTGTCTATGGCTGTCCTAGTAATTACCGTCGTCAGTGTTCTGATCGACGTAATAATCGTCTACATTGTACTGAGCAGATCTGCTTTGCGATGATCCACGCTGATCGAAACAATTATTAGAATCGGAAGAATTATTGGAACGATCATTTTGAGCACCGCGACCTCTACCACGTGATGCTTGTTGGGGACCACTACGACCTCCTCAAGATGAATTACCACTATTTCGCTCACTCAAGACTGGACAATCGAATTTCAAATGACCCTCGTTCCTACAATAGGCACACTGATTGTACCCCAACGTAGATCTCTGCGAAGAGGAGTCATTTCGTGTTTGCGACCTATTCGGCTGAGACTGCGATCGATTCCGCTGTTGCGAATCATTCTGATTCAAACGTGGAGGATACGCTTGTTGCAACAACACTTTCGGTTTGAGCTCTTTCGTCTTTTTATCGGCACGATCATTCTCCTCTTTCTCTCTATTCTCATAATATTGGGCCGTGGCCAATATCTGAGCAGAAGTGGAAACAGCCCACGCACTTTCTGAATTCCTTAATTTGTTGCTTAAGTCTGGCAACAAATTTGATACAAACTTATCCACAAACAACCTCTGACCTCCTTCAGTGCCCATATCCTGACCACTGTGATCGATGAATGCCTCCTCAAATCTCGTAAAGAAATCAGAGACACTCTCATCCTTCTTTTGCTTGCAAGCAGACAACTTGTCCCAATTAACCTTCATAGCTGGCATAAGCGTTTTCATAAGAGTGATTATTCTCTGAGGGAGATTAGCAATCAGCTGTTCGGGCTTAGCCCCACCAATTTGCAAAGCATCTGCAGCAAGAAGTGCAGCCCAGTCACCGCCTAATTCTGCTGCATGGTCTTGCTGACGAATCTTTGCCCATACCGGTTGCGGTACGACATTGCCAAATAACATATCAATGTCGGCAAGATTCATCACCGTCGCATCCACTAGCTGAGACAACTCTTTATAGTACCCAGCAGGATTTTTCCGAGGGTCAGGCAAAGACTGCTTCACCTGCAAAACTTCCGATCGCTTCCACGGAAGATGTATCCACACTCTCTGGAAAAATGGCGGAATAATGGGATTAGCATTAGGATTGCCAGGCATCCACACCGGTGGAACTTCGCGCATGGGATACTGACCAGACGCTGCTGGCGATCCCTCAATATCTTCTACAAACAATGCTCGAGGCATTATACAAGGACGGAAAGATAGCAGCTGCTCGACAGCACGTCGGACATTGCTACCCACTATCATTCCACTCGCAAACTGAAGCTGAAGATTAGTTAGAGCAGTCAATGTATCATCAGACGCATCAACCGATATTTGATCACGCAAAAGCTTGCACATCTCCTCAAACACGAACCTCTGTGTCGGTACGTTGAACTGAGAGAACGTATCAAGCACCACACGTGGAGGATTCCTAAGGGGATATTTCATCCAAGCCATCGCCATATCATATAGACAGTCACGTTCCCTACTACCGGGAAGCTGACTTCGTCTTTGGGGACCATCAGAACCAGCGGACTCAAGAATCGGTCCAAGAGAATTGAAAAAGTTAGCAGCAACAGAAGGGACACGACGTCCAGTAGATGGGGTATTAGGGTAACACAGCGGGGTAACAAGAGAAGTGTCAGAAACAGAGGGAACAGCAGGAGTAACCAGAACAGTAGGAGCAGTGGGAACAGGAGTATGAGGAAGTACAAGCGGAGGAGCAGTAGGGACAGAAACAGGTAGAGGAGCAGGAACAGTTGGAGGAACAGTAGCAGGAGCAGGTTGGGGAACAGGTACAGGAACAGGAACAGGGGGAACCACAGGAACTGCGGTACCCTGCGCATACGGAGGTGGTGATTTCAAGAGATAGGACAACAAGGGGTCCTCTGCTACGTCCTCCTTCTTATCCGTACCCGTCGGTAAAGCGGGGTAGCACTTATCTATAGTCATGCGCTGCAATATATCGAAAACTTCCTTTTCCTTATCCTCCTTATCTCGCTGGAACTGCTCTGCGTTTCTTACCGTAGTAACAATACCTTCTCTCTTATTACGTTTGATCTGTTTGATTTCTTTCTGCTTGGCTTCTTTACGCCACAACCGAAAGGAATCAAACATGGCCGCCTTGCCTTTCTTTGGAACAATTTAGCTTCAAGATTATCTAAAATCGGAGTCTCAAAACTACCATGAGGTGGCCAACTAAGGACACCGTCTTTCTTAGTGTATCGAACCCAACACTCATTGAACGTAATTGGACCTAAACCGTGTCGGCTGTACAACTCATAAGTTGGAGTTCCAATCGGAGGTATCGGACACGAGTCCTCCAATCGGGAATCCGCACCACAACTTCTAAAGCAACTGAACAAAGTACTACGGCCAGGCATCGTGCACACTAACCGAGTTTCACAAACGTCAAGGGTTATAGGATTACAATATCCCTACAAAGAGCAGAACCCTTGGTTTTTGGCGACTGCAGGCATCAAATATCACAACAAAGAACCAAGTACCAAGAACCACAAATGCAATGGAACCATGCAACAACTAAGCACCCACAACAAAGGACTCTGGGAGCGACCCACAAATACTTAACTCAAAGATCAATGGCGTCACCAGGTGTTTGGGAATCCCAGGGTCGCGAAGCGGACAGCGTCCGTTCGCTGGCTACTTGAGGGCAAGAAACAAAATGGATGCCGTATCTAAGATGGAACCCGTGGGCTCAGATGAAGAAACCCACGAAACAAATGAACGGTTCAGGTTAGCACAGCGAAAACGCGTACACCCACTAAACTCGTCATTTGCGGTTCATAGATACCAGACTCGACCATATTCGTGCGAGTCGAAAACACCACTTACAATTGTCATGGAACCTCAGTGACTCTCAGGAAGTAGTGGTTGCGCCTGAGGGCGGCATTGTAGGTTGATCTGGCATCCTAGTTGGATCTCTAATTTATTTCCATCTGCTGGCAAAATCCTTTGGAGTCCCACAGTTCTTCCATATTCCATGAAGCCCGGTTGTTGGTTCTGCGATGTTTGTGAGGTTCGATGGGTGCAAGTGCATTGGTGCAGTTAGAAACTGTTGGCTAAAGTTGGTGATGTCCTTCGCTAGATTGTTGTTGGTGTGGGGTTGGTACTTCAAGAGTGTGTCCCAAATCTGTTTCTGTTATTCTTCTTCAGGTCTGATTAGGTTGGTTGTTGTTGATGGGAGCTTTGGTTTGTGTCATGAAAATGTTGAAATGTATAATGTGACGGTCGGTCCATGTGAGTGGAGAGGTGGAGTGATATCTGATGTACTTGTTGGAGGAGAAGATTACATCTAAAGTGTGTCCTGAGTTGTGAGTAGGGTCTGTGACAAGCTGGGAAAGTCCTTTGTTAACTAGACTCTCAAGGAGGTGGGGGGCCTGTTGGCCAAGGGGTCTTCCAGGTGGAAGTTGAAACTACTGAGAAGAAGGAAGTTCTTGGATTTGATGGTGAGGGGGGCGATGAAGTCTATAATGAGGTTACTGAAGTTGCAGACTGGGGGCCCGGTTTACAGAACTAACTTAAGACAAAATCCTAAACTGACTACCATTTTTGTTTTCAAAGAAGGCACTTACTTATTTTTGTATTGACAGAAGACACTTACTCATTTCGGTATTCACAGAAGTTAGGAGTCCTAACTTTAGGACTCCTAAATGCCTTCTGTGAATACCGAAAGTCCTCAAATTAGGATTTTTCTCAATTTTAGTAGTAGTAAAGTTAGGACTCCTAACTTTAGGAATCCTAAATGACTTCTGTGAATACCGAAAATGTCTTACAATTAGGATTTTTCTCAGTTTAGTAGTAGTAAAGTTGAAAAAAATCATGTGTTCCATGAAAAAGGTGTCCTGGTCGTGGCGGCTGTGCATTTGAGGGTGTCTTTGTAGATGATTGTGAGATCCCCGTCGGTTTAATAGTGGTTGTCCAGGTATGCAATTTTGTTTTCACAGCGATGTCAGGAGCTGAGATGGGGTCATCCAGATTTCAGTTAAGAGGAAGTCTGGTGTGCTTAAATGGTGCATTTTTTGAGAGAGTTGGTGCTCTCTTTATTTAGACATCAGCTAATTCACAGATTTCTCTTTGTCTCAGTCAGTATTATCTTCATTGTTATTCTCCTGAACCAGCAGACAAAAAAGAAGGAAAAGAGTGAGACTTCCAAATTTTTGACAATGCAATATATATATAATCACTTTCATCATCATCATCTACATCATGATCATCATTAATATTGATATTGAATAGTCTTGGCACTGAGTCTACTGACTGGGGAAAAGAAGGGCCACACAGCTAACAGATTGAGGCCTATCATCTGTCCTAAACAATCGTGACATCAGATACAGAACAATCGATGAACTCGGAAAAAAGAGAGGCTACCTCTTTTAACTGGAGAAGAGCCACGTTTTTAAGATGCTTCCTGAAAATAGGAAAATTAGATATAGTTCTAAGACATTCGGTGAGGTTAAACCACAGCAGAGCAGTGCTGTGAATGGATCTCCTACTTCTCCATTTAATTCTTCTAATTTTCTGAGCATTGACTGTCCCAAAATTGATCGAATGTAGCATCCTTCTGGGTCCAGGATAGGCTGTCCCATAAATGCTTTTGTGTGCCAGATATAAGGTTTCGAACCTTACTCTCTCATTCACTGAAGCTAATGTAGTTCTCGTACAGCCTCAGCTACTGGCTTGAACTTGGGATTCTTCTTTAGGATGGAGAACCGCAGCCTTAAGGCCCGGTGGCACAGGGTACGCCTAAATCCCCGAGATTCACCTGCCTTGTAAAAACAGAGACACGGACTCTTCGTCTGGCGTAGAAGATGGTAATTATTAGCTGCAGCTAGTACAGTGGTCATAGCAGTCGTCAATACAAAGAGGTTCAAAAGAGACTGCCACTTAACTCAGTAGCGCACAGGTTTATATATCATATAGCACAATGCAAAAATGCAATCACACACGAGCATGAGCTATAGGCAAACGTTATAGGCAATACTTTAAGTCCAAAACAACTCAAGTTCCCGAGTATGTTTGTCACTCGACCATTTAAGCAAATCACAAGTGAATCCACACGATTCGGTTTACTAGCAGAGAAAACACAGCTGTGTGTCGTAGAAGGACAGTTGAGAAACAGGAGAATGCATGAGACGTGTAGCGAAGGACAGCAGATAAGATAACTTAAAGGAAACAATGGTGTGAAATGACATGTAGTCCGGACGGGGATTAATCAGCTCAGACAGGAATTAGTGTACTCGGCCAGATCCTGACACTCGTTAGTAAACATAAGCGAGGAAGCCACCTGACACGCAAAGCAGAAACAAAAAAAACATTGCGTTCGCCGAGCTGCCTGAATGAGGGCAACACA
This sequence comes from Lissotriton vulgaris, assembly GCF_964263255.1. NCBI lineage: Eukaryota > Metazoa > Chordata > Amphibia > Caudata > Salamandridae > Lissotriton > Lissotriton vulgaris. The sequence continues at coordinate 563,414,710 of NC_141687.1, forward strand.
AAATGGCGGCGATCTCAAAATGGAGGCTGAGCACAAACGAATTCCTAATTTACAAAACCTCAGACCCTCCTTTTGCCAATACTCAGGCAAAACAAACCAACTCATGCCAATCTGAGTCAGAGTCAATACTGATATTCATGAAATCTTCAAGTTGTTGCTGCACCATCATTCTAATATTCTCTTTCTTCTGAGCAGCAGATCGTGGAACGCACAAGGTAGCCAACAGGTCACACACTGCAGGACCACACTGAACGCACAAACAACAAGAGAATATAATAGCTAGAATTGCTCCAAATAACGTTAAGATTTTCCATCCCCAAGTTGACAGTATTCCCCACAATCATCCCATAAAAGACCAATCTCCTTCATCCTGATGTATCGACTCGGAGACTGTGTGCAATTTGGAAATGGCCTGGTATACAGCTGGAGCGTCATCTGATATATAAATGCAGAAACTAGATCCGATCAATCTACAGACACCTCCTCGATCTGCTAGAATCACGTCAAGTGCAATTCGGTTTTGAAGCGTCATATGACGGTCCGCTTGAAGCTCTGCTGTAATGTTACCTATCGCACCTGCCGTAACATTAATAGTGGTCTCAACCACTCGAACCAATTGCCTAATGTGTCTGCTGTTAACCATTGGACCCCAAAAGGGAAGGAATCCGTTAAGGAAATCTCCTCCCTCTTGCTCTGCTGTGTCTTTGGCATCGAATACGCCTCTGCTATGTCTAACTCTATGATGGTCTGACAAAGCCGTATATGTAGGGGGTAGAAGAAAAGCTATGTAGCAAGTTCCAGAAAAGTTAGAAGGTAACCAAGTGTAGGCTCGATCATTACAAACAAAGTATGTTCCTTGAGATGGAACTAGCGGAGGGAAATCAAGAGATGAAAGAGCATATGTATATGTACATTTCTGGATATCATCAATTTTCTTGCTGTTAATCTGGAGACAAAGATTTCCTTTATGGGGCACAGTCCACACTGGGGAAGACTCGCCTTTTGTAGTTTTATCACTGAGAATGGAGACATAGTGTGTAACATTCCATCCATCATAAGCTTTCATTTCATCCACTGGAATCTTACTCTTCTCTACAATCTTGGCCATTACCATTATGCTTTTTATCAAGGAACTATGACTAAAATCTAACCCATTCCCAGGAGTTCTCACAGGGCTTTTTAAGTCTGTTGTGGTATGCGGCCGAAAACATTGTCAAATAGGCCCAAGCTGAACCTTCGTATGAAAAAGGAAGAACCAGATATGGCATTCCCTTTTGTGTATTATGTGGCATGAGTCCGCACACCCAACAGTCAGTCATATTAATGGCCAACTGATGTTGGTGCAACAACTGAATAAACATATTATTCATATACTCGGCTCTCCTTATCTGCTCATGTGGGGGTAAAGTATGCATTTTGTGTGAAAAGACAGAAAGTCGAGAAGGCAAAGAAGTCGTAGTATTAGCAACATTTCTTGATTGTAAGATATGAACAATCCATCCTGTGCAGGCTAATAAAATACACAAAAACATAAGAACACACAATGCTACGCCAAATCGACTACGTAATAGTTTACAATATTTTACTCTCATTTCTTGTTTCCTATTTTACCTACCTACAATTATTGTACCATCCATCTTTATCTAAAAAAAATGTCGCTCACGGCACTCTTCTCCAATCACTCAGCTAATCACTTCTGTATACCTGAGGCACTAGCCGCTTACTAAAGAACAGAATCAGGTTACAGTCTGAGTCTCCTACCGTGACCCTGCGATGGAGACAGATGGCACATCTAATACTACACAAAAAAGCAAAAAGAACAAAAGAATGTCTTTAATTAGTAAAAAAGTCTTCAAGAGTTCAGTTCGTTGGGTCTTGGCCTCAAATTGTAGCGTGTTTTGCGTTGGACGGTGTGATCTTTAAACAGTATTTCTGGGTTGGTGTTGTCTATTCGACGATGCACAGGCACAACAGCTTGAAGAATATCGACATCCACTTTTTCAGACAGAGTCCCATAAATCTGAGCATCACTGAACAGGACAAAACAAGGAACAGCTGCAGTGTCCGATTCTCTTACACCACTACGACTCCACTGGTCAAAGGGTAATAGAAGTGGCACCTTTTTTCAGTGCACTCCATGCACCCAATTGCGCTTTCCCACCACCTTGACAGCTGTGCGAGTAGCGAGCAACACCTGCGTAGGTGAGGACCACCTAGGCTCCAAATTCTTGGTCCGTTGAAAGTTCTTCACACAGACCCAGTCGCCGGGCACGATGGTGTGACCTGGGTCTGTGGAGGCCTCTGGCAGAACGCTTTTTACCTGTTGACAAATAACACTCAATTTAGTAGTCAAATTGTGCAGATAATCAATTAACAGAGGATATGGTATGTCTGAGTATCTTTTGGGATGAGGGACACCCCAAACATTTGCTGGACGTCCAAATACCACTTCATATGGGCTAAGTCCCATACAAGAGTGCACAGTAGTTCTGGTTGACAAAAGAGTTAGGGGCAGAGCATCTGGCCAAGCAAGACCTGTACTGGCTTGAATCTTTGCCAGCTTAAGCTTGAGCGTACCATTGTAACACTCAACCAAACCCGCTGACAGTGGATGGTTTGCTGCATGGAATTTTTGTTTAATTCCGAGACCAGAACATACTTTATGCATTATCTGGCCTACAAATTCACTTCCATTGTCACTCCAGACAATACGCGGCAAACCAAACCTGGGGAAAAATTCCTTAATTAACACTTTAGCAGTTGACAAAGCGGTGTTATCTTTCAAGGGGTAGGCCTCTATCCAGCGGGAAAAGGCACATACCACCACCAGAACATACTTGAGGTTGTTACAGCGATCCATATGAATGTAATCGATCTGCAACACCTCAAGGGGATATGACGGGGGAGCAAAATGGCCTGCTGGAGTTGGGGTTCCTTTTCCTGGGTTACGCATTAAGCAAATAATGCAATGTTTAACCACATTTTCTGCACATTTCGGAATTCCTTCATTCTGCCATACCGGAGCCAAAAGCTTACATATGCCTTTTGCACTAATGTGAGCCGGGCCATGAGCCATAGTCACGACGGGCAACACATAAGCGTCCGGTAACAACCATCGCTGATGTTCTGACAACTCTGTCCAACAACCCTTGGATCTAACATTCCTGTCCTTTCTTTCCACATGCTCAATTCTTTCTCAGTAGCTTCTCCCTGAATCGTTTTCACACTCTCAATCGTATCTTCACACATTCCAATTTCCCTCACCCAATTTGCGGGGCCTGCCACATACATTCGACTAGTGGTGTTTCTAGCTGTAGTTTTCGCTATCTTGTCTGCAAACGCATTTCCACGACCCACATCATCTGTGATTTTCTTATGTGCACTGCACTTTATGATCGCTATCTGTGCTGGCAAAGTAAGTGACTCAAGAAGATCAGTTACCAACTGACCATGCTAAATCTTTGTCCCATGAGAGGTGAAAAATCCTCTCTCCCTCTATAACTTTCCAAAACTATGCGCAACACCGAACGCATACTGACTATCTGTATACACATTCACTCTCTTTCCCTTCGACAGTACACATGCTCTAGTCAAAGCTATTAATTCAGCTGCTTGGGCTGAATTATGTCCAATACGTGCCGTCTCAGAAATAGTGCATAAGGTGGTAACAGCATAGGCAGAAGTGGTTTCTCCATTTGGAAGTTTAAAACAAGAACTGTCCACCCATAGGATCCCGTCCGGGTCCTTGAGCGGAGTGTCCTTTACGTCAATTCTCCCCTTCGTTTCTTCTTCTGTTCGAAGAAAACAATCATGCTTTTCTTGATCATCTTTCTCATCTGGGAGTGGCAACAATGTAGCTGGATTTAGCATGTTACATCTTTTGATATGTATATGGCTTGCTAGAAGTGTCAGCTCGTAACCAGACAAACGAGCGCTCGTGAGATGCTGCTTCTTGGTTCTATTTAACAAAGTGTCCACTGCATGTGGAACCATAACAATGAGTGTGTTATCTAATACTAATCCGGCAGACTGTCTAATAGAAATTGCGGCAGCTGCTGTAGCTCTAAGACAACTGGGCAAAGCTTTAGCTACTGGGTCTAAGATAGCGGAGAAACAGGCACATGGCCTTTGCTTATCTCCGAATTGCTGTGTCAAAACTGACAACGCACAACCTTCTCTCTCATGAACGTACAGTGTAAAAGCCTTACTATAATCTGGGGTACCCAATACCGGAGCGGAACACAGAGCAGTACGTAAATCAACAAAACCTTTCTGACATACATCCGTCCAAGGGAGCGGATGGGGCGTATCTTTCAGCGTTAATGCCACCAATGGTTTCGCTAAGAGAGAAAAATTAGGAATCTATTGTCTACAATAGGAAGTGATACCCAAAAAGGCACGCACTTCTCTCTGTGTGGTGGGTACAGAGATCTGTGAAATAGTATGAATACGTTCTGGGGTCAATCGTCTTCCCTCCTTCGACAAGAGATGACCTAAATAGGTCACTTCTTGTCGGACATACTGTAAGTTGGAGGGTGATACTTTATGATTCAAAACAGCCAAATGATGCAACAACGCCACAGTTACACTCCTACACACAACTTCCGTATCAGCAGCCACCAGCAAATCATCCACATACTGAACAAGCGTAGCACCTGGAGGCAAAGGAAAAGTATCAAGTTGACAATTAAGAGCTTTACTGTAAATAGAGGGACTTTCACAATAACCTTGAGGAGCTCTCTTGAAGCGAAAACTTCGGCCACCTAAAGAGAAACCAAAAATATCCCTACTCTCCTCAGCAATGGGAATGCTAAAGAAAGCATTCTTAAGGTCGATCACTGAAAACCAAGCTGCCGAAGCAGGAATCATCGTCAATAAATCTGTAATGTCTGGAACAACAGGAAACTGTGGTACCACTATTTTGTTGACTTCCCTTAAATCAATAACAAATCTATAGACAGGAGGCTGTGAAGGATCCGTCCTTTTAAGGATCGGGAGAACAGAGATATTACAGACATTGCCTCTAGTCTCTTCAACCACTCCTTTCTGAATGAAGTCATCAACAATGGCCAATAATGCTCTCTCTCCATCACTAGAGATGCGATATTGAGGAATGCATGGCATTCGAACATTATCCTTAACTGTGATGACAAACGGTGGGATCGCAAGACGGCCCACGTCATTCGGACCCGTGGCCCAAAGACTTTCTGGGAGAGAACATAACTCAGGTGGAAACTTGTCCCGAGATAAATACATAGGGGACATTAATCTTTTTCCCAACGTGAGATGCACACCAGAAGGGGAACAAAACAAAGTCGCATGCAACCTTTTTAGCAAGTCTAAACCCAATAAATTCTCGTTACAACCAGTTGTCAATATCAGTGGAGCTTCCAAATCATAAGGAACAATCGAAACAGGCAGTGGGAAAGAAACCGGATTACAAACTGGAGCACCAGAAAATCCCACAGAAGTATTTATTAAGCCAGACAAAGGGGCCCCAGAGAGTTTAGAATGAATAATCGAGCTTATCATCGCACCAGTATCCAAAAGAAACGGTTCTGAGACACCCATTGTATTAACAGTGACATATGGCCCATCTTGATCTACTGGAATCAACACAACTCCCTCACTTTGTCCTTGGCTATCCTATTCGGTCTGAAAATTGTCAGCCCTTTCTTCAACGTAATAATCATCGTTGTAATACTGCGTAGACGGAACTGCCTGCTGGTCAAAGTAATTTGATGTAGATGGGACACGAAAACGCTGCTCCTGAGAGGGCGTACCTCGTCCTCTTCCCCTAGATCCCATCTGAAAATTACCACGACCTCGAGAAGCAGACATCCCATTATTACGCTGTAATAAGACTGGACAACTACTTTTAAAATGTTCTTCCTCCCTACAACATTGATTAGGACCTAATGAAGGTCTCGGCGTAAAATACTCAGGTTTTTGTAACAGTCTCTGAAACTGTGGAGGCTGCTGAAACTGAGTGTTTTGCCGATGCTGATTCGAACGAGGCGGATACGCCTGCTGTAAAAGAACTTTAGTTTTCAAATCCTTATTTTTCTTCTCTTGCTTCTCCTTCTCCTCCTTATCCCTATTCTCATAATACTGTGAAGTAGCCAATATTTTGGCAGGAGAAGAGACAGCCCATGCACTTTCAGAACTCTTCAGTTTATTCGATAATTCAGGAAGCAAATTATATACGAACTTGTCCACAAATAATCGCTGGCCACCCTCTATACTCAAATCCTGACCCCTATGGTGTATAAACGTTTCTTCGAAATGAGTGAAAAAATCTGAAACACTTTCATCTTTCTTTTGCTTACACACGGCCAATTTATCCCAATTCACTCGTACCTCCGGCATCATTGTTTTCATTAACTCAATTATTCTACCTGGAAGAGCCGTAATCAAATCCTAGGGCTTTGCACCACCCACCTGATTCGCATCCGCAGCTCTAATAGCAGCCCAATCACCACCTAATTTGACCAAATGATCTTCCCTACGAATCCGTTCCCATATACCTTGCGGAACAACATTCCCAAATAACATATCAATATCCTCCAAATTCAGGATACAAGCATCAACTGTTTGGGACAATTCTTTGTAATATCCAGCAGGATTCTTACGGGGGTCGGGAAGAGTTTGCTTAAGCTCCAATACTTCAGACCTCTTCCAGGGTTCGTGAACCCATCTACGCTGGAAATGAGCAGGGACAGCAGGTGGACCAACCACTGTGTCTCTCCATATGGGAGGGACTTCACGCATCGGATAATTATTACTACCCTTTTTATTAACGGAATCAACCTCGGAAAAGGACAGGGACAGAAACATTGTTCGAAACGCAATGAGTTTAGTTACCGCCTCCTCAACTCGGTGTCCTACAATAAAACCTTTATCAAAATCACCCTGTAACTTCAGGAGGTCCGAAGGGACTGTATCTAACTCCATATCCTCCCAACCCCTGATAAGAGTTTGACACATGATGTTGAAAACATATCTCTGCGTGGGCTCCCCCCATTGATCTCATAATATCATCTATACTATATTCTGGCCCATGCTCAATCCATTTCCGAGCGAGAGAACCCAGAGCTATTTTCTCGTCCGCAAAAGGAAGCTGACAACGAGATTGTTGTCTAGAGAAAGCTGGAGACATTTTCAGGGACCTAACAAAAGGAGAAAAGAAATTTGTAACAGCATCTGCTATCCTCCTCTGTGAAACAGGCAAATCCCTCAAAAGAATAGGGGGTATTACAGATGTAGAAGGCAATGGAGACTGAAACGTAGCATGTCAAAGAATAGGAGCGGGAGAAGGCGGGGGTTGATGTACAAACTGTGAAGGCAAAGCAGAAGTAAACAAGGAAGCATTAAGGGGCTGGGCTGGTCGCTGAACAATCAGTAATTGAGCAACCACTTGTTGAGCAACAGGAGGGGGTAATGGAGGTGCAGTCGCATTCTGAACATAGGGCGGGGGTGAACTCAATAAGCAAGTCATTAGGGGATCTTCTTCTAATTCCTTACTTTTATCTGAAGAGGAAGTAGGCAACATCGGATAGCATCTATCTATCGCCATACGATGTTGTCTCTCTGATATCTCCTTCGCATCATCTACTTCGTTATCTTTAAATTGCTGGGCAGCTGGAAGGACTGACATGTCTTGTGCTTTCTTATCCTTTTTCGCTTGTTTAATTTCTTTCAGTTTGGCCAGAGGCGAAAGGAGTCAAACATAGCCGGCCGGGCTTTTCTCTTGAACAGAATCGTTTCCATATTATCCAATATAGCGGGATCGAAGCTACCATTCTGTGGCCAACTCAAAACTCTACTATTTTTCGTATATCGGACCCATGTCTCGTTAAAGGTAATGGGACCAATACCATGTTTCGAATAGAGCTCATAAGTCGGAGTTCCAACCGGAGGAATCGGACATAACTCCTCCAACTGGGAATCCCTTGTACAACCCAAACAACAAAATCTTTTGAACTTACTCAGCCCAGGTATCGTCACGTCTCTAGACTGATCACAAACAACAAAGGGTATAAATCAGTGAAACAGTACAATCGTAGTTACCCCTTGGCTTCAGTTATTGCAATGACTGAACAGAGACTTAGAACAAAAACAAAACAAAGGTCTGTGGGAGCGACCCACCAAATACTTAACTAAAATATCGTTCTGCTCCCGTGAAGGTCCGTCTATCGTCTCGCTCTACCAAAACTTCAGAAGGGTCCAAGGCAGGGCGACAGTCAGGGCAGCAGTCGACAGCAGCCGTCGGAGAGGAGTATTCAAAGACCTTCGGTCCACTTCCGACATGCAGGGGTCGATCACGTGGTGCGCTTCCTCCGGAATTTTCCTGCGGGGCTCCTCACGACCCTCGGGCTCAACCGCTACCGCTGAAGTCGCCCAACGTTGGGCGCCAGTTGGAGAACCGCAGCCTTAAGGCCCGGTGGCGCAGGGTACGCCTAAATCCACGGGATTCACCTGCCTTGTCAAAACAGAGACACAGACTCTTCATCTGGCGTAGAAGATGGTATTTATTAGCTGCAGCTAGTACAGTGGTCTTAGAAGTCGTCAATACAACGAGGTTCAAAAGAGACTGCCACTTAACTCCATGGCGCACAGGTTTATATATCATACAGCACAATGCAAAAATGCAATCACACACAAGCATGAGCTATAGGCAAACGTTATAGACAATACTTTAATTCCAAAACAACTCAAGTTCCCGAGTATGTTTGTCACTCGACCCTTTAAGCAAATCACAAGTGAATCCACACAATTCGGTTTACTAGCAGAGAAAACACAGCTGTGTGTCATAGAAGGACAGTCGAGAAAGAGGAGAATGCATGAGACGTGTAGCGAAGGACAGCAGATAAGATAACTTAAAGGTAACAATGGTGTCAAATGACATGTAGTCCGGACGGGGATTAATCAGCTCAGGCAGGAATTAGTGTACTCGGCCTGACACTCATTAGTAAACATAAGCAAGGAAGCCACCTGACACGCCAAGCAGAAGCGAAAAAAACATCGCCGAGCTGCCTGAGTGAGGGCAACACAAAATGGCGGCGATCTTAAAATGGAGGCTGAGCATGAACAAATTCGTAATTTACAAAACCTCAAGGAGGTGAGCAGACACATTCTGCAGGTACTAAAGCTTCCTCAGAGAGTGCTGATGGATGCCTAAATATAAAGCATTGTAGAATCCAGCCCTGATAACACTGAGGTTGTGACCACAGATTTTTAAAGCTCAAATGGTATGATGTAAAGAATCTTCTTGATTGTATGCAGAAGAAAAAAAGCACAAGCTACTCAGTTTAATAATTTGAGCATTGAAAGACAAATTTCTGTTAAAGATTATCCCCAAGTTTCTAACTGAAGGCACTGGAGTGGAACAAGAGCCCATTGTCTGAGGCCACCAAGAAAGGTCTCAGAAAGCAGCATCATTCCCAAATAAGAGAACCTCCATTTAGCTGAGTTCCAGCATAAGGTAGTTGTTGCCCATCCATTGCTCTCTGGCTCCCATGCAGCTATTAAAATGATAGGCGGTTTCCTGAACATCTTTTGAGATAGCCACCATAGTTTGTGTGTCACCGGCATTGACCACTGGGGCAAAGTCGAAAGAGTGAATCAGTTAGTAGGGCGCAACAAGGAGTTCAGGGGAACATCACAAGTCAGAGTAAATACCTTGGGCATAAAATCCCACAGAGCAACTGTTTGTTATTTATTTAACAGAAAAGAGCACAGCTGTTTAAAAGCAGCGTCTCCAACACTGATTTTTTTCCAGTCGATTCAACAGGACCTAGTGGTTTACGGTGTCGAAGGCTGCGGATAGATCAAGGGGGATCAAAGCTGACTTCCCACTGTTGTCCAGTCCACTCCTCAACTCCTCTATGGCTATAACCAGAGCGGACTCTGTGCTATTGTTTGGCCGTAACCTGAATTGTGCACGGTGCAGGATTTTGTTCTCGTCTATAAGTTTGAAAAGAGCAGTATTCATATATTTTTGGAGTCTGTTGGTTGCAAAGGGTAGCCGAGATATAGGTGGGTAGTTTGTAAACTCTTTTGAGTCTAACAAGGGTTTCTTCAACAGTGGGAGGATGAAGGCCTTTTCCACTCTGTAGGAAAGAGTCCAGAGTCTAAAATGGTGTTCAAAAGTGTACTGAGGGGAGGGGTGATTGTTCCCACTATATCATGGATAATTTTGGGGCGACAGAGGTCCAAAGGGGCCAGTGATTTAGTTTGGCTTGGTATGCAGACAGAATATTGAGTCGAAAATATGGAGCTGCACAAATATCGACAGCAAGAATATCATGGTAAAGAATATCGACTTAAGGACACCACCATCGATTTAAAAAATATCGGTGTTTAATATCATTTGCAAAAATATAGATTTTTTAATTAGTGTTATGTATTTTAGTATATGTTCAAATGTATGTGATGTATGTTTTTTGTATAAGAATTTTTTACATTTTTAGAAGTTATTAATTTTTTTCATTTGAATTTTGCGTTTTTAGTTTTGTGGTGGGTTGTGGGTTTATAGGGGCATTGGGGAAGTAATTTAATTATATTAAAATAATTGATCATTTTTATTTTTTAATATTGTTTTAATTGAGATGCTATAGTGTTAAATGTGTAAAGTAATTTATTATTGGGGATTGGGGATAGCACCGGGTTGGCGTTGCAGCTTCCTCACGCCCGACCCTGAGCACAGCTGATTTTAATCGTAGCGCAGTTTATAAGTCGCGCCCTGCCCCTCGCGCGCACTACTGACAATCTGCTACCTAACTCCTGAGGCGGAAAGCCAGGAGCAACGCTCTTCCTTTTAAAATATTGCTATTGCTTTTCGTTTTATTTTTGCTACTGTTTTAAATATTGCACTCGCACTTTGGCTCATACCTTTCTGCTGCACTGTCCTTGCCGCTCATTCCCGAACAGCCGATTAGGTGCTGTCTTCGGGTGCGACAGGGGGTCCGCCATCTTGGGGATAGCCCAGGGTTGGCGTTACAGCTTCCTCACGCCCGACCCTGAGCACAGCTGATTTTAATCGTAGCACAGTTTATAAGTCGCGCCCTGCCCCTCGCGCGCACTACTGACAATATGCTACCTAACTCCTGAGGCGGAAAGCCGGGAGCAACACTCTTCCTTTTAAAATATTGCTATTTCTTTTCGTTTTATTTTTGCTACTGTTTTAAATATTGCACTCGGACTTTGGCTCATACCTTTCTGCCGCACTGTCCTTGCCTCTCCTTCCTGAACAGCTGATTAGGTGCTGTCTTCGGGTGCGACAGGGAGTTCGCCATCTTGGGGATAGCTCAGGGTTGGCGTTGCAGCTTCCTCACGCCTGACCCTGAGCACAGCTGATTTTAATCGTAGCACAGTTTATAAGTCGCGCCCTGCCCCTCGCGCGCACTACTGACAATATGCTACCTAACTCCTGAGGCGGAAAGCCGGTAGCAACGCTCTTCCTTTTAAAATATTGCTATTGCTTTGAGTTTTATTTTTGCTACTGTTTTAAATATTGCACTCGAACTTTGGCTCATACCTTTCTGCCGCACTGTCCTTGCCGCTCATTCTCGAACAGCCGATTAGGTGCTGTCTTCGGGTGCGACAAGGGGTCCGCCATCTTGGGGATAGCCCAGGGTCGGTGTTGCAGCTTCCTCACGCCCGACCCTGAGCACAGCTGATTTTAATCGTAGCACAGTTTATAAGTCACGCCCTGCCCCTCGCGCGCACTACTGACAATCTGCTACCTAACTCCTAAGGCGGAAAGCCGGGAGCATAGCTCTTCCTTTTAAAATATTGCTATTGCTTTTCGTTTCATTTTTGCTACTGTTTTAAATATTGCACTCGCACTTTGGCTCATACCTTTCTGCTGCACTGTCCTTGCCGCTCATTCCCGAACAGCCGATTAGGTGCTGTCTTCGGGTGCGACAGGAGGTCGGCCATCTTGGGGATAGCCCAGGGTTGGCGTTGCAGCTTCCTCACACCCGACCCTGAGCACATTATAAATGTGCATCCCCTTCCGGCCGCACAGCAGACGTGCGCAGCGGGCACGCCAAAGGCAAGCCCGTCTGCGCCCGTCCGTGACGGGCCGGCACCAGGGGCCACCCCCCTAACTTCCTCCCTGATCTATTCCTCGAAGGACCTGTTGCACCTTCGTAGCACCGCCAGTCCCCTTAGTTCTTCCATGGCCAAACATCTTACTCAACTCAGTATCTATCAGCCCCCGCCTACTATGCCTTGTAAGCCTTCTCCACCCAGCCGTCCTAAAGCCAACATTCTACAACACTTATTTATCTGCTATCTCAATAGAAGATTGCTCGTAAAACATCAACTGGATATTTTCCTTTTCCTAGCTGATCAAAAACCTGACAATCTCCTTCTCACAGAGAGGTGGCTTAACACGGACTCCTCACCTGACATCTTGGCAGCACTCCCCGAGAACTACTATATTTTTCAGGTGGACCGCGCCACGGGTAAAATGGGTGGTGGAGTTGCGGCCATTATAAACAAACAGCTAGTTTTTACCAAATTGACGTCACTCGACCTTCCAGCAGTCGACAATTTGGTGATTAGGTTCGATTCTGGGCCAGATACTTTTCTATGTATACTAATGTATAGACCCCCCTAAAGTATGCCCTCCTTCCCACTTTCCTTTTGCGACCAGCTGGCTATGTTGGTCACTGATTACACTAAGATTCTGTTGGTTGGTGACTTCAATTATTGGTTGGATAAGGGGTCCGGAGACCCGGCAGCAAACGAATTTGGGGACCTCCTTACAGGACTTAATTTCAGCCACCATATTGATGTTGCCACACATATTAAAGGGCACACGCTGGATCAGATTTGGAGCTCCAATCTCGGCGTTTCATCTCCTACGATCTCTCTGTGTATATGATCTAATCACTTTTTGATCCAATTCCATATATCCATCCCTAAGCCCTCCATTAACACTGCAATTAAAAGAGGTATGATTAGGAAGTGGGGTTCTTTGGATACTTCTGCTTTCCTTGACAATCTGCAGAATACTATTCCTGTCAAGCATGATAACCTTAATCAATCTGCAGCTGACATCTCTAAATGGCTTGTTAAAGCCAGCAATACACACGCCCCTTTAAAAATGTCGAAAACTCTGCGTCATGCTGACGCCCACAAAGGGTTCTCCCCAGATCTCAGGGCAAAAAAACTCATTGTTCGCCAGAAAGAACGCGAGTGGAGACAGCATTATGAGCCTTCTGTGAAAACCCAATACTTGGTTGCCCGTTACACCTATATGATGGCCATTCTCTCAGCCAAAGCAGAATTCTTCTCTAAAATCATTGAAAGTTCCACCAATAGGTCGAAGGATATTTTTTCTATTGTCGATAAACTTACCAACCCGGCAAGAACCCTGCCCAAACCTAAAGCTACACAAGAATTTTGCGACACCCTCAATAAATACTTTCAAGACAAAATTAGGCTTATCAAGTCTAGCATTTCAGTTACCCTCCCCATTCCCCATGATGCCATCTTCTTCTTCAACACTTCTTTCCTTGACTCCTTCCCTCTGCTGGATGTCACTTCCTTGCTCGCTCTGACAACTAGGATCAAGTCAGGTTCCCCTCATGACTGTTGTCCCCCTCAGATCCTAAAAATGGTGATTACTGCCCTTCCTCTGCCCATACTGAGTCTTCTTAACAACTCTCTAGCATCCAAGCTCTTCTAAAGAGGCTGTGGTGGTACCCCTGCAAAGGAAGCCAGGCTGGGCTACTACCATACTCTCAAACTATAGGCCTATTTCTCTTTTACCTTATTTAGCGAAAGTGTTGGAAGCTCATGTCACCACTCATCTCTCTAACTTCATCGAGCAGTCGGATTTTCTGGACCCTGCTCAAGCGGGATTTTGTCCAGCCCACTCTACTGTAGCGGTTATTACAGCAGTCCTGGACTCTCTACGTTACAATGCTGACCTAGGCATTCCCCAGGGCCTGGTTCTGCTTGACTTGTCGGCCGCATTTGACACGGTCGACCATGACATCCTTCTCGACCGTGTCAAACTGGCCAGCATACGTGGCCTCGCCCATGACTGGGTTAGGTCTTTCCTTGGCTCTCGCTCTCAATCAGTGGGTCTCCCTCCATTCTCTTCATCAAAATTGTACACTACCTGTGGAGTTCCACAAGGCTCCTCCTTATCACCGATTCTGTTCAACATTTACATGTTCCCTCTGTTTGAAACTGCTAAAACTTTCAAAGTTAACACCTTCAACTACGCAGACGATCTGCAACTCACCTTTACCATCGATGATTCCCCTGAATCTGTTCTTCAATTTCAATCCACCATGCTTTTTATAGGTCAGTGGAAGGACAGTAACTAGCTTAAGCTGAACCCCGTAAAGACAGAATTGGTCCTTTTCGGCAAGAGTAAGCTTTTCTGGGGACCACATTATTGGCCATCTAAACTTGGTCACCTCCCTACTCCATCTAAATCTGTGAAAAGCTTTGGGGTATTGATTGACGATGAGCTCTCGCTGAGACCTCAGGTTAATGCTGTGGTGTCTTCGTGCTTTTTTCAGCTTCGGAACATAAAGAAGATAAGCCCACTGTCCACCCAAACTGCCCTGACCCAGGTTGTAATGGCCCTGGTGCTGTCGCACTTGGATTATTCCAATGCTATTTACCTCGGCCTCCCGGTCTCTCTTAGCAAGCGTCTGCAGCTGGCTCAGAACCAAGCCGCCAGACTCATCTATCGTCTCCCTCGCTGGCAGTCTGCTAGACCGCTACTTAAGGAACTCCATTGACTTCCTGTTGTACAACGCACTCGTTTTAAAGCTGCCTGCATGACGTTTAAAAGTCTTAATGCTCGCAGCCCCAAGTTCATTCAGGATCTTTTACCCAAATACATTCCCTCATGCAACCTCCTGTGTGCCTCTCAAACTCTTTTGATTGTCACCCGCTTTAAATTCCCACGTAAGGGAGGACGCAGGTTTGCCACGCTTGCTGCCAAGCTGTGGAACACTCTCACCCTGGAGACTCGCTCATCTACCTCTCTTCTCGAGTTCAGGCAGCAGCTCAAGACGTGGCT
Source organism: Lissotriton vulgaris (assembly GCF_964263255.1). Lineage (NCBI taxonomy): Eukaryota > Metazoa > Chordata > Amphibia > Caudata > Salamandridae > Lissotriton > Lissotriton vulgaris. The sequence goes on from NC_141687.1 coordinate 563,429,768, forward strand.
ATTTGTGCAGACATCGGTGTAATTTCTTTGTTTTCTTTCTTCCCTGGATTTAGTTTCCAGCATTGTTGGTTAGCGCCATGAAACCTTTGGGTGTACGTGCGCTGTACAAATTATGGATAAGATAAGATAAGATAAGATAAGATTATTAATTATTTGATAATTTGCTGTTAATAATAATTATTTAATTTGAAATTCACTATGGTAATTCTGTAATTAATTTTAGATGTGTGTTTTGGTGTTTATAGGTGTAAAGGGTGGGAAGTAATGTATTTTTAATTGTTGAATTGAAAGTAATTAATTATGGTAATTGTGTAATTGGGGTTTATAGGGGTAAAGGGTTTTAAGTAGTTTATTTATTTTTTATCAATAAGTATTTGGTAACTGATATTAATTACATTCATTAAAAATGTATTATGGCAATTGGGTAAGTAATATTAGTAGTGTGTTGTGGTGTTTATAGGGGTAATGGATGGGAAGTAATTTGTGTTTAATTAATTAATATATAGTTGGTGATTAATGTTAATTATTTGATATTTATTTTGAGTACTTGTTTATTTTTGTGTGTTGTTTTTACTTTTAAAGGGGTAAAAGGAGGGTATTAAATAAATTTTGATTATAATTAGTTGTTAAAAGTAATAGTTTTTAATTTAAAAATACATTTTAATTGTTTTTTAATATTTTATATTGTGTATGGTTGACATTAGTGTTAAAGTGTGTGAAGTTAATTAATGTTTATTCATTTGTTAATATTATCTTTTGAATTGATTATTAATTCTGTTAATTGTGGAAGAACATGTCATTTAAAACGTTGAAGTGTGTTGTTATTTGAGTGGTGATATAGGGTAGGAAATTAAATAAATACATTTATGTTTTTACTAATGTTTTTGTTTGATAATATTTTCGGGTTAAGAAGAATTATTTATTTTTTAAATCTATTAATTATTTAATTGTATATTATATTTGTAGGTATTTGTTATATGTAACTAATATTATAATGTTTTCTTTTTATATATTTTACATATATTATATATTTCTTTCAGTTTTTAAAATAGTATTTATTTATTTTTATAAGTTGTCTTAATTTTTTATATATTTATGTTTATTTATTTATTTATTTAAAGAGTTTTATATAGCACTGGCTAGACCCGTAGGTATCAGAGCGCTTTACATAAGATCAGCAAAGTTACAACAAAAATAACAATTTCACGTTACATCAAATATATGAGACACATTAACGGGAGAAAAGGAGAGACCAGTAGAGAGGGAAGCGGGAGAGGGGAGTGATAAGGGAGAGGAAGAGGGAGAAGACAGAATAAGAGACAGAGGTAAAGTCAGCCCAAAGACCGAATGGGTAGGTGATGGCCTTGGGATGTAATCCAAGGCCAGTTTCCCCTATAGCTTTTAAGGAAGCTCCGACGGGTATTGGTCAGACAGGTGGATAGAAAGGAGACAAGGCAGATGCAGAGTGGCAAAAATACGATGAGGGGGAGGTTGGGCGAGACAGGGAGTAAGGGAGAAACTGTGCCCAAGGTCCGGCTGGGCAGGTGTCGGTCAGAGGATGTACCCAGTCCGATCTCCTCATTAGCTGAATTGAGCAGCTCCACCTGATGTCGGACATAATGCTCAGACTCTGCTGTCAAGGAAAGAGGTCATGTGTACTCATGGTTTGTCAGAGTAATGCAGGGGGTGCCATGGTCCGAAAGAATTCTAAAAGTCCTCTTGAGGTCAAGCACAGTCTGAAAGGTTGAGTAAGTAAAAAGTACAGCAAGGGGGAAGAAGTCACCATTGTCGGCCATGTTGGGGTCAGGCATCCTGGGACCCATTTCCAAACCGAGGGTGTGCCGAGTACGACAGAGCTTTGTAGGGAGGGAAGGGTCAGACTCCCATTAGGTCTTAAAGGAATCTTACACTTTAGTGTGCTCTGTAGCGGGGTCTTTGGGGGTGAGCAGGAACAGGGTCGGGTAAGGTCTGATCAGGATCCAGACAAAGACCCATGATTTTAGACAAGGAGAGAAACAGCATCAAGGAGGGTCGCGCTGAGGTGGCCATCTTAAGGTCAGGCAAAGGGAATGAGACCTTGAAGTTCGAATTTGGTCGGTCCCCATTGTTCTCAATAGCCCAAAAGGAAAAGTGGGTGAAGGCTGAGCAGTGGACAGAGCCAGGGTCCGAAAGTCATCCAGGGGGCATGTGATGTTGAGAATTTTTGCCCGTAGAAGAAACAGCTGCCATTAGCGGGTCAGGCTGGGTGCCTCCAGTGTCTTTCTTGCCCTGAATTTGAAAACCCTCTGCCATCCGGGGTGCTTGCGTTGTTGTAATTGGTGTTGGGCCCCTTACGCTGCCTCTCCACTATCCAACACTTTCCCTACTGTTGCACTCATTGGAGTGGGAATAGTAATTTTTACCCCTTCACTATACAAAACTTTCACTACTCTTGCACTCATTGGAGTGGGAATAGTAAATAATACCTCTATGTTATCCAGCACTTTCCCTACTGTTGCACTCACTGGAGTGGGAATAGAAATTGTTACCCCTCCGCTATCCAGCATTTTTCCTACTGTTGCACTCACTGGAGTGGAAATAGTAAATGTTACACCTCCGCTATCGAACCCTTTCCCTACTGTTGCACTCACTGGAGTGGGAATAGTAAATTTTAGCCCTCCGCTATCCAACAATTTCCCTACTGTTGCACTCACTGGAGTGGGAATAGTAAATTTTAGCCCTTGGCTATCCAACAATTTCCCTACTGTTGCACTCACTGGAGTAGGATTAGTATTTTTTACCCTTCCGCCATCCAACACTTTACCTACAGTTGCAGTCACCGGAGTAGAAATACATTTTTTTACCCCTCTGCTATCCAACAGTTTCTCTACTTTTGCACTTACTGGAGTGGAAATAGTACATTTTACCCCTCCGCTATCCAACACTTTCCCTACTGTTGCAGTGACTGGAGTGGGAATAGTAATTTTTACCACTTTGCTTTTTAACACTTTCCCTACTGTTGCATTCACTGGAGTGGGAATAGTTATTTTTACCCCTCAGCTATCCAACACTTTCCATACTTTTGTACTGACTGTATTGTGAAATGTAAGTTTAAATATTTTTTTTATATTTTAATATAATTTATTATAGATTTCAGTTTTTTAAATATTTTAAATCATTGATATAGGTTTTTTTTTAAAACATTTTAAATATTTAACATAAATTAAAAAGAATAGTTTCTTAAATGTTTAAAGTAAATATATATGTATAAATAATTATGTTTGCTAATTTAAAAAAAGAAAGTGTATCTGTTAGATTTTATGAAAATGTATATTACATTTATTCTAGTTTGTTAAAATTTAATTTAACATTGAATATATTTTTTATATATTATTTTATTTATATAAAAGTAGTTATTTTATACATCTATATTTTTACATCAATATTTTTAGTCAATATTTATGTACTTACCTGTTTAACTACAGGAGTCGATATTTTTGTTGTTTATATTTTTTACCTAATATTTTGACATCAATATTTAATATATCAATGTTGTGTCAGTGAACCGTTTGGCTTATAAGTGCCACTATTCTTTCCTCTGTAAGTAGTGGAAAGCTAATAATAATGTTAGTGTCCGAGGCTGTACTGAGCAATTCTGAGAAAGAGAGGGCCTAGTGATGTTTAAGGGTGGGCACAAAATCCGTTCCGCTTGCGGATTTTGTGGATTTTCGGCAATTTCACGATCCGCAAATTGTGCGAAATTGCAGAAAAATCCACCCGCTTGCAGATTTTTTTTTTTTTTTAGTAGAGCGTGGCATCTTCGTGGATAAATATGCAGGCAGGGCTCATCTTGGCACGATGCTCCTGTCACAAAAATTAAACCTCAACAGGAAACACTTACAGATATACATGCCCGAGTTGAAGCTCAAATTCAGTCACGCGTTATAATCAGCCCAAACAACTAGTGAGCATGATAGAGACTAGGCAGGTGTGCTTCCTCCCCATATCTACCGCCTACAATTAGATGTAATCCTTGATGGAGGTCTTTGCATCCACACGATTCTCAAGTGCAATCCCTGTGTACTTCCTGTGACCAGGAGGCTGCTTCCTTCTCATCTGCAGCTCTGATCGGTCTCTGACCCTTTAAACAAGAGGCAAGTGAACTTGCATGGAAGTCCCGCCTCTTTGGCCCCACACACACTAGGGTATGCAATGTCTTTGCGCCCTTTCCTCACAATGATGGACAGCTCACTCGAGGGACCTCTGCGCCTTTCAGCGCAGTGGCAAAATTACAGACACTCGTGGTCAATGGAGACAACTCTTCTGGCCCTTTAAGCAGCTGTAGTGTAGCAAAGCACTAAATATTTACCCAACGAGGTAGCACTTACTGATCAGACAGTAGAAAGTACTCCAGTTGAGTAGAGGTATGGCACAACACGGTGGCATCTTCATGGATAAATATGCAGGCTAGACTCATTCTAGCACGATGCTCCTGTGCCCGAGTTGAAGCTCAAATTCACTACCGCCTTATAATCAGCCCAAACAACTAGTGAGCATGGTCGAGACTAGGCAGGTGTGCTTCCTCCCCATATCTACCGCCTACAATTAGATGTAATCCTTGATGGAGGTCTTTGCATCCACGAGTTTCTCGAGCGCAATCCCCATGTACTTCCAGTGACCAGGAGGCTACTTCCTTCTCATCTGCTGCTCTGATCGGTTTTTGACCCTTTATAAACAAGAGGCATGTAAACTTGCATGGAAGCCCTGCCCGTTTGGCCCCGCCACACACACACTAGGGTACACGACATCGCATTATTGCAAATGGCAAAAAAATCTGCGAGTTTGTGGGAAAATCCGCGAATTCGCTGATTTTTTTGCCATTTCGCGTGAATTTGCAGACCGCGGATCCGCAAAATTCCCCCATACTTAGTGATGTTGTCTGATTTGTTGTGGATTTCCTCTACTTTCTTTTTTTTAAATTGTTCCAGTTAGTCACAGAAGCTCTGAGAATGGATTATTTTGCTGTTTGCTGAAGGACTGGAGAGAATCTGAACTGTCTTAAACAATTCTCTAGTGGAGTTCTTTGCTGGTCCAATCCTTTCAATAAATATTTAGTGGCACATTAGGATGACTTGCGGACTGAGGCACTACGGGACCCCCGCCATAAGGGCGGGATCCCGTGTGGAGCCATTAGAATGCGCCCGCCACACTGGGGGCGCATGCCGCATTTTTAGTATTGCGGCGGGCGGTGATGAAAGCACCACCCGCCGCAATGCTAAAAATTCACATCATGCATTTCAATGCACAACGTGACAGGCACCACTCGGTGCCTGCCATGTTCTATTTTGAAATGCAGAATCCCTTGGGGCCCGCAACGGGCCCCCAAGTGATTTCCGCCTGCCTTTCCATTGCCGCCACGGAAAGGCATTTCCCTGCCATTATGCTAAAATGGATGGCGGTGTCTAGGAGACACCACCACCATGTTAGCAGCTTTTCCGCCCCGTCGACTCTACGACAGGGCGGAAACCCCAGGGGTGACTTACATGTATAAAAAGGAAAGTTTGGGCCTTGCACATGGTTCATTTTGCCAGGTCGAATGGCAGTCTAAAACTCCACAAACAGGTTACAATGGCAGGCCTGAGACATGTTTAAAGTGCTACTTAATTGGGTGACATTATCAGTGATGCAAGCCCCCTAGAAGCATTTAGTGTACAGGCCCTTGGCACAGGTAGTGCCACTTTGCTAGGTACTTACAAGTAAATTAAATGTGTAAATTGGGTATAAGTCCATTATAACATGTTTTAAGAGGAGAGCACCCACACTTAACACTGGTTACCAGTAGTAAATTGTGCAGAGTCCTAAAGCAAACAGGAAAGTTGAATGCAAAAAGTTGGGGGAAAACCACACCACGGATGCCAGGTCAAACAGAGAACAACAAAATGTGTGCCTATAAAATACACACAAGCACACACATACACATGAACACCAAAACAAAACTGGTGAACTCCGACAGCATCTAGAGTAGGACTGTGCGAAATATGCAAAATTAGCCTAGTCTAATAGAGCCACCATTTGTGGAGTAAGTATGAATGTTTTTCTCTATTGATAAGCTTCCATTGTCACTATAGATAATTTATAACTCCATAATATTTCCTTCGCATGGAAGTGATAATAAAGCTAACCAATGGTAAGCAAACGATGGGCTGTAATCCCCTGTAAGTTCTTGGCAAGCCTACAATAGGGGTTTTCCCAACCAGACAAGTATTCCACCATAAAATTAAACAAACATCCAAAATACTCTAATAGCGTATCACTATTGGTGCTAACGAAGGGGAAATCACAAGGATGAATCATGCCATTTAATGTGGATAGCGGTTTGCTTCCTTTTCACAAAAAATATTTCTTTAGAAAGAATATTTTAATACAAATATTCCCCTACAAATATCATCTTAGGGATTTCCAAATTCCACATTTTAACAATTATAACTTGAGAATGCTAAAAAATATTAATCCTTATAATGTATTTATTATTTTGAGCTTTGTGAAGATCCAATGAGGGGATAAAGTAAAATGGGGATGTCACAAGTATTTTTTATTTACTAATATGTTTGACTCTGTTTAATGGATCGGCACCAAATGTGCAGGGATTTAGCACAATTAAGCTGTTTTAAGTTCTTGCATATCCACCAAAGATAGCTGGATTAAAAAATTGGTGGGGGAACAAAAAAGTGTTCATTTGGAAATGGTTGGACATTGTGTGATGAATCTGTACAGATTTTAACAAAAGCTAGGAGGAATTAGGTTTATATTGGTCTTTGACGTTTTTTGCCAATGCCTAATACGGCGCATTGTTACAGGTGGGGTCAAAATAACTTATAACTTTCTACATCAAATGTGGCAGGCATGTATCATGTTATGCAAAGTACAGGTGTTTCTGGTTTTGTACCGATCCAATGGTGGGAGGCGTGAAAGAAGGAGTTAAAACATTTTTGATTTACTAATAACATTGGCACTGTCTGTTGTACCTACAAGAATGTTAAAATAAACTTAGCATGGTTAGCCTACTCTAAGTTTTCTCAATTTCATGCCAGTCAATTGTGGTAACTTAAAGGTGGGCAAGAGACATTTTCAACCGCCAAGAAATAAGGTACTGTTTGAACAATTTTTGCAAAATTGACAGTCCTTTGGCAGGATTAGCTTACTGTTGGTTATGTGGGAGGGGTGAAATGTGTTCATTTCACTAATACTTTTGGCGCTGTTCAATTATACTGAATGTAAATTGGCAGCAATTGAATTAAGCAGGTTGTAAGGCTAAGCAAGCCCTACAACCAATCCATATTGCACACAGCTGAGGTGGCTGTACAGAATGGGTACATGGCATTCCCTGTGCGAAGGGGATTGGTCTTCCACAAAGAGTTGTGCATAGGACCTAACTCTGAAGCCGACCCCTGGAGATCCCAGCCAAAGGCCATGCCTACATGGGGTGGACAGCCACATCAGTGTGAGAACTGAGCCTGGCTGCTTGCCTGCTGCGTATGTCCAACGATCATACGAAGAGGAGGTTACATTTAAGTAAACTGCAAGTAAAACAGGAACATTCGCTGAAAAACATGGTTAAAAACGGAGTTGTTAAGTTTGAGGCACAAATCTATATCACTATTGAAATTAGTTAAACCACCGTATTGTTCTCCAGTTAGGTTTCTTGTTCATGGTGTTTAATGGTGTGTTACGTCATGTGCTTTGTGTGTGTACTTACCATGAACTAATGTAACGCCATGTGAAGAAACTAACTCTGGTCATACAAATTGTCCAGTGTTTCAGAGACTGGAGTGAAAATAGTAAAGATGCCAGCCCCCAAACCCCCCAAAATTAATGCAGTTCCCCTAATGTTTGTGAAGAGACTGGAGTTAAGAGTAGAACATTTTGCAATATTTTTGTGGTAGATATTCTGTGTTGCAATCATATGTATAGAAGTCTATGATTAGACTATAGATGTATTGACTTCAACATGTTGGTAGTTAGATATGTTGGTAGTTGAGGTTTAGAACGACTCACTCCTTAGAAATAATCATGTCTTTCGTTTAGGCCTTAAACCACTGTCCAACTCCTCAGTACATACAACGAACGATCAATGACCATGTTACTATTCAGCAAGGCCTTGGTTGCTTGTAGCATTACCTAAAGGCATAGAGTCACACACCTAGCGAATAGACCTAGCTCTTTAAACCTCTGTCGTTGCTGGGTGTCTCAGTATATACACGTGCTTGCTCTTTTAACATGAAAATCCAACATACAAGCATGTTGCCTCCACCCTAGTGAAATTGAAGCAATAGACAGGCATCGTATTGTACTACTTAGAAATAGTAAAAAAAAACTGGCAAAAGGTATACATTCCGATCAGCTAATCTTGTCCACTAGTATCTAAAACTGTAGCTATATCTTTCAAATAGAATCAACAGAAGCAAAATTGTTAAAAAAAATCTAGAATTGTTCCCACTCTCTTTCAAGTGAATCTTTCACACTCAAGTACAATGCACTCAAACCGATCATTGGTTTGATTGCATTGTACTTGAGTATGAAAGATTCACTTGAAAAAGATTGGGAACAATTCTAGATTTTTTTGTACAATTTTGCTTCTGTTGATTCTATTTGAAAGATATAGCTACAATTTTAGATACTAGTGGACAGGCACAGCCCTTGCAGGGCGTTATATCGGGGCGGTGACGTCAGGAAGGGGAGCATCAGGGTGGGGGGTTGTAAAGTGTGGGATATGGACCATTACAGGTAAGGGTATACAACGTTTAGCGCACATTTGTTACAACGCACTACCATTACAACGCAGGCATTACCACGCATACCATTACAACGCATTGCGCTGGGGGGCGCTCTAGGATAAGGAATAAGTTTAATTTTATATCCAACACCTTCCCTAGTGTCCACGGGGACTGGAGTTGGAATATAAAATTCTACTTACCACTATCCAGCACCTCAAAGCGCTATGCGTTGTAACGGTATTCGTTGTAAATACCGCGTTGTAAAGGTATGCGTGGTAATAGTATGCGTGCTAACGTCATACATCCCAGGTAAGTACCGAAAAAAATTAATAAAACGAATTTCGTTGCCCCCGCTGCATCACATTTGGTGATGCAGCGTGGGCAACGAAATTCGTTGTTTTTTTCTTCGGTACTTACCTGTAATGGTCCATATCCCGCACTTTACAACCCCCCACCCTGACCCTCCACTTCCTGACGACACCGCCCCGGTATAACGCCTTGCACGGGCCGTGCCTGAACCAATCACTGAATCAATTCTACCAAAAACAATTTGCAACTTATCAATGCCCACCGTTAGGATGTTCTTTTCTCTATCTTCTCAACTTTGATTTGAGCGTTGAAGCTGCCTAGTGGGAAATATACATTATGAAAAAATATATCTTATATTATTGGAAGATTACTAATAAGACATACTGAGTGATGACTCAATGAGTTAAGTAAGTGTACAGAAAACCAGGGGCCTTATTTATGAAGGCCTTGCGTCTGTTTTGCGCCGCCGGTGCGTCACTTTTTGTGACGCACCAGCGGTGTAAAAAATGCGCTTTGTTGCGCCATATTTAAAAAAAAGGTAGATGCGTCACTTTTTAAACCCCTGCGCCACATTATACCTGCGTCAGGTATAATGTATGCAGAGGGGGCGTTCCACCGCAAAAAGCCTCGTAATAGTGACGCAGTGAAATCTATAAGATTTCACTGCGCCACTTTTAGGACGCTGTTGCGTCAAAATCTTGCACCTGCCTCACAGCAGGCGTAAGACTAACGCAAGCCCTTTCACATGGGGCTTTCCCCATGTGAAAGGACGCATTGCTGGAGTTGCTTCACTTTTGTGACACACTCCAGCAATGCGTCACTTTTGTGCTTACAGATACGTCAGAAATACTGACGTATCTGTAACTCCTTGCGACATGATGTGTCATACATTAAATATGACGCATCAGGAATGTCGTAAGGAGTGCGCAGTGAAAAGTGACGCATCGCTGTTTTCATGCAGCGATGCGTCACTTTTCAAAAATGAGGCCCCAGGTGCATTCTGTGGATTGCTAGTCTAAATACTGACAAGAAAGACTCATTTATTTTTGACTTTTCAATCAGACTAAAATGAACTTCATTGACCTTCATTGAGCGCTTAATCCTTCATCTTTCTTTTTACAGTGTCTTAAATGGACGTGATTGTAGCAACAAGTTATATGTTAAAACAGTAGGGGCATATATTTTTTTTCAAAGTCCCGCAGAGCAGCAAGCCATCTTGCTGTGCGGCATGACAGGAAAAGGACAGGTATGTGCTGTATACAACACATTCCTGTCTTTTCTAGCAAACAATGTGCTGCCTAGCACCACTGCAGACACCCTTCACCATGGTGCAAGAGTGCCTGCATTGAAGGTAGGATTATTTTTGTGCAGGATAGCAAACTTTCCTGTACAAAAACTGACCCTAGAGGCATTTTCCTCTATGTAAGTGAACTGCAGAAGGGGTAGAAATCGAAGAGAAATAAAGATAGTTCTCCTGATTACACCTTTTTTGGGAATGTAGAGCAGTTTGGATGCTTTCCAATGTCTACCACTTATGGTAAATCTGGGAATGCCCCAAAATTCATGGGTGTGGCTTGGGAACAACAATGCACCACCCCGGGGAAGAGTAAAACAACACAGTGGTTTGCTCTGTGCTGTGTTGCATTAGTCCAGATATATCAAGCCAATCAGGGTCTTGCAAGGTGGTCTTAGGTGGCTTGATAAACTGCATTCAGTAGTTGCATTGTGCATGCACCCCATTGTGTGGTGCAAAGGCAAGGCAACTACATGATAAATATACCTTAAGGGAAACATACAAACACGTGTCAATCATAACATGGGTACTATAATCTAAGAATATCCGAGCAGAGGGGCAGATTTTCTACACTTAGCATGGGGAAGTCCCTGTGTGAGGCAGTTTTGGGCCTAGATGGTGTAGACGGTGTGGAAGAGCACAGGCTTTTCCATTGAGAAAGTGCCATTACAGTGCCTATTGGGCCACATTAAGAAATACAAGAAGTGCGAAATGGCATACAAGTTGTTGCAGCTATTGTTGGTGCTGGCTAAGGGCAGGGTGAATATATCTTGGAAGGGACTGCGTGCCAAGGATTCAAAGGCATGGCATAGGGATGTTTGCGAATGGACTCCGGAGGAAGAACTTCACATGAAGCTAAGCCGTAGGGATGAAAAACTGCAGGAGGATCCTAAGAGCTGTGCTATGCTGTCTTGACCTCAAACTTAGATGTGAATGACCAACATGAATCAGACCCTAGTAGGAGTATAACTGAGGAGGAGAGGGAGTGAAAAGCGAAGTACGAAAGTGAGAGGCATGTACTTACCCTTGCATTCAAATGTACTATCAATTACTGTTCCATTGCTATTGTAACTGTAAAAGAAAAATCTATCTGGTGTGGACATTCACTTGCATTTGACCTGTGTACTCATATAATTGCTGTGATTTTTGTTAAAACTAAAGCTAAAGGTTCCAAAAAAAGATTATGTAGCAGAATAAAATCACACATTTCTGCCTATTTGATTTTAGGAAAAAAAACTATTTAATGTTTTCAGGCTGTATCTTGTAATTTTTTGCGAAATTAAGAGGCTTATTAACAAGCCCCTTGTTGTGCTGGTGTGTCACTTTTTATGATGTCCTGGAGGTGCAAAGTGCAGAGCTCCATCTACAAAGCCCCCACAGCAGAAGTCATTGTGTTGCCTGGCACTGGGTCAGGGGAAGTTCCATGGGCGTTGGGGTGGGTTTTCCCACGCAACACCTATGGATTTTGACACATTCCCAGATTTTCAAGGATCTGTAAACCTGGGAACGTGTCAAAACTGGCTTGAGGAGGAGAAATACCTTTATTTCTCCTCGCTTTTTCCTCTTCCAGCACACGTAGAAAGAGGACAAAGTCTCCACTGGATTGTTTTTGTGCAGAAAGGTGTCCTTTTATGCACAAAAACAATACTGCCAACAACGCAGACACTCTTGCATTGCGATGCAAGGGTGCCTGGGTTGGCGCTAGGCACCAAAGTGTGTGCCAGCGCAGGTGGAAAGGGCAGAAATGCATCATATTTTACAAATGCGGTGCATTCCTGCCATTTCACAGTGGCATTGGACAGTGCGGCAAGAGTTGCGGTGCTGCCCTCCGCCAGTTCCTCATAAATGAGCCTCTTAGGAACTGTTAAATGACATGGATTTAATTTGTTAACAAGACTGACCATCATAATGTGAAGTTAATTAAGACTGCTGGTGGTCTCAAGGTTACGTGAATTTCTCTGCACTTATTGTTTTCATATTATTAAGTTATACCTTTTAAAAAACAACCAAACCTTTTTACACAATAAATAATCTTTATGTAAAGAACTGGTGAGTTTTGCAAACTTTTGAAACTCTGTCCTTGCAGTCTCTATTTTACCACTGACAGCACTTAAAATGTATATTAATAGAATTCAAAAGATGTTTGTTTCTCCGCAGACAACATTTTAGCTGCAAAGGGAGGTTTGTCTGAAAATGTCGGGAAATGGCTGAAACCCACTGGTATGTAACCCGGCAGTTTCGTTGTGCCTACTCGGGTGCCAGTCTTAACCAGAGCGTCTGTGGTTTGTTGTAGCTGCCTCCCTGAGCCCAGCTTCCCACCCACACATCAGCGCGGGTGCCAGACGTAAAGCCCAAGATTTTCAGGTCATCTGTTTCAGACATTTTCTTCGACACACACAAGAGCTGCAAGTACTTTCTCAGAAATAACCCCACAGCTGAGAATACAAAATAAAATCCCATTGGTTTTCTTCACGTGAATTGTTCTGATAGTGATGGATCATCAAACTTGCGTAGTTTTGAGTAATCCATTGTGAAAAAGGACATGAGTATTTTTAACTTCTCTGAGAAGTGGTCAAGGTGTCATGAGATACCTTGTAATAAAGGTGAGGTTGTATATTTTCCTTAACTGTTTGAAATAGTTTTTCTTAAGTGCAACGAGTTTTGGGCCAATGTGCTTTGTTGTAAGATCATATAAACCTGGCATATCATGCCGACCTTATAAGGCAGAGGTTCCATGTTCTTTGAAATGGTCCTATTCAACTTGTTCTCCTTCAATGAGGCTTTGTAAACAGTTCTTATAAGTGAGGCCTTCAATCACCAAGTAAATCTTATTGGGTGGTGAGCCACGCCATTACTTTTTGAGGAAATGAAGAGGTCGATTCTATTTTCTAGTCCTGGTAAAATTTCTGTGACACCCAAATAATCATGTGTAATTTACAGTATTTCCTTGTTATGTGAAATAGGCTAAATTATGTCATAATGCCAATTCTGATCAAGTAAAAATGAACAAACAGAAAGCGTGTGGCTGTTCCTCGCGGCTTTTGTGTTGTTTGTCTTGTTTTTAATGTGAAATGCATCCTCACATCCGTAATGGAAGCGAGGATGCATTAGGCAATTATCATCATAAACACAGTAGGCAATCGCCTTGCTCCAAAATCACATAGGATACCGACCCCAGGCCAACTGGCCTTCAATGGGGCTCACACGCCCTTTTTCCCAAAAGTCAGGGCTGGCTGCGCATGCAGGGAAAGAAGAGCGCGCAAAAGTTTAGGGCCTAAACGTGGCAGCTGCCCACTAATTGCTGGGCAGCTGTGGAATCACCAAGAGATGGGCACGGGCTCTCAATGCGCCCTAAGAACAAATGCCAACAAACAAGTACTGGCACTACAGTGCCTCTGGGCCCTACTGGGACTCCACAACAAATGGGCCCTGAAACAACTGTGGCCTCGTTGGAGCCACGAAGACCCTGGTGGCAAGGGTGCAAAAATGTGGGCAAGGACCTGGGCCCCTCGGGACCCGTTAAACAATGATGGGCCCCCTCGGTGGAGCCACGTAGGCTCTGAAGACAATTGCCCCAAAAAGAGAAAGAAGGACTTGTACCATCATTGGGGCCACGGGTGCTCTAAAATGAAATATGCCCCCAAAGTAAGTATGGGCACAACTGTGCCTGAGAGCCCCTCTCGGGTGACTCTTAAAAGCAAAAATGCCCCCTAACGCTGGAGCAGCTACCCTCTGACAAGCCGTGCAGCTGCGAGCATCGACAATGTGCTCCGAAGCGGACACCAACCATGTGCGTGCGGTCAGCCCCCCAGCCTGTTTTCACTCACTGGGCTTTCTCCTCCCGGTGCTGTCTTCTCTCTGTGGTGGTGCGGCGGGGGCTGCAGGTGGGGTTGAGAGAGCCCTCAGGACTCTGTTGGGGCTCTCCTGTTACTCCGCTTCCTCAGCTGGTCCCACGGGGCTCTCCCTCACTCTCGGGATCCCTAATGGGAGACGCAGGCTTCTTCTTCACTTTTCCCATGTTGGGGGCATGCACCAGCAATGTGCCTTGCGCCCCCTCAGCTGTTGGGCTGCCCCAGGGGCGTCTTCCTGCTTCCTGGTGCCGGCTTCACTCCTCCGGCCGGGCAAGCTGTCGCCAGTGTACAGGAGCGCTGGGTGGGCTCCCGTCCACTTCCTGTTTTCTCCCCTATACTTCCGGGTCGCCGCAGGCAGTGCGACGGCCCGCCACGTTACTCCGGGTGGCAGGCTGCAACAAGGGGCAAAGCGAGGGGTAGGCTCCCTCTGAAGTCAAAATATAAAGCGGGGTGGGCTTCCGTCCCCGCTTTTCGTAAAGCATTGAAAACCTAGTTGTTCTCAAAGGCGTACCCGTAGATACTTTTCATTTGTTTATATTGTTTTTCTGTTAGGCGCCTTGACGCCCTCGGGCTTAGTTGCGCATTACAAGACTCTTTTCATTTCATTTCTTTCTTTTCAAATGGACAAAAGACAGGGTGGGCACCTGCTAGGAAGGGGCCACGGGGGGAATCCCTGCGCTAGATTCCCTTTTACAGGGCCACCAAGTAAAAAGCACAACGCTCCCAGGCGCTACAGGCAAAAGTCCAGTAAAGTCTTTCAGAGGGCAGGGGGGCAAAGGCTCGGCCCAGGGGCTGGCTCACAGGGCCCTCCAGCAGGGAGGCAGCACCCAATGGCGGTTCCTCCTGGCACCCAGGACCAGTAGGCCCCCCTCAAGTCAGGAACAGAGAAAACAGCCCCTTTGTCTGAAGCTGTAGGGCAGGGGGAGAACCAGTTACAACTGGTTCTTGAGCACTTTGTTTTGCTCAGCCCCTTTCCCCATTCACAGGACAGGCTAGGGACGTCAGACGCACCACAGGGGGCGGAGCCATTATTGTGGAGGGAAGGCACAGCCCTATTCAGGTCCCAGGGGCACTAATCCCTCCGATCAACATGCAGATCTCCCCATTCACCACCGGGCAGACCCATCCTGACTCCTGGAGCCAAGCACACCAGCCAGCTCCTGACACTCACAAGACAGACAGGCAATCCACATTCACTGCACCCAGACATGCCAACTTCTAGAAGTGGCACTTCTACCCTAGCCACATTAAATCTGTGCACACCGTCGCACAGCATTTAATCACACGAGTTCGCACATGCCAAACTCGCCCCTGCTTTCCTCTCACATCAGGAACTACCATGGACACACATATCCCCCATGCATTCCTATGGGAGGGCAGGCCAATCTCACCACATGCACTCAGAGTGCGCACGCACTTTACACTGGGACACAGTGTTAAAGTGTGCAGAAACCTAAAACATCTAACACCAGGTCACATTTAAAAGCAAAAAGTTTAGGGGTGAACATGCCAAAAGGGCCAAGTCCAACATCCAGATTTTCATTTCACATAGTTTTATGTACACTTTCTGAAATTTTGCACAGTTGCACAAAATTTAAGTGCGTGAATTTTGCACACCCACAACTTTTTGCTCACAAAAGAACAGCTAGGTTCCTAGGATTCATAAGACAAAATGCCACACATATCTATAAAAAAGAAAATCAAGAGCATTGACATAGCCAATAGGTCTCACCTTTGGGATCTTATAAGTGTTTAGCCAGAGCTATTGGCTTTGGCAATGTTTGTAAGCTATGTTACCCAAGCGGACAAATATGCCTAAGTAGAGAAAAGAGTGTTTGATGCACCCAATGATTGAAAATCTTGCTAGTGTGGATTAAAACGATACACAGATCCTAATGCACAAGCAGATGTTGAAAGTGCTTGTGGATGAAGCAGAGAGACCGTGAAGTTTGTGAACTTCATTTGGCATGGATGCAAATTAGGGGTGGGTGAACATCTCCGTTCTGCCCACTGAATGTGCAGAGATTTTCCACTTCCGTCTTTCGCAAAGAAAGCGGAGAAACGTGGGCAAATCTCCGCGCACTCGGGGGCGGAACGGAAGTTGGCCGCCCGCCTCCCACCCGCAATATTAAACAACATTAAAGCCTAAAATAAGATTGAAATAACACTTACCTTATCGCGGGGTCATCTTCCTTGTCTATCTAACCTTCTTCTTGAAACTGCACATGCACGGGAGCCTGCACATGCACATTCCTGGCGAGGAATGCGCATGCGCAGGCTCCCGGCATGCGCAGTTCCAAGAAGAAGGCTAAATGGACAAGGAAGATGACCCTGCAATAAGGTAAGTTTTTGGGGTACAATTTGGACTCTGCAATATCAAACAATCAAAAAAAGACCATTAGACAAGTACTACGTGCACGTCCATGTGCTAACACATGCTTCACCCACTATGCACCATGCTAAGTACAATTAAGTTACCAGTCCGACTTCTAGGAAATCGACACAACAGAGTTGGTTGTCAGTTGCACACCAGCCGCCACAAACCCTCAAGTGTGTTTATGCATGAACAGTGAAGCTGTTTTGGCCCCCCAAGAGGTGCCAAAGACATGAGCCTAATTGGATCCACCACACTCACTGTTTAAGATGGTGCTGCCTCCCCGTCTTTGGCTTCCAAGTGTGCCATTGCTCAGCTAAATGGATGAGTAAGTACTTGCATCAGGGAAAATGTGACAGAAGTTGCACAAGTCTTACCCTGATGACTGAGGCTTTTCAAAGCTAAAAATTAATAAGAGCAAAGGCAGGTTATTGTGAAGCGTAAAGATGCAAGCTCAAAGTAAATCCTTAATTGATCCCAGCAGAAGAGGCCGCATTACAAAGAAGTTGCATAGTCATTATATATAAATGAGGAATAGGAGGCTCGGGGGCCCTCATGACATTCTGTGTGGGTGGTGATCATCATTTATTTTGCTTACACCACTGCCCCAGTGGTACTTTCACGTTGGCAGCCAGTATGACTATTCTCAGTCCAGGCCACAGATGATTGGGGCACAGGGGATTTAATCCAGTAGTGAAAGACGTCTAGCAAGGGCCACCCAGGTACAATGAAGGCTCCCCAGGTACAGTGACACAGCTCCTGTCACAGGAGCTGACCAAATTCCAATTATAAAAAATAAAAATAAGAATAAGCGGATGCCATTACCAAAGCAGCATACCGTGAGTGGTGATAGCACACTATGAAAGAAAATCAGCGATCTTGAAGGAGTGGTGGGGGCTTGCAAACAAGGCACAGGGAGACAAGCATAATACACGCCCAATCCCCCCTAAAAGGAAGACCAAACGAAGCAACAATCCTGCTAGAAAAAGCCCCACTGACAGCAGAGATTGAAAAGTGCAAAAAGTCTAATAAAATAATTCAAGCAACAGAGCGGGAGCCATGGTGAGAGCAGGCAGCAGCAAAAAAGGCAGCAGTAACACAACTGTGGCATTTAGAGAAGGTGGGAGGTTGAATGCTATATTTCAATGTAAGCAGCTAGGGGCTGAAGCTAAAGACAGACAAACAGTAACAGAGCAAGAAACCAAGAAAAAAATAGTCCCCCAAAGATTAGGTAATTAACCATAGTGGAATGAGACAGTACTAAGGTTCTGCTCTGTGGTAGGAACACAAGAGAGAGAGGAGGGCCAGAGAGGCAGAAATGACCAGTAGCAAGCAAGGATTTTTAAAGGACACTGACATAGACAAATGGAAATCAATAGCAACAAAGGGGATGGACTTGAAGCCCACAGACTGACTACAGCAGGTCTCGAAGAGACAGCTCATGCTTTATCTAACTTGACCTAAAAACTATAAAACTATGAAAAAAGCATATCAACTATGCCATCGTAAAGATTATGGCCCTCATTATGATGGTGGTCGGACAAGCATCCGACCACCATCATATTGGAATGGACACCGCCTGACATGTAGTCGGTGGCTCCATCCACTAAATTATAATGCGTCTGCCATGTAGGTAGTTGGAATGCCATTTTCTGCTGCGGCTTGTGCTGTTGCCCAGAAATGGACTGCAGCACAGGTTGCAGTAGAAAGAGGCATATTTAAAATATCTATGCACCCTTTGCCAGACACCATGTGGTGCCTGGCACGTGTGCATGGATGTTTGGAGGGGCACCAGTTGTGCACTCCAGGCGATATTGCAGAGGCCCACGGGGGACAGCAGCCCTGCTGGGGTCCCCCAAAGACACTTTCCAACAGCCATAGTGGTCGGACCGCCAGGAAAAGGCTGTCAGAAACTGACATCCTAATCCCTATGGAGGTGCCTCCGCAGGCACTGCCTCCATTCTAGGGATTAGGCTCCAACCACTGCCCTGATGAGCTTCCCCCACCCGAAGCACTCTGACTGCCAGCATCCCAATCCAGCGTTCGGACCGCTGCCTCAGATGTCTGACAGACCGCCACCGATGGCCTGTCAGTGGTGATCTGCCCAACATCTTAATTAGGCCCTTAGTAATGAAGGAAGCTTGAGGGATGATTTTGATTGTGAGAAGTTTCAAAAGTTTTCACTGGGCCCAAACAAAATTAAAATCTGCTGGTGTAATTTGTGTAATTTTGGCAAAGTTAAACTGGGTAAATGTATGAACAATGAGTTCAAGCAGAATGCATCAGCTTTTGTTTGCCGTAACTGTGTTTTTCATGCAATTTATTTTAGTGAAAAATGCATCCTCGAATCAAAAAATGACAAGAGGATGCATTTTGTGCTAAAAACTAGCACTGAATGACAGATTTGCATTTTGCTATATTACACATTAATTCATCTAATTTTCTTGAAAGTTTTGTAACTACGTGAAAGCAAATTAAACACATTTCTGAAACATCTAGCTCACTAACTGCCTGTAGTTGCAGTGAATACTTTAATTCCTACCCTAAGTTTGCTAAGTTTACTCAATGTTGGTTTTGCAATATATTCAAAAATGTCGCATCCCTTTTAAATTGTATTTAGATAAACTAGCATTTGCAAAGCCGATAGTTTTTCCCTATGGGAGATCTACTGGATCAACAAAATTTTTGTTTTACATCTTACAGAGCAGTGTGAGTGAGAGTTGATCATGTCATAATGTTTTGTTCCTTTTTATTTTAAGCCATGTTGCATAGCAGCACGTGTGCAACATGTAAAAACATTGATAAAGCCAATAAGCCTCACTTCTGCGAAACTTATTGGCTTTGCCAATGCTTTTTTTATGCATCGTAGCATGGAGGTGTTTTACTATTTGCATCCTTCCCCTCAAGCTACTCTCAGAAAAAAAACAATCACAACTCAGACAAAAAATGAATAGGGCGAAATGTGTTAGTGATTAATAAATAGCTTTGAGAGAAGTATCATTTTGTTGACAAAGTCACATTTAAAGTGGCACTGCCTATCAAATATTTACATAACTGGAAACGTTTGTTAGATGATAATAACATGTTTTAAGGATAAGCATTGGCCATGCTGAAGAGCAGTTATGCTGCTTGACAATACGGCTAAAAGACATTCACATTGACAAGGCCAATAGCTCGGGCATTGCTGAGATCTATTGGCTTTGCAATGCTTGTTCCGTGTTGCAGAGTCTTACTGAACAAATGTGGAAATGATAGTGAGAAACATTTGAGGAGCTTTGAAGTGAAGTGAGGATGTGGTGTAATGGCCAGAGCTGCTTACAGGGGAACTGGGGAACCTGGTTCGAATCTTGGGGTCCGCTGAACAGTTTGTGACTCTGGGCAATCACTTATTCTTCGCCCTATGGAATAAAATGAATGTTTTATTGCATAATGTAACTGGTGACCACTTAAAGCCCTCCAACACCAACAGCTGGTGTCAGCACTATGGGAAGATGTGGATTTAACATGCGCTCCAATACCATCCGATCGTGCAAAACAATAAATAAATAAAAGCAGCAACGATGAGGGAGATAGTGGAGGACGGGTCAAACAGGGAAACCGGAGGGGATTGGGAGATGGGCAAGCATCGACATGAGAAGGCGGAGGGAACAAAAATGAAGGAGGAAAAGTACCTTAGTTGAAGCAGGATCAGTGGCAAAAATGAAGGCGTCATTGTGGAATGTAACTGATGAGCATGTATAGCGCTCCCATGCCATCAGCTCATGTTTGCGCTATGGCAAGATGGAGGAGGCAGTGAGTGCTCTTATACCATTGGATGGTGCAAAAAAATAAAATAAACAAGTGCTGTTCATGTTTTAACAACATTTTAAGAAATGCAATTGTTTATGTACATGTGCATGCGTTTTAGTGGTGTGTATGTGTACAAGGGAGAATATGGCAAGACGGATGACGGAACGAGCCCTCCAATATCATAGGATCGTACAAAAAAAAAATAAAAGCAGCATCAACAAGGAAGATAGAGGGGGACAGGTCAAGAAGGTAAGCAGGAGGGGATGGGGAGATGCACAAGCAAAGACAGGAGAGAGAGGGAGGAAGCAATAATGAAGGGGTCAAAAATACCTTAATTGTAGAATAATCCGTGACAATGAAAAAATTCTTAATTGAAGCAGGATCAGTGACAAAATGAATGTGCCATTGTGGAATATCATTGGTGAGCACTTAAACTGCTCCAATACAATCAGCTTGTGTTGTGGTATGGCAAGACTGAGTGAATGCTCCAATACAATATGATCCTGCAAAAAAAATTAAGTGCTGTTAGTGTTTTAACAACTTTATAAGAAATGCCTTTGTTTATGGATACGCGCATGCACTTTAGTGGTATGTGTGTCTATGTACAAGGAAGACAGCCTGAAAAAACAAGTACTCCTGAGGAGTGCTTGAAAACAAAGAAAAAAATTGCTGTGCAAAACAGTGGCAGTGTAAGGAGACATATACTTGGTCCATGCACTCTGGGGGGCCAAACACAAGAGGAGGCCATGACGAATATCATCAAAGAAAATTAGAGTGATGCTGAAGTTTACCAAAGATAGGAGAAGGGTGGCCAGTAAGTCCACAGGTCCAACACAACATGTCGCTTTGAGACAGAGCATGCACTGTCTAACCAAGACCTAAAAACAATAGATTTCACACAGGAAAAACCTACTGGCTTTGTCATTGCTTGTTAAATTTAGAAATGGAGGAGATTACGCGATTTATTTGTAATCACAAAATGTGGAGTCAAGGCTAGGGAAATGATAAGGCGTCCTTTTGGTAAAGGATGTGGCGTGTGGGCCAAAGCTGACAACTTTCAATCTGGTAAACCGGGTTTGAGTTTTGGTGTTGGCTTAACATCCTTGATTGATTGATTTTGGGCAAATCACTTAATCTCTTAGTGCCTACAAAAATGAATGTGTCCTTTTGTAAAGTAACTGGTATTAATGTAAATCACTCCAATTCCTTCAGGAGGTGTTTGCACTATATAATTCTGCACAAACATTAGTAGCTGGTGCTAATATAAAGTGCTGCAATACCTTTGAGTGGTATTGGCACTACATAAAACTGCACAATTTATTGTTGAAAAAAAACAGAGTCAATGGAGGAGGGAATCTGTGCAACTTAGTTCAACGGTTGCAAGCAGAGACGACCAGAAGGTGGACAGGCAACCAACAGCAAATCCTGGCTGCCACAGGAAGATTGTGTGATTTGGCCTTAATCACAAAATGTGGAACTGGGGCAGAGGCTAGGGAGACGCTGTGACGTAAGGGCCGGAGCTGTCTCCTGTGGAGCTGGAAAACTGGGTTTTTGTTGGCTTAACATCCTTGATTCTGGGCAAATCACTCAAAGCCTGATTAGGATGTTACTTGGAATTGCCTCCGACTGACATCTCTGCGGTGTCGAAACTGACCGACCTCAGGTCAGCGGTCCGAAACTACAATTACGTTGCAACCGCACATGGTGCGGTCGCAAACTCCCATTTCCCTATGGGAGCTTCTGCGCCGGTCAGAAACCAGCCTCAGCACAAGCTCCAATAGAGAAATGGGAGTTACTGTAAATCCCTGCACCGTGTGGCAGGCCCCTGATGGGGCCTATCACACGGTGGAGGGATTTACAGGGGGGCTCCATAGGTGCCCCCCTGCCAACAACTGGATGCTGAAGAGAGAAGGGGCCCTGCTTGGGGCCTCCAAAGTCACTTTCTTACAGGCTCACTTTCTTCAAGGCTTCCCACGTCAGAAAGCCTGACATGGAATGCCTGTTTGAAACAAACATCATAATCCCAACAGCGGAAAAGCTGTTCGTAGGGAATTATGTGGCGGTTCCATTGGGCCCAGTGCCGTTTCTACCATTAGGCCAGACTAGGCGGACGCCTAGGGCGGCAAAAGGGGGAGGGCGGCAAAAAACATGAGTTCTCCCCTAGCCCCAACACTAAGCATGCCCTGCTGTCCTCTCTCTTCTGGGCCCCAGCAGTTCAAGAAGCCCCTAGAACTCGACCGCTCAAGAGTTTTTAATGTTAGTTTCCCAGTGCATCCTGTTTCTAGGGCCTGTGAGTCCTCACACTCTCTTACTTTCCTATCTCCTTTACCTGTCCCTCTGTACCTCTCATATCTCTCCTCTACTTACTGTTCATTCTTTTAACATTTTGTGACTCACCAGCGCCAGGAGCGGTTTTGAACAACACGTAGAGCTACATGAATACACTGGCCCATTCCAGGAGCCTTGGTTTTAGTGAGAAAACGCAAGTGCAGGTGTTCAATAGGCAGTGAGCGATACGATTACCTATTTTATTGTAAAAGTTTTAACATTGTGTAAAGTAATCAAGATAAAGAAAAGGGTTGTGTTTTGTGCTACACTCCAAGCGAGGGATAAAAGTACTGACCAGCAGAAATACATTTGGCTCGAAGGAAGATTTAATGAAATGCGTTCATCTCCGCCATCGGGGTCAAACGTGTGCACACCATCTCGGATCACGCAGAGGCAAGAATGGAAGGAATTTTGAGAGAGGACCAAAAAGTTGTAGAGATTTTGGAAACAGTTCCCTCAGATGTACGTGACAAGTCAGGAGTGATTTCCCCTATTTAGAAATACTAGGGGGCATATTATCAAGGGGGTTTATCTCCGCTTTTTTGGCTTTAAAAGCCAAGAAAGTGGAGATAAAATTATCTCCCTATTACCTAGCTGCCGCTAACACCATTTAGCGACAGCTAGTAGGAGATAACGACCATCTTGGGCCCCACTTTGCATGTCAGTGATATTTATCACTAATGAGATGCAAAGTGGGCGTGCCAAGATGTTAGCTACTGAAAACAGTTGCTAACATCGCTATCTCCTATTACCAACTTTTGGAGATATTCGCGCTAAGCGGGAATATCTCCAAAAGCTAACACCTGCCCTGAGCAGTTCTTAGCCATGTTATCCAATGGGAGGTGGATAACATGGCTAAGAGCATTTGCTCGCTAATGCATGAATATCGCTGACTTTTCAGCGATATTCATGCTTTGCGGCGATTTTTACCGCATTTGCCTTAAACCTTGGTAATGCCAAGGTTTATTTGCGGTAAAAATCGCCGCAGCGCTGCGGTAAATTTTTGTCTCTAACCAAGCAATAGCGATAATTATCGCTATTGCTTGGTAATATGCCCCTAGATCTTTTACAAAATCATGTTATTTAAACGCAGGCTCCAGTCAGTGTTCCCTTCAATATGAACCAAGTGAACCCAATATGTACCGCCTAATAGCATTGGCGGTACAATATTTGTACCGCCAATGCTAAACTGAGCTGCTTCTTCGTGCTTAATGCATATTTAACTGTGATAGTCAGCGAAGCTCGTATTATTGCTTCGGGAGCCGCTCGCTGCTACTCAGAATCCATTGCATCAACTCATAATCACCTCAGAGGCGCTACATTAATGTTGTTTTCTGAAAAACTCAGAACCACCAAAAGATTCTTTTGGTGGTTCTGAGTTTTTCAGTAAACAAGAGTGCAGAGAGGACGACGTCTTTGGGCGCTATGATGTCATGGGCATTCGATATCCAATTATTAATTTCCTTTGCCTTTAACAATACAATTAACAGGGTAAAACAAGATACCTAGGTCCGAAGCCCCAGTAAAGCTATCTTGGTTCATTTTAGCCCATGAGCGGGTTAGGGATGGAGGAATAGTATTTCTAAATGTATTTTGAGTGATAAGGGTGTTAAAAGACAGGGACAGCTGCGTGATGTGACGAAACAAGAGGAAAAGGCCTTTCGACACTAATCAAATTATGCTTGGTAGCGATAGGTTTGAGAGTGTGTGCAGCCTATCTGTGGCATCTTTAAAAAGTTGTGGTAAGCCTGTTGGAGTCTAGAGGTTTAGTAGCTTGTGGGTCCTGGGAGTTTTCCAGGTGAGAATTGAAATAGTCAAGAATAGTAAAACTGGGACTTTGAATGATAAAAAGGTGCCAGCAAGGAGAACATGAAGTGAATAAAACCTGATCTGAGGCCTGGGGGAGGCAGCCTTGCCTGAAATGGCATTTATTTCACATTATAGCACAACTCTACCCAGCTAAGGTGTCGGTGCTCTTACACAACA
Source organism: Lissotriton vulgaris (assembly GCF_964263255.1). Lineage (NCBI taxonomy): Eukaryota > Metazoa > Chordata > Amphibia > Caudata > Salamandridae > Lissotriton > Lissotriton vulgaris. The sequence continues at coordinate 563,454,452 of NC_141687.1, forward strand.
GCAGAATTTGAAATGCAAGAAATAAAGTAAACCATTTACCTGCGGTAAGAGATGTATGAAAATATCCAAACTGGCTGAAAGTGGGAGGGAGAAGAGACGAGAAAGCAGTGAAGTGTAAACGGTGTATAAACACGGGGCAGATGGGGAGAGAGAGTAAGGTGCAACTATTGAGAGCAAGGGAGGGGGCGGCATTTTTCAATTCTCGCCTAGGGCGGCAAAACACCTAGAAACGGCCCTGATTGGGCCGACAGGCTCCTAAAGCCCATCGGAAAGCAGTGGGTTTGACCAGCCAGTTTGGACTCTGACTGACATCATTTAAATACAGCAGTCGGACTTCAAACCAAAGATGTTGGTTTGTAAGCCTCCGACGAGCAGTTAGTGGCTTACCGACCGACATTCTAATCATGCCCTCACCTTGCCTTCAAAAATGAATGTGTCCTTGTGTAAAGGAACTCGTGCTAATGTAAACCTCTCCAATACCTACGAGTGGTGCGGCCACTAAACATGCTTAATAGCAACAACAAAAAAAAGTAGTGCCATCAAAGGAGGAGAAACAATTTAAGAGAATACTTGGACGCCTTTGCCGCTGTGGGAGTACAGCTCCTGCTGGAGTACTGCAACTGTTTTGAGGGGGCTGCGGGTGCTCCTGTGCTCCCTTTTTGCTTCATCTTGGCTTCCAGTCCCAGAGTGCAACGCGAACACCCAATTACACCAGCTACGAGGGAGGAGCGGCTTGAACACTCTTTAAAAATGTCTCTTACATCCCGTGCCCTGGCGAAGGGCAAGGTCGGGCCTGTCCTTGCCCGTTATCGCCAGGAAGAGGCAGGGCTGGGCCACCCCTCTAACATTTAAGGGCATAGTCCCCCGTACCCCATTGGTGTTGGCTGACTGGTTTCTGTGAGTTATTTTAAACCCTTTATCTTTTCATTATTATTATTCCTCTTTTACTTGCCTCTGCATCTGCCCTATTTGATTGGTTACGAATTGTCCTTGGAATTCAGTGTGCCCTGAGGGAGTATGCTGGGTTTTGCTATACATCAGCAATAGTAACCAGTTCACATGTCCTTTATCACTAAACATTGATTCCAAGCAATTTGCATTGTTGCCCATTGGACTTACATATTTTTAGCCCTGCATTACCCAGACTATGCTTATACCTTGTCTGTTATGTCAACCATTCTATGCATGTTGCCTTCTTCCGGTTTATGTTTGAATTTCCCTTTATTGTTTAAAATTTCCAGCAGGCTGCACCACACACTCTTTTTAGAGGACAGGTTCTGCCATAGAAACCTTATTTTTCTACAACATGAGGAAGCGTGGATGTGTACTTAAAAAAAATCCTCCGGTGATAATACCGGCCCCACTCCCTCAAACCTCTATCGATAGGATGCTACAGAGAGCTATTGGGGTAGTATCAACAGAAATCGAGTTATTGGAAAGGCGGCGTTCTTTAACCCCAGACCCTATTCCTAAACCCACTGAACCACTACTCTCCATACAAACTAGTCCGGGAACATCTCTCAGTCCAACAAGCTCTCTAACCGGACGTAGTGACCCTTTGACTTCCCCTCCACAATCTCATTTAGCAATTCCAAAAATTCGTAAAGCTAGAACAAACAGTTCTCTACCCAAAGTTACGAGACAGAAAACTAGCAAAGGGAAAGGTTCAACTAAAAAGACTAGCCCAGCAACTATCCCCACCCAGGGTGAAATAACAATCCCCCAGGTCGAGAAGTTGAACCCCCCCACCCAAACCTTGCAAAAATCCTGAATGTCCTTTCTGGGTGAGGAACCTGGTAAAGGAACTAGAGGTACAGATGAGAACCACTGTTAAAGAAGAATTAGCGCTCCATCTTGGGGACCGAACTAGCGGCTTGATACCGGCCCCGTGTGCAGCAAACAATCCAGTGGCAACTGTATTATTGCCCCCAATAGAGAAGAAAGACTGCAGCACGCAGACGGTCAGAACAGACCAACCCCTATCTCCCAGAGTTTTGCCCTCACCCAGCTCAGTGTGTCTACCGTCTAAGAACTTTGATGTGCTTGGGGCTTGCACCTCTAATATCAATCTCAACAAATCTATTGCAAGCTCTCACCGTCCCCCTAAATCATGGAGGCTAATGTAGCAAAGAACCTCCACATTCAGTCCAGACCTCAGACATGACAGAGCCTGTACAAGCACATTCTGTTCCAGTTCTGGTTTCAATGGCTTAAACAATAATTAATTTACCTCAGCGTCAGTCATTTCCCTTTTTTGTAGTCCTGACTGGTGTACCGGAGCTGAAAACTGGAAGGGAAGAAACACAGCTGGAACTTAGAAACAAATGCCTATTTTGGCTTACAAGGCATGGTCAACACTCCTATACAATTTTATTTTATTATGTTTTGGCTCTCAAAGAGGGCCACATAAAAATTCACAATAATAAAAAACAAGACAGATACATATCAGAAAGAATAACATTCAGATGCACTTTTGAACACAAAAATAACATACAATGACAATCTACAACAGGAAGCAATGTCAAACATCTCCAGAAGCATATTAATAAATAGCTAAAAAACCCTTGAAGAAGTTAAAAATATAGAAACAGAACATTTCATTGGGAGGCCAATAAAGTGCTTGAAGAAAGCTGTTCAAAGTAGAAATACCCAAACGAAGACAGATAGGTTTTAACCATTTGAGACGCAATATGCGAAGCGCAGGACAAATCAACATAACATGCATGCGATCCTGCGTGCCCAGGTTACATAAATTGCACATAGGGGAAGAACCATGCCATTTAGATAAAAGTAGATTTAAAGGTAATAGATCATAACGTAACAAAAACCATAATCTATGAATACCATGCGGCAAGTTCCATGTAACATATGGTTGGGCCAATTTAATCGAATAAGAATTAAGGAGAAGATCTAATTCCCGTTTTTCATAGATTATCTTCTTATCTGCCTGATAACACAGCTCCCACGAGGCCTGTTTTAATAGGAGTTTTAACTGTAAGGGAGAGTGCAAAAACAAAGTATTTTCATCTAACTTTAACAAAGTTACAGCTTTTCTAAAGTTCCTTACAATTTGTGAGAATTCCTTAAAATGACCCAATAATTCAGTTTTAAGGAGAGCTCTCATCGTCCCCAGCTCGGTTCTAGCCAGGCAGGCCACCCATCTTACCAGGGCACATAAACCCTGTACCCAGCTGCTCCTCAGACCAAAGTCGAGCCTACAAGCGGCCAAAGGACACGCAGTATTCAGGGAAGATAGGGATCTTAAAAGTTTCCCCTCGATCTTATGGCAGACATCCCAATATTTCATCTCAATAAGTTCGATACCGTATAGTATCATCGTGGGGATTTTGGATCTATATACCTCCAATAAACATAGAAAATGACTTTTCCCAGTGGCCTGATACAGGGAATTTAGACCTTTGCCATGTGCGAGGGCTTTCCGCGAACTGTGCTCAATATGAGGCCTCTCGCTCAAATTAGCCGCAATGATTTTCCCCAAAAAAGTATAAGATTTTACCACCTCCAGTTTTTGACCGCCGATGTACCAACCAAAACTTTTATCGGCACTTCTTTTTTCCGGCTATACACATAATTTTACTTTTGGAGATGTTAATCTTCATGCAATGCGCAACAGAAAAATCATGAAGGGCTTGTAACCGATTTGCAAGGCCTTTGGGGGTCAAATCAAAAATAAGGACATCATCAGCATACATCAAGCAAGATATTGAGGACCCCCCAATCACCGGAGCAATACCTTCGCAGACAGACAAGGCAGCAGGAAGATCAACAGTATACAAGGAGAACAAAAGGGGAGCCAATAAGCAGCCTTGTTTTAGGCCATTCAGAGAAGAGATATGATGGGAAAGCCCCTTTTCACCCCCTTGCAAGACACTGCACCAAGTCTCTGTATGGAGTGTACGGACAAGCTCCAGTAAGTAGGATGGGACACTAAGCGCTGCCAATTTTCTCCACAGCGTTCTACGATCCACTTTATCGAACGCTGTGGAGAAATCAATAAAGGCCGCATAGACGACCCCCCCCTCTCACCTGCACATATTTATCAGTTACCACCTGAAGAGTGGTAAGATTGTCTAAAGTACCATGCCCCCTACGGAAGCCAGTTTGTTCGAGTGGCAAGATATTATTCTCCTCGACCCAATCGGAAAGAAAACTTAAAAGGCATTTCGCAAAAACCTTTCCGACAGAGTCGAGGAGAGCAATCAATCGATAATTACTGGGGCTGCCCCTAGTTCCCTTCTTAAAGATAGGGACCAAGATACTTCCCCTCCAGGAGGCAGGAACCTTGTTTGACAAAAAGCAGGCTTTGAACAATGGGTACAGAATTTTACTCCACATTAGGGGATCCTGCTTTAAGACTGTCATAGGGAGTTCATCGGGACCCATTGCACCAGAGGCGCGCATGTTCTTTATGGCTGTTTCAATAAATTCCTCTGTGGGGTAATTGATGAGTCCCTCAGGTGTTGCAGCTAGGACAATATCCTCACCTGGAGTGCCATTCCCTGCATAGAGGTCCCGAATATATGTGATCCAAACATCTTCAGCTATAGGGATGGGACAAGGGCTTATTCTAGTACCACATCCCCTCCCTATTATTGCCCAAAATTCTCTAATCCTACCATGGACAACCGATTCCCTTAAATTAATCCAAACTTTGTCTTCATTCTCCTTTTTCATTTTCGCCTTTATTCTGCATCTCTTTCTTTTTAACCTAGAGATTTCTTTTTGACGTTCCATAACTCTATCTAAATATTGCTCACGGACTAGTTTATTTATTTCTTTATTCAGGATGTGTAGTGTACTAGGCACAACTACCCCTTTTCTAGGGCGGGTAGTCTTTTTTACATCTAAAATTATATTTCGCACAAGATTTTCAAAATTAGCTATTTCTGAACCACACCACTCATTTAGTTCTAGTAGAGTCTTACATAATTTATCGTGGACCACATTTATGGCAGATGGATTCCAAAAACATCTTCCTGTAGAAGCATGAAATGCCACGTCACTGCCATTAAGGGCCCATGGCACAGTGGTCATAGGGTTTAAAGAAATAGTTATGAGCATTATACAATGATCGCTCAAAGTTGTTGGGATAATCTTAAGGTCCTGAATCCAGGGAAACAAGCCATAATCCGATATAGCATAATCAAGAATGGAAAACCCGAAAGGGGATTTGTGTGTAAATTTAGCAGGCACATCAGACGGAAGCCTCCCATTTAATATAAGTCCGTCCATTGCCGCTAGTTCTTCAAGCAGAATCTTCCCTCTTTTATTAGTCACTATTTTATCCGGGAAGAGGGCTTGAGGTACAAAATGGGCTTCTTCTTTGGGTTTATTTCTAAAGAGCTTCAGACTAGTATTGGAAATTTTGCAGTTCAAATCTCCAACTAGGATAACTTCCGGGGGAGATGGTACATTTTTAATTTGGCCAATATATCGAAATACCTGCTTCAATATAGGATTAAAACTCTCTTCGGGAGGAATATACACATTCATAATAACAACGGAAAACTTTTTTAAATTACCAGACAGGTTTGCTATTGTTATAGCTTGGAATAGCTTACTTGGGTCAATATATTGGGAAAACCTCCACTGCAAGTTGTTGGATAATAGACAGGCAATTCCCCCCCTGGCGTGACCTTTCTTGGAAGGGGCGGCTGGAACTTCCAGAACATAGAAATTCTTTAACTCAACCAGCGAATTAATACACCAAGTTTCCTGGATGCAGATCACATTTGCTCCCATAGAAAATAGAAGGTCAAATTTCTCTGGGCTATTATGAATCCCTGCCGCATTCCAAGAAATAATTTTTTCAATGGGGTGTTAAAGATGGTGAAACAATTTGGGGTTATCTGTGGTCTTAGTAGATAAAGCACAGTGCAGCCAATTCCACCGATTATTATCCTCTATTAAAGAGGAATTCTGAAACAGTGGAAGTGGCTTTACCTGGGAGACCGAACGTTTCCCTTTAGAGACCCAGATCTTCAGGTCTGTAAGTGGAGAGGCTGTCCCATTTTGTTTATCACCATTATGTGTCATCCCATGGGGAGGGTGAATGTTACCGGGATTAAAAATAGGAAGAACATCAATACCGGTTCGTTGGAAATTCTCTGCTTGTTGCAATATCAAGTTTACAATAATTGTGGAGAAGAATTTAACCCTTATACATGAGACCCTGTCTCCACCAAACAAAGAAACAAGTTCAATGTCCCTAGATTGAATAGGGTGAAGACTTTCCATCTCGCTAAACCGCTTGAGTAGCCATGTTCTATTTAAGGGTAAGTCTGCATCAAATAATGGTAAAAAGTCTAGCACACGGGTATCCACATAAGCCTTTAAATTTTTTGGCTGGAGAGAAGGAGGAGGTCGATCTCCAACCTCTGGAGCCAAGGAGAAAGGAGAGGCCAAAGGATTAAGAGGCCCGCATTGATGTGAGGTAGAGGCTTTTATCACTGCTGATGCAGTAGTATTAGGAACCAGACCCTCCTTTTGTAGTAAATGTTCCACAACCGTTGATGGACCACATTCAATGTCCACCTTTAAAGACCTAGAGGTCGGTTCTAAGTCTGTTTCTTCCTTCTCAGCCAAGACTATAGCGTTTTGGAAGATTATCTGACGTTGTCTTTTCTTCCTATATTTGCGGAGCGGTTTCCTTTTATTTCCTTTATTGTTTCTATGTTTACCGTTTTTCACCTTGGCTTCTTGTTTATCTTCAGGTTGGGCTTTTTTATTTTCCGACAGGAAGATTGGAAATAGATCTTGAGCCACTTTGGAGCCAGATATAGATTTGTTTTCTTTCTCAATCTCGAGAGCAGAGGACATTACACAATTGGGAACTGCAGTTACAGGCAAGACTGTAGTATGTATTTCATGATCTATTACTACAGCTTTTGTACCGGAACTCACTATAGGCTCGTTTATTTTCCCCTTAGGAGTGCTAGATTCAGCCTTAGGGGAAGGAGCACTCATTGTTTCCGATGTTTTTTGTAGCAATGTCTTCAGTATTTGCGTAACTGAGTCCAGGATACAATCCGAGCTGCCTACAAATTTTCCCAGAAGAACTAATATAGAGGCTAGTAATTGTTCCAGAGCAATCAAAGATTCCGATATAGGTTTATTTCCAGCTTCAGCTGTATGACAAATCTCAGATAGATTAAGATCCGGACTCCTGGAAGCTTTTAACAGATCAGACATGTCCTGTCCATTTAACGAGGGAGTACTACTATATAACATTAACCCAGAGGGCGTAGCACCCCCAGATAGCTTATTGGGTTCTAGAGCCTCCAAGCTTGCTGCGTCTACATAGCGGCCACACAGTTCAAGATCGATAGATAATGATGAGGCTTCCCCCCCTAACCTGTTATTCTCAGACAGGACTTGAGGCGTAAGTGATTGGTTCTCTAATTTTCCTTCTATAGCCCGAGCACCAAGCTTACTCTCCCCCTCTCCTTCAAGATGAGCAAGACAGGAATTCGCCACCGCTGCTGTTTGTGATGGCACGGTCAGCAAGGATGGTTGACATAGAATTAGTAATAACTTGAGTAGGATCCTCCCGAGCCGCAAAGAGGAGAGCTTCCTTTACTGCAGTATTAGACTTCTTATCTACAGATTTATCCCATAACTCAAAGAGTTGGCATTGACCCTTCAGCGGGGGATTATTTACGGATTTATTTCGCGTGGGATTGGTAACCGGTTTAGCGCTAGATCTTCCTCCCACTAGTCTTCCAGAGCGTAGTTTTTTTGACATCTTTTACAGACTCTTCCCACAGCTCGGTGTTATTCAAATAGTTTATCTCCAGAAGAGGAATTCACAGAACGATACAATGTCCGTATAAAATAAGTAAATAATGCTCTGGAGATGCAACACTAGCACACCGGTGGAAGATAGCCAAGGAACAACTTATTAGTCAAAGTCAAAGTCAAAAAGCTTTATTTCGATAAACGTCATTATCATAAAAGCAGATCAATGTACATAAAAAATTACAGTTTGAATACAATTTTAAAAAAGGTTCTATATCTCTGATCCAAGCAATAGATTCAGAAAATATTTGCTCAGTTATACGTAGTCAGCTAGTTTGTTGAATAAAGAGATAAACAATTAAAACAGCATTTCCAGTTACCAGAGATTTTTCTAAAAAAGAATTAAACAGATTGTTTTAGCTTTTTGGCTCGAATAGGCCAGGCCCAGGATAAAAATTTGGCTGGGGCACAAGCATAGGGTACGTGACTGTCCGAAATTAGTATCCTAATTGCCACATCATGACTCCTAGTCCCCAGCTGCCGGCATAGGTTTTTCAGCCACACCCTCCTTGGATTAGCATACTCGCCGCAGACAAACAAGAAATGCGCTAGTGTCTCCGGTTTAGCAAGGCACGATGGACATAGATCAGATTTGTCTATACAAGATTTCCATCTTTTAGTGAAGGTGTTCAGTGGTAAAGTTCCCGTTCTGAATCTGAAATACAAGGCCCTATCAAAGGGTTTTCCAATTATATCCAGATAAAGTTCCCGCCTGGGACAGTCTTTGAACATCAGGAAGTCCTCTGTTAGCCTACCTAGAGATGTGCTAGAATGTCTTTGAGTGCAAATCCAGTCCCGATAGAGCTTTTTAAGAATTTGCTTTGGGGGTGAAGTTCTACTTAGCCATGATTCGAGTTGGCCCAACTTGATCAATAGGGTTTTCATGTCTTTTAACCATTTGATTTTATGCCAGCTTGGTGATGACATAATTTCTTTGAGGCCTCTGGCATATCCACTTAGTTCTTCTACCCGCCAAATACGGGCCCATAGTAATAACGGGTGAAATCTCGCAATTTCACTAATCTGGGTACAGCCAAGGTCCATAAATAAAGGAAGTGTCGGGGTGCCTTGTGGGAGGGACATTATTTCTCTGCAAAATTTGTTCTCAGATCTTTGCAGAGCGTCAGTGGACGAAAAGCCCCAAAGTTCCGCTCCATAGAGGGCAGAACTGACACCTTTAGCTGTATAGATCTCCAGGGCTGTTCCTATAGGCCTTGTTGTACTGGAGCGTTGCTCTCTCAAAAGGGCGCCTGTAATCCTTTTGTGGCTCAACAGCATTTTGTCTAGGTGTGGCGTCCAATCCATTTTGTCTGAAAGGCGTATCCCGAGGTAGTCAAAGACTTTCACCCTTTCCAGGAGCTCAGCGTTTAGGATGGGGGGACGCACATGTTGTTTCGGTGGATTGAGGACAAGGTACTTCGTTTTGTTGGTATTTATTACCAGGCCTCGATCAGAACAAAATGCTTGAAAATTGTCAAAAAGTCTCTGGAGTCCCATTGGGGTTTTGGAGATTAAAAGCGTATCATCCGCGAAGAGGAGGGTCGGTATGCGTTCACCAGCCAGGGATGGCTCGTCAGATGGATATTTGAGAAGATGCTCGACCACCCCATTGATGTAGAGAGAGAAAAGGGTGGGAGCCAGAACACATCCCTGGCGGACTCCTCTCTCGACCGGGATACTGCCCATTTTCTCCCCTCCAGGGCCCCACCTGACCTGGGCAAAGCTGTCCTGGTGTAGTCTGACTAATAGGGATAGTAGATAGTGTGGTAGCCCCATGTCAGCCAGTACTTTCCATAATAGGTCCCTAGGTACGAGGTCAAAGGCAGTCTTTAGATCGATAAATGCTAGATAAAGACTGCCCTTGCCTATTACCACAACCTTCCAATATACCATCATGAGCCTGAATGCTTGCTCGATCGTTCCAGTGCCCACTCTGAAACCCGCTTGGAAGTCGGTAAGGATTTTATTTTCTTCTACCCAGTTAAGGATTCTGAGTAAGAGAACTTTACCGACAACTTTTTGGCTGATATCTAGCAAACTGATCGGCCTGTAGTTAGATGGGTCATCCCTCGAACCTTTCTTGTGAATGGGGACCACCTCCGCCCCCTTCCATGATGAGGGAATGGGGGCACCCCTACAGATGGCAACAAGGAGGGAATTAATCAATTTACCCCATTTAGCGCTATCAGATTTTAGCAGATCCCCTGGAATCCCATCAGGTCCGGCCGCCTTTTGTGGAATAATAGAGCTTATTGCGTATTCCACTTCCTTAAGTGTAAAGTCGGAGTCGCTAGGGCAAAATATATAGTTAGTAGTAGGAGAGGATAAAACAGACCCTCTCCCGTTGGGGCCGTCATGACAGGAGTAGAGTTTAGAGAAGTGATCCTCCCACACCTGGCTTGGAATGTTGCAAGTTATGAGATCACTATCTGGTCTGTTACGTGCCCTTATAGTGTCCCAAAAACATTTGGAGTCTTTTTTCAGGCTTGCTTCTTTAAGGGTTAGCCAGTAGGCATCTTCCCACTCCCTTTTTGCTAACCACAAGACCTTTTTATGTTCTCTTCTAGCTGTTTGAATTGATAAGGGGGACTTCCCTTTAACTGCCTCAATTAAATGTGACTTGGCCTTTCTGCATGATGTAGAGTACCAGTCATGCCTGCCTTTGGGTTTGGTTAGAGGTTTGGGTTTCCCTGTAGTCCCTTTTACCCAAAAAAGGTCCCCTATAGTTTTTATGGCTACTTCATAGATAGTAGTTACCTTGTCTGCTGCCTTAATTAAGTCTATGGAGCAAATTTCATCTTGTGTCCCTTTAATCACCTCATCTATAGTGGCTAGTTTGTCAGTATTACACAAAATTTTATTCCACTTAAGGCGTCTTCCACAAGAGGAGACAGTGATCTCTTGTGGGCAGCTCGGTGGTGCTGACGGTGCTCCAGTGGACCAAAAATTCATTAAAGTTAAGGAAAGTGAGTTATGATCACTCTCTATGGTAGGAATAACAACCATATCGATGACCGAACTCCAGAGCCCCTGGTCCAACAGAATATAGTCGATCCTTGTGGAGTGACCAATTCTGTTGAAAGTTGGGGCACCCAACTGGTCAGAACGTGTGCGGCCATTTGCTGCTCTTAATCCAAACTCTAAGGTAAGTGCATTGAGCTGTATTGCACTACGAGACCAGCGCTTGATGGGTGGAATAGAGAGGGTGGGAATACCCCACCTACTATCCTCTTCTCCTAAGTCAGGTATTCCTTCTAGGGGGAGTGGCTCATATGTGCAGTTAAAATCTCCTGCTATTAGGATATGGCCAGGTTCACTCTGGTCCCCAAGTTGGGCCTCAAGCTCTGCTACTGTTGGTGAAATGCACCCATTTTTAAATCCTCTAGCGTAGACATCGTAGAGATCTACAAGTAGTCCCCCACGTGGGCCCGATAGAGAGATACCAAGGATATCTGGGTTTCCTGTCTTCTTTATGGTTATCCGACAGTTAAGCGAAATGCTTACCCAGATGATGAGCCCCCCTGATGGCCGCCCCTTCCCTGCCTTAGGTTTTACAGCTGGTGTAAAAAATGTAACAAACCCGACACGATGCAGTGGCTCAGTGGTCCAGGTCTCTTGGAATACACAAATCTTGTGGGCGTCAACCAGGGCGTTCCACTCCGGGAGGCCTAATTTCCTAGAGATCCCCGCAAGATTCCAGCTAAGGATTTTTATCTCGCCATGTGTTAGATCACCATCACGGATGACAGTTATTTGAGAATTTGGTGGGTCTACACTATCCCTAGTTAGTATGTGGGGAAGCGGTATTGATGGTGTCACTGCTGGGTATTCGGGGCATATGGAGAAGGATGTGGCTGGCAGCACATCCTCCATATCATTATTGGTGGAAGCAGGATATATATCTAGACCTTCCATAGAACTAAGTCAATCTACCTCATCTAGTACACAGTACCTATTTGGATGGGCAAATTGTGAATATGAGGGGTCAAAAGAAGGGGGCAAATCCTGCCATGGCTGTTGCCACTGGTGATTAGCAGGTAGTGGGGGCTGGAAGGATTGCTGCCACTGCTGAGGAGGCTGATATAGGGGTGGAGGGTGCTGAAAAGGTTGTTGCCACTGAAGGCTAGCATGGTGCGGGAATAAGGACGAGAAATGTGATGGCTGTTGCCAGTGTTTGGTAGCATGTAGCGGGGGATACACAGGCCCTCTGTTGTTTGGGAAAGTAGGCCGATGGGGATTTGGTCTTGGCTGCATGGGGAGGAAGTAAGACAGGGGGAGTGGGTTGATTGGGTGGCAGGACCACTGTTAGGTGTATTGCATATGAAACTGGCTGCCCCTATATCCCTAAAGTTGACTGTAATTACATCCCCTGGTATTGTTTTCTTACTCCTGCCCACCCAGTCCCCTCTACGCACAGTAAGGATTTCTCCACTCATATTATTAGGTAAGGGTTTGTGTAATTGAAGCCACTGGGCACATTTGTTTCTTAACTCTACAAAGGTTTCTTTTACTCCCTCCTTCAGTGGGGGAACGGCTGTCAGCACAACCACAAAAGGAGAGACTTCTGGTGGCAGGCTGATTGATTTATAACGTGCCTGCTTTGGCTTAGAGCCTTCGGAATTGTTTGTAGAGTGAGAATCTGCAGAGTTAGTAGGCTTTCCTGTGAGATCTTTCGCTTGAGGGATGGTAGATTTATTACCACCAGCTGGTTGTTGCAAGGTCGAAGTAACACTCACCGCCTTTGGAGTAGATAGGAGTGGGGGTTGAGCAGAATTATTCCCTGGATGGGACAAGTGAAGTACGGCTGGATCCTTGGTGACTGATGGTATTTCCGCTTTGTTAGGTGCATCTTTAGGGAGCTTGACACAAGGTGGAGGCTTGGGAAGTGTTTCTTTAATCCCTTGTGGCTGGGCAGACCCAGGCCCATTCATCTTGTTGGGCCATTTCGAATTTATTAGCGACGTGAGTCTGTCAAGTTTGGAGATTAGAGGCTTTATTTGTGCTGCTATTGTGCCCTCAAGGTCCTGTTTGAGGTCTGTTACCATGTTTTCAACCCAGCAGGGTATACCTGGTGCCAGGTGCGGGGTAGGCGATACCAAGTTATGGTTCCTGGCTTTGGCTTTGGGTTTTTCATTGGGCTTAGTCTTGGACGCTGCCTTTGTTGGGATAATGATAACCTTTCCCCCAGAGTCAATAGGCACAGGAGGTGTTGCTTTATCCGTTTGCCCGTCCTGGCTTGGCTCCGTCTCTTCAGATGTCTGACAAGCTACTAGATCTGGGGTAGCTTCTAGATCAACAAAGGACGGATCCGAATCAGATTGAATGACTGACAAATCGACAGCATTCGGTACTGTGACTGTGCCAGTGGTAGTCAAGGGTAGGGGTAGGGAACAATTTTTCAAGGCTTGTTGGGAGGGTGATTTTGCGTTCGCGAGAGAGCCCAGGGAAGAGCGCTTAGCGTTCATGAGGTCCAGGGAGACTCTTTTTTCCAGCAATACAATACTTTTATCAATGGTCTCATTCACCCGTGATATGAAAAGATCAATAGGGCCAGTCACTTGTGCTACCCCCATAGCTTTTTTGGTGCAGCTTCTAGTTCTATTGCGCATAGTTGACATCTGTGGTGCTGGCCCAGATGCAAAATGGGGCCTCAAAAGAAGAGCGGTTGGAAATCAATGCCGCCTACCTTGCTGGTGGATTCAGGGCGAAGATGCAGGGGTTCAGGGCCAGGGCCGTCCTCTGCCGTCCTTGATCGGCCTTAAACGGCCCGCTCTTTGCCCGGTCTTCGCCCCGGTGGCCGCCCCGCGCGCGTCCCGCATGCGCGTTGTTACCCCAGCTTATCTAGGGAGAGGTCAAGTGAAGGGGGCGGGAAGAGGACCAGCTGCGGCCGATCCACGCCGCTAGGCACGCTGGTCCTCGCAGTCCCATCTTTGACCTTGGTGTGCAGCTGCCGGTGTCAGGAAGCGCGTTGGTGCTCAGAAGCACGTCGAGGGACAGGAGACTCCGTCCACAACGAACAAGAGTCTTGCCTGCGAGCGGCTCCCGCGAAGCGGGGGCCGCGAGGCGTGGCGAAGTGGCCGGAGAGCTACAGGAAACACGATCAGCACTCCTGGCAGTAAGGGACCCAAGGCACACTCACTCCCTGCAGATCTTTATGGGAGGAGGGGGCGGGAAGAGGACCAGCTGCGGCTGATCCACGCCGCTAGGCACGCTGGTCCTCGCAGTCCCGTCTCTGACCTTTGTGTGCAGCTGCCGGTGTCAGGAAGCGCGTTGGTGCTCAGAAGCACGTCGAGGGACAGGAGACTCGGTCCACAACAAACAAGAGTCTAGCCTGCGAGCGGCTCCCGCGAAGCGGGGGCCGCGAGGCGTGGCGAAGTGGCCAGAGAGCTACAGGAAACACGATCAGCACTCCTGGCAGTAAGGGACCCAAGGCACACTCACTCCCTGCAGATCTTTATGGGAGGAGGGGGCGGGAAGAGGACCAGCTGCGGCCGATCCACGCCGCTAGGCACGCTGGTCCTCGCAGTCCCGTCTCTGACCTTGGTGTGTGTTGTATATTTATCCTTCTTCTATTTCCTTTACTCCACCACAGTTCTTACCTGTGTCACCCATTCCAGAATGTATATGGCTCTGTCTCCTTCTAGTGTTCTAGCTGGTGACAGTTTGTGCCTGGCCAGCTTGTGTTGAGGTGACTCCTTCTGTTTCCTGCAATAAACCTCTATTGCTGCTCCTGTGGTCTCCTGGTTACTTACTACAATTTTGGCGACGTTACCTTCTGGCCAGTATCATTGAAGACCTCATCTTGATGCCTTTTTCAAGATTTTCAGCGGAAAGCAGGAGTTTCCTCAACAAGAAACGAATCTACGGCGTGCAGATCTTGCCAAGGTTCTCCTCTTCAGTTTCCAGTGAAGGCGCCCATCTGTGGTAATCCTACTATTTATTTTGGGACTGGAAAGCGGAGCGGAGCTCGAGCTCTACCAGTGCTGACGTCACCCAAACAACGGAGCTGGTGAGTCACTGCTGAGCGAGCGCAGCGCGTGTGTGAGCCACGCTCGAGACACCGTTTTCGGTTGCCGTGGAGACGCACCAAACTCGTGAGTCATTGCGGAGTGAGTACAGCGCGTGCGTGAGCCACGCTCGAGACACCGCTTCCTGTTGCCCTGGAGACGCACCAGCTGACGTCAGAGAGGCTGTGCGCGAGTCAGCCGAGGCGAGCGCAGCGTGTTTCCTTGGTGCTAGTGGAGAGACGCTCCCTGTGAGTTCCAAGCCTCGTTCCTGGACAATTTCAAGCCTCGTTTTCGGCGGCGGCCATCTTTCCTTCAGGCCTTTGCCCTCCAAGCCTCATTTCAGCCGCAATCCAAGCCTCGTTTTCAGCGGCGGCCATTTTTGTCGTCTAGTGTTTACATTACAAGTCTCGACTTCGTCTTCCAGCCGTTTTTGGTGATTTTAAATTGAAATTTACTCGGTTTGCCCTAAAACTTCTGCCTGGCTCTGTCGCAGTACTACAATATTGTTTGGACACTTTATGAATGGTAAGAGGTGTTACTACAATCTCCTAGTTTCTTTTGTTGTACAAAACTTGTGGTTATTTTGTTTTCACTCTACAAGTGAACATGGCACAACAATTTGTGGTAACTTTGCCTCCCCAGTTCTTACCTGAACCTGGTGTACCTGAAATACCTTGGGAAGACTGGTATATCATGTTTGACAATTACCTGGAAGCACTTGATGGACAGGAATTTTCACCCAAAAGGAAAAAAGCTATCCTTTTGAGCACCTTGGGCAAAGAAGGGCAGAGGGTCTTTAGATTCCTACCTATCACACTTGGAGCTAGTGGGCATGACATTGATGAGTTTAAGGAAGCGGTTGATCGCTTGGAGATCAGATTTGCAAAGGAAGAGAATCTGATTATGAACCGCTATAAGTTCTATACACAACGCCAAAAAGAGTCAGAAACCATAGATTATTTCGTGGCCAGACTCAGAGAGCTTTCTATAAAGTGTAAGTTCGGTTCTATGAACGACGAGCTCATAAGAGATCAATTAGTCGTCCAGTGCTCAAGTAAGAAAATCCAAGAGAGGCTATGGGCAGCCAAAAATCCTACCTTGAAAGACGCAATTGATCTGGCCAAAGTAATTGAGGAGTCTAGTAAGTGCATGAAGGTCCTTGATTCGCACAAGTCTACTCCTCACCAAGAAGTTTCTGTGGTTACCGACAAAGCTAGCGTCGTGGGGTGTGAGCATTGTTCTGGAGACAGTGTTGCGGTAGTAAAAAACAGACCCAGACCCATTGTCAAGAAAACCTCAGTAAGCAAAGTCTGCAACAGGTGTGGCAGTAGCAGTCACTCTTCCGACGCCAGGTTTTGCTTTGCATCAAACAAAGAGTGTTTGAAGTGTGGGAAAGTCGGACATTTTTCCAAGATGTGCAAGGGCAAAGCTAGACAGAGAGTGAATATTGTTGATGACTACTACGCTGATGATTCTGGAGTTGAACCTGACAGGCTGTTGGTCATTGACGATGTTGATGTCATCTGTGATGATCCGAGACAAACCAGACCCAAAGCCATCTTCAAGATTGACTCCCACGAGGTGTTGTTGATGGTTGACACGGGTTCTCGACATACCATTATACCCAAGTCTACTTTCGATGCCTTTTGGGAAGGGGTGAATTTACAGCGTAGTGATATTTCACCTAAGGGTTTCAATGGCCAGAAAATTGAAATCCTGGGTTTCTTTGAATCTGAGATTGTTTTTGAGAAAAGGTCTATTTTTGGGAAAGTTTATGTTTCCATTGATGGTCCGCCTATTCTAGGGTGGGTACATCAATATGACCTCTACATCGTCATCAATCCTAGGGCAAAGAACCAAATTATGGTTGTTGACGATGACTCTATTGAGTTCATTTTGTCTGAATTTGGGTCTGTGTTCAGGGAGGAGTTGGGTGAACTTCGGGGGTATGCCCATCTCATTAAGTTAAAGAAGGGTAGTCTGCCAGTGCAACATCGGGTAAGGAGGATTCCCATCTCAATCCGGAGTGAGGTGAAACTCTTAATTGAAGAGATGCTTCAGTCTGGTGTAATTGAGCCTACAGAAGCTTCAGCATGGGTTTCGCCCGTCGTGATTTCTAAAAAATCAGACGGAAAATTGAGATTCTGTGTGGACCTCAGGTCCCTAAACAAGTGTGTCGTTGCGGACACCTTCCCTTTACCCAACATCACGGAGATGGTTTCCACTCTTCAGGGGGCGAGATATTTCTCAAAACTCGACCTGAAGAGCGCCTACCATCAGGTTAAGCTCCATGAGTCCTCGAAGCATCTTACCGCCTTCATCACCCCAGAGGGTATCTTTCAATTTACTCGTCTTACCTTTGGGTTGATTTCGGCGGCGAGTGTCTTCCAAAGATTGGTCAGTGAAATCTTTAAGGGACTCAAAAATGTAGTATTCTTTCAAGATGACATCTTGGTCTTTGGAGAGTCTGTGACTGACCACAACCTTGTTCTCAGAAATGTGCTACACAGAATCTGGGACACTGGCCTTACACTACGTAGGGAGAAGTGTTCTTTTCTTGTGGAGAACATTGAGTACTTGGGACATGAGATTTCAGTCAATGGCGTCAGACCCAAGAAGAACCTTCTTGATGCAATACGCTTAGCCCCTTGCCCGTCTGACAAGGACCAGTTGCGGTCATTCATGGGTTTGATCGAATACTACTCCAAATTTGTGGAGAAATTCTCAGAGAAGACCTTGCCTCTGAGAACCTTATTGAAGAAGGGTTGCAAATTTTCATGGGGTCCTGAAATGGAAGCTTGTTTCAATGAGATTAAGGAGGCTATCTGGAGTGCTAAGGTTCTGGCACCCTTTGATACTGCCAAGCCCTCCACTTTGTTGGTGGATGCCAGTGCCTGTGGCCTCGGTGCAGTTTTACTTCAGTCCCACAAGGATGGTGACAGACCTGTTGCCTTTGCCTCACGTACCCTTTCAAAATGTGAACAGAACTATTCTGTTATCGAGAAAGAGGCTTTGGCTGCTGCGTGGGGTGCTCATCACTTTCGACCATACCTATGGGGCACCCGCTTCAACCTTAAGACTGACCATAAACCCCTCATCCGCATTCTTTCTCCTGGGGGTGGGGCATTTGGTTCTCCAAGGTTGGCAAGGTTAGCCTCTAAACTCCAGGAATACCACTTTGACATTTCTCACATCTCTGGGTGGAGGAACTTCCAGGCTGACTGTCTGTCTAGGTTGGCTGTTCCGTCTGGTTCTGATGTTGGCTTCAGTCTGGAGGGATGTGATGCGAATGTTGCTTGGATCGACAAGGTGCTTCTACTTTCTGAGAGCTCCTTTTCTCGCTCTGTGTGGGTTGATGCCATGTCTAGAGATAGTGTGTTACAGGAAGTCATCCAGCTCATCAAATTGGGTTCCCGCAGAGAGAGCTGTCTCCATGTCTCTGTCCGTCCTTTTCTCAAAGTCATTGATGACTTGTCTGTTTGCAATGACAATGTCATATTGCGTGGTGACAAGTTTGTGCCTCCTGCTGACTTGAGACCGAAGCTCATCTCCTTAGCACATGAGGGTCATCTTGGCCAAACCCTGACGCAACAGCGTCTCAAGCTCAACTTCTGGTGGCCCGGTGTGGACTCCATGGTCTCTTCATGGGTTGAGGATTGTCCTACCTGCAAGGTGGGTGAGAAGAGACTTAAGGTTTCAGTGGGTTCTGAGATGGGTGCGTTGCAGTTCCCCGAAATTCCGTGGCACACCATCTGCTTAGATTTTATAGGTCCCATTGCCGAACTGCCTCTTTCCCAGAGGTTTGCTGTTGTCATTGTCGACTGCCATTCTAAGTGGTTGTCTGTGGAGTTTCTCAAGGACATCACTACGGCTACTACCATTAATCACCTTAAGTCTCTGTTTTTTAGAGAAGGTTTCTCTAATGTTCTTATAACTGACAATGGCACACAGTTGGTTTCGCATGAGATGCAAGCCTTTTTGTCTGATTGCGGTATTTCCCACCATAGGACCTCCCTCTACAACCCTCAGGGTAATGGCCTCTGTGAACGCCTTAATAGATTGGTGAAAGGCACCGTTCAAATGGCCCTCTCCAGTGGTTCTTCTGTCTCTTCCCTTGTTAGTGAAATGGTTTATGCGTATTGTACCACTCTTCATGGTTCCCACTCCAGATCCCCTTTTGAGATGATGAGGGGTAGAGTTCCCAGCACCAAACTTATTCCCTCTTGGCTCAAAGATTTGGTCTGTCAGTCTCTTTTAGGTGATGTTTCCAGAGTGGTCCCCAAGCTTTCTCGTAAGGGCTCTGTGTGTTCTTCCGGTAAGGGCGCTTCTAGTTGTAGTTCTGTAGGTCTGCTTCCTAGGGTTTCCTCTCGCAAATCTCGTGAAGGTGATGGGCCCTCTGCCAAGGTTGTTGCTGGTAAAATTGCGAAAGGTGACCTTGTCAAGGTAAAGTCTGGTCGTGTTTCTGGCGGTTTGTCCAAGTTCTGTGGCCCTTTTCTCGTTAAGATGGTCTATCCCCACTATGTTGTCCTCTCCAATGGGGAAAAGTGGAACTTAAGGAGGGTTGCCCTCTATCAGAAAGGTAGTGTTAGTCCTGTAGTTGGCCCTAGTTCTGCTCCTGTTCCTTCTCCTGTCCAAGATCTTCCCTCCTCAGGGTTCATGCTTGTTCCTTCTCCGGATCCGGGTCCTGTGGTTCCTGCTCCTGTTAATGTCTTGGCTAGGGGTGATGGTGGAGGGGATGCTCCTGATCCCGCTGTGTCTCTTCCCAATTCCATTGCTGATCTCGTTCCCAACTCCTTTACTGATTCTAATTCCAACCCCATTGCTTCTTCAAGTTCTTCTTTGCCTGCCATCAGACCTCAAAGGAGCCACAGACCTCCTGCTTATTTGAATGATTTCTGTTGTGATTAGTTCTTTTAGAGGGGTGACGTGTGTCCCTTTTAATGCTTATTAATTATATGATGTTTTCATTGCTTATAATTATTTGTGTATTATTTATATGATGTCCTCATTGCTTATAATTATTTGTGTTTGAATGCTTATCATTCTATGATGTCTTCCATTTTGCCTTTACTTCAGGAATTCTTCTTTAGTCTTGTGCTAAGTTTCCTTTCAATGACATGCATATTCTTTTGTGTTAAGTTTCCTTTCATTTCTTTTGTTTTATTCTACGAGAGGAGATGTGTTGTATATTTATCCTTCTTCTATTTCCTTTACTCCACCACAGTTCTTACCTGTGTCACCCATTCCAGAATGTATATGGCTCTGTCTCCTTCTAGTGTTCTAGCTGGTGACAGTTTGTGCCTGGCCAGCTTGTGTTGAGGTGACTCCTTCTGTTTCCTGCAATAAACCTCTATTGCTGCTCCTGTGGTCTCCTGGTTACTTACTACAGTGTGCAGCTGCCGGTGTCAGGAAGCGCGTTGGTGCTCAGAAGCACGTCGAGGGACAGGAGACTCGGTCCACAACAAACAAGAGTCTTGCCTGCGAGCGGCACCCACGAAGCGGGGGCCGCGAGGCGTGGCGAAGTGGCCGGAGAGCTACAGGAAACACGATCAGCACTCCTGGCAGTAAGGGACCCAAGGCACACTCACTCCCTGCAGATCTTTATGGGAGGAGGGGGCGGGAAGAGGACCAGCTGCGGCCGATCCACGCCGCTAGGCACGCTGATCCTCGCAGTCCCGTCTCTGACCTTGGTGTGCAGCTGCCGGTGTCAGGAAGCGCGTTGGTGCTCAGAAGCACGTCGAGGGACAGGAGACTCGGTCCACAACAAACAAGAGTCTTGCCTGCGAGCGGCTCCCGCGAAGCGGGGGCCGCGAGGCGTGGCGAAGTGGCCGGAGAGCTACAGGAAACACGATCAGCACTCCTGGCAGTAACTTATTAATGTTGCAGAATGTTACTTCCTTTAGCAGCCAGAGGTGTATAGTAAGAATTGCGGCATGAGACAACGTAAATGTAAATAACCGGGCCAGCCCAGCCTACCTCAGCCACTGAGGGCCACAGAGGGCCCGCCCTTTGCCCGGGCTTCGCCCGGCATCCCGCGAGACGGGGGTGTCGCCGTATTTCTGTGCCTCCTGGCCGAAACTGACGCGGCCGGTGCCGCTAGGGCTGCTGGGAAACGTAGTTTTCTTGGCCCTGCACCGCGCTCCACTCGATGTTACTGCCTTTACAAATCAGGTTCAGAGAGCGGGAGGCGGGCGGGCAAAGATGCTGTTGCGATGGCCCCAGCTGCAGCGTTTGACAGCGACAACAATCCAGGCAAGGTTCCACAATGATCACCCCCTCGACCGGGGTGTCGCCGTATTTCTGCGCCTCCTGGCGTGAAACTGACGCGGCCGGTGCCGCTAGGGCTGCTGGGAAACGTAGTTTTCTTGGCCCTGCACCGCGCTCCACTCGATGTTACTGCCTTTACAAATCAGGTTCAGAGAGCGGGAGGCGGGCGGGCAAAGACGCTGTTGCGATGGCCCCAGCTGCAGCGTTTGACAGCGACAACAATCCAGGCAAGGTTCCACAATGATCACCCCCTCGACCGGGGTGTCGCCGTATTTCTGCGCCTCCTGGCGTGAAACTGACGCAGCCGGTGCCGCTAGGGCTGCTGGGAAACGAAGTTTTCTTGGCCCTGCACCGCGCTCCACTCGATGTTACTGCCTTTACAAATCAGGTTCAGAGAGCGGGAGGCGGGCGGGCAAAGACGCTGTTGCGATGGCCCCAGCTGCAGCGTTTGACAGCGACAACAATCCAGGCAAGGTTCCACAATGATCACCTACAACACTCCTATGATAGGGCGGGTGAGATACTGTTGGTTAGAAGAGTGAGAGGGGTGGGTGGGAAAACCAAGACAGTCAATGGTAACTGCATAGTCATCAACTTTAGTAACCCACGGACAGTCCAATTTTGGGCCCATCAGTCTCACAGTTTTCATGTATTTTCTATTGGGATCCAATTACACACTTTGGATTTTTTTATACCTGTAATAATCCATCACCCTGGATCCCAGGCACAAGAGTTTCACCACAATGACCTCCTTTCCATTTTACAGGTGGCCAATCCACCCGTACGCAGTATAACGTCCCAGTAAATAATAGGTGTGGGGTTCTTGAAGATGTAGATTGACTCTCAATCTCACCAGATCACCTCTCTAGATTGGGCACAGGGGGCACTTCTAGGCATCCTGATCTAAATACTATTAGGTCTCAGACAGCAAACACTGTGGGTGTGACTCAGGTGGTCTCATTGGTGCCCCTGCTTGAATCTCATCCGGGACAGCAAGGCCCGTGGGAGTAATAGCAGCGATCTTAGATATCCATTCTCCTGAATCTATACCATCATCTGCACCCAAAATAGGTTTTATAATGCAGGTAGGAATCATAGAACAAGAACAGGCACCCCTACCAGCCATTAAACCCCCTGGGTCCCATTGTGCAAGTTGACACTGCAAGCCTGGGACTTCAGCTAAGGGTGCTCTCATGGAACTGGGATTAAAAATAAACTCCTCCACCCTGATTGGAAGGAATTTGTCCAAAATTAGGATGTATGCTTGTTTCAGGTGACATGGCTAGAGAGAACAACACTATGGGGGGGTTTAGCAACATTTAAAGTGCTAGCCACTATGGGTGGTAGGGGCAGACCCTCGGGAGGGCTGGGTACTTGAGTTGCTACTCATCTGGATTGTACCATGGAACCGCTGAACACCTCCTCAGATGATATCCAGTGTACCATTCTTACCTCTAGTGCCTTGTTTAAGATTGCTTTTATGAACATATATTCCCGTCCAGTTATTACTGGTCAGGAATCTCAGACTATAAGTATCCTTTCAATACTAATTGACAAAGATCCATCGAACACTAGGATAGTGATAGGAGGTGACTTTAACTGTCAATTTGAGCCTCTAGCTCTGCCCACTGATCCCCTGCTTACTTCTGAGGACTCTCTTTGGTTAATTCCTGTCCCACAAATTTCCCCGGTTAGAGCTTGGACCCCACTTGTCTTACAGTTAAATGTAATCACTCTAACTCACGCACTGAGGGCTTGTAATGGACGTACCAAGTCAGACCAACCAGGTAACCATACATTTAACAGACATGGTCAATCATCTCTGCTCAACTACATTTTAGTAGAAGTGGGCATCTGGCAAAGGGTGATTGACTTTGCTGTTCTGCCAAGGCATGATAGCGACCATAACTCTATGGCTCTTGATCTTAAGCTCTCGGACCTTTATGGTCCCCTTGTTAATGGCCCCCGTTCCGTTCCACCCTATCTTTAGATAGTAGTAGATGGAGAATTAGGTGGTGTATACTGAAGAGGTCACCAGTTAAGGTTATTTCTCCTTTGTTGGTTATGGAAATGACCGTGCAGACACTTGACTCTCCTGACTCCATTATCCAAATTACGGATATCCATACGACCTTCATCACCAGTTTAACTAACATCTTTAATCCCTTGACGTATTTTAAGGGCAAAAGGCCCTCGGACCTGACCTGGTACAATAATACCTGCCGTATGGCAAAGAATGCCCTTATTGACACCATAAAAATCAATGATAGACCGTTGATAAAAGCCAGGAGAGTTCTCTATAGAAATAGTCTAAAGTCCGACAAAGAAGAGTGGGAGTCCGAAAAATGGGATGCGATTAAACAGTCCCTTATCAATAGAGACATGAGGGAGTTCTGGTGCCTGGTCAGAACAGATAGTTCCACAGGGAGCTCACCTATTGAGCCAACTATAGCTGCAGAAGCTTAGCGACTCCATTTTCAATCACTGTATTCCACCCAGGATTCCATGGAGCTCATAGATGACACCCAGCCAACCCCCATGGACAATCCCATTGAAGTCTCTGACGGGTTAACCTTGACTGAGGTGCTGAATGCGATTGGGAAGCTTCCCTTTAGAAAGGCAGCCGGACTTGACAAAATCCCTTGGGATCTATTTCGGGAGGAGGCCAATATCTGGGGCACATATCTATGCGTAATATTTAATGCCATATTATCTGGCATGAAAATCCCGGATACCTGGCTAGGGGCCGAAATCTTCCCTCTATATAAGAAGGGTTCCCCCCTCCTGCCCACGAACTACAGGCCAATCAGCCTGATTGACGTAACTCAGAAGCTGTTTGCTAGGGTTATTTTAGAGCGTCTTCAGTCCTGGATGGACAAGCACAAGATTTTGAGTGTTTTTCAGGCAGGCTCCTGTAAAAACGTCTCTACCATTGACCACATTTTCAGGCACCAACTGTTATATTGGAAAACGGTGACAGAGGGTGGGAGCCTCTATTGGATCTCTGTCGATCTTAAATAAGCCTTCAACTTGGTCCCCCGTCATAAACTGTGGGTAGTTCTGGCAGAATTGGGTATTCCATCTTATTTATTTTCCCTGATCAAGCGTTTTCATACTGGTAATTTTGCCCAGGTTAGGTGTTTGGAAACATGGAGCACTGACTTCTCACTTTCCAGTGGACAGGGGCGTACGCATGGGGTGCGTTCTGGCCCCCACACTGTTCTGTCTTTACATTAATGCTTTGGTGGAACAATTAAATAAAGCCACCAATATTGATGCCCCAAAGCTTGCCTGTGACAAGGTGCCAGCAATGATGTTTGCAGATGACACCTTGCTACTTTCTAAATCGCCGATGGGCATCCAAAGGTCTCTTGACTACTTCTCCTTATTTTGTAAAAATAGTGGGCTAGAGATTAATATATCAAAAACCAAGTACATGGTGTTTAATCCTAGCAAAATGTATTGAACTAATCCTACTCTAAATGGAGTCAAGTTGGAGAGGGTGGCAATTGTTGACTATTTGGGAGTTACCCTGACGGAAACCTTTGGCTGGGGCCTGCAGCAAGAAAAAGCAGGCCTGAGGCCTGCCCAGATGACCGGGGGTTTAGTAAAGTTATAAAGGTGCTTAACCTCTAGACAACCGGGCCCATTGTTAGAGATCTATAAAGTTCAAATCAGGAGCGCCATAATGTATGGGGCTGAACTTTGAGGACACCGCTCTGTAGGTGTACTGGTTAGCTCCAAGAACAATTTCATGAGACAGCTCTTGGGCCTTCCACCTAGTACCCCTCTTGTCCCCCTATGAATGGACCTTGGGCTTAGACCCATAAATGAGGAGATTGGGCTAAGACCCTTGACCTTTTGGCGCAGATTGTCTGCGACTCCAGAACTAGCAGCTTATCAGTTGGAAGTAAAGGCAATTCTTGGGTTCCCTGGGGTGGGAAAACTATCCTGGTTTGCACATATAAAAGACCTGTGCTTAAGACTTGGATGGACAAACTTATGGGCCCATCCAGAGAAAGCATCTTTGACAATTTCACGCCTTGACCTAGTTAAGTCCTACAGATTTTTTAGACTGGCAGAACTTCAAGTGGGCACAAAATCTGGCAGTCTAACATCTGACTTTTTTAACTTTAAAGACCAGTTTCTATTTGAGGCTTTTCTTGATGAGGTCTCCCGGCACATGGCAAGGAAACTTTATGTCCAGTTTAGGTGGGGCTGTTTGCCAGTACATTCATTTACAAACAAATGGACTAAAGCCACCCCAATGGGTTGTCCTGTTTGTGAGAGTCAGGAAGAAACCCTTATGCATGTCTTTTTTTTCTGTTCTGGCTACAATCCACCAAGGATGTACTGGCTTTTACCACTAGGCAGGAACTTGGGGTTCAGAGAGATACGGGTGGCCATTAGAGTGATGCGATCTGCAAACCACCCCCGATTGTTTTCTCTGTGTCCCGCTTTCTAAACTCCATGTGGCTTAGGCGTCGTAAGTTTTTTAACTCACCATAAATATGTTAAATGTTTAGTCCGTTTTCCACTGCTTTGATTTTTTTAAATAATTAATTTTATGTTTTAAATGTTTTTAAAACCCTACGATTTTTAAAACATTTTTATGAATTTGTTTAACCTACGGTTAAAGGTAACATGTTGTAATGCCAAAAAAGTTGTGATGTTTGTATTTTATCTCTGCTTTTATGGTCTTTTATGATCGAAATAAAGCTTGGAAATGGAAAAAACTGAATACTTGGTCCGAGCTCCACTGATAAGAAAACACAGAAAGAGAAAGACAGACACAACAGGGAATAGCATGCAGCAACCAACAAAATCACGGTGACAAGCATGCGAACAAATGGAAAGTAAGATCAGGCTGTAAGTCCCTTTCAAGATTATGTTTTTAAATACAAAAGACTTTTCAAGCTCAGCGCAAGCACTGTGCAGGAGAAACCTGACAAAAGATCACCAAAACCCAGCCAGCAGTTGCTCATTCGCCCAGTTCCCTCCCTTCAAAGAGCGTCAGGATGCACATATGCATAATGTTACATACTTTGTCATAACTAGTCATGGTAAGGCAGTAGTAACATTTGGTGACCTGTCACCGTTTGCAAAGCTTCCAAAACCAGTCTCATCTTCTATCTTGCTATATTAAGATCGAAGTATCAGAGGAATTATAGCTTAGGGCAGCCCCTTTCTTGTACCATACCTGAAAATATGGCATGAGGTAAGAGGCACCAAAAACATGTGGAACAGAACAGGGGCGGCTCTAGGCTCATGGTGGCCCTGGGCAGGGAGCGTAGGTAGGGGGCCCCGGAAGAGAGGGTCCAGGCGGGGCGGAGCGCGGAGACCAGTGAAGATGGGGGGGTCAGGGTGTTTGGAAGTGGAACAGAGCCGGAGGCCGCCAAATCCATGCCAGGAGCCACCACGCAAATATATATCCATCATCAGAGGATTATTATATTAAGGATATATATTGGTGTTGTGGCCCCTGGGGTTTGGAGGCTCTGTGCGGGTGCACAGCTTGCACATGCCTAAGGTTGCCCCTGAACAGAAATTCAGAAAATGGCACAGTGTCTGCAGAAATAGGAAAATAAATAACTGAAGACTCATGGTTTGGTAAATGGCAAAGGGTAGCACATATGCATCTAATATGAGTACAGGACAGGGCTATTACATTCACCTGAGGTGTTGTTTTTGAGGATGGTCCTTTTAATTAATACATAAATTAACAATATACAGTTGTAAATGAACCCCCTCGTTGTTCTATGGTGAGTTGGTGATGAGGAGGAGCGGTACCCGATGTCCTCATCCATGAGTGGATTGGTTTCCCACTTGTAGTGGACAAAGACTTGGGTTTTCTTTGCAACGGAGAGGTTGACGTCCACTATCATGGATAACATGTCAAAATATAAAAGAGATTTGAGTCCTGTCCAAACGCATATCAAAATATAACCCTCGTGGACGCGGGTGCACCCTCCACCGACCTTAACACATACAGAGGGGTTGTACCTGTCACCGGACGGGCAATAGTTTTGATCCTCATAAACAAGGCCAGTGTTATGATGCTGAGATTGTATTTTAGCAATGGTTCCAACAACTGGATGTCTGTCTCGGGCCACACATAGAATCCCTTTTACGTGCTCCTTCTTTGCAAGACATTTTAATGGTTGTGTTGACCCTCCTTCGAAGTCCAGCGTTGATTTTTTTATGTTTCCCTAGGAATCTTCAAGTTAAACTAACCTTCTTATAAACACTGTAGCTTATTGATCGTAGATAACCCGGCACGTGATTTTTTCTTTTTCATTTTCAAAAAGTTACTTTTCATCTAAAGTTATTCAAAAAAAGAAAATGGCACAGCAAT
Organism: Lissotriton vulgaris; assembly: GCF_964263255.1. Taxonomy (NCBI): domain Eukaryota; kingdom Metazoa; phylum Chordata; class Amphibia; order Caudata; family Salamandridae; genus Lissotriton; species Lissotriton vulgaris. The sequence goes on from NC_141687.1 coordinate 563,481,899, forward strand.
GGGGGAGACATGCGGAAACAGGCATGGGAAGTTTCCATCTACGTTATGTTTGTTACCCATTATCTCGGAATAGCACAGTAAAGGTGGGGACACGTCACATGGTACTGGTGGTGATCATTGGTGTGAAGTTATCTATCCACAAACACCCTGCTCCGTTGTGATTGGCCCTTAGTGGGAAAAACTACTTCTACTTGTACCGACTCATTGCTAATACATATCAATTTGAAGCTATATTTTGAATGGTGCCAGAAAAATCCCTATTTGCATTCTTAATAATGATTTGTGCTATAATGGCATGGTCATTTCCAAGCAAACTGTGATTTCTTTCTTTTGCCACATTATTCTGCACGCAAGCAGGTTCTTCAGTGAGGAAGGGGGACACCAAAGCGGCGCATGCGCCGAATCGCATTGTCTTATTAAAATGCTTTGATGCTCACTTATTACCATGCAGGAGTTACAGCAGTGGCGTGTGGGGAGTTTTCGGGTGTGTATTTTCCAGAGGAATTAATACACGAGTTTGGCTATTCTGCACGGGGTGCTCAGATTAGTGCTCCAGTGGAGAAGCTGTGGTTGACCGCCCCCAATGGTGTGTGATATTGACAGCGCCGCTGGTAGGAGCCTTGTGTGTGGGCGCAGATGTTAGTCAAACCAGTCACATAGTGTGAAAAACCACATTCTACTACCGGTAAGAGCTGCAGCAGTCCTTCCACCAATTTCATTAAGGTTTTTGCTGTCAGGCGGGGGTGGCTCAGTTGTGGAGGGTGGTTTGAGAGTAATTCGGATGGCTTTTTCCATCATGAATCGGCTGTTTCCGTCTTTATATGCGAGATGCTAGTGACCTATGGTGTGGCATGTGCAGAAAATGCCACAATTAACTCTTACGTTACTGTACTTCCTTTGTATTCAGCAAAGAATAGTTTCTAGTTGTTGCTTTTTTATACTATTATATAATAGTATGAAAGGTGACATGCTTGAGAAAATAAAAGGCTCTGACTAAACTAATCTGATTTCTTATTGGCCTGAATCTTAGCAGCACATCTGGTGAATGCAGAGGAAGATCTTTCTTACTGTTAGTTGCCTTTTGACTACATACTTGTAAAGAAGTATTGATGATTTTTTAACAAAATGTCACTACTTTGCACTGGATTTTCTACTGTGGTTACACAATGCTACATCTGGCCTATTGATGAAAAGTAGAAGATTCGCCAACTAAGGTGTGAACCGAAACTTGTAGGTGTTAATGTTCCACCTGGTCTTTTTTGCTTTTGGTATTACTTTGTGCAGTTATACGTAAAAATATAGGGCCTCATTTACGAGGTCCCAAGTAGCACTTCTGCGCTGCCGGAGCATTGCTTTTCTGAAGCTCCGATGGCGCAATGTTGTGCAGCATATTTACAAGGCCACACAAAGCCACTTTGTGTGGCTTTTCGTGGCCATGTAAATATGTGCCCCTTTCACTCAGAGGAGCATTCCATGGGTTTTTGCTGTGGGTGTTCCCATGAAACACCCATGGAATCTGAAGTATGCCCGGATTTACGAGGAATCGCAAACCCGGGAATGCATCAGATTCTAGCACCACCCCCTGTGGTGGCGTTAGGGAGGTCCCACGAGGAGAAATATAATTGTTTCCCCTTGTTTTTCCGCGTTCTATGCGTGCTGCATTACAAACAATCACCCTTACAACGCAGACTCCTTTGCACCATGGCGGAAGGGTGCCTGCATTGGTGCATGGCAGCCCATTGAGTGCGAGCTCAGGGGAAAAGGAGAGGAATGCACCATTTCTCATAGATATGGCACTTTCCTGCCCTTTTCTGTTGACGCACTAAACGGCACAGCAAGAGTCCTTGAGGCACTGCCCTGCTCCGCAACCTCATGAATGAGGTCCATTATTTTTAGAGAGAGAATAGAGAAAGGATCAATACTTTTATGTACCTGTCCTACAAAGACAAGATTGAGGGTCATCAAAGTTTGAATTTTGGGCACAAAGGGCCAAATGTTCAAAACTGTCTTGTGATTGAAAAGCCTGAAATTCACAAAAGCATAGGTTTTGTGACCGCAACGAAAGCAAGCGGTGATATACAACAGTTACATCAAGTAACTAAAATGTCTTTCAAAGTCGCAAAGTATACTTTGTGACTAATTATAACTTTGAAGGTAAATAGTAGTTGAAATGAGCATCCTCTTTCTCTTCTTGGATTGAAATAGTAGTTATCAATGGTTTGTAACTGCAGTCATTATCAGATGCCAACCCCAGAAATGGTATGTTATTCGTTTGCAAAGTGTAACTGCCCCAATGGTCATTTTGGAATTTTGTCAATATAAAATCCAGGATGGGGTTCTGCTGTCTCTTCTATGCCTGCATCCCCTCATTCAGATTTTATTCATTAGAATATGAATGGAGAAGGATTTTGTGATGCCTCCCAAATGCCATTTTTATAGCAGTAGCCAATAACATCAATAGCTATTAACATCCGTTACTGTCCTGGGAAACCCTTTCGAGGTTTGAATATGTGCAGTTGTCCTTCTGGTTTGAAACCTCGATCTCTGAGAGAGGGGGTGACTGGGAATTTGAGTCCTCTCTCCAGGATGGGAGGCCTAAAAGGAAGGAATTTGCCACTTGTTACTGGAAACTCTTAGATGCTGAAGATAAAAACATGTTGGCACCAAATAGGATGTGAGAGGTTACTTTTCAGGGGGTGGATACACAACCATTATGGAATAGCTCCTTGTGACTCTTCTGTTCTACTGTCAAGCCCACGAATATAAAGGAAAATCATTTCTTTACCATCAATAAACTCTATTAGATACCCCAAAAAATGCCAAGTTCGTAACATAGCCTACTCCCAGGTGTAGAAGATGTGGCTTTTTGATAGAGGATAAAAAATATGTCTGTTCCACCTGTCCCGGGATAATGGTATTCTGGGCAAATATTGAGTGCATCTTAAAAGATATTCTGGGAGTCACCATTGCATTAAATTCCGTATTAGTTTTATTGTGGATGAATAGTACCACACATAGTACATCGGCCAATGATCAAATCAGTCTTATCTTTTATCTGACATTGCTAGCCAGGAGGGAGATTTATAAACAATTTTGATACCATGGAACACCATCTTGGACAAGCCACGTTCACTCTGCGGCCTGATCCACATGAAGCCATAGAGGCGTACACCAATTGGCTTAACTTGGCCATTTCAAAAGCGGTTCCAAAAAATAAACGAAAAAAATATGCACCTTGGTACTTGGATGCTCTCCGGTTTCAAAAACAAACTTGCAGGAAACTGGAAAGGACCTGGAGACTAAAATACAGCCTGCTGATAAAATAACATATAAAAAGGCAGTGGCCGACTACAAAGCATCTATCATCTGAAACAAGTCATCTTTTTTCACTCAGTAAATAGAAGCTTAAAAAAACACGGCTAAAGAACTTTTTTTGTTCATAAACAAATTGACTAAACTCCCTGAGACGAAAAGTAATAACATCAGTCAATCTTTTTTGTGAAGACATTGCCTAACATTTTTGTCATAAAGTGGAATTAATTTATGATAAATTTTCTTCCAATTCCAATTCCAATTAGCAAAGGCTCCATAAATGCCCTTGATGTAGATAATACTAGTTATTTTGCCAACCTTAAAAAATGTACAGTCACCACTTCGGATGAAGTTTTAAAGTTAATTAATTCCACTAAGTCAGGATCACCATTTGACCTATGCCCTCCTTCTGTATTAAAACCAATTCCAGTTCCCATTGCAACACCTTTAGCAGACATTTTTAATGGGATGTTCAGCACAGGTCTCTTTCCTGATCTTTGGAAAAGAGCTTATTTCCTACCGCTCTTAAAGAAATCAAACTTAGACCAGGATAACCCAGCCAATTACCGTCCCATCTCCAGGTTAACTTTTCCGGCCAAACCTGTGGAAAAACTGATAAACACACAACTATCAAAGTTTATTCAGGATAATCATCTGTTGGATCCTTCTCAGTTCGGCTTTAGGGCTGAACACAGTACCGAGACGGCTCTAATGAAAACAAAAGATGAGTTAAGAACTATCTGAATAAGGGGGGCTCTGCACCACTCATCCTTTTGGATCTGTTAGCGGCCTTAGAAACGGTTGATCATGTCACCCTTGTCAACCTTGTCAGTAAATTGGGCATTGCCGACAAAGCATTGGCTCTACTCCAATCATTTCTGACTAACAGAAACCATTCAGTTATGTTGGAGAATTTTTCTTCTGATTCCTTTTCACTACCTTGTGGGGTCCCACAGGGATCTTCATTGAGTCCTCTGCTTTTCAATGCTTATATCTCAGAACTAGCCCTCTGATTAGATCTCTTGGTTTTCCCCCTACATCTTTTGCAGACGACACCCAAATTGTGGTGGCAGCCTCGAACAACACAGAAGCAACTACCTCTCAGTTCCACATCTGTATGAGAGCAGTCAGTGGCTGGATGGAAACGCACTGTCTCCAGCTAAATGCTGAGAAAACCAAGGTTATTTTTTTTTGGGCAATAACCCTTCTTTTTGGAACCTAGCTTGATGGCCAACAGAGATGGGAACTCTCCCCACTTCTGTACAAAAAGCAAGAAATTTAGGCGTGATAATAGATGACAAATTAAGTTTTAATAAATACATCAGCTCAGTTGTTTCGGCCAGTTTCAATACCCTAAGGATCATTATAAATATTCTTTCTTTTATCCCTTTAACCACTAGAAAAACAGTTGTCTCTTTAATAATCTTATCGAAATTGGACCACTGTAATGGTATTTTTGCTAAACTTTAAAAACAAAATATGAAGAAACTTCAGAGTGTACAGAATGTGGCAGCCAGGCTTGCCTTCAACCTGCCCAAATTCCATCCAGTTTCATCGGCCATCAGGAATTGCATTGGCTGACAGTTTCTAACCGTATCAAATTTAAGGCATTATGCCTTATTTTCAAAGCCCTGCACGATGTTGGTCCTTGTTATTTAGAAAAATATCTCTCATGGTATGTTCCAAATAGAGAACTTCGTCCTAAAAATACCTTTACAGTGCCCTGTCCAAGGTTTAAGAGATTAAAATGGGGAGGCAGTTGTTTTACCACCGAAGCCCCTGCCCTGTGGAACAGTCTACCTATAAACATCAAGGCAGCTCCAACATTTTTGGGTTTCAGGAAGCTAATAAAAACTTGGCTTTTTAATTTTTAGGTGCATAGTTATTTCTTAGCACCTAATACCCTCACCGGACTGCCATTCAAATAGCGCCAAGACACCTATGGGTATTTGAGCGCTTTAGAAACCTTTTTAACATAACAAAAACATTGCATTGACCATCACCTCCAAGTGTAATAAATTGGATTAATGCGGCTAAATGGATCGGCCGTCTGCATATGGAAAGCACTACAGGAAGGACGTCTGCGTTCTGGGATGAGTTTGTTAGATGGTCTGGCCTACAGGGAAGAGCTGCAGATATAATAAAAGACCCAATGATTATATCAATGGCACAGGTTAAGATTATAGCCGAACAGGCTGGATCAGTGCGGTGGGAACAGCGTGAATACAATCGACTGAGTTACGGTTAGAATGGGTGTGGCGGACTAAGTATTGCAGACACTGTGGTGATATGAGGACAAAAGAAATAACACCCACTAATGTGCAAAATGAAGATCGATATGCAGAAAGTCAATGTGCAAAAACACCAGCTATCTTGCTGCCAAAATGTTTACATAAGAGCGGAATTATTAACAGTATTCAAAACGTGACTCTTAACATACAGCAAAAGGCAAGAAAGTGACAAAATAAGGGCTCTAACATAACATTCTGTGACTTCAGGCTCCAACATTTGAATATGGATGGTAGTGCCATTTCCTTGGAAGGGAGTTTTCTGATCTACTATTTTACTAAGAAATTCACTGAAGAATTTAAATTCCTGGATCGGGCCACCCTCCAGCTCACAGTTGAATAAAGCTGCAGAGTCGTCTGAAAGTTTTTTTTTAACCAGTTCAAGCTCAACAAATAGAATACCAACAGAATTAATAACATTCTGTCCCTGATTGGAAAAGTATTGCCAGTAGCTAATTTGAACGTGGAATTTGTATCTCGCAAGTGTGGCTCAGGGGTTAGAGGCGGCAGACCTGGAGCTTGAGTTCGGCCCGGGACCAGGGTTCAATTCCCTACCTCGGCGGGTCTTGGGCTCAAAAATTCCACGGACTCGTTAATTCTCGCTCCGGTGCCTTCTCGACTCACGGGTTCACACTCTGCGACTCTGGGCAATAGCTTGCTTAATCTCCACAGCGGCCCCTCGCGGTGGGATGCCTGGCTTTCACCTTGTGGATACCCTGCCAGGGTTATCTCACAGGGGAATACCAGGACGGGTTCCCTAAGCAAGCACTGAGATGCCCCAGGGTAAGTCGTGCGCTATATAAGTCTCATTCATTTCATTTCATTTTGATAGGTGCAGGAGGAGTATGATTGGCATTCCAAAAGGTATAGTAAAAAACAGAACCTGATGGTGGCACCAAATTACAACAAGCCTTGGCAATGCCAATTCCTCTATCTGTAAAGGAATGATATATGGTAATGTGACACATTACAAATAAATAGCATGGGGGTACCTATGCATTTATTTGGAAGCAAAGAACTGTAGAATAATGGTGGTGTAGGTTAGATTTCAGGTGATAGTGACAATGTCAACCAGAATTTTGGTTAATGACTGCCATCCTCTGATCAGTGCTGCTGCCAGAGAAAAACGTAAAGTATCCCAGATACTTCATAGTATTCCAATGTCTTGTGTGTGACCCTGAAAGTTCAAACTTAAACAGCTGGATACTTAAACTAAAGTATCACAGCTGCTTAAGATAAAACATTATGCTACCACCCCTCAGACTATAGTTCCTTTATAGAACCCCCTGACAAACTCAGTACCACAGTGAAGGCACAATATTCTATACACTTTTCTTAGATACCACAACCCGAACATTGAATAAAATATTTTCTCAAAAAATGGAAAATGTAGTTTCTCTTTAAACAAACCTTCATTATTGGATATTAGACCTGTTAGCCTTAAGGTGGTCTTCCCCCAAATCTTTTGCCTATTTTCCTCCTCTTTTTGCTTATTCTTTTTGCTGGCCTTAGGACTCTGAGCACCTTACCACTGCTGAACAGTACTAAAGTGCACATGTTTCTTCCCTAAACATGGTAATATAGGTTTTTCCACAATTGGGATATTAATTTATCTGTACGTCCCTAAAAGAGTGCACTACCTGGGCCAAGGGCCCATTCATTTAAAGCTAGTAGTGGGCCTGCAGCACTGATTGTGCCACCCACACAAGTAGGTACCCCTTTAAAATTGTCTCAGGCCTGCCACTGCAGAGCCTGTTTGTGCAGTTTTACTGCTATGTCGACTTGGCATTGAAAACCCTTTGCCAAGCGTTAAAAACTCTCCTTATTACATATAAGTCAACCCTAAGGTAGGACCAGGCTAGACCATAGTGCAGGGTGCTGCTTAAATATGAGTTAGGACATGTTCTTTTATGTTTTGCATGTACTGAAGAATGCTGAGCGACTCTGGCTCTGTTAGCAGAAACATGTTGACCAAATTTGACTAAAATCTATTGAGGACTAGGGGTCTCCATTAAACGAGACATAACCTATAAGTCCACTCATCACCTGTTTTTAACTAGTGCTGGTTGGACTATTAATAAAATAGTTGACAGTCACAACTTAGCATTTTTTATCCTTCCTTTTTGCACTCACTTAGCACAATTGGGTTATTTTCACTACTCAAACACACAAGAACCAGCTCCACTGTAATCAGGCGTTGTAGCACACTGGGGGGACGCTAGGTCCTTCCAGTGGGAACCCAATGATGAAGCATGTCACCACTAGGTTGGTGAGTGAGGGTTCTTTTTAACTTTCATTCTGTGTGGTTTTGCTTCACCATCTTCTTTCCTTTTTAGTCTGTCCCTCACATGACTTTTGTGAGGTCTCTTGCTCTTCTGTTGTTTCACTCTTCTGTTGTTAATCAATAATAAGACAAGGTGTAAGAGAGTGAACACTTATACCCTTACTCTCCTGTTGTTTGATTATGTTTCATCCTTGGCACAATTATGCAGATCGTTTGGTTTCCACTTGACATCATGTGCAGATGACACACAAATAGTGGTGTCTTTGTTGCCAAACTCGGAAGGAGAAACAGGAGACAAATTCCATGACTGTATGCAGGTAGTAAAAATGTTATGAGCGAAAATTGCTTAAAGTTGAATTTGGGTAAGACAGAAGTAATAATTTTTGGAAACAATGCCATCTTTTGGTCTCCTAGATGGTGGCCAGATGAATTTGGGACTGTAAAAACACCAGTTAGGAAAGCAAAAAAAATTAGGAGTCTTAATAGATAGCAAGCTCACCTTTGGGGATCAGGTGGATGCTGTGACTTCTTCCACTTTTCTGACTCTAAGGATGATTAAAAAGATGTTACACCTACTAGCCCAGGAAATTCAAAAACTGTAAGAACCTCACTCATCCTGTCAAAACTTGATTATTGCAATGGTCTAAATGTTAACATGTAGCAACAAAATCGGACTAAATTGCAACTTAAAATGCGGCAGCTACACTGCTAACAGTCATACCTGAATTTAGTGAGTACAAAATTAAATCAGAACGCTCCACTGGCTACCGATTATTTATTATTTAATTTATTTAAGGTTTTTATAGAGCGCGTAGTCACCCATGAGTATCCCAGCGCTATACCTCGTAATCCTGATGGAAGGGAGTGCGGAAAGGTAAGAGTGATTATGGAAAGAGGAGGGTTTTGAGCGATTTCCTGAAACAGAGTAGATTCTGTTCTATTCTTAGTTTCAGAGGGAGTGCGTTCCATTGCTTCGCTGTGTGAACCGAAAAGCGGCGACCTCCTGAACGGGCTTTTTTCCCCCTGGGTACCACAATGAGGTTTTCATGGTCCGATCTAAGCGCTCTATTAGGTCTGTAGGGGGTGATACATTTTTTGAGAATTGGAGGGCCTTCGTTGTGGAGCACTTTGTGAGCCAGGCAGAGGGCCTTGAATACCACTCTTTCCCTGATCGGTAGCCAGTGCAGTTTTTTCAATGCGGGTTTTGCCGATGTTCTGGCCGGGGTGTTCGTGAGCATCCGGGCAGCGGCATTCTGGATTTTCTGTAGTGTCTGGAGGGTGGTTTCAGGGGCTCCCAAATAAATGGCGTTACTGTAGTCCAGCCTGGACACAATCAGGCCTTGGATCAACTGTTTCCGGGAATTGATGGGGAGTAGGGGAAGCACCTTCCTACATGATCTTAACAGTCCAAAACAGACGCCAGCCGTCTTCCTTGCCTGGATTCTAAAGGTGAGATCTTTCTCCAACCATATTCCCAAACTCTTGACCGCCGTCTTGGGGGCAGGAGGTTCACCAAGACAGGCGGGCCAGATGTTCGGGTGTAGATCCAGCGTTTTTTGACCTAGGAGCAAAATCTCAGTTTTTGACCCATTTAATTTCAGGGCTTAGTCGTTCATCCATTGATGTATATTGGAGAGGCAGTCATGGAGGTTGGAGGGCTCTTGCTTGGGGTGAGATAGAGTTACCACCAGCTGTGTATCGTCAGCATAACTGACGATGGTGACTCCGAATGGTGTGACCATCTCCTCCAGTGGGGCCATGTACACGTTAAATAACGTGGGGCTCAGTGACGAGCCCTGTGGCACAGCACACCGGAGGGGGATGGCAGGGGAGCGGCTGTCACATTCCCAGACTTGGAAGGAGCGTTGGCAGAGAAAGGATGAAAGCCATTTCAGAGCCTTGTCTTTCACTCCGATGTTTTCCGGGCGTTGGGTTAGGACCTGGTGGCTGACAGTATCGAAGGCCGCGCTCAGGTCCAGGAGGACCACTGCCACTGATCCTCCTGTATCGAGAATGTCTCTGGCCTTCTCCACTGCTGCAAGGAGAGCGATGTCAGTGCCCTGACCTGGTCGGAAGCCCGTCTGGGAGTTCTTGAGGAGCTGGTTGGTTTCTAGGAACTGTGACAGTTTTTTATTTACAAGTTTCTCAGCGACCTTACCAATCCAAGGAAGGAGAGAGATGGGTCTATAGTTTGATAGATCCTCAGGGTCTAGTGCAGGTTTCTTAAGAAGTCCTTTAACGACCGCTTCCTTCCAGCTAGGAGGGACTTCACCTTGGGTTAATGAGGTGTTGATCAGAGCGGTCAGCGGGGGCACTATGGTATGGGTGATTTTTTTGAGGAATCAAATGGGCACTGGGTCACTGGGGGCGCCACTCTTGATTGAAGCAAATGTTGCTGCTACTTCCTCCATGGTAACCGGGCTGAAGGAAACCAAGTGAGGGGCAGAGGGCTTCAAGGGGTAATTCCTCTGCAGGGGAGGATGGTCCTTATCTCCTTCAATGGAATCAGTTGTAGCAGCGGGAAGAGAGGCGAGGATCTTTTTAATTTTTTCATCAAAGAAGGTGGCTAGTTTGACACATTTTTCTTCCGCTGCTTTGGGGTCCATATGTTTTTGTGGGGGGTTGGGGACATGGAGGAGCTCTTTAAGGATAAGGAAGGTTTCCTTGGCAGAGCAGGAGGATTAGGCAACTTGGTAGATTTAAAACTCTTTGTTCTGCCTTTAACGTACTTCCTGACTGCAGACCATGTTATCTCAGGAAGTGTTTCAGATGGTACACTCCAGATAGAACCTTTCACTCCCTAGGAACAAAGACGATGATAGTGCCTAAATTCAAGCAAGCTAACTAGGGCGGCAGAAGCTTTGTTGCCTGAACAGCCAAGGCCTGGACTGATTTCACCCCTCAGATACGATCCTCCCCAGGCTTGCTTTCTTCTAGGAAAGCACTGAAAACATGGCTCTTTACTAACTAGTCTAACTTCGGCAATTTTATTATTCCGTCCATTGATGTCTTCCGACCTAGCACCAGTACACCCTCGGGTAACCGCTACGCTTTATTAATTTATATGACATAACATTTTCAATACAGTAATGCAGACCCACATTCAGGTCCATGCTGATTGAGCAGAGTGAGAAGAATGGAAATTAGGTCACTTGTACCACCAAGAGTAGCAATGCTCATGAGGCCAATGATAAGGAAATGAGGTCATGTAGCCTGACCCTAAGGCCTGTGCACTAAAAGAGAGTGGAAGTAACTTCATGAAGGACCACATGTGAGGTGTGGTTAGACAGAGAGATCGTGAATGAGGTCAGACTAAATGGAACACTGAGAGTTGATAAGGATAAGGTCACCACCATGATTTATCAAGCACAGCAAAAGCCTACTGCAGTAGAGGCTGCTGCCAATTTGACTTGGGGGGAGGGAGGACAGCAGGGACAGCGCAGGGATTTTCTTTTTTACAAAAAAGTTTAAACACTTACCTTTCAGTGCCGGCCCGCGTTCTTCTGCTCACCTCGTCGGCCAGCGCTCTTCTGCTCCCTCGTTGTACTGCACATTGCTGCCCGAGGCACTACAATCCCCAGGAGGACAGGGTCCCAGACTCCCTACGCAATCCCAGCACTTCTCTCATGCATTTATTCCCAACAGTAAAGAAGCACTGGGATTGGGTAGATCAGGATAGTTTAACACTCCATGGGGACGGGGAGCCTGTTCCCTAAGCACAGATGATATCTCACAGGAACAGCCTGGAGATATGAATGTGCGCATGTCGGTTTGGCCGGTAGTGGACCGTCGGCCAAATCGAAATGCGCACTTTCAGTTCCTTCTACCACTGCCCCCTGCTGATGTGTAGACATGGCCCTGCCCCAGTTCCAGGGTCGGGCTGAAAACAAATATGACAATATAAAAGATTTTTTGTCATTTTATTTTTCTTCTGTGTGCAGACATTTCACCAGTGAAGTGATGCTCCACCGCCCTGGCGGAGGAGCCACCCCTGGGTAATGACATCTTGGAATTAGCAGTTAAGTTCCATTAACGAAAGCATGACTCATGGCATAATTTTGGTTTCAGATACTGAGACTGCATTAAAAAAGTGTTGCATAAGTTTGTGTTTAAATAGAGTACCAAACACTTGAGAAAATCACATAATTTATGTTTACAAAGAAAAAATTGTGCAAAAATATGTGATGTAAAACTCTGGGTTCAATAAATCAAATCGATTCAAAATATTAATCCATGAAGTAAAAATTAACAAATGTACTTTGTGGAACAATTTTAAACAAGAGTGGCTCTTCCGTAATGGCTGAGGAGCGTCGCCCCCCCTGCTAAAATAGAAAAAATAAAATGATAATAACAGCATTCTATTATCATTTTATTTTTGCCTAACTGCAGAGGAGGGGTTCTTCAGTGGGGCGGGGCCAGGCAATACTTTTGGAGAGGCATGGCAGGGGAGGAGTAGTGAGCACTTTAAGTGCGTGTGTGTGTTTGGCCAGCCGTCCTAGGCCGGCCAAACACACGTCCATTTAAGTTTCTCCAACCCGGCTGTGTTGTACAGCCAGGTTGGAAACACACCACAGGCTCCAATGGACCATCTGAGTGGCAAACAAAGCCGCTTAGACCAATGCAAGCACCTCTCTTATGCTGTGAAGAATTTACATCTAGGCACCTGCGCAGTTGGAGTGCAGGATCGGAGGAGAGAAGGAAGGCAGAGGCCGCTGGAGCGGCAGGTAAGTTGTGCGTTTCATTTTTACTTGTGATGTATCCCCCCAACCCATCACAAAGCAATGATAGCGGCCGCCATCTAATTTCTCCCTCACAGTGCTGTATAAAAAACAGCATTACTACACTAAACGTAGGTAGTAGAGTAGATCGTAGATCTTTTATTACTTATCATGTGAATAATGCATGTTATACTGTTTCACCTTCCATATCAGCTGACGACATGTGATAAAATGATGCAATCAAAAACGTACATTAAAGTAACACAGGGCAAATATAACAGTATGAGGGTTCATAGAAGCATCCCATAATTTGAGTCCTAAAAATGAAACTTTCCCTGTTTTTCTTGTTTTTCATTTCTTTCCCACAAAAAGGCTCACAAGTGAAATTCATAGAGTTATAATTAATTGTGGCTGCAACAGGAAGTGAATGTAAATTCCTAAAGACAGGGGAGCTGTGTAATCTGTTCATTTCATTTCCATCTTTGTGCCCTAGTTCTGAATGACCTGGTGGTTGTAAGCACGTTCATGCCTTGCCAAGTAACAGCACATTGCGGTATTCTAATTGCATGCCAATAATAGCCTTAGTAACAGAGGGGCATTTTAGCAAGAAGATGCGATAATTATCACTAACCCAGGTTTGCAGCATTTTTTTTATTGCCGTCTTTCGCTGGATTTCATCGGCGAGATTATTAGCAACGCTTATCTCTAAGGCGATAAAAAATCCAGTGATAGCGGCAAAAAACATAAATAGCATGAGAATACCAGCGCTAAATTAACTGCGCTAATGAAAAGCTTGCTAATAGGCAAGTGTGTACTTAACTTAACAATCCACCCCCCATTGACAAGATGGCTAAGTCAAGTTTTCATCAGGCATTAAAATCAAGCGATAATTTCGGTTATTGACACTTTTTTATCACTTTGCGGCATTGATAATAGGGGGAAGTTCTGTTTGCCACTGTTTCTCTTTACTTTTAGTGAGGGACGCCTACTTTGCATGGCATTAGCAATAAATATCGCTGACATGCAAAACAGCAAAAAAACGGGCACTTTTGCCAGTAAAATGTCACTAACAGCTGTTAGCGACAGCATGCTAATAGGGCAAAAAGTGCAGCTAAAGCAGCGATACAGCTCTTGATAATATGCCCCAGTGGGTCTGCACTTTCAGGGCTTAAAAAAGAGAAATCTTACGTTGTAGCTTGAAATAACAATATTTGTATGAAAAATTACTCCATGAGTTTTCACTGTTGAGAAAGAGCGATAATAGTAGCTGTACCTTTAATCTGAATGGAATTAGATTCTTTTTCTCTGACCTCCTGGAAAAGTTTGAAAAATCAAGTACTAAAATTTTTGTTTTATTGTCATTGAGACTCAGTCAGTGTTACTCATCTAGGTTTGTGTGTATAAGGAAGTACATTCAGTAGCTACGTTTTGCTCAGAGAAAGATAAAAGTGTAAAAATAACATTTGGGTGAACTGCATGCACGTGATATGGCACACCCTGTTGCTACAGCAGTTTGTGCAGAAGATGGAAATTAATACTGAGTGATGTGAGTGTAGGTGGGCAGGAGGTGGTCAAGAATATTCAAGATAAGACCAGTAGCATCATCTAAGGACAGAACCAGTAGCAATATTCAAAAACAAGATCAATGGCATCAACAAAGCAGCACAACATTTATCCAGAATATACACAATTGATCGCTGTGTATCAAGTGTGTTAGTTTAGATTCCCTAGATCTGACACCTGACTGTCATTTACATGGGAAAAGGCCTAGTTTATGAAGAATTGTTGTAGGGCAGCACCGAAAGTCTTCTTGCTGTGCTGCCCTTCACAAATGTTAAAGGACAGGAATTCGGTGCATTCCCATCATTTCCCCTGCGCTGGCGCACAATTTGCTAATTAGCGCCAAAGTAGGCTCCCTGGCATGGCGGTGCAAGGATGCCTCCATTGCAGGCAGGATTGCTTTTACGCACAAAAACAATCTCTAGAGGAGTGTTTCTTATTCTATGTGTTCGGCAGAATGCAGCAAAATTGGAAAGAGTAAAAAACAAAAAAAGACACATATTTCTCCTTGTTATGGCTGCTCTGGGATGGTGTAAGGTTTTGGCGCTGTCCCAAGTTTACATGAGTAAGTTAATCTGGGGCAGCATCAGAATCCATCAGTGCTGCATGAGTAAACCCACTGTATAACCCATAGACACCTCCTTGACGCAGTATAAGGCGAGGCAGTGACTAGGGCTGCTTTGTCTTACTCCATGTCTGTGAGGCTATGCAAAGCCTCGTAGAGTGGCTTTGCGTGGCCTCATAGATATGATTGAGTGGCATGTGCCACAGCAGTGTCACAAAAAGTGCATTGGGAAGCACAACAAGACACCTTGCTGCGCTGCCCTATGCCTAAGTGAAAGGGCTGGAATGCACCGTATTTAAGCAATACAGTGCATTCCTGTCCTTTCTCCCTGTACTGGTGCTGTTTCGGTAGCCATGCGCCAATGTAGGCACCCTTGCACCATGATGCAAGGGTTCCTCCATTGCATGCAGGATTGTATTTGTGCAGGGAGGCACACCTTCCTGCTCAAAAACAATCTAAAGAGACATTTTCCTCTTTTTATGTGTTTTGCAGAATGCAGCACACTTGGAAAGAGAAAAAAACGAAAAATATATATACATATTTCTCCTTGGGAGACGTACAGATTTGGCACTTCTCCAGGTCTACATCATTTTGTAAATCTGCGACAGCATCAAATTCCATGGGAGTTGCGAGGGGAAATCAACCACAACACACATGGAATGCTTCCCGGGCACAGAGTAAGGTGGCACAGTGATTTGCACTGTGTCACCTTACTGAAAGTCCCACAGGGTGGCTTTGCATGAAATCAAAATGAGAGCCCTTCATCATGCATTTACCACTTTACGTTGTGCATAAGTGAGGCAGGTTTCTCATAACATAACTTCACTTTTCACAGTATTTTGTGATAAAAAGGCACATTATGGAAAGGATGATAATCCCAATAAATATGTGGTCTAGATAGATATTATTTAGAACAGAAAATTGTCCTGAAATCTCTAATGAATGTTGATGAACGGTGGCACGATTGGAGGATAAATATATTTAGTAACTAAATCAAAAACTCCGTTAGACTTTCTTTCAACATAGATAGGGACGTAGGTGTTTGAAATGGAGGATAGGAAATAAGGGGCATGACGCCTTACATAAATGTCAAAAAGATATTTTTGTTGATGTGAGTGGTTGTGCATATGGATCAACAAACAGGAAAACTATCTTTTAAAGTGACAACTTTCCATTATTTTCTCTTCCGTACCGGGATTTGCTGATGATGTTGTAACAGGTGAGGTTCTGGACTGATTAAACTTTCTTGGACATCTTGGAGGAGATTTACCAGCCCACCCCAATTAAGGGATTGCATTCTTTTCATGTTCACATCCATTCTGCGTCGGCCTCTCTGCGTTATGATTTGGGCTGGGGCGTGTCAATGATGGAACCACTACGAGGTTTTGGGGCAGTAAAGGAGATCCTGGAAGAGTTATGTGACTTTTATACCAGAAGATGATATTGTTCTGGGAGAAAGGGAAATGTCAAATTTGTGGCTTTTGCTCTTTCCCAATGCTGCTCTTCCTACACTAAATTAGGGAAGTGAATGTCATGTGTTTTCATATTTTTAAGTAACTGCTTTGTAAAACTTTCAACTACGACTATGGTCTAATTTAAGAACTACTTTTGGATGAAAAGCTTAAACCTTTTTTTGTACTCTATGTACCCCTAGGGTTGGCCTTAAACAGCCCACAGGGCAGGGTGCAGTGCATTTAAAAAGTCAGCAAGGAAAAGTTTCAGTGCTTTGTCCATCATCTCCTTGTTTTTGCTTTGTTCGCCCTAAGTTAGCAGGGTAAGCCCAGACGTGGGTCCCTTGCTCACGTTGCCACTAGATTCAAGCTAGCCTGGCTGATGAGGGCTGTTAGCCCAACGACGGTCCCAGGATGTCTGTTTCTGGTCCAGGGAAGACATGGTTTGGCAGTTCAGGCTGGACTGTTCCCATGATGCACAGGGTCAAGGTTGATTTGCATATAACTGTGTCTGAACTGGGGTGGTGAAGTGAGCTAAAGAACGATGATGGATTCAACGCAGATCTGTGACTGGGGGTGAGTGTCTGAAAAGTTTCAGCTCTCTGTCCTTCATCTCCTTGTTTTTGCTTTGTTCGCCCTAAGTTGGCAGGGAATGCCCAGATGTGGGTCCCTTGCTCACTCTGCCACTGGATTCAAGCTAGCCTGGTTGATGAGGGCTGTTAGACCGAAACTGGTCCCAGGATGTTTGTTTGTGGTCCAGGGAAGACATGGCTTGACATTTCGAGCTCGAGTGTTCCTATGAGGCACAGGGTCAAGACTGATTTGCATATAGCTGTGTCTGAACTGGGGTGGCGAAGTGAGTTAAAGAACGATGATGGATTCAACCCAGATCTGAGACTGGGGGTGAGTGTCTGAAAAGTTTCAGTGCTTCCTCCACCATCTCCTTGTGTTTACTTTGTTCGCCCTAAGTTGGCAGGGTATGCTCAGATGTGGGTCCCCTGCTCAATTTGACACTGGATTCAAGCTAGAGTGACTGATGAGGGCTGGTAGCCCAAAACCTTTCCATGATGTCTGTTTCCGGACCAGGGAAGACATGGCTTAGCAGTTTGGGCTGGACTGTTTCCGTGAGGCACAGGGTCAAGACTGATTTGCATATAGCTGTGTCTGAACTGGGATGGCGAAGTGAGCTAAAGAACAATCATGGGTTCAACCCAGATCTGTGACTGGGGGTGAGTGTCTGAAAAGTTTCAGTGCTCCGTCCATCATCTCTGTTTGTATTTAACAAGTTAGACCTACAATTTTAAGTTTTACATGTCCCGGAAGTGAACAACCCAGTTTTGTTTGCTTACACAGCGTTCCAGTTTGGACCTAGCCATAGAGAGGACCTGTCCTGGCAGTTTGGACTGGACTGTTACCATGGAGAGGCGGGTCAAGACTGATTCGCAAATGGCTGGGCCCAAACTGAAATGGCATGGTGAAAAATGATGGTTTTAGCCCCAGATCTCTGGCTGGGGTAAGTGTTTGTGCATGGTGCAAGTGTGTCTATGTTTTTGGCACAAAACAATCACAAGAGTTGTTTTCTCTTTCTATGTGTGCTGCAGAATGCAGCACATGTTGAATGGGGAAAACTAGGCAAAATGTACTCCTCATTATACCTGCTCTTGGAAAACACGGGGCATATTACCAACAAATAGCGATATTTATCGCTAAGTAAGGTTAGCGGCAATATTTTTATCGCCGCGCATTACCGATTTTATTCGCTGAGATAACTTGCTATTAGCAAGGTTTATCTCAAAAGCGATAAAAATCCAGGCGACAGCAGCGAAATGCGTGAATATCGCTGAGAATACAGCGATATTCATGCATTATCGATGAAATGCTCTTAGACATGTTATCCACCTCCCATTGGATTACATGGCTAAGAACTGGTCTGGGCAGGTGTTAGTATTTTCAGGCTTAGCGCGAATATTTCCATCGCTACGCCTGCCTTGCTAATAGGCGATAGCGACGTTAGCGACTGCTGTCAGTCGCTAACGGGTTGGGTACGCCCACTTTGCATGTCATTAGCGATAAATATTGCTGACATGCAAAGCGGGCCCCAAACCGCTCGCTATCGCCTACAAGCTGTCGCTAACTGCTGTTAGCGACAGCTTGTTAATAGGGCGATAGAATTATTGCCGCATAGCGGCCGAAAACGGACGCTAACGCGGCGATATTCGCCTATCGCCCTCCTTGGTAATATGCCCCACAAAGTTTTGTTGCTGCCCTGCCTGGTTTATTGGGTGTTGTAAATCTGTGGAAGTGTTGAATTCCATGGGTGTTGAGTAGGAATACCCACAGGAACACCCATGGAACTCCTCTTTCACGCATAGTAAGGCAAGGAAGCAACATGCTCTGCCTAGCCCTTCTCCAGGTGTACAAGGCAATGAAAAACCATGCTGGTGGCTTTACATGGTCTTCTGGATATGGCTAAGTCCTCTGTGCCACCGGCACGTTACAAAGAGTAACGTTCAAGCGTAACACAGGGCTTATATATATGCCTCTCATTGGCTTATTTTCAAGCCCCTTGCACCACCGATGTTTCACTTTTTATCACAAAAAAAGTGATGCAACAGTAGTGCAAGATTCTTGTAGGTGTCAGGCAATTCAGAGCAGCACCCAAAGAGGCTGAGCTGCTTTTCATGACAGGGGGAGAGCATAATATTCACAGAGATATGGCACTCTCCTCTCTCTAGCGCCAGCGCTGTTTCAGCTGCTGTGGGCCAGGCACATACCTTAGCGCCTTAGTGCTAGGGTGTGTGCCTGAGTCTAGCATAGGTTTTGTACAGGAATGATACCCTTCCTGTACAAAATACTATGTCTAGTCAAACTTAAAATCTGTTACTACTTTGTATGTGTGCTGTACAGTGCAGCATGTATGCACAGTCAGAAAAGCACGGAGAAATGAAAAATACATTCTGGTTTAACGCCTGCTAATTTTGGGCGCTAAACCCTTTCTACCAATGATAGTGAATTGGGATTAGCGTGAAAAAGCATAGGTGGTTACATCAGAATGCCCATGTACTACCTATGTAACACCCCCTTGACACAAACTTTTACATTAAAACCAATGCTAATAGCAATCAGCATTGGTTTGTAGATCCCAAAATAGGTTTAGAGTTGGGTTTGTGCTGAAAAATGCTAACCCGATGCTAAGCCTTTGAGATTCTTAGGCCCAGATTCTCCTACGTTTCAGGCAACACAGCGCAGTACCCAAAGAGGCTGCGCTGCATTGCTTGAAAGGGAGAGAGCAGGACAGCATCATATTCACAGAGATTTGGCACTCTCCTCCCCTCTCCCTAGCAACGGCGCTGCTTTCAAATTATGGACTCAAGAAGTAAAACAAATGAAGTCCATTGACAACTTTTGACTTTCGTTTTTAGGTCTCGCCTATGCAGCACGCATGCGCTGCTTAGTAATAGATTTAGTTTTTGGCCCAAAAATGTGCACGCGTTGCATTGCTTTCAATGGCAATGCGTGCACGTTTGGCGATTCCCTTGCTGGATCAAGCTGTAAAACCATCTGTTTGTAATTATCAGATGGTGCCTGCTCACTCCCACAAGGGACACAGTTCCAGGTACCCTCCTCTCTCCCCTCCCCCTGCTGCCTCCTCCTCTTTCAGTGCGAGGAGTGCGCCCTTGTTTAAATTATTTGAATCATCCCAATCACAGCCTAAGTGACTGTGCTCTAGGCAGGCACACAGGTGTAAATTCCAAAAGATTTTAAATGCATTCACTGCACATGCTTTGCAATTCCAGACTCGACATTGCAAAATGTGTGACATTGCACACTTGTGTGCACCGTCCTTTCTCTGCACCCTGTAACTGTAACTCGCAGTTAACTGCTGCGGTCACATGTAGTTTGTTTATCCTGCGGGCGTGGCCCCCTGCTGGCGTCCTGCAGAGAACCTTTGCACTCCTCTTCGTTTCACACTCAGCGTAGATAATCCTCTTTCCTCTACACGGCTTGCAAAAACGATATTTTCTTTGGTTCGGGCACTAATAATCAAATTTTAGTACGGACTGCCTCGATTGTTTATCACATAATGCCTCTCTTTCAAAAAACAGAATCCGTCAAACACACTTCTAGGAAGATATACATGTCTGACACCCTGCTCAGACACAACGAGGATGCTGAAGGAGAGGGTAGGGGGGATGTACTTTAAACTGTTACCCTGTAAATTTTCCTCCTGTGACATTGGCCCTTCGCTTTTCGACATGCTGCTGTCCCATCTCGAGCTCTCTCCTTTGGCTGCTTGTCCTGCTACTCCTAACAAACTTCTAAGTTATTTTGTCTGTGTCTGCAAAGAAAGCTGCCTCTGTTGTTGTTATTGTCTGCACAGCAATGTACTGCTAAAATAATGCATGTCCTGGCTGTGACTTTACTGGCTCTTCTTAGATTCCGCCTACCTGTGATGTGAAAACAGATGAGTGCAGCAAAGCGGATCTGGGAAGTTGAGAGGAAAAAATGGACTAGATTTCTCGATCTTTTGTGACACGGAGGATAATGAGAGGGTTATACATCAACAGCCACGGCCCGTGGCGGGAGTTTCGGGGGGGGGGCGGATAGGCGGGCAGGGGAGGGGCAGGTGCTAAAAACTGGAGTATGGATAATTGAAGGTAAGTAAACAATAAAATTAATAAAAAGAATTTCGTAGCGTGCCCTGCATCGCAAAATGCAAAATCTTGGGATGGGAATTTGGGATTTCTGTTTATTTATTTCTATCCCTATCCCTCTCTTCTCACTCTCCTATGTCTCTCTCTCTACACCCCCCCCACCTTTTCCCTTCCTTCCCTGGATATCCCAAGTATAATAGACCAGGTTCACCTGCTCTTTGGTAGTGCACAGTGCTTGGATACATGACATTTACCATCACAGCTGCTTCCAATTATAACCAAATAATACACAATGAACAACATGCCCAGTAACATTCTTAAGATCTTATCACTTAGCACAAAGGGGAACAATCACCGGTCAAAATAAGGAACATTTTAGAATACTGTCATAAATTGAGAGGGGATATTCTCTTGCTCCAAGAGACCATACTAAATAAAGAGAGTGTCCAAAATATCATAAACAATTGGTACTGGAAAATGGCTTGCTTCCCTGACGAAAATATGCAGTTGTCACTGTTTTTGCCAGATCCACAGGCCGTAAAGTAATTAAGAATGTAAATGAAACAGAAGGCTGTTGGGTCATCTCTTAATTCTCCAAGGGCAATCAGGTAATTTTTATTGTCAACATCTATGCACCAACTGCAGATTGCCCCACTTTTTGGATAGACCTTAACAAAAGGCTAAATTAAATGACAAACAATGCTAATATTCTGTTGAGTGGTGACTTCAACCACCCAATGGATTTATTGCTAGATAAACTATAACCCTGCAGGTTTAGGCCAGGAAAATCTCACACATAAATGAAAAACCTATGAACTGCTCACAAACTTACCAGCACGTGAAGGCTCTTCAACCCTACAGGTAGTGAGTTTAGTTACTATTCAAGCCCACACAGCTACCATTCAAGGATCAATTATAGTATGACTAATCAGAAACAAACTCATTCCTTTTCAAACCCCAGGATTGAAACAATCATTATCTCTGACCATGCCTGCATATCAGTAGCTAACACACTAAAAGTGTTCAAAACCCCAACAGATCCTGGTGCTTAAAAATACCCTACTAAATGACCACAGTTGCAGAGAACAAAGAAGCTCAGCAATAGCAAACTATTTCAAAGAGAATGCCTTCCGGATGTAGCCCGAGAAACACTCTGGGAAGCAATGAAAGCTTAAGGGGGAGACTGATCAGTATAACGACCAATAAAAACAAAACAGAGAATAAAACCTTTAGGAAACTTGAAACGAAAGCTAAACAGCTTGAACGCCTCTTGGTCTCCAGAAGAAACAATCATCCATCTCAAAACCCTAAAGTACCAATATAATAAACTAAAAAGCAAGAGAGCACATGTTTGGCTAAAGACGAATAAAGTGAAAACAAATTGCAAGTTCAACAAGACTGCCGCCGCCGCGCCCTGTGACCGCCAGACTCGTAATGAGTCCCCTAGATAGCAAGTGCATGGTCAAACTCAAAACATTCCTCCTACACATCACTCGGGCACAATCATCTAATAAAAATTGACCAGAAGACCATCCACTGGCAATCCTGGTTATCATTCAAATTCCTGTACATCAAGGATGTAATTGATAGAACCAACCTCATCTATTTCTCCCTTATCAAAGCATCCTTTGATAACCTCATTGAGGAATTCTACAACTTCATAAAACACAAGTTGCAATCAATCACAACCAATTCTTTCAGAAACCACAGATCCCTAGCATCCTAAAGAAACGAACCCTTCTTGCAGCACAAGACCAACAAGCATCTAGAATCTACAAAATCATCCAGGAATACACTCCTAGCCCTATACAGAAACACCAAAATAAATTGACTGACTCGTGCCTTAGGGAAGGTTATACTCATCTACTGAAAATCCATTACGCATGATATTGACAACATCTTTTCTGTAAAGTGACTTTAGACCCAGTGCTAAATGCCTCAGACCCTGGATCCTTCTCATTCCTCCTTTACTCAAAGAAACAGGAACATTTCTACTCAGCCTCCTCCTTAGACTAGGTGTCAAAACGATCCTCTGTGATTGAAAAGACTTCAAATCCATTTCCTACCACATTCAGTAGGCCTGGGTGATCTTCCTCAGAAGTGCAAATAATACTATCCTTAATCAAAACTTCAGATAAGGGCCCTAATCCACACAATTCCAATTAATGAAGTCCTCCCGCTGCACTTGAGCCTTGGGATATCCCCCCTCCCATTACTACATTTCTGTTTCTTTCTATCTTCTCTACTTCTCTATTTCTCTCCTTCCTCTCTTTCCACTCCTCTTTCCATGAGAAGCTGATCCCCTTCTGACCATACTGGATAATGTGGCCGTTGTAATAGCCATTTACGTTAACGTCTAGTCTCATTTACTGAACAACAATGTCTTAACACTCTACTGACGACACACTTCATTATACAAATCCTGCAATGTTCTTTCCTATCTGGTACAATGTTTTCATTCAAAATATCAGTGTAATGCCTGTGCTTCTTGACTGCACTAGCTTGTTTTCTTTTTTATTTACTGCTCTTTATTACTGTCTTTTTCTTGTGTTATAAAAAGAGCTAATTAAATGTTTTTTTGAAAATAAAAGAAGACTGAGAAATAAAAATAATATGTGTAATAATTGATTAAATTCAGCAATCACAAAGCACAACATTAGAAATAAATACAACATCAAACTAAGTGTATTCAACAATTAGTAAAATAGCACATTGTAATAAAATGTAACATTTCCCACCCATAAATAAATAAACCGTAACCCTGGATATCTGAGTAACTAATAATAATAATATTGTTTTGATCAAAACCAAAAATGCGTCTTTTTAAAAAAAAAAAAACACAGGTCTATGTGATGTGTTCCAATTTGTAAATCTTTAAACAAAATATAGAATATCCCCTTACCCGAAACACAATTTTCAAATACAAAGTAAACATTACATTACAACTGTAATGAACACGAAATATAACATGCCAATATCTAAAAAAGTTAGACTACTACCTAACTCTCAATACAACTCTGCTAAACAAAATACAAACTACGCCTAACTAACCCTCAAAATTAAACCTAACACTAGAATTACCATTAGCTAGTATTTCCCTCAATCACCCACCATCAAAACCCTCTAGAAAGACTGAACAAATGTTCATACCTTATCCAACATTCAGCAGCATGTAATCGCATCTCGCTTTCAGCAAATCTGATGAAAAATGACAGGAATAAACTGCAAATGCTCACTAAGTGGTAAAAACATTGGCAGCTAAATTAAAATAAAAGTAAGACTATATTCCTATGAAAAACAATGGGACCTTAACTACACATTGGTAAAAAACTGTTTTAGTATATGTACCATTATTAAATATGTAAAATTTCAATAAATGTATAATGGAAATATACATAATTATGTAAAGTTTAAAATAATTAGAACTATAAAAATATCAAATAATATAATACTGGTGGTTATAAACAATGCATGTATATATAATAAATGTATATGAATAACCAAAGAAACCATATTTGCAAAAATGTTCAAAAACACCTACATGCAAAACAATGTTACAGATATATAGCTTATTCCGAAGAAATATAAAAAATGTTGGTATAAAATTGACAATAATAGATTTTTATTTTGTTTATAAAATTTAAATATAAACATACCTTAAATAAAATAGAAAACACTAAATAAAAACACATTTGAGAATCAAAAGGTGTGTCATTTTCTGTTGTTTTCGAAAAAACATCAGTGCTGAGTTTTGTGAAAAATGCAATGCATAAAGGTTTACATCTAATATACACACTGTTATATAACATATTAGATTTAACATGTTATACAATACAATAAAATATTTACATTTACTACTGCCACTACTATTGAAATCATTTTAGGAGTTATGTTGTGTACTAAAGAGATCACATTTACTATTCCCACTCCATTCTAAGCAATTTAGGGGAAGACATTAAATAGGTGCAATTTACTATTTCTTCTCCAATCTAAGCCTTTTAGGATAAAGTCTTGGACACTAAAGTGGTCACATTACCTATTTCCAGTCCAATCTAAATTATATTTTTTAAGGTGCTGAACACTAATGTGGTACAATATATATATTTAGCATGTACATTTTAAAGTTGTAACTGAATATTAGTTTAAAGACATATACAAATTATAACAATTTCATGATAAAAAACATTTTTGAAATTAAATCTTACAAAAGAAGATACAAAATATTACATTAAATAACAACAAACATTATTATTTAATTTGTAGTTATTATATAATCACTTTGCATCATATATATTTAAACAAAACATAGCACATAAAAAAACAACCAATAACTAAACTAGATGCAACCAACTTAAAGAAAAATATATAATCTGCCGCGGCCCGTGGACAGCCATGGCCCGTGGAGGGAGTTTCGGTGGGGCGGAGAGGCGGGGCGGGGCAGGGGCAGGGTGGGGGGTGCTAAAAACTGGAGTATGGATAATTGAAGGTAAGTAAACAATTTAATTCCAATTCCAAAAATTCTTTATTTCGGCCACATGGGCCATAAAAGATGCAATAAAATACAATACATATATTACACAATAAAATGCAGTATAGATAATACACAATATTTATATATAAAAAGTCTGGAAGGGCTGCATGGGGTAAGGAGTGCACGGTTGTACCAGTTCAGGGGGACATTTTCTTCCTTATTATCCAAGCTGCCATTAGGAATTTTGAAACAGCAAAGACAATATGTCCCAGGGTATTGGTTTTCATGACCCTGTAGGCTTGTTGATACTCCCGAAAAACCAGGTTTCGGCACATCGGTGCTATCCAGCGCTTCCTGGGACTCTGGTACGCGTGGCAAACAAACATTATGTGCAAATCATCTTCATCCTTGGTCTTGCAGCAAAGACAGAGTTTGTCACCCCCTATGGTCCATTTATGGGTGAATACTTTAGTGGGGAGTGTGCCAAACCTCCATTGCAGAAACAGTTTCCTCGCCAGAAGAGGAAAGATAAAATCCATAAAAGGTTCAAAAAGGTAGGAATTTTTGGATTCGATAAAACGTCCCGTCAAGGTGCCGCTACTATGGGCATTATCCATGTCAGCCAGATTTTTGTTTTTGTAGATCTGGGCAAGAGTTTTGCGCGTGATCCTTTGGCAACCCTGAGCTGGATCATCCCAAAGGTCTGGCAAGTTCAAACTGGACAATTCTGATTTAATATAAGCCAGCCAGGGGATATTGTTGCTACCATTCAGCCTCAGTACATGGGTAAGGTCCTGCCTGTAATGATACAGTTCCTCGGTAGACCATATCCGGTGCCAAAACTTCACGGGTTTCGATAGGAGATCTTCAGCAATGGAGTGTATCCCCAAATCCAATCTTAGGGGAAGGAGTGGCGTACCTTGCGGGAGAGCAAGTAGGCGTCTCAGAAAACTATTTTCCACCGCTACCAGTGCCTTCCCTGCTTTGTGACCCCACAACTCGCTGCCATACATGGCTGCTGCCTTCGCTTGGGATCTGTATGTTTCAAGGGCCGGGCTTACAGGCTTAAAGGTGGACTTATTTACCACCTTCAGGAGTGCGCCTGCTAGCTGGGATAGTTTCAGCCTTGATCTCGCTATCTGGCAGTCCCAAGCTAAGTTTTCTTGTAGCGTTACCCCCAGATATATAAAGGTCGAGACCCTCTCAAGACTAACTTCCCCCAATTTTGGGTTGGGTCTGGTTCTGGCAGGGGGATTGAAGATCATAAACTTGGTTTTATCTGTGTTGACCTCCAACCCATGTTGACGACAGAAAAGGCCAAAACCATTCACAACCCTCTGGATCCCCATGGGGGATTTGGAAAGCAGGAGGGTATCGTCAGCAAACATGATTGCCGGAACCCTCCTGCCTGCCAAAACCGGGGCATCATTGTCCTCAACAGTGTCAAGATGTTGAATGACACTGTTGATGAAAAGGCAGAACAGGGTCGGCGCCAAGACACAGCCCTGTCTGACTCCTCGGCGGACCGGAAATTTGCCCGAGAGCTTACCATCCCTCCCACACCTCACTTGTGCATAGTTGTTCTCGTGCAGCCTGATGATAATGCTAAGGAGGTGGGGGGGCACTCCTAGCCTCTGCAGAACCTCCCAAAGTTTCCCTCTGGGAACTAGGTCAAAGGCTGACCTCAGATCCACGAAGACCATGTACAGTCTTCCTCCCTCTATAGTTACAGTCTTCCAATATAGGAGAAGAAGGCGGAAGATCTGGTCCATGGTCGACGTGTTCTTTCTGAAGCCAGCCTGAAGGGGGCTCATGATGTCGTTGTCCTCCACCCAGTCCAGGAGGTGATTAAGGATGAGGCGCGCAAAGAGCTTTTGGGGTACATCTATTAGGCTAATAGGCCTGTAGTTGGCGGGGAGCAGAGTAGATCCCTTCTTGTGGATCGGAACAATCTCTGCCCCCAGCCACGACCCAGGGATTGACATACCTCCTAGGATGGCATTGAAAAGAATAAGAAGGTATGGGCCCCAGATGTCCATGTGATGCCTAAACAGATCCCCAGGTAGCCTATCCAGACCTGGCGCCTTCCCCGATGATAAGTGCTTCAGGGCTGCCTCCACTTCCCCCAGGGATAGTTCCATTTCACAATCCTGTGCACCACAGGGCGCAAGCAGGGCTGTGTCAGGGCAGGGGTTGGTGTCTTGATAGAGCTCCCCAAAATGGGCCTCCCAAACCTCGGGGGCAATATTGGGTTCCACTGCTTTTTTGAGTTCCCCTATGCCATTATTAACAAGGGCCCAGAATTTGCGGGAATCCCTGACTTTTAGGGCATCATGAAGATCATGCCAGTGATTCCAGTCCCACTCGGTCCTGGCAGTCGCCAACACAGCTTTATAGTATTTCCTAAGGTCACGTACCTTGGCCTTATTTGTCCCCTCTTTTATTGCAGCAATGAGCTCAGTCTTTGCTGCCCTACAAGAGGAGGTATACCAAGTGGGAACATGGGTCTTTTTCTTTCTATTGGGCACCACCGGGTAGAATACCTCAGCCAAGTCTCTTACAAGATCCTGGTGGATATCACCCAGTTTCTCATTGTATTCCGGGGTTCTTGGTACGTTTAGAAGTGCATCCACCTCCATAAACCTTGGGAGTGCCAACTCGTATAGCTTGCTAATGGTCTCTTCTGAGCTCACAAGCTTTCCCCACTTAACCCTGCGCCTGTTGGTTGTAAGGACCAATTCCCCCGTGTCTCCCCCTGGGTTTTCTAACACTTTGCCCGCTAAATGGATGGGCCACTGGATATTTAAACAAAGGGCATTATGGTCACTATCTGACCTGTTTATTACCCTAAAGTCGAGGACTTTGGGCCAGAGTGTAATGTCTACCATGATGTAATCTAGCCTCGACTCGTGACCCCTCCTATTGAAAGTACACACTGAGGGAGTGTCGGAAGGGGTGCGACCATTACAAGCCCTCAGTGCGTAGTTCAGGGTAAGGGACATAAGTTGTATTGCAAGGGGGGACCAGGCTTTGGGATGGGGGGAAGACGAGGGTGGGACCCCCCAATAATCATCCTCGGCCGTGAGGGCACCCTCCGACATGCCCTCCAAAGGTTCAAAGTGGCAGTTGAAGTCTCCTCCAAGCACCACCCTGAGATCTCCCGGGAGTTGCCCCAGGAAGGAGGACAGGTCGTTTAGGGTTGGAGATTCGTTTGGTGCGGCAACCGGTCGCGAGTAGACGTTCACAATAGCCCAAGATGGTTTACCAGGCCATGTGAGCCGAACACACTGGATGTCCTGCGAGAACGTGTGCATCTGTTCCTCCTGGCACCCAGCGTGGCTCGCGATCCAGATTGCCAGACCACCTGACGGCCTCCCCCTCCCACCCCATTTGGCAGGGATTTCAAATACTTCAAACCCGCTCCTAGTTGCGGTGTCCCTCGCCCACGTTTCCTGGAGAAGGAGGATGTCACTACTGCCCACTAAATGGTCCCACTCCGGTGTGCCTTCCTTATTTGCAATGCCCGCTACATTCCATGAAACAATTCTCAAGCCCTGATCTATTGGTAAAGGGCCTTGACCTACAGTAGGGGGTTGTCCAGGGGCTGTGGGTGGGTGAATTCCTGGCAGAGCAGTAGTGCACTCCATGATGGCGGATGGACCAGCCAACTCCGCCCCCCCGAGTTGCAGGATATGGTCAGTCCCGCTGTTACGATAAGACCCCTGTAAGCCCAGACTGTCACCACTACTAAGTGGTCGATCTTTGGCGTTATCCTGCGGGCCGTGTTCAGTCGCAGGGGCTGCAGTCAGTCCCACCCGATTTTGCACCTCGACTTTAGTATTATCCTGCGGGCCAGGTTCAGTTACAGGGGCTGTTCTCGCTCCCAACCGACTTTGAGCGTCATCCACCATCATCCCAGGGCTAAAAGAGGTCTCCCTGGTTTGTGGTCAGTCGACCTGGTCTAGGCAGGAAAATCTATTATGATGCATAAAGTTTGCCTGGGCATGTGGTGGGTGGTGCCTTGGTCTATAGCGTGAGCCATCCACAGCAAAACCTACTCTAGTCCACCCCTTCTCCCCCCCTGCCTCGCTGCTGCTTACATTTGGGTAGAAGTATGAGAGGGGGACAAGTTCAATATTGGACTTGTCAGGCCTTACAAGCCAGTTGGAGATGTAATTAGCTACATGGGGGCTTTTGAAGCTTATGATAATGCAATCCCCTGCCCTATTCTTTGGGGTATGACCAATCCAAGGGATCCTCCTGACCATCAGGACCTCGCCTTTCAGGTTAGGAGGCAGCGGCCTGTTGATACTAAGCCAGCTTATCACCTTATTACGTAACGAGTCTTGGGGCTCCCTCATGTCACCAGTTAACTCAGGTACTCCCACCATGATTACCGTGTATGGGACTGCTTCTGGGGGCAGATTCACCACCCTGCGCCTGTCAAAATGGGGAGCGGGACCATCAGTGGGGCCATTTGTAGGGTTCGCTACTCCCCCTATCTGTGGCGCAGGAATTCGCTTTGATCTCCTTGGGGCCGGGACAGGGGGCCTAGGTGCCGAAGGTAACAGAGGGTGCGTCTGGGGAACAAGCGCACCGTCTGTATCTGGCAGCACCCTATTGGCGCCCTGAGACGGTGCAGCGGACAGCAGACTATTCCCCGAGGAAGCCCGGGGGACTGGAGGGGCATTTGTCACATTTGTGGCTGACCCAGGGCTTTTCCTTGGGTGACTACTTTCCAGAGCCTTCAGTCTGGACTCTATGGCGTCCAGTTTAGCTGCAATGGGGTTTAGCAAATTCTTCATGATGTCTGTGAGTGATTTAACTAATGAGTCAGTGCTAGTAGAAGTTGCCCCACCAAAAACAAAAGGGCCCGGGTGCAGGGATAGGGAGGCGGGAGCTGGAGAGCCCATGTGATTCGACCTGGACCTTGATAAATTGAGATCAGGAGAGGCAGAAATGTCTATGCTGTCAGTCTGGTTTGGCTCTATTGTATCGACTTTGGCCCTCTTTGCATTCTTTGCTTTCCTGGACCTTTTCCTTTTAGGAGGCTGTTCCACTCTGCTGCCTACAGAGTCTGTAAGCAGGTCGACCTGGCCTGCATCTTGCAAGACTGATCCCCTACTTTCCGGAATGGCAGGATGGTCAGAGATCCCAGATAGCCGGGAAGAGTTCCTGTCCCTCTGCGTCAAGGGAGTTCTTAACTGCTGGAGGACCGACTCAATCGTCTGATCAATACTGTCCATTAGTGACATATGGGTGGCATCCAGTGGGATCGGTGTACTAGCGTCTGTGAAAAAAGTATCCCCCTGATCCAAAAACACACTTTCCGGACCCATCTCAGGGTGCGCCTCTGGGATTGACGAGCATTTACTAGCTAAGTTACTCGCCTTAGGGAAAAAGTTTTCCAGAGTGCTTGTACCTTGTTGGGCGGACTTGCTTCGTGAAGTTCTGGTCGCCATTGTGGAGTATGTGGGGGAAGCTACAGGGCCGGGAGCGTCAGAGGGGTGGCCCGGTCCGGTCTCTGCCGGCCTCTAACGGCCTAGAACGGCCCACTCTTTGCCCGGTCTTCGCCCCGGTGATCGCCCCGCGCGCGTCCCGCGGTGCGCGGTGATCGCCCCGCGCGCGTCCCGCGGTGCGCGTGAGCGGATTCTCCTAAGTATGACAAGGGGGCGTGGCACTGGGAGGGGGCGCGGCGCGGCGGGAAGAGGAACCAGCTGGTGATGGCAGATGGGCTGCTGGTCCTCGCAGTCCCGCTCGCCTGCGCCTCTCACCTCCGCTGCGGCCGGACTTTGGGGACAGCTTCTTACTCCCAAACGAGCGTCAGCTCCCAACCACTCCTGTGGCGAGCAAATGCACAACAGACTCCTTGGATCCTCAGCACGAGCGGCTCCCGCGAAGCGGGGGCCGCGAGGAATAAAGTACTCCCCAGGCGGGGGGGCGTGGCACTGGGAGGGGGCGCGGCGCGGCGGGAAGAGGAACCAGCTGGTGATGGCAGATGGGCTGCTGGTCCTCGCAGTCCCGCTCGCCTGCGCCTCTCACCTCCGCTGCGGCCGGACTTTGGGGACAGCTTCTTACTCCCAAAACGAGCGTCAGCTCCCAACCACTCCTGTGGCGAGCAAATGCACAACAGACTCCTTGGACGAATTTCGTAGTGCGCGGTGTGCTACGAAATATGTTTTTTTTATTAAATTGTTTACTTACCTTCAATTAACCATACTCCGGTTTTTAGCCCCTCCCACCCTGCCCCTCCCCTGCCCAGCCTCCACGTCTCTCCGCCCCACTGAAACTCCCTCCACGGGCCGTGGCTGCCCGTGGAGGGAGTTGCGGTGGGGCAGAGAGGCGGGGCGGGGGATCTAAAAACCGGCATATGGATATTTGAAGGTAAGTAAACAATTTAATTAATAAAACGAATTTTGTAGCGCGCGCTGCATCGCATTTTGCTTTTGTAGTTGTTAATTTGTTCATA
Source organism: Lissotriton vulgaris (assembly GCF_964263255.1). NCBI lineage: Eukaryota > Metazoa > Chordata > Amphibia > Caudata > Salamandridae > Lissotriton > Lissotriton vulgaris. The sequence goes on from NC_141687.1 coordinate 563,513,672, forward strand.
TAACTGAATTTATGGACAAAGCATTTCCCCAATTAATGTCTCTTGGTCTCTTGTCCCCCTGCTTCCCCTTTCTCCCTGTTCGTTGCGATTTATTGTGCTTTTTCGTAAATTGTCTACTTACTGAACAAAACACTTTGAGACATTGTTGTATCCTACTCTCCCTTTCAAGCAGCGCAGAGTGAAAGACTAAGTTTGATAAATCTGGGGCTGGGCCTCTGGTTTTTACATTTATTCAGTACATTATCAACTATTAGGTTACTCACATTTTCTCCAGGTAAATATTCAACATCTTTATGAAGCCTCCTTACCGTGTGCCCTTCGGCAATGACTGCATGAAACCTGTTCACAACCAAACAATACATAGAAGCTCATTTTGTATACTTATGTACCATTATTACCACGTCTATAACGTAAGTGCATAATGGTGGTTGTCACCAACTAATATTTGATTATTTAGTTATAGCACAAGAGGGTGAATATATCCCGTAAATATTAATGCAAAATGTTGACTGGTTTCAGTTATTGCGATGAGCAGTGTTTTCTTGGTGACAGGGCATTGCTAGATTGCATGTCAGCAAGTCAAAGCTTCGGAATGTTGTACACATTTCAGTTTAGTCCCCTTCCGATAGTAAACCGGCTTCATCTGCACGAGGACAGACTATGATACGCTCTTGCTCCTCACAGGCGATCTATGACTTCGTACTGCCATCATGTAACCCAGGACCCGATAGCAAGTCGTGTGGCCTAGTATCACCAACTCTCACCAGCACGAGTTGGTCGGGCGCAGACTCGCACCCGGTATTTCCGCTTGTGTTTCCGCTCGTGCCCCTTAACACAGTGACGCATGTCTAGGATGAAATGGGTTTGACATGGGGTCGGGGAAGAGCACGCTTCTACTATCATGTGTGCGCATTTATTTGTCTTTCTGAAACATCTCTGCCACAGGAAATTTGCTCTGGTTTCCAGACCACAGCACTGGTCCAAAGTGTGGCAGACCCACGCGATCTCCATCTGCACAAGAATGCAGGGGTGGGCGCGCTGTCTGCCTGACATTCAAAAACCCCAATGCACGAAAAAGCCTTTACAAAGAAGAAGAAAAAGATTCAGACAGAGATACGCTCATCTATTTTTTAAACTCCATTGGTGAGGGGGGACTGGCTGGCTGCATTCTGTTATCGTTTTGTTTGCTTGCTCTAATGTGGGTAGACATCAGAAACATTTGAACCTTTTTACTTTTGACATACCGTTGTTGTCAGCATCATGAACTTAATAAAACAAAAGACACCTCACTTTGCAAAGAATTGTACACAAAGAAATTCTACTCAGTTGTAAAACAAAATACACATCACTACGAAAGGAATTATTCAGAAGGGACTGTGTACAAACAAATGCACAAACGTTAAATCCTAATGTTCACATATAAAGGCTAGAACAGGTCGAAATGTTGAAGAAACAGCAAAAAAAGAAAAATGTCCATCGGCTGTAGAAACAGTAGGCTGTCATCGGTGCTTAATGTGTGAAAGAAAAAGTGCAGGTGCCCAAAGCTCTGCTCAGAAGCTCGTGGCCTGTGCTATTAAATGTCGGCGTTTAGAGTGCGGTTCCCTTGATTCCACCTCATGCCTCTTAAATTCTATACCAGACACTCCATTCCCCCAACCTGCCCCTCCCCACCCACCACTCCCAACACTCCCATGGCGAGCCGCCACTGTCCCAGACCCTTTAGCTCTCTCTTGCAGCTTCCTGCTTTCTCTCTTTGTGAGGACCATTCCGCGTTTCTTTTCTTCCTTCTTTCAACTTTGCTTTACACTCTCTTGCACATGGACAATGTCTGATGAGGAAAAACAAGTTCTAGTCCCCCAAAATGAGTGCAAAAACTGGCTCAAATTAAGGCCTTAATTACAATGACTGTCAGACGAGCGTCCGACCGGCATTACTGCAGTAAAGGGACCGGCCGACAGGTAGTCGGCAGTCTCAGCCACCAAATTAGGATCCGACCGCCGAGATATGCCTCTTTACATTGAAGCTTATTGTAATAATAGAATCGGTAGCCGAGTTGTGATGATTCAAGTAGATTTATTGAAGGACCAGGAGCAGCTCTCCTGCTACTCAGCCCTCTCTTCCAACTGTCATCCATCCACCAGGCACACCATACATTCCATATTACCTCACACACTTAACATTCCGCCATTCACCCAGATAGGCTGAGCAGCAAGACAGGATAATAAGAAAGGCACGTGGCATCCAAACCAGGAAACCACACTTATGCTGCAGCTTGGAAAAGTGCAACAGCACAATCCCCAAATGCCAAAAGGCATGTTTTAAAATATCCCTGCACCCTGTGGCAGGCACCCTACAGTGCCTGCCATATGGTGCATCAATGTTTGCCTCATAGCGGAGGCTGCGGAAAAATGGGGATCCTGCGAGGGGGCCCACAAATCCGTTCCTGATAGCCTTGCAATGGCTGTTAGACCTCCATTGAAAGGGGGTCAGAAAGGGCCATCGTAATCTCGATGGTGGTGCCTGAGCCGGCACCTCCATTATTGTAGGGATTACATTCCGACTGATGAGCCAACAGGCTCCTTGAGTCGTTGGAACCGCATCGGTCGGTCCCTCACCTATGTGGTCGGTCCGACCGCATAATATTGCAGGGGTCTGACCGCTGTTTCAAATGTGGGGGGGACCGACACCGACGTGCCGTCGGTGTCTGTCCCACGGACTTCATAATGAGGCCCCAAGTACGGGTTGTCATACACCAGCAATGACATATAAATCAGGTAAGGATTTGCAAATTACAAAGGGTAAACACATGTCAGGCATAATTAACAAGTTAATCCTAAAGGAGTGTAGTGAATCCTAACTCTGGAATGGGGACCTACCGAGCGGATCACTTGATTTGGTGGACTGTGGTTCAAGGTACAACAGACTCAATAAATCGGGGCATTATGAGCCAAAATAAACTAGCATGATTTTTTTCAGCAGAACGAGTTAACAAATGAATGGATAATTATACCATATTTTCATTGAAATAGGTAGCTCACCAATTACACTATCATGTGATATTTTCTTATTATGCTTTGATGTAATGCCAGGCTAGTCTCACTAGCAAAAACCTGTTGCATTGACATTACAAAATTAGTCCATAGGGCAGGAAGTTACAGAACATTTCACATACCCTTACAATGCCAAATAGTAGTTCCATTGCTTTAAATGCATGATGTAAGGATTTTATTTAATACGGCACGATGATTCATGAACTGTAAAGAGTGGGCTACAGGTGAAACTCAGCCACAGAAGCAGTTTCACCCTAGCAGGGTTTGTATTGAAGTAGACGCCCGGGATTAATTTAGACAACATCTGTGGTCTCGTACAGGAGCCAGTATTCAAGTTTAGCTGTAAAAGTCTAAAGGGCAGATTTATGTTGCGTGACGCATCTCTGCAAATCGGCAGAGATGCGCCAGGAAAGATACGTCACGCAAGTTTATCCTGGCGCCACCCATGGTGCGCCGCATTTACAATGTGGAGAAGTGTGGCTCACTGGTTAGAGGAGGCATACCCTGAAGCAGAGGTCAGACCCGGGACCAGGGTTCAATTCCCGACGCGGCAGAGTCTTGAGCCCAATTGTCCACGGACTCGATAATTCTCGCTTCGGTGCCCACTCTAAGCACGGGTTCAAACTATGCAGCTCTGGGCATTAAGCTTGCTTAATCTCCACAACGCCCCCCCCCGCGGAGGGATTCTTGGCTTTCACCTTGGGGATGCCCAGTACGGGTTATCTCACAGGAAAAAGCCAGGACGGGTTCCCAATGCAAGCGCCGAGATGCCCTAGGGTAAGTCGAGCGCTATATAAGAACACACATACATACATACATAGCGCAGGAATAAACAGATGCGTGTCGCATCTAGGGCGTAAAGTTGGTGCAGTGCTGAAGTTGTGTTGCGTGTGCCACACGCAATTCCAGCACTATTCCAACTTGCCCTATCTCTAACGTGGTGCATCAAACCTTATGCCTGCTTCAAGCAGGCGCAGGGTTTTGATGCATCAGTGTTGGGAAAGTGACTCAGTGAAATCTTGTAGATTTCACTGAGTGACTTTTCAGGGGGCGTTCCTGCGACGGAATGCCCTCCTGTGTGGAAAGACCCACATGAAACCTGACGCAGGTTTCATGTGGCGCAGGGCCTTACACCGTGATGCATCTCCATAGATGCGTCATGATGTAAGTATGTCGCAACGTGGCGCAGGGTTTACGCCGCCGCTGCATCACAAAAGTGACGCAACGGCGGCGCAAAAGTGCAGCAAGTCCGACATAAATCTGCCCCTTTGTATGCAACAAGGCAGCACAGACTGTCTCTTGGTCACATGTGGCATATTTTTCCAACCTGTGAAAAATAGTTAGTGTGTTCTTTCGCACAAAAGACATCCTCTATAACTGGAATATGCCTTTGAAGTTAAAGAACACAAACCTCTCAATAGAACCATAATTGAAGGTGGACTGAAGTTAAAGGTGCGTAGAAAATGATCCGTCCCTAACTTGTCCAAAAGCTGCTCAGTGCTGTTTGAGGGAGTGAATATTGGATGTGCTGACCACAGTCATTTCTCTGTAATTCACAAAGAAATCTAGGTCTACAGTGGCACAAGCACTTGTGCTAGCCTACTTAATCTACAAATGTGTAATCATTCCTAAGCCCTACATCTTAATTAAATTCACTTTTTATGCCCTTAGACTTCGTACGATATCTAGTAGTTGTTAGACTTGACTTGCATGATGGCACCTGTGCTTATGCTTTGGTTACAGCATAGCATAAGACTGGAGGTTAGGAAGGACAACTCTCAGACGAGGCCCAAAAGGGATTTACTCACTATATGTTGTGGGTTGCAAGATGGGGGGATAGTTGGAGTCCTTGCTTAGAGCTGTCATGCTGGGCTCCTTCGTGAAATACCTGAACGAGTCTTGCTCTCTCATCTTGCTCTTGTTCAGAAGTAATCATCAACACTGCCAGTTCCTCACACCTCTGGAAGTGCTTGAGCTAATGTGCACGATTGATGCAATGTGGCTTGCTGGTAACAAAGAAATCAATCAAATAATTGGCTGATCTGTTTAAGATCTATTTAGGGGCAGGCTCAATTACCCACTAAAACACAGGCCATTGTATGCTTCATAATCAACACTTCCTGACCCTCCAGGTACCGATTTAAAGTGAGCTTCTCATTGTGCCATGCTTTCATGAAGTCCTGGCTGGCCTGGAGGTTGCTTTTTGCCTTTTGCCTGAGATTTTCCATCTTCCCATGAAGTACAAGGCCGTAGAGGGTCGCTTAGAGTTTGGCAGACAGGGAGAAAAGATCAACTATTGTAGGTATCAGTGCTGCGAACCCTGCAGTTACCCACCACATTTAGAGATGGAAAATCCTTAGATTACGAATGGAAAAGCCAAAGCTCGCTTCACTGTCAGAATCGCCTTCCTGGTATCCCATACATTCTGGTGCCCCTGACAACGATGTGCTCGAAGGTATGCCCACTTTACAGTGGACGTCATGTATATTGCTTCAGGTTGTTCACAAAGGGTGCAAATTATGACATCTTGTGTCTCGACACTTCTATTTCACTTCTGGCTGTTGCATTAGCACTCGGCACTTTAGAGCAACCGTCAACACTGTAGGGCAAGGGTCCCCCACTGCGACCATCCATTAGATTGATTTTTGCACTTTGTTATATAAGCAGAGCGCATTTTCACAGGCACATGGTAGATTTTGCACAGTAGATCTAATTAATGGTGTGGCACATTACACTTGAGTTGATACCCAAGCCATAAGCAGAGCTCATTTTGAACTTGCACTTAGTGGTGAGTAGATCATTAGGTGGATCATCAAGCACGAAATTGACCAACTAGCCAATGCTCTCATTAGCCTGCAACACCGTGGTAGAGGAACCTTTTCCCTTTTTAAACCTTGAGTACTTTAGCTCACATAAGTAACTGAAAGGCTGTTATAGTTTTAACCTGAAATCTCAGTGTGTTGTGTTGAACTTTTACTCCATTCTTTTGAAACATAGGAGTTAAGGATGCACAGTTCCATCAGCCTTTCTGGCGCTAAGATACTACTAGATTTGAGCTGCATTCTCGGGCGGAATTTTATATGTTGTTTATTTAAAAAAAAACATTATTTTAATGTAAACTTGTCTTGTAAAGATTTTAGGTAATCACACAATTACGTTTTTATACAGTGGCCTTTCCCATTCATATTTTGAGTACCTAAAACAGCAATGCAAGCAAAGTACAGAGGGCCCACACATGAAAATTAACCTTCGTCTTCCATACTCAGTGTGAAAACCTGGTATGCAACACGTCCATTGTAGTTTTTTTTACTTCAGATAAACCTCACTTTGTGGGTTATTTTTTAAATAAAAGAAAATAAATAAAAGTGAGTCACTAAGACGTGACAGCTTGCTTGATATTGCAATTCACCAGGAGTGTTCCTGCCATACGTACAGTGAATAGATCTAAATATAGTGGCGTGTACTCTAGGCTGCGGATGAGGGAGGGCTCACTGCACTGGAGATTCATGGTCCCGCCGCTGCGGTTTAAACTACTACCATACTTTACTATGAGGTTCTGTAAATTGCGAATACTTGTAAACTGAATTGTGTGGATGCATTTGTAATTTACTTAAGGGGTCGAGTGACAAACATAACCACGGGAACTTGGGTTACTTTAGACTTAAAGCATTGTCTATAATATTTGCCTATGCTTCGTGCTCTTGTGTGTTTGTATTTTGCATTGTATTGTACCGTATATAAGCATGTGTGCCACGGAGTTAAGTGGCAGTCTCTTTTGAACCTCGTTATATCAACGACTTCTAAGACCACTGTACTAGCTGCAGCTAATAAATACAATCTTCTACGCCAGACAAAGAGTCTGTGTCTCTATTTGACAAGGCAGGTGAATTCTGGGGATTTCAGGCGTACCCTGTGCCACCGAGCCTAAGGCTACAGTTCTCCAACTGGCGCCCACTGTGGGGCGACTCCAGCAGTAGCAGTTGAGCCCGAGGGTCGTGAGGAGAAAATTCCGGAGGAAGCGCACCACGTGATCGACCCCTGTATGTCGAAAGTGGACCGAAGGTCTTTTACAGCGCGGCTACTCCTTTCTGACGGCTGCTGATGACTGCTGCCCTGACTGTTGCCCTGCCTTGGACCCTTTGGACCCTTTGATGACGTTTGGTAAAGCGAGATAGACGGACCTTCGCTGGTGTAGGACGATTCTTAGTTAAGTATTTTGTGGGTCGCTCCCGCAAACTTTGTTTTGTTTTGTTTTTGTTTTTTATTCAGTTATTGCAATACCTGAAGCCAAGGGGTGAGTACGTTTGTGCTGTTTTATTAATTCATACCCCTTGTGGTTTGTGAGCAGTCTAGAGAAGTAACGATGCCTGGACTGAGTAAGTTTAAAATAATATGTTGTTTAGATTGTACTAGGGATTCCCAGTTGGAGGGTTCATGTCCGATTTCTCCAGTTGGAGCTCCCACTTATGAGCTCTATTCCAAACATGGTATTGGTCCCATTATCTTTAATGAGACATGGGTCCAATACACGAGAAATAGTGGAATTTTAAGATGGCCCCAAAATGGTAGTTTTGACCCCGCCATATTAGATAATTTGGAAGCAATGCTGTTTAAAAGGAAAGCCCGGCCGGCAATGTTTGACTCTTTTCGCCTTTGGCGTAAGGAAGCCAAACAGAAAGAAATTAAGCAAGCAAAAAAAAATAAGAAAGCACAAGACATGTCAATTATACAGGCTGTGCAGCAGTTTAAAAATAATGAAGTAGCTGGTACGAATGAGATACTGGATAGAGAACATCGCATGGCGATAGATAGATGCTATCCGATGTTGCCTACTTCTCCTTCAGATAAAAGTAAGGAATTGGAAGAAGATTCCCTAATGTCTTGTTTATTGAATTCACCTCCGCCCTATGCCCAAACTCCTAATGTACCTCCATTACCCCCTCCTGTTACTCAACAAGTGGTTGCTCCATTTCCGGTTGTTCAGCAACTGACTCTACCTACTAATGCTCCTTTGCCTGTCTCTGTTCCCCCTTCACATTCTGTAAGTCAGCCCCCACCTTCTCTACAATCCCCTGCTTCTGTTCCTCGATCAGCTACGTCTCAGTTGCCTTCTACATCTGTCATGTCTCCTGTTCTCTTTAGGGATTCTCCTACCTCACAGAGGAGAATAGCAGATGCTGTCTCGAACTTCTTCTCCCCTCTTCTTGGGTCCTTGAATCTGTCTCCAGCTTTCTCTAGGCGACAATCTTGCTGTCAACTTCCTCTTACGGATGAGAAAATATTTTGTGATCTCTTGCTCGTAAATGGATTGAGAAAGGACTAGAATATAGTAAAGAGGATATTATGAGTTCTTTTCATCAGTGGGTGGAGCCCACACAGAGATATGTTTTTAATGTTATGTGTCAAACTCTTCTTAAAGGATGGGAAGATATGGACCTAGATTCAGTTCCTTCGGAGAAATTGAAGTTACAAGCTGATTTTGATAAAGGTTTTATTGTAGGACCACAAGTTGCAGACGCAGTGAATAAACTCGTTGCGTTTCGGGCCATGTTTCTGTCCCTGACTCTTTCTGAGACTGATTCTGTTCATAGACAGGGTATTAAGAATTATCCGATGCGTGAAGTTCCTCCCGTATGGAGAGAGGCGGTAGCTGGTCCACCATAGATACCTGCCCATTTCCAGCGTATATGGGTCCACGAACCCTGGAAAAGGTCTGAAGTATTGGTGCTTAAACAGACTCTTCCGGACCCCCGTAAAAATCCTGCTGGATATTATAAAGAATTGTCTCAAACAGTTGAGGCTTGTATCATGAATTTGGCTGATATTGATATGTTATTTGGGAATGTTGTTCCACAAGCATTATGGGCACGGATTCATAGAGAAAATCATGATGCTGAATTAGGTGGTGATTGGGCTGCTCTTAGAGCCACCGATGCAGGTCAAGTGGGTGGTGCGAAGCCCGATGATCTGATTACTGCCTTACCTGGTAGAATAATTGAATTGATGAAGGCAATGATGCCTGCGGTGCGAGTAAATTGGGATAAGCTGGCCGCATGCAAGCAGAAGAAAGACAAAAGCCTTTCAGATTTCTTCACTTGTTTTGAAGAGACGTTTATTGACCATAGTGGTCAGGATCTGAGTGTAGAGGGTGGTCAGCGATTGTTTGTGGATAAATTTGTATATAATTTGCTTCCCGAATTATCGAATAAATTAAAGAGTTCTGAAAGTGCATAGGCTGTTTCTTCCCCTGCTAAAATATTGGCTACTGCACAGTATTATGAGAATAGAGATAAGGAGGAGAAAGAGAAACAAGAGAAGAGAAATTAAGATCAGAAAACGAAGGTTCTTTTGCAGCAGGCTTATCCTCCACGTCCTGCACAGTTTCAGTTTTCTCAACCTCCACAGTTTCAGAAGGTGTTCCAGAAGCCTGAGTCTTTTGTACCGCGATCTTTGGTAGGTCCTAATCAATGTGCGTACTGTAAGGAAGAACGACATTTTAAGAATAGTTGTCCGGTTTTATTACAGCGTAATAATGGAACATCTACTCCACGAGATCGTGGTAATTTTCAGTCAGGATCTAGAGGTAGAGGACGAGGTGTGTCCTCTCAAGAGTAGCGTTCTTTTCTTCCTTCTGCTAAGAACTTCTTTGATCAGCAGAGAGTTCAGTCTGCGCAGTATTATAATGATGATTATCGTGTTGAAGATAGGATTGAAGATTTCCATACTGAATAGGACAGCCAAGGACGAAGCAAGGGAGTTGTGTCGATTCCAGTAGATCAAAAAGGCCCGTATGTTACTGTCAATGCTATGGGTGTTTCAGAGCCGTTTCTTTTGGATACTGGTGCGATGAGAAGTTCTATTATTCATTCTAAACTCCCTGGGGCACCTTAGTCTGGCTTAATAAATACTTCTGTAGGATTTTCTGGCGCCCCAGTTCGTACTCCAGTTTCTTGTCCTTTGCCTGTTTCGATTCGTCCCTATGAATTGGATGCTTCACTAATTCTGACAACTGGTTGTGGTGAAAATTTGTTGGGTCTGGATTTGTTGAAAAGGCTACATGCCACATTGTATTGCTCCCCTTCTGGTTTGCATCTTACATTAGGGAAGAAATCGACATCTTCTGTGTATTTATCCCGAGATCAATTTCCACCTGAGTTGCTCTCTCTTCCTAAAAGTCTTTGGGCTACGGGTCCAAATGATGTGGGTCGTCTTGCGATCCCACAGTATGTTGTCACAGTCAAAGAAGTAGTTAGAATGCCACGCATTCCCCAGTACCGTATTTCTAGCAATGGTGAGAGAGCGCTTTTGGCTATTGTTGATGACTTTATTCAGAAGGGCGTGGTCGAAGAAACAAGAGGCAATGTTTGTAATAGTCCTGTTCTCCCAATTCTTAAGAGAACTGATCCTTCACAGCCCCCTGTTTATCAATTTGTTATTGACCTTAGGGAAGTCAATAAAATTGTTGTGCCACAGTTTCCTGTTGTTCCGGACATTACAGCCTTATTGACGATGATTCCTGCTTCGGCAGCTTGGTTTTCACTGATAGACCTCAAGAATGATTTCTTTAGTATTCCTATTGCTGAAGAAAATAGGGATATTTTTGGTTTCTCTCTAGGTGGCCGAAGTTTCTAATTCAAAAGAGCACCTCAAGGTTATTGTGAAAGTCCCTCCATCTATAGCAAGGCTCTTAAGTCACAACTTGATGCTTTTTCCTTGCCTCCAGGTGCTACACTCATTCAGTATGTGGATGATTTGTTGGTGGCTGCTGATACGGAGGACGTGTGTAAGAGGGTGACTGTTGCATTGTTGCATCATTTGTCTGCTCTAAATCATAAGGTGTCACCCTCTAAGTTGCAATATGCTTGTCGAAGGAGGGACGGCGACTGACTCCAAAACGTATTCAGACTATTTCTCAGATGTCTGTACCTACTACGCAGAGAGAAGTGCGTGCCTTTTTGGCTATCACTTCCTACTGTAGACAATGAATTCCTAATTTTTCACTTTTTGCTAAACCATTGTTTGCACTTACGTTGAAAGATACGCCCCATCCGCTCCCTTGGGCGGATGAATGTCAGAAAAGTTTTGTTGACCTACGTACTGCTCTGTGTTCTGCTCCGGTGTTGGGTACCCCAGATTGTAGCAAGTCCTTTACGCTGTGCGTTCACGAGAGAGAGGGTTGCGAATTGTCAGTCTTGACACAGCAATTTGGAGATAAGCAGAGGCCATGAGCCTATTTCTCAGCTACATTAAACCTAGTAGCTAAAGCTTTGCCCAGTTGTCTCAGAGCTACAGCAGCTGCGGCGATTTCTATCAGACAGTCTGCTGGATTAGTGTTATATAACACACTCATTGTTATGGTTCCACATGCAGTGGATACCCTGTTGAATAGAACACAGCATCTCACGAGTGCTCATTTGTCTGGATACGAGCTGACACTCTTAGCGAGTCATGTGCATATCAAAAGATGTAATACATTAAATCCAGCTACACTTTTGCCACTCCCAGATGAGAAAGACGTCCAGAAAAAACGTGATTGTTTTCTTCGTACGGAAGAAGAAACGTAGGGTAGGATTGATTTGAAGGATACTCCGCTCAAGGACCCGGATGGAATACTATGGGTGGACGGTTCTTTTTTCAAGCTTCCAAATGGGGAAACTACTTCTGCCTATGCTGTCACCACATTATGCACAATTGTTGAAACGGCACGTGTCGGACATAATTCAGCCCAAGCAGCTGAATTAATAGCCTTGACTAGAGCGTGTGTGTTGTCAAAGGGAAAGAGAGTGAATGTGTACACTGATAGCCAGTATGCTTTTGGTGTTGCACATAGTTTCGGTAGATTATGGAGGGAGAGAGGATTCTTTACCACTCACGGGACAAAGATTCAGCATGGTCAGTTGGTGGCTGATCTTCTTGAGTCACTTACTTTACCTGCACAGATAGCGATCAAAAAGTGCAGTGCACATAAGAAAGTTATAGATGATGTTGGTCGTGGAAATGCAATTGCAGATGAGGTAGGAAAAACTACAGCTAGAGACACTACTAGCTGAATATATGTGGCAGGTCCTGTGAATTGGGTTAGGGAAATTGGAATGTGTGAAGACACGATTGAGAGTGTGAAAACGATTCAGGGAGAGGCTACTGAGAAGGAATTGAGTATGTGGAAAGAAAGTACGGGAATGTTAGATTCGATGGGTTGTTGGATGAAGTTGTCAGAACATCAGCGATGTTTATTACCGGATGCTTACGTGTTGCCGGTTGTGACTAGGCCCATGGTCCAGCTCACATTAGTGCGAAAGGCATATGTAAGGTTTTGGCTGGTGTGGCAGAATGAAGGAATTCAAAAATGTGCAGAGAATGTCGTTAAGCATTGCATTGTTTGTTTAATGCAAAACCCAGGGAAGGGTACCCCAACTCCGGCTGGTCATTTTGCTCCCCCGTCTTATCCTTTTGCGGTGTTGCAGATCGATTACATTCACATGGATTGATGCTACAACCTCAAGTATGTTCTGGTGGTGGTATGTGCCTTTTCCCGTTGGATAGAGGCCTACCCCTTGAAAGATAACACTGCTTTGTCCACTGCTAAGGTGCTACTTAAAGAGTTCTTTCCCAGATTTGGTTTGCCTCGAATCGTTTGGAGTGACAATGGATGCAAATTTGAGGGTCAAATAATGCAAAAAGTTTGTTCTGGTCATGGTATCAGACAGAAGTTCCATGCGGCAAACCATCCACAGTCAGCGGGTTTGGTTGAGTGTTATAATAGTACACTCAAGCTTAAAGTAGCTAACATTCAAGCTAGCACAGGTCTTGCCTGGCCTGACACCTTGCCCCTAGCTCTTTTGTCAACCAGAACTACTGTGCACTCTCGTATGGGACTTAGCCCATATGAAGTGGTATTCGGACGCCCATCTAATGTTTGGGGTGTCCCTCGTCCCAGGAAATACTCAGACATACAATATCCTTTGTTAATTGACTACTTGCATGACTTGACTGCTAAACTGAGTGTTGTTCGCCAACAGGTACAAAGTGCTTTGCCAGAGGCTTCCACAGACCCAGGTCACATCATCTTGCCCGGCGACTGGGTATGCGTCAAGAATTTTCAGTGGACTAAGAACTTGTAGCCTCGTTGATCAGCGCCTAGACAAGTTCTGCTTGTCACTCGCACAGCTGTGAAAGTGGTTGGCAAGAAAAATTGGGTTCATGGCATGCACTGTGTTGGACCCGGCCCTTTGGGCAGGTTCACCCGAGACTTTCCTAGCCTGTTTCAGGAACCTGGTGGTGGTGATTTTAGGCCTCTGCGCACTTTTTCACTGTGGTACAGTGTAAAGTGCTTGAGCTCTCTGTGTATGTGTGGTGAGTGACCTGCCCTCCACTAGGAATGAATGGGGAATATGTATGCCCATGGTAGTTCCTGATGTGTGGGGAGTGCAGGGGTGAGTTTGATATGTGCGAACTCGTGAGATTGAATGCTGCGTAATGGTATATGCGGCATGAGTGTGTTTAGTCTAGAAGTGCCACTTTAAGAAGTTGGCATATTTGCGTAATTTGTGTCTGGTGTGAGGGTGACAGGGGCTGGAGAGCCCAGGAGGTTGTCTGAGTCAGCCCATGGATGAAAGGCAGCATCTGCTGCCAGGGAAGTGGAAGGAGATGGCACCTGATAGTGAAGGGCTGTGCCTGCCTGCCACAATGCTGGCTCCACCCCCCGCTGGGCGACTGTCACCTCTGTCCCTGATACTGACAGGACTTCCCTATAACCAGTTCTTGCTGGTTCTCACACTGCCTACACAAAGACTTCAAAGACTTTTCTGTGTATAAGAAGGGGCTGTGTCCCCTTCCAATTTGTTCTTGTTTCTGACTTGAATCTACCAGGGGCGGGCGCTGCCCAGCCCCTGGATGCCTGGATTAACTGGATGAGCCTGGGGCTGACTTTTGTCCTGGACTTTTGCTGGACCTCTGCCCTGCTGAGGGCACCTGGGAGCGCTGGGCTTGATGTCTAGCGCTTGGGGAGCGCTTTGTCTTTCCCTAGCGCTGGGAGCGCTCTGTGCCTGACCCCTGGCACTTGGAAGCGCTTTATTTTTGCTTATTGCGCTGGAGAGCGCTTTTGTGGTCAAGCCGGTGCCCACCCGGAATTTGCGGAATTTGCAGTGTTCCTTTGATCGGGGAGTGCCCACCTCGCTTTATGTTTGGCTCTGGCGGCTGCCCACGCCGCATTTGCCCCGCGGCCTGGCCGCTATCCTTGGCTGTTAATTTATCACGAGGGAGCCCACTCCTCGGATAGGGATTCCCCGCCTTTGACGGGCCGCCGCGCTGCCCGCGGCGACCCGGAAGTGCTTGGCCCGGCTGGCCAATCACAGCGCGGCCGGCCGGAAGTCCCACCCCCCGCAGCCTGGGTGCCGAGAGATGGCAGCCGCGAGGCGAAGGGAGCCCCGAGAGAAGACCGGGTGAAGCGTGGCCTGTTGCTGGGGCTCCCGTTGCTGAGGGAGCCCCGGAAGAGAGAGAGAAGTCCGGTGCCAGGCTCCCAAAATGGAGGGTGAGCCCCGCAGCCGGCGAGAGTGAGCCGCCGCCCGGAGGAGCCCCGCACAAGAGCCCGGTGAGTATGTATATGTATGTATGTATGTATAAATTGTTTTGTAACGCGCACTGTTACTTGGGAGTATCCTGGCGCGATGAGAAGGAGCAAAGGAGAACATACAAGGATCAACTTATGCCGCACTTCTAAACAGATGGGTTTTTGAATTTTTCTTGAACTGGGCTACACATTGAGTGGAACACAGATGAAAAGGAAGGGCGTTCCAAGCTCGAGCCACTACTACTGCAATGGATTGGCCACCTAGCCTGGTTCGCTTGAACCGGGGAAGGGTCATTTTAAACAGTGAAGATGACCTAAGTACTCTTGTGGTGGCATAGAGAGTAAATCTCTTCTTCAGATAGGCCGGACCTTGGTCGTGAGCGGCTCTAAATGAGAGCACTAGAGCTTTGAAAAGAATGCGTTGTGGTACGGGGAGCCAGTGAAGGCTAGACATATGAGACCAAACTCTCTTCCATCTCGGAACATTAAAAAGGAGACGGACAATGGCGTTCTGAATAACCAGCAAACGCTTAACCAGGTAAGCAGGAATGCCGCTGAACAGGGCGTTCGCATAGTCCAGCCTTGCTAAAATGAGTGCTCGAGCAACAGTCTCCCTAGCCTCTCTAGGAAGCAGTGGAAAACATTTTCTGAGCATTCTTAAAGTAGCAAAGCATGTCCCGGTTAGTTTCTTTATATGGTCCTCAAATCTTAGATCCTCTCCAAACCAGATCCCAAGATTTTTCGCAGGGCCACCCATCACCTTAGGGCAGGGAATATTCGGGGGCCACAATGAGTTCTTAAAACTGAGGGGGAAGGAACCATAAAAGAGAACCTCCGATTTATCCTCGTTACATTTTAACTGAGCCAAGGTTAGCCAGCAAAAAACTGAAGATAGGCAGAGCTGGACCGTTGCTGTGTCCAGATGATCGTCTGGCCAGGTAAACAGTAGCTGCGTATCATCAGCATACCCTATAATCTTAGCCCCATACCGTTCCGCTATATAAACCAGGGGAGTGATGTAGATATTGAACAGTAGGGGACTTAGAGTAGACCCCTGTGGAACTCCAGTAAGGAGTGGTTTGGGCTCAGAGGCAAAAGTTGGCATCCAGACCTGTTGTGTCCTGCCAGAGAGAAACGAGGACAGCCAGGCCAGGACATTGCCGCCAATGCCAATTGTGGATAGCCTGGTGGTGAGGAGCGCATGGGGGACGATGTCGAAGGCGGCAGAGAGATCCAATAAAATCAGGACCGCTCTGCCGCCCCCATCCAGACACTCCCGGATCGACTCCGTCATCTCTACCAGTGCCTTCTCCGTGCTATACTGGGCTGGGAGCAGAGCATTTGAGGTCTCTACGAAACTTTCCAACTGGCGTAAGACTACTTTCTCGCATATTTTAGCCAATGCAGGCAAAAGGGAAATGGGCCGGTAGTTTCCGGGAACAGTAGCATCAAGGCCTGGTTTCTTCAGAAGCGGCAGTAGCTTTGCCTGCTTCCATTTGACAGGGACCTCAGTCGACGAGAGAGAAAGATTCACTATCTGGGTGACATCCCCACAGACAATATTGGCCACCTCCGAAAGTACCTGGGCAGGGAAGGGATCGGAGGGAGAGCCCGATTTAAGGGACTGAAGAAGAGGCAAGATATCACACTCTGCCACCAGCGAGAAGTTAGTGAGCTGCTGAGTATCAGAATGGTATGGCCTGATAGAGGGGCCATTCCCTAAACTATCAGCCGGTAACGCAGAGAGCAGGTCCTGCTGAATCTTTGCTATTTTCTCGATGAAGAAGTTAGACAGAACTTCGCACCATTCCGCAGAAGATGGGAGTATGGTGGTTTCTGCAGCTGGGGGATACGAAACTTTTAACAATAGAAAAAATGTCTCTGCTGTTATTATTCGCTTTAGCGATTCTCCCCGCATAGTAGATCCCTTTGGCAGTTTTAATAGCGGCATAATAGTTTTTTTGGGCTGTGCGCAGGGTGGCCTTTGCGTCAGAACTATACCCACGCCTCCAAACTAGCTCTAACTTTTTACAACCCAATTTTAACTCCCTCAGCTCAAGCGAGAACCAAGGTTGAGAGGGCTGTGTCGAAACCTAGGTACAGTAGCGTGTTCAGTGGACGCATTCGCCGCCTGCAGCACCCTCCCATTAAAATCATCGACTGCTTTGTTCATCTCAGGGGTAGGTTTCAGATACGTTTTTAATAGCTTTTGGCCAAACACAGCCAGGTTGATTTTCTGTGAGTGACTAACGGGCAGTGCCAGGGCTGATCTGCCTACGTTTTCCACCTCCCATGAGAATCTGACGAGATCATGATCCGACCAAGTGACCTTTTCTACACCTAGCCCCTTGATGGGAAAATTGGAGCTCACTAAGTCTAAGAGATGATCTCCGACATGAGTCGGAGACATCACCCATTGTTTGAGCTGTGACAAATCCAAAACTTCCCCCAATCGGCGCGTTTCCAAAGAATCAGTGTCATCTACGTGAATGTTGAAATCACCGACCAGAAGGAATTAGGGATAGCTCAGGGCCCGCGGCACTATACATTCCTCCAGAGTCTCAATAAAGTGGCTGGCATGACCTGGGGGCCTATAGATCAAAGACCCTTCCAGAGTGAAGTGGGGATTAATAATGAGGGAAAAATGAAGAACTTCACCCTCCACCTCTGCCGCTAATTGCTCATGGGTAAAGTGCCACTCTTCCTTAAAAATCACTGCTAGACCCCCCTCTACCTAGAGGTCTATCCGCTCTAACAATCTTAAAGCCTCTAGGAACAGCAAGTTCAATGGACAGAGCACACGAATCAGTGAGCCACGTCTCTGTGATGAAAAGGAGCTCAAGCTGGCCATCCGCCAGTACATCAAAGATGTCATCTGCGTGTTTCACCATAGATCTGGCATTGATTAGGCTGGCCCTAATTGTTGTGTGGCCTGTACCAGCGACTAAGCGCGGGGACAAGGAAGGCTGGGGGAGAAAGCCGCAACTTGGGCACACCGCCATGACACACTCTGGTCCCACCCGCAAACAGCCACTTTTAACAGCGGGGGGAAACAGCTTCAGAAGATCGCCGCAAGAGTAAGTAATCCTGTGGGGCCCGGGTCAACCTTGAGAAAGAAGGGCAGAGTGGCAGGCCCTGGGCCCGTCCGTGGTACCGACGGGCACAGACGGGCCCTCCTTTGGCGCTCCTTCGGTGCGATGACGGCGCGCCCGCTGCGCAAGACCGCTGCGCGTTCTAGGAGGAGTAGGAAGGGCTGGGGGGACTCCGTGCAGCCGCTGATGGTGCCGATTGAGGCACAGAGTCAGGGCGGCCCCGATTGGCAGCGGGCATTTTATGATTTTGAGTCCCCCGAGTGGGACTCCAACGGAGTTGGGTGATTGAGAGGCTCCAACGATGGGGCAGAATTGTGTAGAGAGCCTGTGGGGCTCAGAGGGCCATTTTTGTGTTTAGAGCCACGGAGGCTCTAGGGGACATACACGATTTACGAGCCCATCGAGGCTCGAGGGCCATATTAGATAGAGGGGGGCGTCGGGGCACATTGCCGGTGCCCGCGCTTTCCTGCCTGCGAGGAATGTGTTTTGTAGAGCCTGTGAGGCTCCCACAGTGGGTGCAGTTTGCGCCCAAGGGTCAGTGAGGACCCTGTTGCAGTTTCTTATCATGATCTCCAACACTTTCAGGAGGCGTTCCTGCGCAGGAACGCCCCCCCCTGCGCAGGAACGCCTCCTTATGGCGCAGTGCTTTACAACGTGATGCATCTCCTAGATGTGTCACGTTGTAAATAGGGCGCATTGTTTGCGCCGCAGTTGCCTCAAATAAAGTGACGCAATTGCGGCGCAAAGAGGCGCAACAGCCTCATAAATCTGCCCCATAATGGGTAACATTCCATCCCTCATAAGCTCTCTTCTCATCTAATGGAATCTTGTTCTTCTCTACGATCTTAGCCATCACCACTATACCCTTAATCAAAGAGCTGTGGCTAAAATCCAATACATTTCCAAAAGTTTTAACTGAACTTCTAAGGCTGTTGTAGTATGCGGCCGAAAACATAGGCAGGTAGGCCCAAGCTGAACCCTCATATGAAAAAGGAAGAACCAGATATGGCATTCCCTTATGTGTATTGTGTGGCATAAGTCCGCACACCCAACAATCAGTCATATTAATAGCCAACTGATGCTGGTGTAACAGCTGGACACACGTATTGTTCATATATTCGGCTCTCCTTATCTGCTCATGCGAAGGTAGAGTATGCATTTTATGTGAAAGGACAGAAAGATGAGTAGGCAAAGAAGTCGTAGAATTAACAACATTTTTCTACTGCAGAACATGTACTATTCAACCTGTGCAAGCTAATAAAATATACAAAAGCATAAAAACACTAAAGTTACGCCAAAACGACTACGTAATAATTTACAATACTTCGAACTCATTTCATGATTCCTATTTTCCCTACCTACAATTATTGTACCATCCATCTTTATCTAAAAAAAATGTCGCTCACGGCAATCTTCCTCAATCACTCAGCTACTCACTTCTGTATATCCTGAGGCACTAGCCACTTACTAAAAGAACAAAAACCAGGTTACAGTCTGAGTCTCCTACCGTGACCCTGCGACGGAGACGGATGGCACATCTAATACTAAATATCACGTAAGAAACAAGGGGGAAAAAGATCAAAAAGAAATGTCTTTGTGTAAAAAGGAAAATGAAAATGTCGAAGTGTTCAATTCTTCTGGCCAACTTTCGACCTCAGATTGTAGCGTGTTTTGCTCGGCACAGTCTGGTCCTTAAATAAAGTGTCTGTATTGGTAGTGTCTATTTGAAGATGCGCAGGCACAGCGGCTTCAAGAATGTCGTCATCAACTTTCTCAGACTGGGTTCCATAAATTTGAGCATCACCGAAAAAGGCACAAAACAAAGAATCGCTGCAGATTTGGATTCTCTTATGCCACCGCAGATCCACTGATCAAAGGGTAATGGCAGAGGCACTTTCTTACAGTGTGTTAGAACTGGCTATTTCTGGTAGGCTAAGGCTGACGCCAAAGCCAGGCAGAAACCACCATTCTAGTCAGGGCAAGGAAGTCACATGCCAAGATAACCCCTGCTCACCCCCTTGGTAGCTTGGCACGAGCAGGAAGGCTAAACTCGGAGGCAATGTGTAAAGCATTTGCGCCAGCACACAACAGCAACAACATACTAGGCACACCACAAAAGGAACTCCACACAAGGTTATTATAAAATAACTTTTGTATTGTAAAAACACATCAGATAGGATCACACAATATACATGGTGCCAACTGGCACGGGCAATATTCACAAGGGATTATTTACAAGACAGGGCCACTTTCATAATCAACACTTTTTAGTCATAGAAATACTGCCAGAAATTAGAATAACAGAATATAAAATCACTGTAGCACACAGTAACAGTTATAAATCACATCCAGTAACTACTGGGAACAGGTAAGTACCACCTACGCAACCCTAAACACCTTAGGAGAATGTCACGCTGGGAACCAGGATCTTACTAGGACCACCTGTACTAAAAAGAACAACCACCTAAGTATCACACAGCATTTAGGGGTCTAGGAAAGAACACATTACCCATGATGCATAAATATACATTCAGAGGAGTAGTAAAGAGGACCACATGATGCATAAACCTACACATTCAGCGGTGTTAAGAATAAGGCACATGATGCATCACAAACACATTCAGAGGGGCAGCGCTAGGAGGCTCATGACGCCTAAAACATTCAGAGGTGCAGCGCAGGAAAGAAAGACACATGATGCCTAGAAATACATTCAGAGGTGCACAACAACTCAATAGCGCAAAAACACACAGTAGGCAGTTACCATCCTAGACATAGCAGATAACCACATTGCGCACAACTTACATAATCCACTACCTGTGGCAGTCCCTAGGCCAACTGGCTTTGTTGGGGCTAAGACGCCCTGAGTCTCAATGTCAGAGTGCGCTGCCATGCAGCGCCAGTCTCAAGAAAAGAAAGCCTAAACGTAGCAGCTGGCACTAAGTGCTGCGCAGCTGTGAAGGCTTGGCACCACTGTGCCCTCTCTGTCCCACGCATGGACTCTCTCCTGAAATTGGGCCTAAACGGTGCAGCTGTCCACTAATTGCTGGGCAGCTGGAGATCATGATAAGAAACTGCGACAGGGTCCTCACTGACCCTTGGGCGCAAACTGCACCCACTGTGGGAGCCTCACAGGCTCTACAAAACACATTCCTCGCAGGCAGGAGAGGGCGGGCACCGGCAATGTGCCCCGACGCCCCCTCTATCTAATATGGCCCTCGAGCCTCGCTGGGCTCGTAAATCGTGTATGTCCCCTAGAGCCTCCGTGGCTCTAAACACAAAAATGGCCCTCTGAGCCCCACAGGCTCTCTACACAATTCTGCCCCGTCGTTGGAGCCTCTCAGGGCTCGTAGGAAAATCACCCAACTCCGTTGGAGTCCCTCTCGGGGGACTCAAAATCATAAAATGCCCGCTGTGATTGGCCGGCTGGTCCAAGGCACTCGTAGGCGGGGAATCACTATCCGAGGAGTGGGCTCCCTCGTGAAAAATTAACAGCCAATGATAGCGGCCAGGCCGCGCGGAAAATGCGGCGTGGGCAGCCGCCAGAGCCAACCATAAAGCGAGGTGGGCACTCGCCGATCAAAGGAACACAGCAAATTCCGCAAATTCCGGGTGGGCACCGGCTTGACCACAAAAGCGCTCTCCAGCGCAATAAGCAAAAATAAAGCACTTCCAAGCGCCAGGGGTCAGGCACAGAGCGCTCCCAGCGCTAGGGAAAGACAAAGCGTCCCCAAGCGCTAGACATCAATCCCAGCGCTCCCAGGAGCCCTCAGCAGGGCAGAGGTCCAGCAAAAGTTCAGGACAAAGGTCAGCCCCAGGCTCCTCCAGTTAATCCATGCATCCAGGGGCTGGGCAGCGCCCGCCCCTGGTAGATTCAAGTCAGAAACAAGAAAAAATTGGAAGGGGACACAGCCCCTTCTTATACACAGAAAAGGCTTTGAAGTCTTTGTGTAGGCAGTGTGAGAACCAGCTAGAACTGGTTATAGGGAAGTCCTGTCAGTATCAGGGACAGAGGTGACAGTCGCCCAGCGGGGGGTGGAGCCAGCCTTGTGGGAGGCAGGCACAGCCCTTCACTATCAGGTGCCATCTCCTCCCACTTCCCTGGCAGCAGATGCTGCCTTTCATCCATGGGCTGACTCAGGCAACCTCCTGGGCTCTCCAGCCCCTGTCACCCTCAAACCAGACAGTCAATCCACAAGCAGGCCCAGGCACTCCTTGTTGGAACTAGGTAGCCTGGCCTAGGGCAAGACTAGCATATCAGAGGCACAGTGTAAAGGTTGCAGACCACCCAAAAGTAATTCCACGCAATAGCACTCAAAAAGAAAACACTACACCAAAAATGTGTGAAAATACGTACTGCTTTATATAAAAATAATATACTCTTTGTTGTCAGAAGTTTACAGTTTAGGACCTTACAGGAAAGTCTAGCATCAGAAATTGTTCTTCTTAAACTACCAGCAACTGTCAACTTGTCTTTAAAGCAGTTACTATATTCTTGAACTCTTCTCACACTTCCACACTCAGTATATACTGTACTTTAGGATCAGCAATTACTTTTGAAACTGCTAAGCAATTTATCAATTGAATTCTAAGGTGCATTACATTTGCCAGGTAATCAATAATGACTCTTTCAATTATATCACATCACCACAATAAGCAGGATTAACAGTATACCTCATTAAGCACTGTACTTGTTTAACCTTTTGTAATTATGACTTCCTATGACTTTCCAAAGAGGCAATACCAGCACTTTACTTTAAATCAGATTCTAGCATTCCAGATTTGCAGATGTAGTCCCCTCTGCCACATTTGAACCTTAACTCACTACCCAACTTAATTCACAGAAGAATTAATTAGCCTCCCTCTCCCCAAACTCTTGGCAGTGGAATTATCTACTATGACTTTCATCAGCATTATTTTGAATCAGTTTAGCAGTGTACATTTGCTAGTTCTCTCCACCTTCAATGTCAGATTTCCACTGTTACTTCTTAAGATCAGAGGGACACTCCCCAGCACCAGCCTGGTCCAATCAGTCGGTTGCCTCTGCTCTTCTAAGAGACACCTCTCCTCTGGTAAATTCTCCCCCTCCCTTCTCAACCCTCCTTACTTCGTTTGGTGTGAATGGGGGGTCCGGGCCCTCTAATCCGGGTCTCCGCCGATGTCAGGAGACAGGCCGAAGCTTCAGATTACTTTCAATTGACCCCGGGGCCTCTCGACCTCCCGCCTCGCTAATGTGGAGGCAAGGGATCAAATCGCCCGGTTTCCGCCGCTCTGGCAGCAGTACTCGCCACCAATGGACCGCCCCGCTTCCCTTCTCCACAGCGGAGCAGGGGGGGTCCTCGCTGCAGTCGGTATCCGGCGGCTGCTCCTCTTGGTTTTCCCTCGCCGTCGGTTGTCTGAGGTTCTCCTCACCTTGGCAGGGCGCAACACGCATGCGCGGGGAAATAGCGTCCCGCTTCCTGAGCCTGCTCCACCGCTTGGCGTCGGTAGTGGCTCTGCAGTGGGCCTGCTCGACCCTAGGCCCTTCCTGGGGATCAGTGCCTCCAACGCGTTTGCGCAGCAGTGCTGGCCACGGTCCCTGCCTCCTCTCACAACTGGACAGCGCCGACTCAGGAGCGCACACGAGACCCCAGGGGATCCGGCCCACGAAGAAACAAGGCAGCAGCGGAAAGGCAGCAAACCCCCTCACTCCACCGGGCAGGACCAGACACCGGTAAGGGGTAGGGACAGGGATCACCGCTTCAGGCAGGACAAGTCCCTGCGTCCACCACACAGAGAGGGGGCAGAGCTGGCTTAACACTTGTGGATCTCCCAGCCCCTCGTATTCTAGGCAGTTCTGCTAGTACTCCATACTGGACAGGGACAAGTGAAATAATAGAGGGGGGGACCCAGATCAGTTCACAGCGCAGGGCCACTTGCAGCTCCTCTGCCCACTGGGATTAACCCCTTCACTTGACTGGAGACACCTTGCTGTCCAGGGTCAGCAGGATGAAACTAACATGGCTAGGACAACAGGCCTGGGGGAAAAATACCTAGACAGAGGGCAACCCTTGTAGAGTAAACCACCCTTCAGGATCCTACCCCTACCAGACCTCAACCTTCACTCCTGCTGTTCCTCACTGACAGACAAAATGGCTGCCCAGCATTCCGCCTTATATAGGCTGCCCTCTCAGTGGTCCAGAATGGACCAGAAGGTTCTAGAATGCCCTATTCTAGGCTATGGCTAAGTTCTGTGTGTGACAGTTGGGGCAGTTGGCGGCCACCATTTTAGGTGGTGCCAACTTTCCTGTCAGAACAGGCATCTGGGCCTGAGGTAAAAGATTATGAGGGGAAGAAAGAACACCTATCCCCCTGGCCAATACCTACAAAAAGTCAGTAGACACAAAAATTACTAAGGGTATGAGGGGCAAAAAGGGGACAAAATAAATAAAAATTAGGAGGGACTTCGCCAAGAAGCCAGACAGGTCTAACACGCGTCCCCCCCAGCTGAAAGTGGGGAGAACTTCCCAACCCCTTGGGAGTCCTCATCACTAAGGCGGAAATACCTGGAGAGACCGTCTGCATTGGCGTGGTCCACTCCAGGCCGATGTTCCACCCGTAAGTCCATTCCCTGTAGGGAGATGGACCACCTCAACAACTTGGGATTTTCCCCCTTCATTTGCATCAGCCAACGAAGGGGTCGGTGGTCAGTCTGAACCAGGAAGTGCGAGCCAAAAAGGTATGGCCGCAGCTTCTTCAGAGCCCACACCACCGCAAAAGCTTCCCTCTCAATGGCACTCCACTTCTGTTCCCGGGGAAGCAGTCTCCTGGATAAGAAGACTACGGGTTGATCCAGGCCCTCTTCATTCAGTTGCGATAACACTGCCCCAATGCCATGTTCTGATGCATCTGTTTGGACAATGAACTCCTTGGAGAAGTCTGGGGCCCTCAGGACCGGTGCCGCACACATTGCCTGTTTCAACTTTTCAAAGGCTTGCTGACAAGCCTTTGTCCAAACTACCCGTCGAGGTTGTTTCTTGGAGGTGAGCTCTGTGAGGGGCGCTACAATAGTGCCATACCCCTTCACAAAGCGACGGTAGTATCCTGTGAGGCCCAGGAAAGCTCGGACCTCAGTCTGTGTCTTGGGGGGTTCCCAGGCCATGATTGCCTTAATCTTCGCCTGCAGGGGCTGCACAGTCCCCCTACCCACCAAGTGTCCAAGGTACACAACCGACCCCTGCCCGATCTGGCATTTGCTGGCTTTGATGGTCAATCCAGCTTGTCTCAGGGCCTGGAGAACGGCCTGCAAATGCTGCAGATGGTCCTCCCAACTGCTACTGAAGACAGCAATGTCATCCAAGTAAGCAGCAGAGAAACTCTCCATTCCAGAGAGGACCTGGTTCTTCAGCCGCTGAAATGTGGCAGGGGCGTTCTTGAGCCCAAAGGGCATCACACAGAACTGGTAGTGTCCCTCAGGCGTGGAGAAGGCTGACCTTTCCCTCGCTCCATCTGTCAAGGAGATCTGCCAGTACCCTGAAGTGAGGTCAAAGGTACTCAGATATTGGGCAGCTCCTAGCCGGTCAATCAATTCATCCGCCCTAGGGATCGGATGAGCATCAGTCCTTGTCACTGAATTCAGTCCTCGGTAATCCACACAGAACCTCAGTTCAGGTGTGGTGCCTGGAGGTGCGGCTTTTGGCACGAGCACCACCGGACTGGACCAAGGGCTGTTGGAAGGTTCAATTACTCCCAGCTCTAGCATCTTGGCAACTTCTCCATGGATGCTAGCCTTCACCTTGTCAGACAGCCGGTAGGTCTTGGACTTCACTGGTGGGCTGTCTCCTGTGTCCACATCATGGGTACACAGGTGGGTCCTTCCCGGGACAAGGGAGAACAACGAAGAGTACTGCTCCAGGATCTGGCGGCAGTCCTCCCGTTGCTCAGGAGTTAGAGTAGGAGAGAGAATCACTCCCTCCACTGACCCATCCTTCTCTTGGGACGAAAAGAGATCTGGGAGAGGTTCGCTTTCCGCTTCCTCTTCCCCGTCAGTCACCATCATTAGCATGACTTCGGGCCTCTCATGGTGGGGCTTGAGTCGGTTGGCATGCAGCACCCGTAGGGGCTGTCGAGGGGTCTTAAGGTCCACCAGGTATGTGGCCTTACCCTTCTTCTCCAACACCTCAAAGGGGCCTGTCCAGCGATCCTGGAGGGCACTAAGCTCTCCAGGCTCCATCACCCACACTTTCTGTCCAGGCTCCAATTCCACCTGGTGAGCATTGTGGTCATACCACTCCTTCATGACTGCCTGGCTGGCCTCCAAGTTGTCAGAAGCTTGCTTCCACAACTTCGCCATTTGGCTCCTGAAGGCCAGCATGTAGCTCACCACATCCTGGGGGGGTTTCCTGGGAGATTTCTCCCAACCATCCTTCACCAGGCTGAGAGGACCGCGTACAGGGTGCCCATACAGAAGCTCAAAGGGGCTGAAGCCCACTCCCTTCTGGGGCACTTCCCTGTAGGACAGGGTAGGAGGACATCCCATTTCCTCCGCAGGCTCTTGGGCAGACTTCTGATCATGCCCTTCAAGGTCTTATTAAACCTCTCAACCAGTCCATTCGACTGGGGGTGATAAGGAGTGGTGAACCGGTAGGTCACTCCACACTCCTTCCACATTGCCCGCATGTAAGCTGACAGGAAGTTGGTCCCCCTGTCGGACACAACTTCCTTGGGAAATCCCACTCGGGTAAAGATTCCCATTAGGGCTCTTGCCACTACAGGTGCAGTGACTGTCCTCAGAGGTATTGCCTCTGGGTACCGTGTGGCATGGTCCACCAGTACCAGGATAAACCTGTGACCAGCTGCTGTTGGTGGATCCAAAGGCCCTACAATGTCGATGCCCACCCTCTCAAAGGGGGTGCTAACGACTGGAAGTGGTTCCAGGGGAGCTTTTAGCTTCACCCCTGTTTTCCCACTGGCCTGGCAGGTTACACATGTCCTACAGTATGTGTTGGACGCCACTTTCATCTGAGGCCAGTAAAAGTGGAGGACAAGCCGTGCAAAGGGCTTATCCTGGCCTAAGTGTCCTGCCAGGGGTATGGCATGAGCCAATTCCAGAAGAAAGGCTCGGTACTGTGGCGGGACTACCAAGGCCCTCGATGAACCAGGCGAGGGTACCTTGGGTTCACTGTAGAGGAGTCCATCCTCCCAGTAAATATGGTAATGTCCCGTAACATCACCTGCTGCTTGGGCTTCAGCCTGTCGCCTCAGTCCCTCAAGGGTGGGGCACTCCCTCTGCCCCTTACAGAATTCCTCTCTGGTAGGACCTCCCTCCACATGCCACTCCGCAGGGATGGGTAAATCCACCAGAGAGTCTACTTCCCCCTCCACGGACTCCTGGTTCACCACCGCAGGTGGCCGATCTGTCTCATGGGGTGTGGAAGCCGGAGCAGGCTTTCTCTGTCTCCGGGTCTGTCCCTTCTTAGCAGCAGGTTGGGCCATTGTTCCAGGCTCCAACCCAGGCGAACTCCCTCTCCGGGCAGTCGCAGACCGTGTGCTGACACAGGCCCAGTCAGGTGTACCCAGCATCGCAGAATGCGTCCGGTATTCCACCTCTCTCCAAGTGTTGTGTTCCATGTCATTCCCCAACAGACAATCGACTGGCACGGCAGGGCTTACGGCAACTCGAAGTGAACCTGCAACCCCCTCCCACTCAAAGGGAACCTCAGCCACCGGATAGTGGCCCATTCTGCCGTCAGCCATCGCGGCGGGGTGGAGTACATTAGGAACAACCTGCTCTGGGGACACCAGCTGACTTCTCACCATAGTCATACTGGCTCCTGTATCCCTCAGAGCCTCCCCTCTCTGGCCATTGATGGTAACCCATTGCCCATACTTTGTAGTATTTGGGGGCACCTGGATCTTTGGCACCATCTCCCGCTCTCCCAGGGACACTAAGGTGACACCCGCCCACTCACCCCCCTTATCTAAGGGCAACTCCTCCCCGAGCGCTACACTAGCTACTCCCAGTGACTTTCCTCCGGTGGGAGGGGGTGGTCTCTTTGGGCATCTGACATCTCCCTTATAATGTCCAACGCCACCGCACTCAAAACAGTGGAGAACCCTGGGCTGCTGGCTTTGGCCAGGATGAGGGTTCCGGGGCGGGTTTGCCCTAGGGGTGAAACCTGCTCCCTTCCCTTGGAAGTTATTTTGGGGACCTTTAGAGAACTCTTTCTTTTTCCCCCCCCCTCCTTCTTCTGGGGGGCGCCCTGTCCGGCTTTTTGAGATTCCCCTCCAGTCCCCTTGGAGGACACCCGGGTACTTGCCCAGATGTCCGCCTCCTCTGCAAGCTTCCGGGGATTGGTCAGCTTGCTGTCCACCAGGTGTTGGCGCAGCTCAGGAAAACATTTCTCGAGGAGGTGTTCTCTCAAAAATAGATCGTACAGCCCCTCATAATCTTTTACCTCACTGCCCTTGACCCAACCCTCTAAGGCCTTTCTGGCGTAGTCAAGGAAGTCCACCCAGTTCTGAGTGCTCAGCTTGTGGCTCCCCCTGAACTTTTGTCGGTACTTCTCTGGGGTGAGCCCGAACTTCCTTAACAATGCCAGCTTCATGGTGGGGTAGTTTGTCTGTTCCTCTGGATCCAGGGCCAACAAGGTGTCCCGACCAGCAGGAGGCATGTACTTGTACAAACTACCCCCCCAGTGCTTCTCCTGCACTCCATGAACCCTCAGAGAAACCTCATAAGCGGCCAGCCACTTAGCTACATCGTCCCCCTGACTGAAGCTCGCTATCAGGTCCTTTGGTATATAGGGTTTGGTCTCCCTGGCTGACTCCTTTGGTTCGCTGCCACCATTCCTACCAGGAGAGGACCCCCGTCGCAGACTTTGGAGCTCCAGTTCCTTCAGTCTAAACTCGTGGGCCATCCTCCTCTCCTCGTTCTCCTGCTCCAACTTGGCCAACTCCCACCTTAACTGTCTTTTCTCCCTCCTATCGGTGAGCTCGGCTTCCGTTAGGCTTCCCCCAGAGATGCTACTGCCCTTTCTGGAGTAGGACACTGGTCCGGTGAGTACGTTTTCCCCCTCAGAGCGGAATAACTCTTCTACCTCCCTCACCGTGTCCTGGTCGACCTCTTCATCCTCCTCCTTCGTCCCTTGGTGTGCCTCCACCCAGGCCCTAAGGCTGGTCTGGAGCTCCCCCTTCCTGGCACCATGTTTGAAAAAGACCCCAATCTGTTGGCAGAACATTTTCAATTGTGACACGGAATAGACTTCCAGGTTTTCCACAGCGAACTCCATTGTGAGTCAGGCAAACCTGGATACACACCAGAAATTTCAGAGTGGCAAGGGCAACCTAAAGCCAACTCCACCCACCACCAGGAATAAATTTAGAAAAAACAAAAAGACTAATTGGGAGGGCCGCAAGGAGAAAACTCCTGGTGTAGGTTGGGTGTATTACGTCAAATTACTAGTAAGTAGCTGCAACCAAGTCAGTATCCCACCGCTAGGCACCAATATGTTGGAACTAGGTAGCCTGGCCTAGGGCAAGACTAGCATATCAGAGGTACAGTGTAAAGGTTGCAGACCACCCAAAAGTAATTCCACGCAATAGCACTCAAAAAGAAAACACTACACCAAAAATGTGTGAAAATACGTACTGCTTTATATAAAAATAATATACTCTTTGTTGTCAGAAGTTTACAGTTTAGGACCTTACAGGAAAGTCTAGCATCAGAAATTGTTCTTCTTAAACTACCAGCAACTGTCAACTTGTCTTTAAAGCAGTTACTATATTCTTGAACTCTTCTCACACTTCCACACTCAGTATATACTGTACTTTAGGATCAGCAATTACTTTTGAAACTGCTAAGCAATTTATCAATTGAATTCTAAGGTGCATTACATTTGCCAGGTAATCAATAATGACTCTTTCAATTATATCACATCACCACATTAAGCAGGATTAACAGTATACCTCATTAAACACTGTACTTGTTTAACCTTTTGTAATTATGACTTCCTATGACTTTCCAAAGAGGCAATACCAGCACTTTACTTTAGATCAGATTCTAGCATTCCAGATTTGCAGATGTAGTCCCCTCTGCCACATTTGAACCTTAACTCACTACCCACCTTAATCCACAGAAGAATTAATTAGCCTCCCTCTCCCCTAACTCTTGGCAGTGGAATTATCTACTATGACTTTCATCAGCATTATTTTGAATCAGTTTAGCAGTGTACATTTGCTAGTTCTCTCCACCTTCAATGTCAGATTTCCACTGTTACTTCTTAAGATCAGAGGGACACTCCCCAGCACCAGCCTGGTCCAATCAGTCGGTTGCCTCTGCTCTTCTAAGAGACACCTCTCCTCTGGTAAATTCTCCCCCTCCCTTCTCAACCCTCCTTACTTCATTTGGTGTGAATGGGGGGTCCGGGCCCTCCAATCCGGGTCTCCGCCGATGTCAGGAGACAGGCCGAAGCTTCAGATTACTTTCAATTGACCCCGGGGCCTCTCGACCTCCCGCCTCGCTAATGTGGAGGCAAGGGATAAAATCGCCCGGTTTCCGCCGCTCTGGCAGCAGTACTCGCCACCAATGGACCGCCCCGCTTCCCTTCTCCACAGCGGAGCAGGGGGGGTCCTCGCTGCAGTCGGTATCCGGCGGCTGCTCCTCTTGGTTTTCCCTCGCCGTCGGTTGTCTGAGGTTCTCCTCACCTCGGCAGGGCGCAACACGCATGCGCGGGGAAATAGCGTCCCGCTTCCTGAGCCTGCTCCACCGCTTGGCGTCGGTAGTGGCTCTGCAGTGGGCCTGCTCGACCCTAGGCCCTTCCTGGGGATCAGTGCCTCCAACGCGTTTGCGCAGCAGTGCTGGCCACGGTCCCTGCCTCCTCTCACAACTGGACAGCGCCGACTCAGGAGCGCACACGAGACCCCAGGGGATCCGGCCCACGAAGAAACAAGGCAGCAGCGGAAAGGCAGCAAACCCCCTCACTCCACCGGGCAGGACCAGACACCGGTAAGGGGTAGGGACAGGGATCACCGCTTCAGGCAGGACAAATCCCTGCGTCCACCACACAGAGAGGGGGCAGAGCTGGCTTAACACTTGTGGATCTCCCAGCCCCTCGTATTCTAGGCAGTTCTGCTAGTACTCCATACTGGACAGGGACAAGTGAAATAATAGAGGGGGGGACCCAGATCAGTTCGCAGCGCAGGGCCACTTGCAGCTCCTCTGCCCACTGGGATAGACCCCTTCACTTGACTGGAGACACCTTGCTGTCCAGGGTCAGCAGGATGAAACTAACACGGCTAGGACAACAGGCCTGGGGGAAAAATACCTAGACAGAGGGCAACCCTTGTAGAGTAAACCACCCTTCAGGATCCTACCCCTACCAGAACTCAAACTTCACTCCTGCTGTTCCTCACTGACAGACAAAATGGCTGCCCAGCATTCCGCCTTATATAGGCTGCCCTCTCAGTGGTCCAGAATGGACAAGAAGGTTCTAGAATGCCCTATTCTAGGCTATGGCCAAGTTCTGGTGTGACAGTTGGGGCAGTTGGCGGCCACCATTTTAGGTGGTGCCAACTTTCCTGTCAGAACAGGCCTCTGGGCCTGAGGTAAAAGATTATGAGGGGAAGAAAGAACACCTATCCCCCTGGCCAATACCTACAAAAAGTCAGTAGACACAAAAATTACTAAGGGTATGAGGGGCAAAAAGGGGACAAAATAAATAAAAATTAGGAGGGACTTCGCCAAGAAGCCAGACAGGTCTAACACTCCTGACCCAGGCTCACCAGCCAATCACACGCCAGACACAAATTACACAAATATTCCAACTTCTAGCAAGCCGGGCCGACGACGGCTGAAATGCCAGAAACCGGTCGCCGGAAGCTTGTTTCCTTCCCAGTGTAAGAATTGGCTTGGTAGTTTGGTTTGCCCTGTTCCTATCATGCACTGGGACAGGAACAGACTAATTTGCATATAGCCAGGTTCTGAGCTGGGATGGTGCAGTGAGCTAAAAAACGGTGTTGGATCATTATAAATGCGGCGCACCATGGGTGGCGGAGCTATGGCGCACCTTGGCGCACGTTAACTGGCACATCCTTGGGGATGCGCCAGTTAACATAAAGCTGCCCCTCAGTTTCTAGACTTGGCGACAAAACTAGAAAGGGTGGGTCTTTTCCAGTATGGACTGTACCCCAACAAGGTAATTTTTGTCTCCAAGTTAATGACAAAAAGACTGACAGCAAACAGAGTTGTCTGTACACTTACATTTTCTCGTCTCCTGACTTCCCTCCGTTGGTTCCGTCTCCAGGAACATATTTTGTCAATAATGACAGAGCTTATACGTGCCTCTCTTCTAACTTTTCTGGAACCTGTTATATAGCGTTTCTCCTTCCCCCTACATATACGGCTCGGTCAGACCACCACAGAATTAGATAAAGCTGAGGTATATTTGATGCCAAAGACACGGCAGAACAAGAGAGAGGAGACTTTCTTAAAGGATTCCTTCCCTTTTGGGGTCCAATGGCCAACAGCAGACACATAAGGCAATTGGTTCGCGTGGTTGAGACCACCATTAATGTTACTACAGGTGCGCTAAGTAATGTTTAAGCATGGGCGTATTTTGCGAATCTGGCGTTCGCGAATTTTGCGAATTTGCGAACTCGCGATCCGCAAAATCCACAAATTCTCGCGAATTTGCAGATTTTTTTTTGTGTTCGCAAGGGTTTCTGCCAGTTCGCGAGGGTTTGGTACCAGTTTGCAATTGCGAACTTACTTGTCGGCTCGCAACGGTCGCGACTATGTTGTTTCTACGTCTGGTTCATCATCACAGGTTCCCAGCACCCTCTGTTTCTCTACTGTCACCCTCTGTTTCACCCATGCCACCCTCTGTTACATCAATGCCACCCTCTGGTACATCATCACTGTAGATTATGGGGGGGGAAAGCAAGCACACCTGCCCTGCTTCAACTGACATGAATTAATTTGGGGTTGGTTTATTAATGTGTCACTGTTTTAAAATTCCAGGTCTGGCACCTGCTTCCTTATCAGTAATTTGCTTTCTGTTGCAGTGCAATTTTTTTTTCCAGGACCTTTGTGGCCTACTTGTAGCTATTCTATGAGCCTGCTGTGAGGGTCAGACCAGGGTCATGCAATTGTTGCAACTAGCAACTGAACTGTGGAGGGGCCCCAGTCAGGAAGCACTACAGGGAATGGTTACTAATGATGAGGTTGAACTCTTGCACCTGCTGAGTGCTTTCAGTTTTTCAAAACTCGTTTTTCTGCAATTTCGCGGGATTCGCGGGGTGCGAACTTGCGCGAGATCGGATTCGGAAGCCGCGAATTTGTGCGAATATGCGATTTGTGTTTTTGTGGCGTGTCAGTTCGCAAGGTTTTGTGCGTTTTAGCGAGCCGCTTGTAGCGCAAGGCGCGAAGTTACGCTCGCGGTCGTTCAAGGGCGCGGCCATCTTGTTTGCATGACGTATTTCCGTTTCCGGCCGCGAAGTGTAATCTCGCAAAGTGTGCGGCTCGCTAGTACAATTTCATGTGTGTTCGCGAGTAAAATCTTGCGCGAACTTACCCGCGCGGTCGTGAACCGGCGCGGCCATCTTGTTTCTCATTCATTGCTATGGTTCTGGGCATGCTTTTTGTATCCTCTCTAAATCTCTGCCATCCTTTGCTTGTTTGAAGTTTTTTTTTGATCTATTTTACTTATTATCTATCCCTCTATTTTTCTAGCCCTATATTTTTGTATTTACTGCTACTTTTGGTTAATTTTAAACTACGTTTTTAAACTCTTTTCTTTTCTTCTCTTCCCTATTCTATTTTCTTTATTATTTAGCTTCCTTTCCGCCCAGACCATGGTGAAGGAAGCCGGGAAGCATCCCGAGAAGGGGAAGGGTCCCGCACCCCGTGCCCGGCTCCCGTGCGGGCGTTTGAGGGGGGAGACAGTCGCACCCCGGGAGATCTTCAGCCCGGAGGAGGTCGCCGCACTCATTTTTTATGTTCAGCGCCGCCTCCCCAGGACCATCATGGCAGGCGGCTGGATCGGTACCGGGTACGGGATCCGGTAGCGCCGGAAGTGGTGGGAGAAGGTGTGCCGGGCCATGTACCACCACTCTCGGGTCTGGCGCACCTACAACCAGGCCACCCACCGCTGGACGGATGTCCTGGACCGTGAACGCGATCTGCTCGACCTGCTTGGCCTTGAGATCCCCGGGCTTGGTGAGTAGTAGTAGCTATTTCTTTACTACTCTGTTTTCTCCTGCTCTGTGTGTTATTATCTTGCAAATTTTTGTTTTTTACCAAGAGCAATAATGCTGCTGATTACATTGTAGGTAAATTATATTTCAAAATCTTCTGTGCATTTCAGGTGCACTGCTCTCCATTCTCAATAGTGTTGCTACTATGCTTATTTGTTTTCGATTTTGTGTTCATTTCATTGGCCTGTGAAACTATGTATGAGTGTAGTTTAAAGAACTGCGTAATGCTAGAAACTAAGGGGCAGATTTATGAGGCCGTTGCGCCTCTTTGTGCCGCAATTGCGTCACTTTATTTGACGCAACTGCGGCGCAAACAATGTGCCCTACTTACAATGTGACGCATTTAGGAGATCCGTCTCGTTGTAAAGCACTGTGCCATAAGGAGGCGTTCCTGCGCAGGGGGGGCGTTCCTGCGCAGGAACGCCTCCTGAAAGTGGCTGAGTGAAATCTATGAGATTTCACTCAGTCACATTCAGGGCAATGCTGCGTCAAAACCCTGCGCCTGCTTGAAGCAGGCGTAGGTCTTGACGCAGCCTTGTGTAGATGGGGCACCCCCGAACCTTGCTGGAGCTGCGTCGCTCTTGCGCCAGTTAACATAAATCTGCCCCTAAAGTTCAGATTTTTAATTACCGGCGCATCCCTGCAAAATAGCAGGGATGTGCCAGTAATTGTGCGCCATGCCAACACCACCCATGGTGCGCTGTATTTACAATGCGGCGCACCATGGGCCCAAAACGTCACCAAAGCGTTACTTATATGTTTCGTAAAGGCGGCGCATTGCTGGAGTTGCGTCGCAACGATGGCGCAGCTCCATCAATGCTCTGGGGTACCCTATCTCCCCAATGCTGCGTCAAGCCGTACGTCTGCTTCAAGCAGGCGCAGAGTTTGAGTCACGCATCATTGTCGTTAAAGTGAGTGATTGAAATCTTGTAGATTTTCCTCAGCCACTTTTAGGATGCGTTCCTGCGCAGGAACTGCCTCCCTTGCGCCGGAACGCCCCCTGATGGCGCAGGGCTTTACAAAGTGATGCATCTCCCATATGCGTCACGTTGTTAATATACGCCGCACCATTGCGCCTCTTTTGTTCTGCCACTGCGTCAAAAAAGTCACGTAACAATGGAGCAAAAGAGCCGCAAGGGGCTTCTAAATCAGCCCCTACAGACTCAAGTCCAGTCCTTCCTTTGTACACATGGCGATAAGAAGAAATAGTGGTGGTGGATTGATAGTTTGAGTATTTTATTGACTGGTTAATGTAGTAGGAAACTTTAGTGTTGTCGCTGATCTCCAATCACGATGGACTTTGTCTGTCACTTCGCGTGCTGCGGACTGCTGCCTGCCAATCCTAGGCAAACCTTTTAGTACTTTGTTTAGTGAGTTACTTAAGAAGTTTCCAATTCGACGGAGCCGCAAATCAAGCAATACTAATAACGTAGTAGACCACATGAGATCGGTCAATAATATATCCAGTGGAATAGTTGTCTATTTGCTATTTCGCCAAAATATTTTGTTATTGTTCTTTTGAAATGTTTGATTTGGTTGACAAATATCATCCATATTTCCTGGTCTTTCTTTCTTTCATGTTGTACATCAGCTCCCCCCAGGGGCAAGAGGACGCAGGAGGAGGAGGAGGAGGGTGCTGTTCAGGATGCAGGCCAGGATCGGGTAGGCGAGGGCTCCTTTGCTGGCCCCAGTAAGTTTTAATTTTAATATAGAGTACTTATTTTTTCCTAGCGTTTCTCATTCGATTTTTTCTAAATCGTCTTTGATCTTCTTGTAGACTGGATCTAAATTCTTATCCTGCCTCGACTATGACTCCCTGTGGTATTACTAGATTATTCTTATTAGTCTGTCTGTGTAGCTAACTAAGATTGCACATTTGGCAATTCCATTGGACTCCCATTCTAGTCAGCAATAGCCCTATGCACTGAGTGCAGTCCTCTGGGATTGTCCATAATGTCTTTTCAAGTCTCCTAAATGTTTATGCTTTGACAATTGCCAACAATAAAAAGGTGAATGACCACCAAGAAAGAATAAGATACTACTTTACTTTTGGTTTGGATAGTAGGACAATCCATTCTACTACTGTTGCAGGGACAAATCTGCACAAACAGAACTATGGACACTAAATAATGCATTGCTTAGCTTATCAATTATAATAGGTGCTGTTAGACTTTCCACATACCTCAGTGATAACAGACTTTGTAGTTGAACCACCAATCTCCTTACTGACTAGATAGTGTGGCAGAGTCATTTAGCTCCCAAAGTC
Organism: Lissotriton vulgaris; assembly: GCF_964263255.1. Lineage (NCBI taxonomy): Eukaryota > Metazoa > Chordata > Amphibia > Caudata > Salamandridae > Lissotriton > Lissotriton vulgaris. Next base: position 563,549,879 of record NC_141687.1, read on the forward strand.
ACCGATGATTAATCCCCAATGATGTCAGAGGCACGGACTCATGCTTGCAAAAATTCCAAAACCATTAGCTCATCCACTCTATTCTGGAGGACCAAAAACCACAGAGTCTATTTAAGTTTAAAAGCTTTATTAAAAGTAAACACATTTATTAAAATCAAGTTTTTCATAAAAGTAAATGTTTAACTGAAAATGGAAAAGTGCTTAGTGCTGACGATTAATTGGACACATTTCTTGTGGTCGAGCCAAGCTCTCACCTGGTTTGAACTTGATCCTGCTCGTGCTCTTAGAAGTCAAGCTTCTGTCTGTTAGGAGAAAAAGTGGTGCGTGTCAAAAATAAAAAGCAAGCATTCATCAGTTGTGCCAAAAAGTGCAGCAAGACAACAGCCTTCCCTGGAAAAAGGAAAATTTTTACTTTAGAGTAGACAGTCACAAATTATTAAATTGTATTCTGTTTTTTTCACATCTCTTTATTCCTCCTAGACCAAATATAATATACTAGTGAGTGGTGTATTCTAACATTATTAAATGTACTTTGTAGGTGGAACATCTGGAGGCGGGGCCAGCGCGGAGGTGGTGGCATTGGACGAGGGGAACAAATCTAGGGAGGAGGCGGTGGAAGTGCCGGACAATTCTGTGAGGGATAACACGGTGGTTGTGGGCAGAGGTAAGCTATATATTCCTTACTTATTGAGATTGAAGACTGCTGAGTGTGCTTTCTGCACGGTGTATTATAAATCAACCAGGTAGTAGCCTCCTCTAAATGTACTTCGACTTAGCTGTGAAGTTTTTGGCGAGAAGAATCCCAATCAGATCTGAGATGAACTTGATGGATGGGATGAACGAAAAGCAAAAGAAGGGTGTAAGTAAGTGTGGAAGGACGAGAAATGTAATGATGACTGACAAAGAAGAATGATATGTGTTTGCTTGGTCCCCGAGGTGGCTGGGAAGGAAAGAATATGGTATGGTGCATGGCTGGGTGAATGATGAAGCAAGGATGGGTGGAAGGAGAACAGCCTGGGTGGGTGAAACAGAAACTGTATGTGTGCATATACTTTGAATGGATGGATGCCTGGATCATGGTACTATCTGACTCTTAGATAGCATATGTGTATCTAGAGAGAGTAGACGGTCACTGGATGAACTAAGTGTTACTTTGAAGAGCATGTAACACCGCACCCGCACGTCCGTTCCAGTGTAGGAAAGGCAAGGAAAAGAAGTTGTAATTTTGTCCAAATACTACCATGAATAGTAGCAGTAGTTTGTATTGCAACTGCAAGCACAGCATATATCCGGTTATTACGGTGGACACTCCCTACCTCTCTTAATAACTTTAGTTTAGTAGTAGTACGTCATTCATGTGTGGGTGTATCACTGTTCACTCATTAATAAGCAAAGCACCTAAAGTCATCCCATATGTCATCAAATACATCCCATGTGAAGTGATAGATAATCAGATTATTTAGCTTCTTCATTTTCCTTTTCTAATACTCATTTGCACTATAGGGTGAAAGCTACATTAATTAAGCAGTAGCCCTTTTAACAGAGTATTCTCAGTGCCACACGTAATAGAAAAGTAAGAGCTTCACCACCTGCATGTACTGGACCGGTACAGTAACGCAAGTCTGTCTCACTCATCATGGTGTGCGTCTGTTTTTCTCGGGTGCAAGTTCACTGTGCTGGCATTATGCCGGCTTGCATAAGATAATGTACCAATTTTCCTAAACAAGAGAGAAGAAGAAGAATAAGACTGGTGTACTGTCATAGTCGACTGTAATGGAAGTCCATAGTGCTCGTAGAATTTGTTCCTTAAACTCCCACTAATGTTAGAGCAAGGATGAAGAAGTCGGAGGTTACATAGATACTGTCCTCAATAGTTATGTACTGTGCTTTTAATTTGCTACTTGTACTGTGACACAACTTTCCGCTCAATCATTTTGTGTTAATCTTAAGGAGCATTGGTTATAGACTATGTCTTTCTTTCTTCATATAGTTGCTCCTTACAAATCCAACAGACCATCAAGGAGGAGGGAGCTGGCTCGAATGGCCCGGCAACGGAGGCTGGATGCCACTGTCGCTGAATATCGGCGGCAGGTGGCCCTGGAGGAGGAGGAGACGCAGTCTACCGGTACTACAACAACATCCACTGGGACAGCTGCATCCTCCTCCGTGGCCCCACGGGCTGCCAGCGGTACGGAGCCGGGCTACCAAAGCCAAACGCCATCGCTGAGCAGCAAAGACAGCAGCTGCCCCCCACAGGATTTGCAAGGCACGCCGGCGCCGCTTATGCCTCAGAGTGTCCGACCTGGAGCAGGAAGTACTAAGCTATAAGAACTTGGTGGAGGGCCTCCGCTTCGACCATGCCACCCTCCGCAAGGAGCATGATGCCCTGGCCGCTAAAGTCAACAGCACCCTGCCGTAGTGTCCCTTGCCCCTTTTTTAGAGACTTTTGGGGGGTGGGAATTGGGAGTTGTTTTTTTTTGGGACTTTTGAAGGACAATCGTTGGGGTTAGGGAGGGTCTTGCGGGAGATTATTTTGTTAGGGCTATAAAAATATACTTTTTTAAACTTTATCTGACCATACCTGTTTTTTACTGCTTTTGAGTCTGGTGGGTGGGGGTTTAACAGTAAGTTTGTTTTCCTGAATAGTCCTAGGACTTTAGTAGTACTACCGTCAATCTCTCGTCTCTCCTAATACTCCATTATACTACCTCCAACCAAACGCTTATCTTACCTGTAATTTGTGTTTGAAAGTAGGGCTAGGCCCAGGGCTGGCTCCACGGGAAATGGCGATTAAGTTTGGCAATCCAGGGCGGATGAAATGTCCTCCTCATTGCGGTGGTACTAGTGGTGTGACACAGTGGCAGTTGCATGCCTATGGAAAAAAAGAAAATGAAACCTGGTTTGTCCTTACTGGAGCATTACAACGGTACGATAAAGAATATAGCAGGTGACAGTACACTAGAACAGTGCCACAATGTAGCCTAACAAATGGTAAAGTATTGATAGTATAACTTGTCCTTGTGTTGGATTTTTGACATTGGCTACTACTACAAGAAATAGTACTGACGTTGAGTAAGTCTAGAATATATCCTCGGATTCCTTCACCAGCCTGTTGCTATGACCTTATCCTCCCCAGCAAGTGTGTGGAATTGTTGATGTCATTTAGTCACACATTAAGCAAAACCACACAGCCCGGGGGAAGAGGGTTAGGGTTTGTAAAATGGATGGGAATGGGGGTTTCTTTTTGGGTAGGTTTTGTTGAGAGAGAAAAAAAAAGCACAGCATGGACTGTGGAATGTGAGTCCATACTAGTATCGATGCCCGGATGGCTGGCGCAAGTCGCCTCTTAGTTCCCATTCTGAATAGTTACCAAAATAAAGAGACGGGCGCTGGAAGCTGGAGTCACAAGAACAGGATTTATTTCTCATGAGGAGAGCCTGTCATTTCGGACACGAAACACAGTGTCTTTCGGGAGGTGCTCTAACAAGTGAGCTGAGAGATCGTCTTTTATACCTTACAAAACACTTAGCATTACAATCATGACATTGTGCAACACGGAAAAGACATCCCCATAATCCTCGTGTCAATCCTACCCCACATATGTTCACAATAGGGACCCTTGACCTGCTGATAAGAGGGGAGGGTAATCACGCAGCTGAGTGTTCCGCCAACTTTTAGGATGTGTGCGCCTGATCATAGCCCAGGGGGTGGGGTGCCCAGGATCAATAGTGGGTCCTTTGAAGAGGAGTGATTCCATACAATAAGCAGTAAACAGTATCTCCTGGCTTAGGCGATGACCTCAGACATGTGTGGACAGTCAATCGTGGAGGGAGGGTTTACTAACAGAGGGGTTATTCATGAAAGGAAAGGAGGTGCTGGTCAGGCGCGGCCAAGACTCCCAAGGACAGGGTCTTGCAGAAGAAGAAGGTTTATGACTTGCCCGTGTGAGGGAGAAGGAGAGGGGGGGGGAGAGCCAGGGTGTGCACAGAGACAGAATCGCACAGAGAGCGAGGTCTTATGACCCGTACATGGGAGAGCGGGGGCAGTCAGGTGCAGCTGGGGAGGGCTATGTCAGCTGAGGCGAAGGATGCCTCTTCAAGAGAAAATGGGGGGTTTGCGTGGGTCAAGCAGAAGGGTTGCCTTTCAGGGCAGGGTTGCGCAGAGGGGGAGGGTTTCATAGTCTATGCATGTGAGAGAGGGGGGGGGTTCAGATGCGCGCAGAAGGGAAGCTAGTGAGTCTAATGAGCAGGCAAAAAGGGCCAGGGTGCCTAGAATGGCTGTCATGTACATATGGGTACGGGCTTTTACTGGCGGAGTGATGCGATCAATATTTTATGGTATTCATGGTGCTTACAAAGGGGAAATGAACGCTGTTTATGTACATCAATTTCTCTAATTTCCACAGTCGCCCCTTTTTACATGACAGAGTTCATTTTTGTAATTGATGGGGGTACAAAAATAAACAGGCGTGGTTGAAGAATTAGCATTTGTCAATATTAACATTTGGCATATAATCATGGACAGTTGATGTGATGGGCAGAATGCAGCACATAGGAAATTGCATTTGTCGAGTTCCTAACATTCAAAAGCACTACATAGCATAAATGTTTCTGACTAAAAAAATGTGACCAATGAACATTTTGACCCAGCAGTTGAGGGCGGAATTCAGTTCAGTACACAAGATCTCTTCGTCACAGTGTCTTTTTAGCAGTGAGCCATCACTGGTAGGCTCTAGTCCGTGTCCTTCAGTTGGCGCTGTTGTGCACCGGCGGTGGAGCTATAGGTCCAGCTTGTATTCAACCTTTCGCGTTGCAAGGTGCGGTCTGTCCTCTGCTGTTAGACCACAGTCCTGTTCCCTAACCAGTCCTTTTAGTGGCGCCTTATGCTCGGCCCCTATATTTCTGTGGCAACACCCTATTCCCACCTGAATGCCGTTCCTTTTGGTGTGAAGTCACATGGAAAAGAGGGTGTGTGTGGTCGATAGGAGAGAGAAGGAGTTGGGTCAGAGTTCCTGGGACACACAAAAGAGACCAAGGGAGCAAAGGATAACAAGCAGGCAGGCCCATCAATCGGGCCCAAAGAAGGGGGACGGAGACTCCAGGCACACGTGGGTTAGCAGGCGGAGGGCTTCAGGGCAGCCCGTCATTTTTCATTTTCCACGTTTGAAATTGCTGTCTCGTCCCGTATCTTGTTGCTCTGCAGCTCCACCTTTGGTCGAGGTCGCATGTGTCTCAAGATCTTTAGCCAGGCACGTCCGACCCTTCTCCTCCGGTGATCGCAAATCTTTGAATAGGTACAAAACAAGCTTTTAGAGAACTGACAGAAGAAGTCATTTATGCAGGTGAATTCCTCCCTCAATCCTACGCACTTGGGAGATACGCTCATCGGTCACAGTCAGAGGTCTATTACCAAGCAGTGCATATGTCAACATTCCTACTGTGTTCATGCCAAGTGTATTCATCGTCTATTCATGACATAAATGTATAGAAATAATATTCCCATCAACTGCGCATTTCTTCAATTTCAACATTTTGGAACTTCCAGTGGAGACTTGCCTTTCAAACCCAAGCCTTTAACAGTCTAACATTTCCCTTCAAGGCTGGCTAACCTTTCTAAACCAGGCGGGGGCGCTATCATCGAGAGTCACGTAAAACAGGTTTTTCTCGAGAGACGACAGTTACTCATGGTCATCATGTTTATATCCGGGACAGCGGCTGGGGTCAATCAAATGGGGCGGGGATGCTTCGGGCATTCGCGCTTGGGTGCAAAGGGGTGGGGCAATCTGGGCATTGGGGGTCAATCTAGACGTTGGCGTTCGTCTCTGATGAACTAAAAAATAAGGTGCCATTGACATACAGTTCCCCTATAAAAGGCCAGATTGGGGGACCTTAGTCGTCTTACCTGTCCTTTCCTTCTCAGCCAATTCAAGTTCATTCATTTTGCAGAAAGGAGAGGTAGTAATATGGCGAGATACAATCATTTTAGTTTCGGTCAATTTCGCTGAACACCTTCGCGTTCAATAAGTATCCAATCAGACTGGTGCCAGCGAGGCACGATTTTACCACAAAAAGGAAGAGGAAATAGGGAGACTCTCATAGAGAGTGAGAGTCGTCCGCAATCTAAACGAGCCATTCGGTACACGTATGACATGTAGAGAGAGAGAGAGACAGAGTGAGGGAGAGAGATAGAGAAAGGGAGAGACATGTACAAAAATAGGTCATTTAGTGCGTTCACAACACAGAACAGTAGGGGGTCAGGTAACGGAGAGACGCAAGCAAAGAAAGAACATAAACCCCTACAGTACACACACACACAAACTCAGACGAAGGAACACAGTACCTGTATTACATATATAAGACATTTACAACAAAACAGAAAACAATAGTTGGCCAACAAGATCTATATTTTTTATATCCTACTTATCTTTTACTATCCTATTTACCTACGTGCTTAGCTCTTTCTACCTTTCCCTCCTTTTCCCTCCTTTTCCCTCTCGCTTGTTATCTCTTCGAGCGTTCTCAATTGCCAATACTTACACCTCGGTTAGTCGATCAGAAATGAACCTGGTCGCGCTATTTACCCATGGTTGGATTTTAAACCATTTTCCAGTTTCTTCCTTTGGTGGGAAGTTCTTCAGGCTGAGGCAATGGCAAGTATTGATCGGGAGAACAGTCGGACAGCTTGGCTAGATCTATAAGAGTGTGAGAAGGGGGGCAGTACATTTTGAACATCAGCAACATTTCTAACTTCCCAGACGGGTGCAGTCTTGGTAACCCTTACCCGTGCATTTTTCTTTTGTCCTTTCCCTACCTAGTCAAACGTCTAGTTACATTCTCTAACGTGTTACTTCGAGTCAATTTTCGTCATACAGTACCCGTCAAGTCTCTATGTCAGTCCATCCTCCCAGTCGCTATGTTCTAAGGAGGAACAGTCATGTTTAAGTCTACGTCTTTAAAAACTTCTCGTCATAAGGACTATGCTCATATTCCCTCCTACCCTTTTTCGTCGGTGGTTCGATCACCGTTCTCCCATACTTCAGCCGATGTTCCAACACGACCTGCAGAAGGGAGTAGAAAGAAGGGGTGGGGGGGCAGCATTCAAACCACATCAGCATGCAGTAATCCGAAAATGTTTTTACCTACCACATACTTGACCTATCTCCACATAGTGCATTTCTTTACCATCTCGGCGTTTAAGCCCAGAGGGACCAGTAATGTCAGATAGATAATCATTGACGATCTGCGTATCTACACGAGTTACTTGGTCGCGACCCCTTTTGGTTATGTGCAAGGGTGGCAATCAGGCGGCATTTCTGTGGTGTCGTTTTAAGGGCGTCTAAAACACTTTTCGGCTGCCTGTGACACGTAATGTAGCTGCTAAATATCGGGTCCTTTTTAACCTTCAGCCTTCATCATACTTTCTCGTTGCTCACAGTAGTAATACATTCAAAACTCATTAATGCAACCGCTACAACTATGCTTTCTTTTTCAAAATACTTTTAATAGAAAGTGCTGGTGTATAAATACAGGCCTACAACCCAGTGGACCGGCCACGGAGCAGATTGGAACTGTACATAAGAAGAACGAAGTTGGTGGCAGTTCGTTGCATAAAGTGCGGCAGTGCAATAAAATCGTATCGAACTTTCCTACAGAGCAAGCATGATGCATATCAAGAATTCAGTTTTTCAATTAATTCATTAATTCATTATCCAAATGCTCATTCAGTGCCTAAATTATACCAATTCATTGTTCCCAATCATAATTAGTACCCACCCTAAATCAGTTCATTGTCCAAACACATGATCAATATCTGTATTGCTTTCTTCTCTAAGCACATAATCACTATCCATCTTATCGACTTTCATTGTCCAAAAATGCATACATATCTCAGAGCATCAATATTCGAGCAATCCGGGTGAACAGGGAGTTCGAAAGTTTCGTTTCGTGTATCGGCGCCATTTTGGGCGAGGTCAGGCAGGTTCCAGTATAGTCAGAATGTCTCCAATGACTCATGGTTGGACCCAGAACCTTCCGTTGGCAGTTCAAAAAGTTTTTCGCAATGTGGTAACAGTCTAACAATATGGACCATCAGTCAAAGAGTGGGGAGGGCGGCAACAATTTTCCTACCGGGTCATTCTGGTGTTCCACCGGAACTGAACAAGTCTGTACCTTTGGCTGTGTTTTAGCCATTTCCAAACTGAGGCTGGCGCCGGCAGGAGTGCGTCGATGTTGCGGGTCCCAGTGAGGGGGACGGGGGCGCCCATGCAGAGGGGTCGGGGGGCCCCCCGGCTCTCATAGAATCTTCAAAGTTGAGGAGAGAAGGCATGGGGCGTGTGCCCGTCCCGGGCATAAGTCCGCTTTTCGATGTGGACCCTCTTTAAGCAAGAGCGTTGGGGTGTCGCTGGAAGCCTCCACCTGTAGGGAGGTGGGGGAGGCTCGTTCGCGCCACCTCCCCCTTCCAGCGACCCCGCGCCGATCCTCGGCTCCGCCGCTTCGATATTGGCTGTGCCGGCTATTGAAGATGGGGGGGGTCGGTGGCTGAGGCAAGACAGCCCCCCCGTGGCCTGCAGGGCAGCAGAAGAGGAGAGAAGGAGAGGCCATCACGGTTTTCTGGGCCGTCCGCCCCACAGCCTCCCCTTCCGACTGCGGCCAGGCGAGCCCCGCATGCCTCGAGGCCTCGCCTTCCGGATGGGCGTAACCGCGGACCTGTGGCACTTCGGGAGTTTCCGGAATGGGGGTAGGTACCTATTGATTTGTATCTATTTCATGTGACCGTTATTTGGGCATGGTGGGCAATGAGGCAGACATGTTTAGGGCAGGAATAGGCAACGGAACCTAGCTACCTCGTGGCTGCCTTGGTGTCAAGCTTGTCTTCCCTCGCCATTTGTTATGTTTCTTATTGCGAGTTATTTCTAACGTTTCTTATTTTATTTTTAGCGAAGTTGATAACTCATCAGTGGCCTACTGATTTCGCTCAACTCTTTTTCTTGTATTTTTATGCCCTAACCTATTATAAGCTATAGCGACTAGTCCACACTTAATGAACATGTCCTTATTAGGTGTGCCCTCCAGTGGAGCTGGATGGTTCATCTCTAATAAGCGGTCCGGGCTAAACAGGCTACCAATCAGTGGGGAGAAGATAGGCATGACGGATTACAACGGGGACAAAAGTCTGCACTACCTATCTTATCACAGCGGGCAAAGACTAGACAGAATATTTCTATTCTCCGTTGTTTGCAGGCGGTGAATACCTCAAAAGAACCAATACCGAACAATCAATGTTCGGTCAATCAAACAATCAGTGGGGAGAATAAGTGGGTGCGAAAAGGTTTGCGTTACCCACTCTTTCTCTACCTGCAAAGAGAGACCTTGTTCTTCCCTGTTTGCAGACAAAGAATCTCCAGACAATAATCCACGAACAACAGTTCGGGAAACAGTGGGGGAGGAAGATAGGCACGACGGATTACAACGGGGACAAAAGTCTGCGTTACCTATCCTTCACTGCTTGCAAAGGGAGAGCCTGTTGTTTCTCCGTTTGCAGACGGTGAATCTCCAGAGGTACCAACAAAAGAGTAATACTAGTATTATCCAAATCAAACAATTATTTCACAATTTGTCGCATTTACGCGACCTTACCCGGACCGGACCGTGTGGGCAGTTCTTCGCCTTCCTCCTTCCAGCGCCCGATCATTCTCTTACTCCATGATTTTACCGCAGCAGTCCTGTGGGATTCCAGTCAGGACAGTAGGTCACTCGAGAGAGGTCCGTTCAGAATCGGTGAAGTTCATTCAATCGGCAGCCGGACGAGGGCCCTCTCAAGGCAGGTATACTCCGATCATTTAGATGTTCACCTCATCGTCTGGATCTCTCTTACTGGACCTTATGTCACTGATGGACCCCGCGTTGGGACGCCAATTGTGGAATGTGAGTCCATACTAGTATCGATGCCCGGATGGCTGGCGCAAGTCGCCTCTTAGTTCCCATTCTGAATAGTTACCAAAATAAAGAGACGGGCGCTGGTAGCTGGAGTCACAAGAACAGGATTTATTTCTCATGAGGAGAGCCTGTCATTTCGGACACGAAACACAGTGTCTTTCGGGAGGTGCTCTAACAAGTGAGCTGAGAGATCGTCTTTTATACCTTACAAAACACTTAGCATTACAATCATGACATTGTGCAACACGGAAAAGACATCCCCATAATCCTCGTGTCAATCCTACCCCACATATGTTCACAATAGGGACCCTTGACCTGCTGATAAGAGGGGAGGGTAATCACGCAGCTGAGTGTTCCGCCAACTTTTAGGATGTGTGCGCCTGATCATAGCCCAGGGGGTGGGGTGCCCAGGATCAATAGTGGGTCCTTTGAAGAGGAGTGATTCCATACAATAAGCAGTAAACAGTATCTCCTGGCTTAGGCGATGACCTCAGACATGTGTGGACAGTCAATCGCGGAGGGAGGGTTTACTAACAGAGGGGTTATTCATGAAAGGAAAGGAGGTGCTGGTCAGGCGCGGCCGTGACTCCCAAGGACAGGGTCTTGCAGAAGAAGAAGGTTTATGACTTGCCCGTGTGAGGGAGAAGGAGAGGGGGGGGGAGAGCCAGGGTGTGCACAGAGACAGAATCGCACAGAGAGCGAGGTCTTATGACCCGTACATGAGAGAGCGGGGGCAGTCAGGTGCAGCTGGGGAGGGCTATGTCAGCTGAGGCGAAGGATGCCTCTTCAAGAGAAAATTATTATTATTATTATTATTATTAAGGCTTTTATATCGCGCTCTATTACTAAGAAAATAGTATCCTGGCGCGTAGAAAATGGGGGGTTTGCGTGGGTCAAGCAGAAGGGTTGCCTTTCAGGGCAGGGTCGCGCAGAGGGGGAGGGTTTCATAGTCTATGCATGTGAGAGGGGGGGGGGGATTCAGATACGCGCAGAAGGGAAGCCAGTGAGTCTAATGAGCAGGCAAAAAGGGCCAGGGTGCCTAGAATGGCTGTCATGTACATATGGGTACGGGCTTTTACTGGCGGAGTGATGCGATCAATATTTTATGGTATTCATGGTGCTTACAGGGAGAGGAGTGGGAAAAAAAAGGGGAAATGAACGCTGTTTATGTACATCAATTTCTCTAATTTCCACAGGACAAACAATAATTGAACATAAAGAAATTTTTGGGTACAAAGCTAACCATAAATCTTTTACGTGACATAAAGGAAGTGCATGCACTACTGAATGCATTGTTACTGAAAAGTAAGTAGTACTTTCGACAACCGTGAATGACAGAATGCGACAGTACAGGGCTACATTAAATTAGGTTTAAAAAATAGCCGAAGTAAAACCTATAGAATGGCTGTAGGGATCAATTTAGAAGCAGAGAGAGATTAAAAAAATGCAGTCACACACACTCATAGAAGAAAACAATGGATACTGTATCTGTATGTTGTTGTAGTTGTCCTGTTGAATTTGGTAAGTAAGTTGCATGCAGCAAACAATTCCTCCTATTAGCGGCACTCCTCCATTCCAGCTGACACTTCGTCCATCAATGTTGGTGACCAGAAGACACCCTGTCCACTGCCTGCCTGGCGGATGCTGAATTTCGGCTCGCTAATGTGAAGCCTGACTCCATCCTTTTTTCCCCATTGCACAGACTGAAACCTGGCCTGTAATTATTATTATTATTAACGAAAAACAGGAAGTGATATAATATTACAACAACACTGATAAATAAATATAAGGTATGTAGGCTGTGTAGTGCAAAAAGTCACACTTTGATATTCCTAATAGACAGTACAATATTTTTGAAAGTGCGTACTCTGTCTGAGTCACCTTTTGAAGGATAAATAAGTATGGGCAAATTAATTTAGCGGATCTTTCCCCTCAAGCTAGGTGTACTGTAAACTGTGTTTTAGAACAAAATTAGACCTTCACAGCAGTGCTCCCACCCAGACCCTTACTAAAGCCAGTCGCGAAAATGTAGAAGACCCCCAATCAGATCTCAAAAAACGAGGCCTAGCAGAAAACTGGTGACAAAAAGTACTTTGAAAGTAAAAGTAGGCCCAAATACCCCCTTACCCACCATGGATTGTATTCAAACCACTTGCAAGCAAGCAAAAGTATCTATAGGCAGCATCCTTCCAAGACTCGAAAACGCCCCCACCCAAACACATGCAATAGAAATACTGCTAACCCTAACGAGCCCTAAGTTAAGAATAGTGGCAAAGGCTTTCTTTAACTATGCCAAATCCCCCCTTTCCCACCATGGATTTTCTTCAAATGACTTGCAACCAAAATTACACATTCTCACGAGTGCTCTAAGACCCCAGAACTCAGTTGCAAAAATCTAGAACACCCTGAAACACATGCAATCCTGCTGCTAGGGCTAACCCTAACGAACCCTAAGTTACAAAAAGTGCGAAAAGGCTTTTCCTTATGGATTTTGTCCCAACCACTTCTTCCCAGGAATGCCCCAAGACCCGCCAACCCACCCGCCAAAAAGCACAACACCCCCAAACAGCCCAAAAGGAAAATCTCATACTTACAATATTTCTCGGCCTTCGGTCCAAACGCGCTGTGCAGCTAGGCCATAACTCCCGTTTTCCACCACGGATTTCCTGAAAAGCAAATGCAATCAAGATTAGACTGTCCCAGCAGTGCTCCCAGACCCCAAAACTCACCCGCAAACACCCAGAACCCCCCCAAAGAGCACCTCAAAGGCAAGCAAGTCAGCAAAAACACAAAAAAATTCCGCCTCCGATTTGGTCCAAACCACTTTTATCCGGTATTGGAGCTTCCCAGCAATGGCCCCAGAGCTGTCAACCCAGGAGAAAACTAGTAGAAGACCCCCAAACAGCCAAAAAGCAAAAGTACAAAAATGGGGACGTAGTCATTTTTTGGCCAATTTCCCAAATCACTCCGCGCGCGCTCTGCAGCTAGGCCCTAACTCCCCTCTGCCAGCATGGATTTGCTTCAAACCTCTTGCAAACTAAAGTATCCATAGCCAGCAGTGCTCCCAGACCCCGAAACCCACCCACAAACACCAGGAAGCGCTCCAAACTGGCTCCAGAAAACGATACATTGAGCAAAATGTCAGAAACAGCAAAAAAAAAATCTGAGTGGATTTTGTCCCAACCACTTCTATCCGGTATTAGACCTTCCCAGGAATGCCCCAAGACCCGCCAACCCACCCACCAAAAAGCACAACACCCCCAAACAGCCAAAAAGGAAAATCTCATACTTGCAATATTTCTCGGCCTTCGGTCCAAACGCGCTGTGCAGCTAGGCCGTAACTCCCGTTTTCCACCACGGATTTCCTGAAAAGCAAATATAATCAAGATTAGACTGTCCCAGCAGTGCTCCCAGACGCCAAAACTCACCCACAAACACCCGGAACCCCCCAAAGAGCACCTCAAAGGCAAGCAAGTCAGCAAAAACACCAAAAAATTTCCGCATCCGATTTGGTCCAAACCACTTTTATCCGCTATTAGAGTTTCCCAGCAATGGACCCAGAACCGTCAACCCAGGAGAAAACTAGTAGAAGACCCCCAAACAGCCAAAAAGCAAAAGTACAAAAATGGGGACTTAGTCATTTTTTTGCCAATTTCCCAAATAACTCCGCGCGCGCTCTGCAGCTAGGCCCTAACTCCCCTCTGCCACCATGGATTTGCTTCAAACCTCTTGCAAACTAAAGTATCCATAGCCAGCAGTGCTCCCAGACCCCGAAACCCACCCACAAACACCAGGAAGCCCCCCAAACAGGCCTCCGAAAACGCTACATTGAGCAAAATGTCAGAAATAGCAAAAAAAAATTCTGCGTGGATTTTGTCCCAACCACTTCTATCCCGTATTAGACCTTCCCAGGAATGCCCAAAGACCCGCCAACCCACCCGCCAAAAAGCACAACACCCCCAAACAGCCCAAAAGGAAAATCTCATACTTACAATATTTCTCGGCCTTCGGTCCAAACGCGCTGTGCAGCTAGGCCATAACTCCAGTTTTCCACCACGGATTTCCTGAAAAGCAAATGCATTCAAGATTAGACTGTCCCAGCAGTGCTCCCAGACCCCAAAACTCACCCCAAAACACCCTGAACCCCCCAAAGAGCACCTCAAAGGAAAGTCAGCAAAAACACAAAACAATTTCCGCCTCCGATTTGGTCCATACCACTTTTATCCGGTATTAGAGCTTCCCAGCAATGGCCCCAGAGCTGTCAACTCACCCGCTAAGAAGTAGAACACCCCCACAAGTGCTGAGTCTTTCTTCATTGGGCGTAAACCAGCCCTCTGCTTTGATGGAAATAGGAGTCTGGATGAGGAGGATAGAGGAGCATGTTCTTCTGAACTTGTGAACCTGAGGAATGCAGACTGTGGCGCCTTCAAATCAATAAGCAAACAAGTGAAGACAGTTCTGCTGATGGGCTTGTTTTTGTGATTAGGTGATTAAAGTTTGAATTATATTAACTGTGCACAACAAAGAAAGACAGACACACAGGAATAAAAGTGAATAAGGACGAAAAAAAAAGTTATTGATTTATTGTCTTATTTTCAGGGCTCGGTGTCAGGGTCCTGGAATAAGAATAAGGCTTCTTCATCATTCTCTGCGAATTCAGGCAGGGTGAGCTCAGTGTCACCTAACAGAGAATAAATTCCCTCATCTACGTTGCTTTCCACCTCGTCTTCCTCCGGCGTGCTTTCTCATAATTTGTGATCTGGTGGTATGAAGTGCTGATTCATCTTGATCATTGTTAACCTCTCCACATTTTTGGGCGAGAGGCGGCTCCGTTTGGGAGTTACAATGCCACCAGCAGCACTGAAAACACGTTCAGAAGACACGCTTGCGAGTGGGCAAGACAAGTAGTTGAAAGCCAGGTTGGAGAGCTGTGGCCACAATTCTTTTTTCCCATGCCAATACGCCAATGGGTCAGCATTAACATAGACCTCTGTTGAGTCATTCAGATAGTCCTGCACCATCGACTCAAGGTCCTCCTCCAAGGTTCCTCCACTTTGCTTAGCTGTTGCTGTGACCTTTTGAGAACCAAACCCAAGCAGAGCTAGCCAATCCTCTTCAGCCTCCAATGTTACTGTTGTGTCTGGTGCAGATGATCCGGTTGCAGGTGTCTTTAACGGCTGAGAGGTCACTTGTGCCACAACCACAGGTGCAGAAGTGGATTGTTTTGACTGGGGATGGCCTGCTGATGCTGATGTACTGCCTTTTCCTTCAATGAGCTGCCGTTCTCTTTCAAACCTCTTGGCTGACAAGACTATCCAACGTTTGTACTTTGTAACATCTTCATCATCAAAAGGAAAGAATGCTCAGCCTGCCACCGCCTTTTTGTAGCGTGGATCCAGAATAGTAGCACAAATGTAATGCTGTTCTGAGTGGATCATTTTAAGACGTTCATCACCTTGTAGGCGCTCTAATAATTTCTCCGCCAAAACAAAAGGGTCTTGGTTTTTTTCATTTTTTTGAAACACAGAAGACACCGCCTTCAGTTGGTGCTCCAGCATGTACAACAATGGGATAGCTTTTCCCAAATTACAGTCCTCCTTGCTGACTGCACGCGTGAAGAACTCAAAAGGACGAAGCATGTCTGTCAGGCTTTTAACTATTTCCCATTGCGCCGCATCCATCCTCAGGTCGTTGTGAGCTGTACCCTGTTTTAAGAAATAGTGATCGAGTACCGTATACTGCTCATACAGACGCTCAAGCATGTAGAAGGTTGAGTTCCAACGTGTTGCCATCTCCTGGATGAGTGCTTTCACTGGCATTCAACGTTCATGTAGCAGGCTCCTCAGATGCTTCCGGGCTTTAAAAGAATGGCTGAAATGGTTGCACATTTTTCGGCAGGTGTCCACTACCTCGTACGCTGAACTGTCTTTATCACTCAAGAATTTTTTAACAACCAGGTTTATACAGTGCGCCAAACACGGCACTCTGAAATAGCGACCCAGCTCCATGGCCTTAACTACATTGGCGCGATTTTCAGTGGAAACATAACCAATCTGGTGTTTTTTGGGGACAGCCAGTGAAGGACCTTTGTGTTAAACTCATCCAAAATGTTTTCTGCTGTGTGACGTTTCTCCAAACCAAACATGGCTAGTGTTGCAGCTTTAAAAACTTGGTCCGGGTCAACACCTGCGTTTAGCTTTGCTTTAACCCTTGAAAAAGAGACCCAGTGTGCAGTGATGCTCATGTAATCAGCGCCTGCGCCACTGGTCCACATGTCTGTTGTCAGATGTATAGTGTGAACAGCACTCTTCTGCAAAGCTGTCCCAATCACCTCCAGCACATCTTCATGGAGTGCTGGAACCGCAACTCTGGCAAAATAGAACCGGCTAGGAACCTTCCATTTAGGGCAGAGTGCTGCCACTAATTCTAGAAAACCAACCCCTTCTACAAAAGAAAAAGGGAGAAGGTCCAGAGCGAGCATTTTAGCCAGCTTAGTGTTATACAGCGCGTCAGTGGGTGGTTGCGTTCATATTGCGCTTCTGTAAACAACATCTTTTTAATGTTGCCCTGGACCAAGCATTTACGGGATGATGATGATGATATCTTCGACCCAGTTATGCGCGCTGATGAACTTTTTGGCATTGGTGTCTCACTCTCTCCCACACTCTTAGTGTGGCTCACATGGGGTGTGCTGCTGACAGGGGTACTGGGTGTAAGTGAAGTGTTTGACACGTCTTCTTCCTCCTCGTCATCATCAGATGAAACATCCTTACGTGCAATTCGGGCTTCCTTGATCGCCTGTAGGTGCGCAAACCATTTGACAGCGTGCTTTCTTTCAAGATGACCTCTCTGGCCTCCGGTACCATAGTTGGAACCAAATTTACCACGACTAACTGCCAACTTACAAATGCTACAAATGGCGAGGTTTTCCTTTTTTGGGCAAACACTAAAGAAGTCCCAAACTGCGGACTTGAAATGTCTTGGGGGGCCAGAGGAGGCGGCGATACTGGTGGTGGTGGTCCTGCTGCTAATGCCAGATGAAGTGGAGGATGTGGATTGCCGAACTTCAGTACGTTTTACACTTTCACCACCACCAATTGAGGTCGAGGTGGATGGAGGGCCCTTCTGGTGAGTAAGAAATATGGAAGCAGTAGGTGTTGGCGTACTAGTTAACTCCAATGATTGTGGTGTTTCTTCCATTGCCTCCTCGTCGACAACATCATCACGCTCAGCAGCTTCTCAGGCTAGGGTCAAAATGTCTTTTTGCTGCATGCCCGCTGGGGCTGCATTGACCTTTATGATGACTGCGTCGTCGGCGTGAGAGTCTTCATCAGCAGGAGTATCCGCCACTTCTTGTTGAGCCTCATCACACTCCATAACTATGAGTCTTTCGACGACCTTCCTTTTACGCTGAACTACCTTTGTCAGATCATGGTGTGCCTCACTCTCAGACGGCAGTGATGGTTCCCAATTTAGATCCGTATCATCAGAAGGGGGTGGGCTTGAAGAAGATGTAGACCTCACCCTTGATCTCTTCCTTGCTAGGGGTGTGGAAGACAATGAATGATCATCAGGAGGAGTGGCTTCCTCAAATGATACCTCGCCTTGATTGTCGATTTCCTGATGTGCCCCTACTTCGGGAGGAACAACTATTGTGGGCACTTGTGACCCTCCATGCACCTCTGCTTGCGCATCTCCTTGCGCTGCCTCTCCTGCCACATGTACTTGGGCTTGTACTTGCACATGTGGTTGTTGTTGCGGCTGTGGTTGTTCAACACTCGTCAGATGAGTTACAACAACCTGTGTTGATTGAGGGACATTGCTGCTACTTTCTTGCGATGAGCCAACATCACTGGTCGAAGGTGATTGAAAAAGTACTCTGACTGCCTCTGCAGCACTCAAGGGCTTGGACTTAAGTTGGCGTGGTGGTGGTGGTGGCACTGAGCCCAATGGAGCGGGGGTGCTGCTCCCAGCTTGGTCCCCAGCAGATCCTGCTGCTGCTGCAGGCGTACTTTTTTTTACTCCCAAAAACCTTGGCGGGCGGCACACCAGTCTCCTTGGTAACTTGCTTCTTCTGCTCCTTACTGGCAACTTTCTTGCTAGAGGTGCTACGGGGAACTTTTTTTGGGGCCATCTTCTTCAGAGCAGATCAGAACAGCAGGCCGCAGTTGCACGAGTTGCAGAGTTGTCTGTGGCCAGACGTGACGTCGCGTGACGTAATGCTGCACACACACACCGCTGCAGGACTTCTTCCTGGCACTGGTGGTTCTCTTGAGTCTTGTGCACCTAAAAGCAATGGAAGACAGAGGAACATCAGTTCAGTTATACACCCCAAATAAATCGAAAAAACACAGAAAAATCAGCACAATCCCATGCCCTCCATGACACCCCACAGAAAGACTAGGCACATGCACCACTCACTACCCCTGGTGAAAAGGCCACAACAACAGCCCAAAAAAACGAAAATCACAGAAAAATCAGCACAATCCCAAGCCCTCCATGATGTTTAAATTCAAGACACCCCACATAAAGACTAGGCACATGCACCACTCACTACCCCTGGTGAAAAGGACACAACAACAGCCCAAAAAAAAGAAAATCACAGAAAAATCAGAACAATCCCAAGCCCTCCATGATGTTTAAAATCAAGACACCCCACAGAAAGACTAGGCCTATGCACCACTCAGTACCCCAGGGCATAAAGGTTGAAAAATGGGCAAAATGGTTGTAGACCTAACAACACTGCCTGCATTCAAAATGGCCTCCTCCCTCCCAGCACATGGCCAGGGCCTTTAGCAGCACTCAAAATGGCCCCCACCCACATGGCCTGTCCCCATGAACACCACAAAAAATCGAAAAACACAGAAAAATCTGCACAATCCCATGCCATCCAGGCCCTCCATGATGTTTAAATTCAAGACACCCCACAGAAAGACTAGGCACATGCACCACTCACTATCCCTGGTGAAAAAGCCACAACAACAGCCCAAAAAAACGAAAATCACAGAAAAATCAGCACAATCCCAAGCCCTCCATGATGTTTAAATTCAAGACACCCCACAGAAAGACAAGGCCTATGCACCACTCAGTACCCCTGGGCATAAAGGTTGAATGCTGGGCAAAATGGTTGCAGACCTAACAACACTGCCTGCATTCAAAATGACCCCCTCCCTCCCAGCACATGGCCAGGGCCTGTAGCAGCACTCAAAATGGCCCCTAGCCACATGGCCTGTCCCCATGAACACCCCAAAAAATCAAAAAACACAGAAAAATCAACACAATCCCATGCCATCCAGGCCCTCCATGATGTTTAAATTCAAGACACCCCACAGAAAGACTAGGCCTATGCACCACTCAGCACCCTTGGGCATAAAGGTTGAAAGCTCAGCAAAATGGTTGCAGACCTAACAACACTGCCTGCATTCAAAATGGCCCCCTCCCTCCCAGCACATGGCCAGGGCCTGTAGCAGCACTCAAAATGGCCCCCACCCACATGGCCTGTCCCCATGAACACCCCAAAAAATCGAAAAACACAGAAAAATCAACACAATCCCATGCCATCCAGGCCCTCCATGATGTTTAAATTCAAGACACCCCACAGAAAGACTAGGCCTATGCACCACTCAGTACCCCTGGGCATAAAGGTTGAAAGCTAGGCAAAATGGTTGCCGACCTAACATCACTGCCTGCATTCAAAATGGCCCCCTCCCTCCCAGTACATGGCCAGGGCCTGTAGCAGCACTCAAAATGGCCCCAAGCCACATGGCCTGTCCCCATGAACACCCCAAAAAATCGAAAAACACAGAAAAATCAGCACAATCCCATGCCATCCAGGCCCTCCATGATGTTTAAATTCAAGACACCCAACAGAAAGACTAGGCACATGCACTACTCACTAGCCCTGGTGAAAAGGCCACAACAACAGCCCAAAAAAACGAAAATCACAGAAAAATCAGCACAATCCCAAGACATCTAGGCCCTCCATTATGTTTTTATTAAAGAGACCCCACAGAAAGACTCAGTCCACCCACCACTGAGTACCCCTGGGCAAAAGGCCCCAACAACAGCCCAAAAATCGAAAATTACAAAATTGTAGTTGCAGCAACTATAATGCCCCAAACAAACTTACTTGTGAAGTTTCTAATCCAAAAGTGATCCAAAGAAAGTCAAAAAGGCCTCAAATCCAAATATCCAGCAGCATCCACAAAAAGTAATCCTTCCAGATCCAAATGAAAAGTGACCAGGAGATGGACAAAGCACTGGGAGGAGCCTGCTGGACAGGAACAGGAAGTTGGAGACTGTGGGGCACTTCCTTCCTCCCACCCCCCACCCCAAAATGGACTCCTTGCAAAAAAAGTGCAGGCAAATGCCAACCTGAGCAGTTATTCAGATAAAAATCATCATTTTCAGAAGGTTTATGCTGCTTGCTGGTGGATTTCTGGTGCAGAATTGCAAATTTTTTATTTTCGCGAGTGCAAGATTGTTGCTGCCCGCCGCATGTACGGATTCGCGATTGCGAACTCTCTGGATACGTGATCACGGCATACTCGCGTTGACAAACTCTCGCTGTGCAAGGTGGCGAGCGCGATGACGTAATCGCGGTCGCCAAACTCCCGCGGGATCTAGCAGCAAGATCCAAAATGGCGCAGCACTCGCAAAATATCGAGAAAAACAACTCAACAAACGCTGAATGATGTAAGTGAACGCCGCGCGCTGCAAAATTGTATCACCAAGAAAAAAAAATCCGCTGCGTGCGAATTTGCGGATTTTCGGTAAATTGTAGCCGCTGCCATTTTGTGTTGCCCTCAGTCAGGCAGCACGGCAAGCGCAATGTTTTTGTCGTTTCTGCATTTACGTGTCAGGTGGTTTCTTTGCCCTTGTTTACTCTGCAGTTGCCCTTGTTTACTAACGAGTGTCAGGGTCTAGCCGAGTACACTAATTCCTGTCTGAGTTGATTAATCCCCGTCCGGACTGTTTGTTGGCTCGCACCATTTTTTCTTGTAGGTCACTTATCTGCTGTCCTTCGCTACACGTCTCATGCATTCTCCTGTTTCACGACTGTCACGACTGTCCTTCTAGAGCATACAACTGTGTTTTCCCTACTTGTAAACTGAATTGTGTGGGTTCATTTGTAATTTGCTTAAGGGGTCGAGTGACAAACATAACCACGGGAACTTGGGTTACTTTAGACTTAAAGCATTGTCTGTAACATTTGCCTATGCTTTGTGCTCTTGTGTGTTTGTATTTTGCATTGTATTGTACCGTATATAAGCCTGTGCGCCACGGAGTTAAGTGGCAGTCTCTTTTGAAAATTGTTATGTCAACGACTTCCAAGACCACTGTACTAGCTGCAGCTAATAAATACAATCTTCTACGCCAGACGAAGAGTCCGTGTCTCTGTATTTGACAAGGCAGGTGTTTTCCTGGGATTTCAGGCATACCCTGCGCCTCCGAGCCTAAGGCTACAGTTCTCCAACTACTTGACATTTGGAAGATCTTTGGTTATAGTCTAAACCATCTTTGACAAGAGTAAGAACCCCAGACCATGCTGCTGAAAAGCCAGCAGTCAACACTCAGAAAATGCACTAATACCAGTAAAGGGGCCAAAAGCCATAGGCGTGCCCAACAGGGAAAAAGGAGGGACATAAAACACGCTTACCCAATAGCAAGTAGTACATTTTGAAAGACACAGTCAATAACAAATAGGAAAACGGAGGCGGGGACTCCCTAACTAAAGTATATGCTGCATGTCTCAACGAGACAGCGCATGCACTGCCTAGGCAAGACCTCTAAAGGGAGATAAATGGGGGGTAAGATTGCCGAGTAAATGTCAGACGGCGCTGCCGCTAACACAAGGAAAATCCTGCTTAATCCCTGGTCTCACCTAAACACGAAACTCGCAAAATAATCTGCAGAGATGCAGCCTTTGTCTCCGGTGTATCAGAGAGCCCTATTCTGTTCCTTGCGCCAAGCCAGAAGTCTGGCCGAGTCGTGGTGCTGCAGTGAGTTGGGGCCATCTTTGTGAGGGGAATTGGCCGTATACAATGTAAGGAGTGAATCTGAGGCAGTCAAGGGGACTGGCCGAGAGGCAGAAAGTACAAGAACCTAGGAGGGGTTCCTGCAAGTACTGTGGCAGTGAATGACCACCGCGTAATGTGGAGCTGGTGAACAGATTTCCTGTAGGGCTCTGAGGCTGCTGCTAATGCAGAGCCACCTGCATAGAGCAGATTAGTGTGGGCCATGGGTCGCTGGACAGAATGCTGTAGGTCTCTTGAGCTTCAAAGCCCATAGGAATGAATGGGCATTACCGATTCGGTATTTACCGAATCGGTAAATACCGAAATCATCCGATTCGGTATTCCAGCACATCTGGAATACCTACATGTCGACACCATAGAAATACCGATTTTCAATTACCGAATCGGTAAAATTCAGTAATTTAAAATCGGTAAATCTATTTCACCTACATCTGGGCCTTAGTGCAATTGTTGTCTATTTCCCCGAAATAATTTGTTATTGTTGTTTTGAAATGTTTGATTTGGTTGACAACATTCATCCATGTTTGTGTCTTTCTTTCATGTACATCAGCGCCCCCTAGGGGCAAGAGGACAGAGGTGGCAGTGGCAGCGCCGGCGAAGCAGGAAGGCCAGGATCGGTCCGCTGAGGGCTCCTCTGCTGGCCCCAATAGGTTTCCTGTTAATATTAATAATTCTACTTCCCTAACTTTTACAGCACCTATTTATTCCAAATGTTCATCATAATTCTGTTTTTTCCTAAATCGTCTTTGATCTTCTTTTAGACTGTTTCTAAATTATTATCCTGCCTCTACTATGACTCTCTGTGCTACAACTAGTATTTTATTAGTCTGCCTGTGTAGCTAGCTAAGCTTGCACAGTTGGCAAAAGGTGTTAAACAAAACTCCTACTCAGCAATCTCTGGGCAGCGAGTGCAGTCCTCTGGGTTGTCCATAATGTCTATTGAAGTCTTCTTAATGTTTATGCTTTGACAGTACCCTACAATAAAATGGCAATGGCCACCAAGAATAAGATACTAGTTTACTTTTTGATTGGATAGGAGGACATACTACTACTGTTGTAGGGACTATTCTGCACATACAGAACTATGGACAAGAAATAGGGCATTGGTGATAATAGGCGCAGTTAGACTTGCCACATTCCTCAGTCATAACAGAAGTTGAACCCCCAATCTCCTTACTGACTAGCTAGTGTGTCAGAGTCATTATTTAGCTCCCGAATGCAGCGATGATCCCCAATGATTATAAAACCCAGAACATAAGACTACGCAGTCAGAGTCCCGACCTCTCAGAGACACGGACTCATTCTTGCAAATTGCAAACCCTTTCGCTCACTCACTCATCACCAAAAACCACAGAGTCTATGTACTTTTTAAAGCCTTATTAAAAGTAAAACAACTAGATCTGTGTGTACTCTGTATATTACATTTCAATCAAGCATTACATAAAAACATTTATTAAAGTCAACTTCATTCATATCAGATAAACGGTGAACTCTTTACAACTGAACAGTGGCTGATTTTACACATTAATTGTGGGAGAGCCCTCACCTGGTTGGAACTTAAAGTCTTGGTGGTGATGATGACGACTCCGAGTAACATCTTGCTCTTGTTCCTAGAAGGGAAGCTTCTGTCTGCTATGAGAAAAATAGTGCATGTTAAAAAGCAAGCATTCATCAGTTGTCCCAAAAAGTGTAGCATGTTATGACTAAGCATAAATAAAAATCACCCTCCACTTCCAAAAGGGGAATTTTTAGTTTAGACTAGAGAGTCACAAACAATTACATTTGTTTATGTAGTAACATATTATTTTTCATTCCTAGACAAAATAGGGAGTGGTGTATATGGCATCTAAAAATATTAAATGTATTTTCTAGGCGTAACAAAATTGGCACAGCCCACCACCAGTGCCGGGGCCAGCGTGGAGGCGGTTACTCCAGGGGTGGATACGGTGCCAGCAGAGACTGATTTGGGGGACATTTAATGGACATTGGTTGGGGTTAGGGGGGGGGTCGGGTCTTGCGGGATAGTTTATTTTTGTTAGGGTCAAAATAATTATTTATTATCTACTTAAACATAGCACACGCATTTTTATGTTTTGTGGCGGAGGCAGGGAGGGTTAACTCTATGTTTGTATTCCTGAAACTTAACTGGCTGCTTGATTCAAATGGTCTAAGTAATAATCGCCCACATTTTTACAAAAGTGCCACTGACAGAGTTAGTGAATTCAATTGTCCTACTACTTTACTAGTTCTACCATCAGTCTCTCCTCTACTCCTACTCCATTATTCTTCCTCCCCCAAAATGTTTATCTTACCTGTGATTCGTGTTTGAGAATAGGGCTAGGCACAGGGCTGGCTGCATGGCAAATGGCGATTAAGGTTAGCTATGGAATCCTGGACGGATTAAATGTCATTGTTGTGGTGGTAGTAGTAGTGGTACACACTGGCAGTAGCAGCATATGAAAAAAAAGGAAATGAGACATTGAGTGGCCTGAGAGGAGCATTAGAACAGTACGATAGTACTGTACACAAGAACAGTGCCATAAATTAAATTGTAGCCTAAGCAATGCTAAAGTATTCAATCAAAAGTTAACTAGTTGTTGCATGGATTATGGCTACTACAAGAACTAGTACTGAAGGACACAGCAGCGTAAGTTTTCGTCACTTGTAGGAGGATGTTGTTGTCGATGAATCCACTCGATGGCGGACATGAAATTCTGAAATGATTTGCAAATACTCGTGGGTGTGTGTCAAGCAGAATAGGAATATATCCGCGGATTCCTTGACCTGACTTTAAATTGATTTTCTGTTGCTTTGACCTTATCCTCCCCAGCAAGTGTGTGGAATTATTGGTGTCATTTACTCACACATCTCAATGAAAACCACACAGCCCAGGGGAAGAGGGTTAGGGTTTAAAAAATGGATGGGAATGGGGGTTTTTGGGAAATTTTGTTGGAGAAAGAAAAAAAACACAGCATCGACAAACAACAAATGAAGAAAAATCTTTGAAGACAAGCCTCATAGAAATACACAACAATAACATTATTTAAAAGATAAGGACAAGTGAAGTGGATACTGTAAATGTATGTTGTAGTTGTCCTGGTCAAATTGGGAAGTTGCATGCATCCAGCTATTCCTCCTATTCACGCTACACCTCCATTCCATCGGGCGCTCTGTCAATCAATCTTGGTGACCACACTGTCCACTGCCTGCCTGGCGGATGTGGAATTGCTATGGTAAGCCTGAATTCATGTTTTTCCCATCGCACAGGTTAAGTGCCGGTCTGTAATTGTCGATGGAAAAACAGAAAGGGATATTAAAACACCAGGGAGGAAAAATAAAAGGTACGGTGTGTAGTGCAAAAATAACACTCTCACTTTCAGAGGCGACAGTATTACATACAAGCATCATTTCTTAAGTGCGTACTCTGAGTCTCCTTTTCAAGGATAATAATTAGCACACAGCAGGCCAGGGCCATGCAGACGGTCAAGGCAGGCACCACTGAGTGAACCAACCTCCATGTAGCATACCTCTTTGACACAGACAGACAAAGCAGATCTAATTTTATACAGCAAGCCACATAGCCGCAATTTTATATGAACTGCTGTCTAGACTCTGGCATAACACCACTACACTGGCTCGAACACTCCATACCACGACTAGACAGACATGTAGTTCTGCTGTGGTTGTTGTTGACTTGTTTACCTGTTTGCAACTCACGAAATGGCCATAGTTATTCTGTACACCGACGATGATGATCCATCTATCCCCGTGAGTGACTGTGAAGATATTATGTAACTTTGATCATCAAGGCTCATCATCATCATAATGGTATTGGCAAACTCAATCTTGTCCATGCAGTCACAGTCTACACAAAGTGAGTCCAAGGACATTTTTCATATTAAAAAATGCAACGTAGTGGCCCCTGCAGTACAAGTACAATTTGCATTAAACAAGGTACAAACAGAGTGGACTTGAGTTACATTTAGTGTGTAAAAGATTAAATAATAACAGAACACATAGGATTCATTTCATGCACAACAAACAAACAGCAATTGCTTTCATCAGAGCCAGACAGCCAAAGTTGTCCACTCTGCATGCCATCTCATCGTTCATTACCTGTTCCATTTTTTGTCAGCATCTTATTCTTAAGTGAAGGGCCACAGGGCAGCCGCTCATGTCAATTTCAGAAGTAACAGTCAGCATAGCGACAGTTTCTTGATTCTGCGTAATCCGGCCATCTGCCCTAGGGAAACAAATGGATAGGGTGAGTCTGGAGTAGGGGATGCAGGAGCATGACTGAGTTGTGAACTTGTGAACTAGGAATGCAGACAGCGTCACCTTCAATATGGAAATAAGACAAAGACAGTGCTGCTGATGGATTTGTTGTGATTAGAGTTTTGTTGTGCTAAAAGTTGTAAAACAAAGAAAGACACACAGAAATAAAAGTGAATAAGGATGAAAAAAAAGTAAGTATTTCAAGCCTAGGTGTCAGGGAAGTAGAGCTTGTCCTCAAACTCTTTGAATTGAACCTGGAGTAGGTCAGCTAACAGCGAAGAACTTCCGTCACCTAAGTCGGTGTCCTCTTCTTCCTGCATGGATTCACATATTTTGTAATCTGGTGGTATGAAATGCTGATTCATCTTGATCAGTGTTAACCTCTCCACATTTTTGGGCGAGAGGTGGGTCCTTTTGGGAGTTAGAATGGCACCAGCAGCCCTGAAAACACGTTCAGAAGACACGCTTGTGAGTGGGCAACCCAAATAATTTATAGCCAGCTTGGTGATCAGTGGCCATTGAGACCTTTTCCCATACCAATAATCCCAATAGGTTCTAATCAAAGAAGACCTCTGTTGGGTCATCCATATAGGCCTGCACCATCCACTAAAGGTCCTCCATGGGTGCTCCACTTTGCGAACTGTTGCCTTTGTATCAATACTGGAAAGAGCAAACCCATGATGAGTTATTCAATCTGCTTCCGACAATATTATGGCTGGGCCTACTGCAGGTGATGATGATCATACGGTTGCTGCTGTCGGTAACGGCTGTGAGGGAAAGTGACTGCTTTCGGCCACAGCAGTGGACCTTGACGCCGGATGGACTACTGCTTCAGTAGTACTTGTGGTGGTTCCTTCAATTTCCTGCCTCTCTTTTTTTGAACCGAGTGGCTGACAGAGCTTGCAATGTTTGTACTTGAACACATCTGCTTCAGGAAAAGGACTGAATGTATTACTGGCCAGTGCCTTTTTGTACCGTGGATCCAGAATAGTGGACAAATGTAATGTTGTTCTGAATGCATTTTTGTAAGCCTTTCATTGTCAATTAGGCGGCTTAATATGCTCTCGGCCATCTGATATGTGTCTAGTTTTTCAGCATCATCTCGGAACATTGAAGACACCGCCTTCAGTTGGTGCTCTAGCATGCGTAACAATGGGATAGCTTTGCCCAAAGTACAGTCCTCCCTGCTGGCTTCACGCGTGAACACCTCAAAAGGACGAAGCATGTCTGTCAGGCTTTTAACTAGGTCCCATTCATCCACCTCTAGCCTCATGTCTTTCATAGTAGCACCCCTTGCGTTAAAGACATACTCATTGATTACCAAGTTCTGCTCAAAGAGATGCGCAAGCATGTAGAAGGTTGAGTTCCAACTTGTTGCCACCTCCTGGATGAGTCCTCTGACTGGCCCTCTACCGTTACGTTGAATGATCCTCAGCTGCTTCTGGACCTTAAAAGAATGGCTGAAATGTGTGCATATTCTCAGGCAGGTGAAATGTGTGCATATTCTCAGGCAGGAGTGAAGTAGTGTGGCTCACTGGTTAGAGGCGGCAGACCCGAGAGCAGAGGACGGCCCGGGACCAGGGTTCGATTCCCGGTGCGGCAGGTTTCTGGACCAGGGTCAGCGGACTCGATAATTCTCTCGCCTCGGTGCCCACTCTGATCAGCGATCACACTCGGCAACTCTGGGCATTAGCTTGCCTCATCTTCACTAACGGCCCCACCAGACCGCCGGGGATGCCTGGTCTCACCCTGGAGATACCCATTAAGGGACCATCTCTCAGGGAAGCCAGGAAGGGTTTCGCAGGGGTCGAAGCGCCTTGGGACCCGCCGGGTAAGTAGTGCGCTATATAAATGCCTATACATTTACACACAGTTACTTGCTGACTGTGTTTTCTTTTTTCAAGAAATCTTGAACAACAATGTTAATACTGTGCGCCAAACACGACACTCTGAAATATCCACCATCAGACATGCCTTAACTATATTACTGCCATTATCCGTGGAAACATAACCAATCATGCGCTTTCTTGGATGCAGCCATTCAAAGACCTTACTGTTAAACTCCTCCAGAATGTTTACTGCAGTATGAGATTTCTCCATGGCAAACATGGCTACTGTTGCATGTTTCCGAGTAGCTTCAAAAATTGTGACACTGTCAATACCTGCAGCTAACTTCTCTCTAACCCCCGCAAAAGAGACCCAGTGTGCAGTGTTGCACATGTAATCAAAGGCTTGGCAACTGGTCCACATGTCTGTTGTCAGGTGGATAATGTGAACAGCACTCTTCTGCAAAGCTGCACCAATCACATCCAGCACATCATGATGTAGTGCTGGAACAACAAATCTGGCAAAATAGGACTGGCTAGGAACCTACCATTTAGGGCAGGCTATTGCCACAAATTCTAGAAAACCCACTCCTTCCATGAAAGAAAAAGGGAGAAGGTCCAGCGCTAACATTTTAGCCAGCATTGCATTATACAGACATGCTGTTGGGTGGTTGCGTTTCAATGGCACCTCCGACCAAAACAATGCTTTTAATGGTGGTCTGGACTGTTTTCATATGTGACGATGATCCAGACTTCTTCAACCCAGTTATGCTCATTGATGTACTTCTTCGCATTGGTGTCTCTACCAGACTCTTACTGTGCCACCTAGATGTTGCTGGAGTAGAGGATGTGGGCGCTACCACTGCAGTGCTGCTTCCAGGGGTACTGTGTGTACCAGAAAAAATGTCTGTCACTGCTTCACCTCCCCCCCTGCACGATCAGCTCCTCGTCATCAGATGCAATATCAGTGGATACATTTGGATTTGTACTTTTGGCTTTACGGATGTTACTTAGGTGCGCCTCCCACTGGATAATGTGGTGTTTTTGGCGATGACCTCTCTGGCCTCCCGTACCATAGTTGGTACCAAGCTTACCCCGACTAACTACTCGTTTACAAATCGAACAAATTACTAGGTTTTCAACCTTTTTGCGAAAACTAAAAAAGTCCCAAACTGGGGAGTTGAGATTTCTCGTGGTGGTGGAGGTGCTACTTTCAAAGCCAGATGAAGTGGTGGATGGGCGTTGCGGATTTTGACTCTGTTGTGCACTTACAGCACCACTACTTGAGGTAATGGAGGTCGAGCTGGATAGAGGTCCCTGCCAGCCCTTCTGATGAGAAAATATGGAAGCTATAGGTCGTGTTGGTGTAGTAGTTGCCTGTGTTGGTGGTGGTACCAGTGGTGCCACGCCGCACACATCCTGCACAGCAGCATTTTTGGATAGGGTAAAAATGTCTGTCTGCTGCATGCCCACTGGGGCTGGAGTGACAACTGTGATGACTGGGTCGTCATGTCAGACTGTTCATCAGCAGCAGAATACACCACTTCTACTTCTTCTTCGTCATCACCCATAACCAAAAGCCTTGCTGGAACCTTCCTTTTACCTAGCTTTGTCGGCTGGCATGCCTCCCTCTCGGGCTGCACTGGTGGGTGCCAAACAAGATCTAGATCATCAGAAGGAAGGGGGCATGAAGAAGTACTTGTACTAGCCCTCCTTGACCTTTTTCTTGCTGGGGATCTGGAAGACAATGGATTATCAGGAGGAGTGGCTTGCTCAGCTGATACCTCCGCTTGAATCTCGATTTCCTGATGTGCCCCTACTTCTAGAGGAACAAGCATTGTGGGCAGTTGTGCCTCTCCATGCACCTCTACTTGCGCCTCTCCATGCGCCTCTACTTGCGCCTCTACTTGCGCCTCTATCTGCGCCTCTACTTGTGCCTCTACTTGCGCCTCTCCATGAGCCTCTCCATGCGCCTCTCCTTGCACCTCTCCTTCTTGCACCTGTGGTTGTCGTTGCAGCTGTGGTTGAACATTCGTCAGATGAGTTACACCCTGCGTTGATTGGATGCTACTTTTCAATGAGTCAAATCCAACATCACTGGTCGATGGTGAAAGAGAAATTAAAGTGGCTGCCTCTGCGGCACTCATGGGCTTGGGCCTAACTTGGCGTGCTGGCACTGAGACCAATGAAGCGGAGGTGCTGCTCCAAGCTTGGTCCCTGGTGGACACAACTGCTGCAGGCGTAGTTTTCTTTCCCCGGAAAAAGTGGCGGTCAGCATACCAGTCTCCTGGATAAGTGGCGCCACTTGCTTCTTCTGCTCTTTCTTTCTGGCAGTGGCACTGGCAACTTTCTCGGTAGAGGAGCTACAGCCACCTTTCTTTGGGCCCATCTTCTTCAGATGTCAGAACAGCAGGACGCAGTTGCACGAGTTGCAGAGTTGTCTGTGGGCACACGTGATGTCAAGTGACGTTGTGCGCATGACACCACACACCGCAGCAAGACTTCTTCCTGGCACTACAACAAGTGATGATGATTCCTGGTTCTTCCCAGTCTTTGTGCACCTAAAAGCAAAGGAAGCCAGAGGAACATCAGTTAAATAAATGTTGCATATGTCGTGCTTCAATTAATATTTGCAACTAGACATTTATTTTTATTAACACAACACACCCAGAAACCGAAAGACCCAAAATAAAAATTGCAATTCTAATCCAAAATGGATGTTTAAATTAATAGAATAGAGACCACACAGAGAGAGTTGTTTCATGCACCACTGAGTACCCCTGGGCATAATGGATGAAAGCAAGGCAGACTGGGTGCAGGCCTATGGCACAAAGCACACTGCCTGGCTTCAAAATGGCCCCTAGACCCCCACCCACAAGGCCAGTCCCTGGACCAGGCCTCAAAATGGCCCCCACCCACATGGCCAGGCCCTGGACCAGGCCCCAACAACACCCAGAAATCAAAATACACACTTCAATCACCCAAACCCAATGCCATCCATGTCCTAAATGATGTTTAAATTCAAGAGACCCCACAGAAAGACTTGGCCCATGCACCACTGACTACTCCTGGGCCTACTGGCTAGTGTGGCTTTAACACGCACCCCAAAATTACAAAAAACTTCCACACCGATATAACAGTGAGCTATTCAATTCCATGCCATCCATGCCGTATATTATATTTAAGTTCAACAAAACTCACAGAAACAGTTGTATCATGCACCCATGACTAACCCTGCGCCTACTGGATACTGTGGCTACCCACAATATATTTTTTTTTAACGTTGTGAACATTTTTATAAATTGTATTTGCAGCAACTGCAATGCCTCAAACAAACAAAACCAACTTACTTGTAAAATCTCAACTCCAAAAGTGATCCAAACAAAAAGTTCTCAAATACAAATATCCAACAGCAGTCACAAAGACTAATCCTTCCAGCTCCAGATCCAAATGAAAAGTGACCAGGACATGGACAAAGCACTGGTAGGAGCCTGCTGGACAGGAACAGGAAGTTTGAGACTCTGGGGCACTTCTTTCCTCCCAACCCCCCAAAAATGCACTTCTTGCACAAAAGTGCAGCCAAATGTCAATCTCGGGAGTTATTCTGATCCAAATCATCAATTTCAGAAGGTTTATGCTGCCAGCGATAGATTTCTTGTGCAGAATTGCAATTTTTTCTATTTCGGGAAAGCGAGATGTTGAAATCTCCCGCCGGATGTCAGCTGCGCGGCGCATCTACGTGTTCACAATTGTTACTCTTGCGATGCGTGATCGCAGACCCTTATGACGTACGTGTTCTGAAAGTCTCGTAGTGCAAGATGGCGGGATGAAAAGTCTTTTGCGATCACGGCATGACGTACTCGCGGTCAAAAAGTCTCGCGCGATCACGCAACAAGATCGAAAATGGCGCAGCGCACGAAAACCGGGAGGAAAACAACTCGGCGAACTCAGAATCACGGTAAGTCAACTCCGCGCGCACAAGATTGTATTTTTGAAGCGCAACCAAGCAAAAAAAGTCCACCAACTCGCAAATTGCAAATTCTTTGACAATTTCGCCCGATTCGCAGAACGTGAAATTGCCAAAAATTCACAAATTCCCCAAGCGGAATGGATTTTCAGCTCATACTTAGCCATTACCTTGGTAAGCATAGGTAACCACCACTAAAATTATAGAAAAAAAAATCTCAAGCCCCTATTAGCTTCCTCCTTGTGACCTAACATAATCTCCTTTGTAGTGGGCGAGAAGTCCAACCACAGGTGATTACCAATAACTTGAGTAACTTCCTCCCAGAATGTATTGAGCTTAGGGCAAGTACACTACATATGTACAATATTAGCTACGATCATTCCACATTTCAGGCAGAACCTCCTGTCTCCCCTCTCTCCCTGTGCTGTTAGTGCCCATTTCGCAATCTTTTCAGGAGTGTAATACAGCATACAGATAGTGCGGAATTGCTGCAGCTTTGGGCTAATAGAATGAATTGCCCCATCCAAAGTACCTAATGCAGAGACTATTTCTACAGGAGTAATGTCTACGCTTAAAGCTTTCCTTCACTTAGTGGCCAGACGCTGACTATCATCCTTCCTAAATTGGCAGAGCAGTAGATTAATAGTGCTAATTCTTAGTTTCTGATTGGTATCTAATAAACATGACATTAAGTCGGAGTTCTGCAGTGTTTGAATTGTTTGTTGCCTCTAAACATAAAACACAAAGGGTAGATTAGAGGTTATAAAAGTAGGAACTCTTAATCCACGATACGATGCAAATTACCAAAAAGGGTCCCTTCCATGTGAGAGAAAGAAGAGAAATGACCCTTGCAGGAACTTAAAGAAAAAAAGTTTTTTCTTTCAAATAACACTTTCCCACCCGGGTTACCCCTGGGTGGTATGCTTCATCATAGGATACATCCCTGCCCTCTACGGACAGGGGCGTGCTGCTACCAACGAATACCCGGGGGCTCCAGATTAGAAAATAGGGATGGCCCTATGCACCTGACCACCGATGTTATCTTAGAATGGAGTGGGTTTTATTTGAAGTGAGAAAAAAAGGTTAAAAATACCAGATTAGTGAGTCCAAAACAAATGTATTTCTCACCCCTAAAGAGGAATGCTAAAAGTTGGGGATTTGCGGGAAAAACTCTAGGCGTGAATACCTATTGTTTACGAATACTGTTGACTAGTTCATGCCCTACCCCAAGGCATTTCATCAGTACCTAGAAAGGAGAAATGATGCTCCCACTCCAGTTGTCACAGTGAACACAATTAGTAGTAATAAAAATACAAAATCAAATATACAGCACCTAATTGGTCTGTGTTAAATATCAAAA
Source organism: Lissotriton vulgaris (assembly GCF_964263255.1). Classification (NCBI taxonomy): domain Eukaryota; kingdom Metazoa; phylum Chordata; class Amphibia; order Caudata; family Salamandridae; genus Lissotriton; species Lissotriton vulgaris. Next base: position 563,583,280 of record NC_141687.1, read on the forward strand.
ATCTTCAAATGTGACCATCATTTGGCCCCATGAGTCCTTCAAGGAGTTTAGGAGGGACGCCTGTAGTCTCACCTCTGTCAAGGCTACTCCCTCTTTGTAGACCTGTTTGTACTCGCTCGAGGCTCTGACGAGCCTTGATGGAGTAGCCTTGATGGAGGTGTGACTACCCAGGCATCCCTCCTAAACTCCTTGCTAAATTACTCAGAGAATTTGGCTTTATCCTGATTTCATATGCCGATGATTCTCAGCTCCTACTATAATTTGACAGAAATCCCACGAACACCCAGTCTCATTTTTCATAAAGTAAGACAGCAATCGCTTCTTGGATGGATGAGAATTTTCACCAAAAAAAGCAGAGATCATGCTCTTCAGGAATGCCCTTTCGCTCTTGTCTCCAGAATGGTGTCCCCCTGAGTTGGGCAATGCCCTCACCCCCAAGACAGTGGTTAAGAACTTGGGCGTCCGTCTGGACCAGAAACTTACTATGAATAATCAGGCGGTGGCCACCACTGGTTCCTGCTTTCATATGTTGAGCCTTTTACGCAGAGTTTTTACTTTCATTCCTCTGTCGGTGCAGAAAATGCTTGTAGAGGCACTAGTGGTGAGCCACCTGGACTACTGTAATACCCTCCTGATTGCAACAAGCGGTTATTAACTTAATAGACTCCAGGTGGTACAAAATACCATTGCCAGTCTCGTTAGGAACTTACCAGCCATAAAAGAATCCCTTCCCTTCTTGCAACAACTTCATTGGCTACCAATACGCAAGAGAGTTAATTTCAAGATATGCTTCATTGTACACAATGCTTTGAATGGCAGAGAATCAGGTAATATACCTGAAAAACGTATCCTATACCAGCCAAATAGATCCCTACGATCAGGAGAGAAATCCCTGCTTGTGACTCCCCGTTTTGGAAAAGCTCGTACGAGTGGCCAAGCCCCCCTTTAGTGGAATCAACTCCAGATCCATCTTCAAAAATACTCTGAATATCATCTTTTTAGAAAACATCTTAAAAGAGAGCTTTACTGAGTCTTCATCATCTGGTCTTTTCCGACTGCTTTGTTTCCCACAGTGCAGAGATACCCCTTTGTGGGTGATTCAGGCACTTTATAAATTAGATAAATGAATAGAAACGGACAGGAACGCACGGTATCTATAAGATACCGTGCATTCCTGCCCTTTTCCCCTGAGCTGGCACACAATGGGCTGCCATGCGCCACACAGGCACCCTTGCACCATGGTGCAAGTGTGCCTACGTTGCGGGGCTGATTGATTTCGTGTATGAAGGGACACCTTTCTGCACAAAATCAGTCAATTCAGGCAGTTTCCTCTGTGTCTGTGCAAAGATATTTCATATCCATTCACTGAATACAAGCAACAAAAAGCATGTAATAGGCATTAGATTCAAACTCGCTGTTGGTATTATTACAGCGAGGGCTCAGGTTGATTTGTCCTCGGCAAAAAAAAGAAAGCGAGCGCCTTTCTGTGTTACTTTATTAAGTGGGCAACGCTATCAAGTTGTATATGCAAGCAAAAGACAATGCTCCACAGTTTGCTGAGGATATTTTTGAAATCTCAAAGTAAGGGAGAAGTTATCAGTGGATAGAGACCTGGCTGCAAACCATATTTTCTTGTGTGTACAACATTTCTGATCTAAATATTTTTCTAAATCTTTTTTGTAATATGCCTAAAAAATAATTACATAAGCTTTTTTTCATTTTTAAAGACAATCCCCTCAATCAGTGGATTGTTATTGTGGAATAAATCATTAGACTTGCTGACAAGCTGGGGGTTTCCTGAGTCATGAGTGATTTCTCCTTCAATACACAGACCTTTGATTGTACACTAATTAACTGCCATTAATTAGTGGTTTACCTGTCACCAAACTTCAAATAATTCTTTCCCTCAAAACTATTTTTTACCTACGCGTAACCAGTCCTGTACAATAATCAAAGGACCAGGTTCCTTGATATACTTTACTTCCCAATTTGTTTTTCACCTCCAAGGCTCCCACCTGAGAGTCACAAAAGGAACGAGTCTCATCCTACCAATTTTTGGAGTACCCCTTTTCCTTTCCCACCTTGGCAAATGAACTCCTGCCCCTATCAGGGTGAGATCTCTGTTTTTAGGGCAGGAGAGTTTGGAGAGGAGTTTGTAAATACCCACAAACATGCATTTGCTGATGCTAACAAACTTTCAGTGAGTTAACACCATGGCATTTCCACTTCCCTCCGTAAGAGGACAGTTACTCTTGCAGAATCATCACAAGCCTTATTACAAGTTCGAAAAACAACATTTGTAAATTGTGCATTGTTTTTGGACATGGGTCTTCTTAGGGGCTTTCCATAGAAACGTTTTTTTTTCTCCTCCTGGTTTGTGTCTCTTTTTGTGGCCTTTGGACTCTGGGCGCTTTCCCACTGTGATGCAATGTGAAAGCATGTGCGCCCTTCCAACCCATGCTAGAAAGTGGTGCCTACTTCATTTGTTGAGGTGTTGTACCTGTGAGTGCCCTGTAAAACGGTTCACCACATACCCTGAGCAGGTACTGGACTAGCTAATGGTGGGACGATGCACTGATTGTGCCACCCACCAGAGTAGCCATTGCAGGCCTGTGGGTGCACACTTGCTCCTATGAGGTTTTGAATCATGTGTTAAGCCTGCCATTGCCAGCCTTTGTGCAAGCAATTGCCCTTAAGCTCAGGTTGGCCTTTCTATACAGTTGTCCAATCCTGTGGAGACCTTTCACTACTAATGGGGTAAGTATTAAGGGATGAAGCAAGTGGAAGGTGATAGGCAGTGCATGTACACATGTACCTTGCATTGGTAGTGAAGAAAACCCAGGTGTATTTTCACTACCTATGAAGTTTACTCTTCCCATAGTTAACATGGGGGTATGGTTTAAATTACTTCAAGCTGCAGTAGTGGCTTACAGTGGAGCAGTCTCATACTGTTTCCTAACATTGCATTCTCAATGACAAACCCTCTCCAGTGGTGATGAGGGATTTTTCATTAATAGCTTAGAAATTCCACTTCTAAGCATTTCTCTGCTCTAAAACTCTTTGTGTGCCTTTTAGTTTAACTCCAGCCCACACTAGAGGCTGGGGGAGCACATCCGTGCATCCCCTAGAGACAGATATACTTTTTGGGCAATCAACTGGAATGACAGACCTCTGCCAGTTGAGGGCCTCGCTCAATAGATTGGAGGGAGATGTTTTGACACTTGGCCTCTGGCCTCTAAATGTTTTTACCCAGGTGTGGAGTCGTTCTGTGGTGTTTTCATTGTGTAAGTGTGTGTTGTGTTGCACAAATACTTTACACAGTGCCGCCTAAGTTAAGCCTGCCTGCTCTGTGCCAAGCTACCAGAGGGTGAGCACAGGTTAATTTATGGTGTGTATCTGATTTACCCTGACTAGGATTATAGTCCCTACTTGGACCCAGGGACTAATTTACAAGCTCTTTGTGCCACCAATGCATTAGTTTTTATGATGCACCCACTGTTCAGAATGCAGACACATATCTATGAACCCACGCAAAGCGTGGCTTTCATGGCCTTGTAGATATGGTGTAAGGCAATGCAGCGCAAGTTGCTGCTTTGCCTTACATGACATCAGGGAGGTGTTTCTTGGGCATTGCGGTGGGTATTCCCACACTGCACCCATGGGTTTTGACACATTCACAGATTTACCAGAATCTGGGAAGCCAGATCATGGCCCCACTAAAGATTAAGATATGCATTCCATGGCCCTACGGCAGACATGTCTGAAATTTAGGGGAGACATCTGTGGTTCAAAGGGAAACCCTCTGAACCAACCCCATCCTCAGACACACACTACTGCATAACTATTGGTGCAATACTTTAGTAAGTTAGAGATAAACTTGTGGGGACATGGGAGTGGAGATCCTGGAACTGCATAGTGCACAGCTCCAGAGGATACTGTTGTGCACAAGGAGGATTACTGCCATTGGAATGGACCGTGCACCCTTCCTGAATAGTGGCTGGCCTGGGCTGACTACCTGCTGCTGTGTGTCACCATGAAGTGTGTCCTTCAAAGGCTGTTGACTTGCCCCTGGTTCTCTTGTGGAGGCCTCAAGGACATCAAAGACTATCATATAGCAAATTCTTTAGCTATATGATAGTCTGATCTTCGCACTTCTATAGACATAACACACATGCTGCTGCCAAAATCTGGCTCTATGCAGGTTTTATATTGTTGTGCTGAACACACACGTAACACACTTGATGGTGCTTCGCATGCAGAGAGCTGGTGGAGATGTTGTGATCCTCTGCCACTGAGATTTTGAGGTATGGGCCCGCCCTGCTAAAACCCAAATGAGACCTTCATAGATATAAAATACTATGCTAAATAGGGAGGGTGAGAATTAGGTGTTGTTAATTCCTATTCATTTCAGCATCTTAGTATGCAGTCACCATTCGCCTTTTATGAACTAATAACTATGCTGATAACTTTGTTGCTTATAATATGTTTGCTAGTATTGGATAAGATACTGCGTTTGGGAACCCTGCATTAGTAAACAAATATTTCAAATATGCACATGTCCTCATTTACTCCACGTTCTGGTTTGCAATGATTATATAACGAAAGAGTGTTCATGTGTTCCACGATACCTGAGGTAACCTAAGTTCATGTTATGGTCTGTCTAAGCATTGGGAGTTTGTTATGACCAATGAGACACTGTAGCTAGCTCGGTAAGGGGATTTTGGGTACTGAGGTGAGTTTTGGGCCATCCTAATTCACCGAGGTTCCAGGTCTCTATGCACAGTTCTGTAGGAGAACGGAATTCCCGCTACATGGCGCCCATACGTTGTTGGCCTTATATCATGACACTCGAGTAGTATATCATTCAAACCTTAACCCCTTCACTGCCATTTCCGGAAAACGGTGGTGTCTCCTGTCCTTCGATTGTGAGAAATTCTGTTTTGGCCACTACTTCTAATACTGAGCCAGGAGTGGCCCTCGAGATGCCTGCTGTTTCCAATCCTTTATTAGATACTTATCACGTTAATAACATTGATGACCTAGACTATGCCTATCCTGCTGATTTGTCGATGCCTGATTTACAAACACGTTTGGCCACAGAATCCCGATTCTCATTTGACTCTGTTTCAGTATATTCGAAAAAACCCTCACGTTTGGCAACATATGCCACATTATTTAAAAAACATTTTTTGATCCCTCCATGGACATATATTTGGCTGGTGCTATTTTCAGTGTATCTTTTTATGTCAATTGGTTTTGTGTTTTATTTTTTCCGCGATGGACACTATGTCGAGGAGAGGACATGCATTCAGCATCTTAATGGAACTTTGGCCCCCCTTCCCTCGTCGCATTCTGCACACAGACTGAAGAGAGACTGGAATTTTGTAAACATCACTGCTTGGCCAGTGCTTGATGGTATTGTGTGGTATTGTGTGGGATGCAGTTAAATTTCAAAACAATGGCCCAACTGAAGTGGTTAATATCCTTAATGTACTTAGAGTGAACTGGGGGATGTGGTGAAACAAAACATACGTTCTGATGATTGGGATGTTCAGGCCATAGAATCGTTATTTTCTGATTTGAAATATTATGCTGCCTTTGATGCTGAAGATTTGTATTTAGAATCTGCTAATTATGGTGATTTATTTTGCTTTCATGTTATGCCCCTGTTCTGGTCTTACCTTGCCTTGATTTTGTCCGTGCTCGGATCATTGGGGGGGGGGGGGGGTGTCATGTAGCTAATTCTTTTCTATATTCTGTGTTAAGTTAGCATGGGCTTATTAAATGTTTAAACGCCATTTTTCCTTTCTGCTTCATTTTGCACACAACACATAATTGTTGTTTTAGCTTTCAAACCAGAAGAGCATCGTGATTTACTTGAGAAATAATATGTTATTGCTCTGATATCAGTTTTGCTCGGTACACTGTCTGCACAGTGAGTGCTGAAGGTTCCAAGGATAACTCGACACGATGTTGTTGTGAGGTCTGATCTTCGCTCTTCTATAGACATAACACACATGCTGCTGCCAAAATCTGTCTCTAAGTGGGTTTTATATTGTTGTGCTGAACACACTTGATGGTGCTTCGCATGCAGAGAGCTGGTGGAAGATGATGTGATCCTTTGCCACTGAGATTTTGAGGTATGGGCCCGCCCTGCTAAAACCCAATTGAGACCTTCATAGATATGAAATACTATGCTAAATAAGGAGGGTGAGAATTAGGTGTTGTTAATTCCTATTCATTTCAGCATGTTAGTATGCTGTCACCATTCGCCTTTTATGGACTAATAACTATGCTGATAACTTTGTTGCTTATAATATGTTTGCTAGTATTGTATAAGATACTGCATTTGAGAACCCTGCATTAGTAAATAAATATTTCAAATATGCACGTGTCCTCATTTACTCCACATTCTGGTTTGCAATGATTATATAACGAAAGATTGTTCATGTGTTCCACGATACCTGAGGTAACCTAAGTTCATGTTCTGGTCTGTCTAAGCATTGGGAGTTTGTTATGACTAATGAGACACTGTAGCTAGTTCGATAAGGGGATTTTGGGTACTGAGGTGAGTTTTGGGCCATCCTAATTCACAGAGGTTCTAGGTCTCAATGCAAAGTTCTGTAGGAGAACGGAATTCCCGCTGCAAGACCTCCCTTGAGGAACCCACACCGCCAGCTTGTGACACCTGGAGAGCGGTGCGCTCTTAAGTGCACACATCGTCTGCTGGATCCCAGCTGGTAGTGCGGTGTTGTTGGACTTGCCCGTTTTTGCAGGCTCATCCCTGAACATTTTACCTTCCTCCTAGCCTTTTGTCTGACATAGTGTTAGTGGTTCTAAGACTCTGGGCACTTTAGCACTGCTGTCCAGTGTAAAGTGCATGTTCTCTCAGTGGTGAACATGGTAAGATTGGTCTACACCTGTTTGACATATTTAATTTACCTGTCAGTCCCTTGTAAAGTGGTATCTCAGATACCCAGGGCCGGTAAATTAAATCCTACTGGTGGGCTTGCAGCGCTGATTGCGCCACCCACCAAAGTAGCAACTCAAACCTGTTTCAGGCCTCTACCATTACAGGGCCTGTGTGCGCAGGGCTACTGCCGCTGTGACGTGGCATCTAAAGTGTGGGCCATGCCTGTGACACCCCTTTACTGCATGTCAGTCACCCTAAGGTAGGCCCTACCTAGCCCTATGAGCATGGTGCATTGTGGGTAAAAGGTAGGACATGTACCTTAAGTGTGTGACACATCCTGGTAGTGACAAACAGCCATTTTGGTTTCTCACTACTGTGAGGCGGCCCTCTCATAGGAATGCATTGGGGATTCCCTGATAAGTGTTTCAGTGGTAATACCTTATATGAGAGGAGCAGTGTGGTCAAGTTTGGTATGGTTGGAATAGGAATAATAAATGCTGTGCAATGGTGTGCACTGATTTATTATCACTATTTTAGAAGTTGGTGTTTCTGTGTGTTGTGTGTCTGCCTGTCTGATGTGTATTGCATGTCTGTCTCTGGAGTGACAGGGGCTGGTGAGGTGTGTGTGACTCCACGGAGGGCAGGGTGATTCAGCACTAGGCTGAATAGGAGATCTGCATTTAGAGTGGTTGGAGGAGTAGTCCCCTGACCCTGAACAGGTCTGTGCCTGCCTAGGTGAATGCTGGCACCACCCCCTGTGGTGGGTCTGATGACCGAGCTTCCACCTGACAAAGGGGAAGAGGAGCCCTTTAAACAAAGTGCTCCAATACCCCCCAGAACCAGTTGAGACTGGTTCCCCCAGCCCTGTGCCAGGGAAGAACAATGAGAATGTCCGTATAAGTACTAGGCCTGTAACCCCATGAGTTGTGCTTCCTTGTGACTTGGGGGGTATTTGCTGCTGCTGGGCCTCAGGAGGAACTGCCACGAGGGACTACCTCCCTCGTGGAGGGCCCTGTGATCTGGCCTTCCTGGGCCCAGCCTTCTGCCCCTGAGGACTTTGGGGATTTGTATTGGCAATGCAGAAACCTGTGCCCCAAGGAGAGTGCTTGCGCAGGGCTGATTTGCTGCCCTGCTGTTGGAGCTGCTGTTTTTGTACTTCTGGAGGGGAAGTGATGCTTACTTCTTACTGGCGTGAGGAGCACTGTGGGCAGATCCCCCACTGTTGAGGAGAACGTGTATGTAGAGCCCCCCGATGGTTCACCAGCACTGAGTCTGCGGGAATTGGCCTGCAAAACAGGAAGTCAGACAACCTTGTGCCCGGTTGGAAGCAGGGCTCCTGTGTGGCTAGAGAGAGCCCCGCATGGTTCCCGAGCCAGAGGAAGAGAGCTTCGACGTTGCCATTGTGAGTGCAGCATGGGCACTCTGTAGCCCCTGAACTGAGCCCCAAAGATGATGGCTCCACCTCGGCTGCTACGGTGTGCAGGAATATGGCGAGAAAAGGTCTGAGGTCAGGCAGTGGAAGCCTGTCTGAGGGCGGGGCCCCCCGAGGTTAATTAAATCGTAGCGCTTGACTGCCAAGGTGCGCTTGTCCGACATTAGAACTTGTGCTGTGCTGCCTGCAATTGTATTTGTGCCTGATTGTGCCCGCGCCTCCACCATTTGCATCGCGCTAGTTTGGATTATGCCCCAGTCTTGTTCGGATAGTGGCTGCTTGCTGCCATTTTGTTTGTTGTTGTTCTGCCTCCTTGCCCTGATCTCCACCCCGCCTGCCAGCTGACCCTCCCTCCCACTGATACTGACCTCCCCGCTCTGCCGTGCTAGCGCTGTGACCGTCCTGCTTTCAGCAGGAGCGGTCGCTCCACACGATGCTCCTAGCCTCCTCACCTGGTATCGTTGACTACTGGGTGCCTATCTCGCCTACTGCCTAAGGCTGCATATTCATCTAACCTAGTTCGTAGCGCTAGATTGCCCCGCCTGCTTCGCATTATTTCTAACATATGCCGAGGTTAATTAAATCGTAGCGCTCGACTGCCAAGGTACGCTTGTCCGACATTAGAACTTGTGCTGTGCTGCCTGCAATTGTATTTGTGCCTGATTGTGCCCGCGCCTCCGCCATTTGCATCGCGCTAGTTTGGATTGTGCCCCAGTCTTGTTCAGATATTGGCTGCTTGCTGCCATTTTGTTTGTTGTTGTTCTGCCTCCTTGCCCTGATCTCCACCCCGCCTCCCAGCTGACCCTCCCTCGCCCCTCCCCTTCCACTATCCACATATGACAGATGCATTCGCGCGCAGCGTTCACGCGCAGCGATCGCGCCCCAGTCGCGCCGAAGGTGCGCCAAAGGTAAGCCCGTCTACCCCCGTCCGCGCCTGTAACGCGCCCAGCGCCATACCCCCTGGCCCCCGCACTACCCTATCCACCCGCATAACTTACGACGCCGCAACCCTCTCTGCCCTCAACCCCGGTCGCCCACCAAATTGCTTCCAAGCGACCCCAGGCCACACCCATGGACCCTTCACCTGCAACTCCTGCAAGCTCAACTGCACCAGAACCCACACCAAATCCACAATCTCCAAACAAAACTCCAACATAAACCACCTTAAGTGCATCTTGTTGAACACCAGCTCGGTCCACAGACACTCAATTGAACTCTGGAACCTACTCGACTCCACTTCCCCGGACGTCGCCTTCCTTACAGAAACCTGGATGAACGCCTCCTCAGCGCCCGATATCGCCATAGCCATCCCAGACGGCTACAAGATCATCAGAAAGGATCGCATCAACCAAACAGGAGGAGGCATCGCCATCGTCCATAAGAACACCATCCGCATCACGACCAACTCCGACAATCCCCTCGCTACAGCCGAACACCTTCACTTTCAAATCCACACCGACCCCACGACCACACTTAGAGGTACCCTCATCAAATGGTTTTCAGACTAAACTTCTCGCATATGCGGATGACTTAGCAGTCATCACAAAAGACCCAGAGCTAGCTATGAGGGAGGTAGTTAATATTACTGGTCAGTTTGGAGATGTGTCAGGTTACCGACTAAATGTGGACAAAACACAGGTATTATGCTCTAAAAAAATAGCCAAGTTGGATGGTAGATATGTAGAATCTGTAGATTACTTGGGTATAATAATAAATGCAGAACCAGGTAAAATAATTGACGATAATTACACACCGCTTATCCAATCTATGGAAACAGAACTAAAAAGAATGGATTCATTACAGCTGTCATTGATTGGGAGGGCTAACGTTATAAAAATGACAATGTTTCCCAAGGTGCTTTATAAATTAAGGTCAATCCCATTTAAAATTGACGAGAAGATTATTAAGAAGATTGAGGCTATATTCATGAAATTTTTGTGGCAATATGGTAAAATAAGGCGATCAAATAGATTTATGTCATTACCACAAGATAGAGGAGGGTTGGGATTGCCAGATATCAAGAGTTATCATTTTGCATGTCTCCTCACAGACATGGCCATCCTATTTCAACCGGGGGGACCAACCCTCAGGCAGGCGGTGATACCATCAATTTTTCAGCTATTGGTGGAAAGTGAAGCCGTAGGGCTCTTATTAAGGAGAACTCAGTGGAGTTATTACAAGGAAATTGGATACAAGACGCTTGAAGATGTATGGTATTTATATAAAACTGTTAAAAAAATACTAGATATACCCACTATCCATTACCGCACACCACTTTGGAACTCAACACTCTTTCCAAACCTTAGTAGGGATGGAGCGTGGCGTCATTGGGAGAGTCAGGGTATTGTGGAGTTGGGGCAAATAATGATTAGAGATCACTGTAGAACACTTGAAGAACTTACACAACACTATTCACTACAAGGTTATCAAGAGTTTAAATACCTACAGATTGTCAATAAAATTAAATCAATTAGGCCACATATCACTTTGCTTGGGAGATTTGAATTAATTGAGTATCTGAAGTCGGGGGGCCATAGAATTAGGGATATATATAAAATATTTAATGATGCATCGATGGACGATATTGGAAAAATGGAAACCGCCTGGTCCAAAAAATTGGGGGATCCCGAAGTAGACCTTGATAAGACACTAGCTATGGATAAGAGGTTTCTGCGCTCTTCAAATCTCAGGGCCCAACATTACAAAACACTATTCAATCTATACTATACGCCGAAAAATTATTCTCTTGGGGGAAAGCGGCAGATAGTAACTGCCCCAGATGTGGAAATGGTACAGCTGATCTTATACACATGTTCTATGGCTGTGAAAAACTAAAAACTATTAAAACTGAAATAGTGCGGTTTTTAGAGGGGCTACTTGACGTCACAATTAACCTATCCCCAACCCTGATAATAATTGGATGTGATGTGAAATTAAATATGAGTACTGAGGCCGAAGCTTTAGTTTTCATCTCTGTAGCAGTCCTTAGGATTTTAATTAGTGCAGCCTGGAAGGATACAGAAGCTCCTACTTTTCAAATGTGGATGTGTAGAATGTTGGGTATACATAATATTGAGGAAGCACTATATGATTTAAAGGGAGCTAAGTTAAGGGATATGGGTTAGCGACTTTGGGCCCCAGTGGCTATATGGAGGACAGCAAATGTACAAATGAATGATTTACTGGTATTGTAGTTATTTAACCTGTCCATTGATTGTTTATTGTTTACTATTTTTTATGTTCTTCGTTTGATTGTATAACTCTACGTATCTATCTATGTATTTATGTATGCATTTATGAATATGTATTTACCGGTATGAACTCTCAATAAACATATTTAAAAAAAAAAAAGAGGTACCCTCATCTACAGACCACCTGGAAACCGCACACAATTCAACGAAGACATCACTGACTTCATCAGCCCACATGCCCTCACCTCTGAGAACTACATTCTACTGGGAGACCTTAACTTCCATCTGGAAAAGAACAACAACAGCAACACCACCACCCTTCTGGACAACATGGCCAACCTCGGACTTAAACATCTTGTCAACACCCCCACGCACCTTGCCGGTCACACGCTTGACCCTATCTTCACCTCCAGCAAACACATCTCCATCGATCACACCATAACTCTCCATTGGACGGACCACAGCTGCTTTCACTTCAGCTACATAAAGACCGAGACCCTCAACCCCCCACAACCTATTCCTCAAAGAAACTGGAACAAAATCACCACCGAACAACTCTTCACGTCACTTAACCAAAACCCTCCCGCCATATCATCGGACCCAAACCAAGCTGCCACCAAACTCACACAATGGATCACCCACAGCGCTGACGAATTAGCACCTCTGAAGAACCACCAGACCAAACAAGGTAGCAAAAAGGCACCCTGGTTCAACGATGACCTTAAGAAATCCAAGAGGTTATGTCGTACCCTCGAGAAAACCTGGAGAAAAAACCCAACCACCGACAACCTGTCCACCTTCAAGGACGCCACCTGCAAACATCACCAATTGATCCTATCCACCAAGAAATCAGCATTCAAGGATCGACTCAACAACAACACCCACAACAGCAAGGAACTATTCAACATCGTCAAAGCATTTTCCAACCCCACCGCCGGCACCAACGACATCACTCCCTCCCAATTTCTCTGCGACTCTTTATCCTCTTTCTTCCACCACAAAATCGCCGAAATACATAACAGCTTTGAAAACCAGTCCGAAGACCAGTCCACTTCACTCACCTCTGAACCAAAACAGCACTCTCACAACCTTTGAGCCTGGAACCGAATCACCACTGAAGACACCATCCGCCTGATGAATTCCATCCACTCAGGCTCACCAACCGACCCATGTCCCCACCACATCTTCAACAAAGCTGACTCCGTCATCGCACCCCATCTCCGCGATGTCATCAACTGTTCCTTCAACACCGCTACCTTCCCGGAAAGCTGGTAACATGCCGAACTCAGCGCCCTTCTGAAGAAACCCACAGCAGACCCCTCTGAACTTAAGAACTACCGCCCCATCTCACTCCTCCCCTTCCCGGCCAAAGTCATCGAAAAAGCCGTCAATAGTCAACTCACCACCTTCCTTGAATCCAACAACTCCCTCGACCCATCACAGTCCTGATTCCCAGCCAAACACAGCACCGAAACCGCCCTCATCGCAGCTACAGACGACATCCGAACGTTACTGGACAACGGAGAAACAGTTGCCCTCATCCTACTTGACCTCTCCGCTGCCTTCGACACAGTCTGTCATAGCACCCTTATACAACGCCTCAGCAACGCTGGAATACAAGAAAAAGCTCTGGACTGGATCATCTCATTCCTCGCCGGAAGAACCCAGAGAGTCCACCTCCCCCCATTCAAATCAGATGCCACCGAAGTCATCTGCGGCGTACCACAAGGATCATCTCTCAGTCCCACCCTCTTCAACGTTTACATGAGTCCCCTCGCATCCATCGCGCGACAACACAACCTCAACATCATCTCCTACGCAGACGACACCCAGTTGATCCTCTCCCTCACCAAAGACCCAAACACCGCCAAAACCAATCTACACGAAGGAATGAAAGAAGTAGCCAAATGGATGAAGAACAGCCATTTAAAACTAAACTCGGACAAAACGGAAGTCATCATTTTAGGTTCATCCCCCTCTTCCTGGGACGACTCATGGTGGCCACCGGCCCTGGGTACAGCACCCATACCTACAGACCACGCATGTAACTTGGGCTTCATCCTAGACTCCTCCCTATCGATGACCAGACAAGTCAATGCCGTCTCATCTTCATGCTTCAACATCCTACGCTTGCTCAAAAAAATCTTCTGTTGGATCCCCACTGAAGCAAGAAAGACAGTCACCCACGCACTGGTCAGTAGCCGACTGGATTATGGAAATACCCTTCACGCCGGAACCACAGCCAAACTACAGAAAAAACTCCAACGCATCCAAAACGCCTCAGCCAGACTCATACTGGACATCCCCCGTCAAGCTCACATCTCCGGTCACCTGAAAGATCTCCACTGGCTCCCTGTCAAAAGAGAATAACGTTCCGTCTCCTCACCCACGCACACAAGGCCCTCTACGACCTAGGACCCGAATGCATCAACACAAGACTGTCCTTCTACACACCCACCCGCCAACTACGATCATCCAATCAAGCCCTCGCCGCGATTCCACGCATCCATAGATCCACCATGGGAGGAAGATCCTTCTCTTACTTAGTGGCCAAAACCTGGAATTCTCCCCCCACTCACCTCCGCCTTACACAGAACCACCTCTCCTTCAGAAAGCAGCTTAAAACCTGGCTATTTGATAAGTAATGCTCCCTCCCCCCCTCTAGCGCTTGAGACCCTCTGGGTGAGTAGTGCGCTTTACAAATTCCTGAACTTGAACTTGAACTATAGTGAAGAGGGGGGCCCGCGTATGGCCGGATTGGTTTTAGGCACATGGGACGGCAACGGAGACATCACTCCATAGAGAGGGGCCGGTCCCTACCCTGCAGGCAGAAGGAAACTTGGGCGGAAACTCGGCGGAGGTCCCTGGGCAGAAGAGCTCTTCTCTACGGGCTGATCGCAGTGGCACCACATGCTACCAGGCAGCTGCATGCTCATCGGAGCACAACAAAAGGAGCCCCAATGAGTGAGCCGGAAATCGAGCCTTGTCGTGGCTGGGCACAGTTGGTGGTGAGTGAGGGAACAAGGAGGAGTCTGGTGAATGGGGCACCCCAGGCACTGTTGGTGCCAAGGCTGAGTACTGAGTTAGTATTGGGCAGCATTGTAGTGCCATGTACGCCACCGGAAAGGCTAAATTGAAAGGGGCTCCATAAGGTGCTGTTAAGTGTCAGTGCTTACTGGGCGCCAATTCTGCCAAAGCTGCACTGCACAAGAATGGGCAGCTGCAAATGGGGCCATATTGCTTTAGAGTCCCAGTGGGGATCATCTCAGCTGCATCATGAGAGCACGGGCAGCTGCAACGGAGAGGAGGTCATTTCTCTTAGTGATGAGAAGGAAGGGTGAGATGCACCCTTTGGCCCCCAGTGCATTACACACATTGCTTTTGCTGCATTAGCAGCCAGAGGGCCAGTCGAAGTTCCTAAAGTAGAGCCCTGACATTTTGTACAAAGGAGCATTGGGCCCTCTTTAAAGGTCAGTTGGCCTGGGGTCAACTTTATGGTGTTGCTAGGGCGCAAGACCCTAAGGTGAGGTATTCACCTGGGGAGTGCCACTAAGGTGCCCTTCTAATTGTGAGTTATTGCATAATGTGTTTATGCTAATGATGCCTAGTGCATAATGTGTTTACGCCTACAGAGGTTGTGTAATGTGATTATGCTCATTAGTTTGATAAGCCTAATGTGATGCAGACCTAATGCGTTTATGTTGCTATATATAATACTGAAGTTATCATTTTACCAGTAGTTACTGGTTGTGTTTAATATGTGCTACTTGTGCTTTCTGAGGTTCTGACCATGACCAGATTGTCCCTGTCCTGTGTATATAATCCCCTGTGAATATTGCCTAGTGCCAGTTGGCATAGTTTATATGTGTGATTATGATTCTAATGTGTTTTGGATAATACAAAGGCTATTTTTTAAATAATTTTCTGTGGAGTTTCTTTTGTGGTGTGCCTAGTGTGTTGCTGCTGTGTGTGTGTGTGTTGCACAAACACTTTACACATTGCCTCTGGGATAAGCCAGACTGCTGGTGCCAAGCTACCAAGGGGGTGAGCAGGGGTTATCTTCAGCGTGTAACTCCCTTGCCTTGACTAGAGTAGTGGTTTCTGCCTGGCTTAGGAGCAAGCCCTAGCCAACCAGAAATCCCATTTATAACAGGTGTGAACATAGAACCAAGTATTGTGCCTGGAGACTGGATTGCCTGTTGCGGAGCCCCAAAAAGTACTGCCTCATCTAAGGGGTGTGGCCCCTGCATTGTGGGGCTCTGCACGCATAATGCGACGTGTTAGTGGTGAGTGGATTTGCCTGTTGCAGGACCCCGTATGGCCCGCTTCGTTGATCATGCTGCATCTCTCTTGTGTGACCGGCTTAGAAACGGGTTCCGGTCGGCCGAATTGTTGTCGGGAGGAGAGAGGCAGTAGAAGCCGCCCCGCGCAGAGAATAGCCAGTTTGGACAGACGATTAGAACTGAAAATCCTTAAATACGTGGTTACGACGAACCTTTCAAGAGGGTGTATACCCATGGAAGCAGTTACTGGGATAGTCAGAGAAGCCTAAATATAACGGAATATTGTATTGGCCCAAGTCCTGATGAGGCCCATAATGAGAGGGCTGAAACGCGTCGACACCTTTGTTTGAAAGAAGACCCCAGCCAAAAGATTGGAAAACTGTAAACTAAACAATTGGTTTCACAAGGAGTAAAAAAAGACATGAGACAGATCTAAAAATTAAAAACGATCTGATAGACTCCTTGTAAAAAGGTCTGGGGTACTTACTCGCTGTTTAAAAGGAATGCTGAGGCTATACTAGAAGCAAGCATCCTGTGTAATAAGTTGGGCTAACTACTAAAAATATTGTAGTATCTGTTTATCGTTGTATATATTGTATATGTATGTGTAAAAAATAATGTGTGTGTGTATATATATTTGTTTGTTTAAATAAGGTGAAAAGAGACTTTAGAAGAGATAAAAAAATCTAACTTTACTTTCAAATAAATTAAACAAAAAAGAAAAAGATTCGCTGTTCTCTATACAGGGTTGGGTTACCTGAAAAAATGAAATATAAGAATTAGATTCATGTAAATACAATTTATCAGGTAGAGAATGAGATAATTGAGTGGTCCCATTCTTGAATTAATTCTTTGTGCTAACGGAGTCCAAGGCATCATTTTGCTTTATAAAAACCTTTATGTACCCAGATGCCATAGGTTTACCGGGTTACCCCTGTTGTTTAAAGAGAACTCTCTTGTGTGACATGCCAACTGCCTGCTCATTGCATGCAGTGTCTGATTCCCAGGTTGTGACCCTCAAAGGTGAGGGCGTACCCATAGTAGTGCCTCATTCTACTTGCACCTGTGTGTGTGACTGGAATTGTCTGGTGCAACCCGTATCTACACACACCAGACGCTGTGTCTCATGTCTGGGGAGGTACGGAATTTGCAACTCTTCGTTGTGTGTGACTGGAATTGTCTGGTGCCACCCATATCACCACGCACCAGACGTTGTGCCTCATTTCCAGGGGGGTATGGAATTTGCAACTCTTCATTGTGTGTGATCGAAACTGTCCGGTGCAACCTGTATCATCGTGCTCCAGATGTTGTGCCTCTTTTCCAGGGAGGTACTGGGTTTGCAACTCTTCATTGTGTGTGACTGGAACAGTCTGGTGCGACTCTTATCAACACACACCAGACATTGTGCTTCATTTCCAGGGAGGTGCAGTATTGCGGATTTGTGTTCCTTTTGCCCAGATGCCTGGGTGCTACTTTCGGTATTCACAGAAGGTATTTAGGAGTCCTAAAGTTAGGAATCCTAACTTCTCTGAATACCGAAATGAGTAAGTGCCTTCTGTGAATACCAAAATGAGTAAGTGCCTTCTGTGAATACCAAAATGGTAGTAAGTTTAGGATTTTGTCCTAAGTTAGTTCTGTGAATCGGGCCCACAGTCTACAATGGAAGGCCTGAGACATGTTTAGAGTGCTACTTAAGCGGGTGGCATAATCACTGCTGCAGGTCCACTAGCAGCATTTAATTTACGTGCTCTGGGCATGTTAGATATCACTGCACAAGGGACTTACAAGTACATTAAAAGTGCCAATTGTGTTTAAGTCAATGTTACCATGTCTTAAGGGGTGAGCAAATTGTTGAATCCAGTAGGAAGAAATCCAAGATAATCAGGATAAAATTGAAATAAGATTTATTCTTACAAGAAGAACAACACCAAAGATCCAACAGGTGTCTCTCTTGGTCAGCCTCCACTCAATAACTAAAGACAAAGGCTTCCAAGAGACCAAGATTCTTTGTTGCTAGGTGATAGACAATATGAAAGATGCATGTTTGACTGTACACAAGAAATGCACTTAAGAAATAACATGGAAGTAAAAATGAAGAAATACAACATATCTTCCTTCCTATAGTAAAGCGAAAACATACATAAATTAAGTAATGTAATCATCCAAATACTTAGGTCTAAATCTCTGTCTAGAACAGATGACATCATCCAAGACATTAGAAGATAAGTTGTCATGAGTATTCTCAGTAGATATCTCAGTAGATGAAAGATGCGATAATTCTGAATCATTACCATTATTTTCTTGAACATGAGAATAAGATGTCACATCATTAAAACATGGTCAGCGACGGCTACCGCCCCTCTCCCTGTATACCCACATCAACCCAGAACACAACGACATGGAACAGGATTTGTCTTTGGAAGGCGGGGGGTCGCAAGACCCCCCGGCCGTATTTATCAAGATACAAAATAATAAAATTGTTAAACAAAATATACAATTTTTATGCAAAAATATTCAGGAACATTTAGATACATTCATATCGACAATTGTGATCGGCTAGCCTTAACAAGAATCTAATACAGCTTGTTTCCTAACCGAATCTAACATCCTCATCTGAACATTTTTGCATACTAACATTTCTGGCGATATGGCAAGGTCAGTGGATATGATTTCGTCTATCAGGATGCGTCTACCTAGTTTGGTCAAATCGTTCTCCCCCAGGTGAAGTATCACCACTGACGGGGGAGCGGGTTGCTGGGATAATATTTCCACAAAGTATTCCTTGAACTGCCAAATGCCCAAGCCTCCCCTCCCGAAGAAGGAAACGGAGAACCCCTTTTCCTCAGCCCTTCTTATCCTGTCACCTGAAAGAAATACATTTTTTGCTTGCCGAACATAAGAAGGGCCCACGATCCAAGTCACTACTGTCCGTCGATCTTCTTGTTGCTTGTGATGTGGAGCTAATATTCTTTGCTGACATTCGGCGAGTTCCTCTCCCGCGTGACAGGTTCGAGAAACTGCAAAACCAAGAGCGTGAGTCATCTGGCCATGTCACAACATGTCAATACGTACATATCATTTGTAACACTCAGAAGACCACCTCCCAATCCTTTTAACCTTTTTGACTGGGAGTCCCCTTACAGCTGCCTCAGTTGCTGCCCCGATTCTGAAAGAATGGGAGCCAAATTCTGTCGGATCCAGACCTGCTTTTGCGACCGCCAGATCCAAGACTCTCCTAAACTGATACCTAGTCAAAGGTGTACCATCCTCGTGACACAATAGTGCCCCTACCAGTGTACCCTCCCGCTGCCTTCTAAAAGCCTCTACATGCGAGACTGGGCAACAAGGGTTGGTCCGAGCCCGGTGAAGCACTATGGTATCTCCCCTTCCTTTCTGGTCGGTTTTCGATCTTTGAATTGTTACCCACATCGTATCATCCTGGATCACTACACAGCCTACTTGAAGGCCCCCTATTTTGTCACCCTTTGACGCAGCTACTAGCTCGCCTATTCTTAGAGCCCCATAGAACGCCAGTATGAACGCTGCTTTGAAAAGCAGCACCTCCCACATCGAGCTACAGATGCCCTGGAGGGCTAACATCAGGGCTGTGAGCCTTACCAGCCCAATCAGCTTTCTCGAATCTGTTGAGTGTCCCTGTATGTGATGCCAGCCCCTTAAAGCCTTACGGACTACAAATGTGTTCGTCGGGTCCCTTACGCCCCTGGCTTGCGCAAAGAAGGAAACTGCCGCTCTGTACCTGTTTGGGGCGGCCACCGAGCGCCCTTCCTTGTGGCTCAACTCTAGATATGCAACAAAACTGTCCTCCTGCGCCCAGCTAGCCTCCCAATTGCGCCCGAAGAAAGTACAGTAAGACAAGAACACCCCTTCGTATGCTGTCTTGGTCCTGGGGGCTAAGCTATATGCCATGAGGTACAGTAGTCTGGGGCACCAATCCGCCAGAGAGCAACCGGAAAAGGTGCTGGCGATGGGTCTGCTGCTGGAAGCTGCTCCCTGAATACCTGCGTTTTTAAGCGAGAAAGGGCATCAACTGCATTGTTGAGAACGCCTGGCACATATTTGGCCCTGAAAGTCACATTCCATTTCAAACATTGAAGCACAATTTCCTTTACCAAGCACAGTATGAATGGACACCGTGCCGCTTGCTGGTTAATGCATTCTACCACACTCATGTTATCCGACCAGAACACCACCGATTGATTGCTAAGGTGTTCCGGCCAGACCATCAGTGCTACACAAATCGGGAATAGTTCCAGGAATCCAATGTTGGTGGTCAATCCCCACGACCCCCATTCTTCAGGCCATTTTTGTGCGACCCACTTGGTCACCAGGATGGCGCCAAAGCCCACGCTACCTGCAGCGTCCGTCCATAAACCCAACTCTGCTGATGTCGTGGGGGGGCCCGGCCACACTATCCTGCCATTGAAACCCTCCAGGAATGCCGTCCATATCCGCATATCCTGGCACACCTCAGCTGACAACCTAGTGCGGTGATGTTTCTCTCTCAAACCCTTCATAGCTTGGGCAATCGACCGAGAGAAGGGGCGTGCCATTGGGATGACCCGCAATGCAAAGTTCAATTGACCCACCGTCTCCTGTAGCTGCTGCAATGTAACCTTTTCTTTGAGTAGGCACTGACGCAAGGCCGCCCTGAACTTAAACACTTTTTCTTTGGGTAACCTGAAGCACCCTTCCAATGAATCAATCTCGATACCCACAAATTCCAGACAGGTGGACGGGCCAACCGTCTTCCCAGGCGCTAGCGGAACCCCGAAAGCCCGCATGAGCACGCAAAATTCCTGCAATGCCCAGGCACACTCCTGAGTCCCCACCGCTCCCAGGAAAAGGAAGTCGTCCAAGTAATGCATGACCTGTTTGTGGCCCGTGGACTGTCTCATGACCCGCTCTAAAAAAGAGCTAAAAGTCTCAAAGTATGCACAAGAAATCGAACAACCCATAGACATGCATTTGTCCATGTAAAATTTTCCAGCAAAAGCGAAACCAAGGAAGTGGTGATCCAAAGGATGCACCAGCAACAGACGAAAGGCGGATTCAATGTCCGATTTGGCCATGAGAGTGCCCCGCCCCAACCCCCGCAATAGCTCTACTACTTGGTCAAAGGAAGCATACTTCACACTACAAATTCCTTAGTCTATCGCATCATTCAAGGACGCCCCTTTAGGTGCCGATAAGTTGTGGATCAGTCTAAACTCACCCTTCTCTTTCTTGTGGACTACACCCAATGGTGAACACACAAAATCGGAAACTGGGACTTCCTGGAATGGCCCGGCTATCCTGCCCAACGACAATTCCTTTTGGATCTTGGCCATAACTATTGCCGGATTATGTTGTACCAATAACTGATTCTTACAGTGCGCACTGCCTGTGTATCCCCCAGCCGGGATCCGGAAACCTTGGGAGAAACCTTCCTGTAGTAACGCAGCTGCAGCGTGGTCTGGGTATCTATTCAACCATGGGATCATTGCCAGGATATTAACGGGGGAGGGGCTAACCGCGCATCCTACGCTATTCTGGTTTCTTTCCCCCTCTCTGCCTCTGATTACCATTTCTTTATCTGCATGTTGTCTCTGGATGGGAGGTGTGACCACAGATTGCGCATGCATGTCTGAAT
The DNA here is from genome assembly GCF_964263255.1 of Lissotriton vulgaris. Lineage (NCBI taxonomy): Eukaryota > Metazoa > Chordata > Amphibia > Caudata > Salamandridae > Lissotriton > Lissotriton vulgaris. The sequence goes on from NC_141687.1 coordinate 563,604,749, forward strand.
CTACATGTGCAGGAGCGCTTATTAAAGTCCCAACACACACCTTTCCTTTCCCCGCCGCCTCCCCTATTCTTCCCAGGGAACTCATTCCCGGCGCTGCACGAAAGGGCTGCTGAGTTTTAGCAGGGAACACACTGGCTACGCTAGTGGGCTGGGTAGGGGCCGTGCTCCCTGCGAACTGTTTATGCCACAACAGCGAATCAACCTTGTCCCATGATAATGACAAGTCAAATTCCTTTGCTTTCCTAAAATTAACATCATATTCCTTCCAGGCGTCCCAGGATACTACCCACCCACCGAAACGCGCGTCGACTAATCATGTGCGGGGGTCTCGAATTTTTCTGAGACCCTAGTATTTGACAACTTGTTAACCTGTCAATCAATACTTAGTTTCTCCCTTTTTCCCCTTTTGGTAGTGTGGGTTGTTTGTGGTATGCATGTGTGTATGTCAGTGAATTGAGTTGAGTTTTTTATATCAGGTGGTTTTCTTAAAAATTAACTGTGTATTATAACCTTGTATAATTTTCTAATCACTGGTGTGTTAATAATTATGTCTGTTCTTAAAAGCAAAAAATACTAGTTTGAAAAATGTATTTATGACGAACTATGTCTTTTTTATACAAAAAAGTGAAATGAAAAACTGCATTAAATGAAAATAAAAACTATGATAAAGTAAACATTGTTATAATTCTGTCACCTTTCTTAAATAATTCGATGTATATTGTTTAGTGATATGACCGTTGAAGGAACAATCTTCTAGAACGAATTCTCTTTTCCCCTCTGTTCCTTGGTCGCAACTTATTTTTTGAGGGGGTCCCATCTTTCATGCTGTACTGCTCGCTCCACCCCACTATCCTGCTCTGGTAGCAACCCATTGCCGCATGCACATTTGGAGGGCGTTCAACAGTGATAGCCGTCAGGATGGAGAAGGCCCTGATCCAATTGCGCAGAGTTTCCTCCACCCTAAACTTCACACTCTGTACTCTCCATTCACTTGGGTGCATCCATACTTTAAGCATTTTGGCATTTTCCATTTCCCTATTGTCTAATAGCAAAGAGAAAATATATATGTACTTTCCCGCTCAAATCATCTCTTTCACCGCCCGAGAAACATGTTGCGCCAAATCCTCGCTCCTAGACGGGATCATACCGTCCCCTAAGAGAGGCAGGGCAACCTCCTTACCATTACCGGACACTGGGGCCGGTCCCGCGTCGCTTCCGTTTGGTCGAGCGACATCCAAACCTGCAGAAGAAGGAGAAACAGAGGCCGCAGCCGCACTCGCAACTGTTCCTGTCCTAATCTTTTCCACCATCTTGGCCGCCTTAGCGGCATGGTCTAGTGTTGAGGGCATCATACCCCCCTTCTGCAACCAAGGAAGTATAGCCGCTATCTGCGCAGTCAGCTCGGGTGGGATCGGAGCTTTGCACTCCGGGACTGCTGCCGGCACCACCGGTGGTGGGGGCCCCATGGGTGCCGGCACAGGAGGCAACTGAAGTGGGAAAACTGGGGCAGGTGGAGCCGGCCCGACAGGAAGGGCCCCTGATGGCAGGGCAGGGGCTGGTTCCATGGGAGTCGGGACTACCGGCTACGGGGTAGTGGGCACAGCCACAGGTGCATGAGCGGGTGCACTGTGCCTCGATCTCTTGGATTTGCTCCTTTTAGGCGAGGAGTCAGAATCCCCCTCCAGCAAAGGCCCAGCAACCTGCTGCTTGGGTCTACCGTGTGGGCCTGCGATATCATCAATCCTTTCCATCATACGAGCCTCTAGGCCGTCAACCTTATTCAATCTCTTATCCATGGCATTCATTTTACGCATCATGGCCTGCAACATCAACTCCATTTTTTTCCCCTTAGCTCCCTTGGCTCCTGGCATTTTGTCTATTGATCGAGTCGCTTGTTGCTAGGATTCGCAACCTGTGCACCCTGTACCTTCACGAGACGGAGGATGTGCAAGGGGCTATGAGCACCACGCAACTGCGACCGCAACACCGGCTAATCCGATTGTTAGGGGTGGCCAAACTCTAACGTAGACCCACCCGGCGGCCACATGAAGCTATGAAATGCAAGCCCCCGCTCTCCTCTTACTGTTGTCATCCTGAGTGTCCTACGTCCCGTACTCTACAGATCCACTGTACACCAGTATACCACGAGAACGCTTCGGCCTGTACGATCCGCGCTCGGCTGTCTGCTTCTACTGTCGTGCTACCACACACTCCTAGCAGCAATCCTTGACCTGAAAGATAAAACAGAAAATTAGGAGGCCCGAGCGCGGGGCACGACCAGTGTGGGGGAGCGTCAGGCGACAAGAAGGGCCAACTGCGTACTCCCCCCTCCTTTATTCCCAGGGATGCGGGGTGAGGGAGGGCCGCCCCCTCACCTTACCCCTCGACGCCCGCCCCCGACCCAGAAGACTGCACCACGCCTTCCGGATCATGGATTGGGCGCCGGCCGACCGGTGGTGTGGTGCACACCTCCCCCGTAATCATTGGACGCTGGGGAGATCACGCCCCCACACCACCGGGAGGCAAGGGGAGAGGGGATTGCCGCGCTGCCATGCGGGCGGGGGGCCAAGGGCCCCCCTTTTCAGAATGTTGTACATTGTCGGAGCAAATTGAAATTTGAGAATGTTCAGCTTGATCAGAAAACTTAAAATTGCAATTAGCATTTTTAGTTTGCAATCAGCATTTTTCAGTTTGACCACATTTCTCTTACTCTACCATTTTCCTCCAGAAACCATAGCAGAGTGTTTTTTGACTTTAACAATAATAGTCTCTGGATAGAATTTAGAGCCCCTAACTTTAAATGGTCTCCTTATGCGGACTTTGTCACCAATATTGAAGACTACATCTTTAACGGGTTTATTTTCATTATACCTGGATTTAGAAACTATTTAGGAATGTTCAACCTTATTTTTAATTGATCTAGGGATGGAACATTCTTACAAGAAACAGTATTAGATATAGCCCATTGAGGAGAAAGTTCATTAAATGATTGTCACCCTCTCAACATGGTAAAAGGAGTGACACCTGTGGTAGCATGAGGAGTGTTGTTGTACAACCAAATTCTATCACTTACAACCTCTTGAACATTTAAACCTGAAGATAACGCTAATTGAATAGAATCTTTAAAGATGTGTTTCACTCTTTCCACAAGACCATTTCCTTGTTGGCTATAAATATCAGTCGTAAGATTTTTGATGCCAAGATTTTGCAGAAAACTTTTCATTTTGTGTGTAACAAATTGTACACTGGTGTCCGACACTAAGAAAGAGGGTAATCCTTCAGATCTAAAAAGTAACTTCAAATACTAAATTACATTTTCTGTATTGGTATCGCTCATAAATTTATATGAAACCCATTTAGAGTGATAATCAACCAAAGTTAAAATTAATCTATAACCTTGATTTAGGCCATTAATAGGAGCAACAAAATCAATCCCAAGTTTTTCCCAAGGGCTATGAGGGAAATTTACTGGGCACAAAGGAGAATTAGCAGTATGGAGAGATTTTTCTGCATGAGAACATTCAAGACAATTATTTAAAGCAGTCTCAACCATAATGTCCATCCCAGGCCACCAGTAATTTAAACGTAACCTCTTCTTAGTACTGGAAATCCCAGAGTGCCCTTTGTGAGCTAGTGATACCAGTTTATTCCTAATACTAGCAGGGGGAATAAGAAAGGAACCTCTAAAAATAAAATCACCTTCAATGCTCAACTTGTCTCTGACTTTTGAAAAAGAGACAAATTCTTTATCAATCTGATTCTCTCTTGGCCAGCCACTTGAAATAAATTTCTTGAGTACCATTTGGCAAGGGTCAGAAGCAGCAGCTTGTAACAAGTCATATTTGGAAATGGTATCAGTATTTGACATTAAAGCATCAACTAGTTGACTACAATTTTTTTGTCATCCAACAAAGTTTCAATGTTGTTTTCGTAAATAGGACATCTCGATAAAAAATCAGCTTTGCAATTTTCCCCACTAGGAATGTGTTTCATAGAAATGTTGTAATCATACAATTTAGAAAACAAATGTACAAGTCTGGGACTTCCATTTCTCAACCCTTAGTCATTCCAAATAGGGATTAGTTGTATGTGATCCGAAATTAAAACAAATTCTCTGCCCCAAACATAGGTTGAAAAATTTTTAGTGCTCCAAACACAAGCCAAAGCTTCTTTTTCTACGGTACTGTTGTTTTTCTCTGATGATGAAAGAGCCCTTGAAGCAAACGTAATTACGCTTTCCTCACCATCAACCATTTGGCTAAGCACAGCACCTAAACCAGAGTTGCTAGTATCAACAGTGATGTAGGACAACAAACCCTCATTGAAAGTTCTGAGTGCAGGAGCATTGATTATCAAACGTTTTAAACTTTCGAATGAGGACTGTTGTTCCTTGCACCACATGAATTTAACATTACTTCTGGTCAAGTTTCTCAGTGGCTCACTAATAAGAGCAAAGTTTTGTAAAAATCGAGAATAGTACTCGCTCAACCCTAAAAATGACCTCAATTGGTCTTTGTCAGATGGTTAAGCACATTCTCGAATTGCTTTCAACAAATTTTGTTTTGGAGATATGCCGGAGTCAGAAATCACGTGACCTAAATACTCTACTTTGTTGAGCAAAAATGCACACTTTTGTTTCTTAACCGTCATCCCAAATTTACTAAGAATTCCTAACACTTGATTGAGTTTTTCTAAGTGTTCATGGGCAGTATTGGTTGAGATCAATATATCCTCTTGGTAAGCCAAAACATGTTTAATGTCCCCAAAAAGTTGAAACATAAGTTTTTGAAAAACCGAGGCTGCTGAAGAAAGTCCAAAGGGCATCCTTAGAAATTTGTAAGCACCAAATGGTGTGTTAAAGGTAGTAAGATCTCTGGACTCCTCATGCAACTCTATTTGGTGGTAAGCCGCCCTTAAATCGATAGTAGAGAAGAATTTCGTACCCCTTAATTGAGCCAACATGTCCTGTATGCGTGGAAGAGGAAAACAATCGACCTGTATGTTTTTGTTTAAAGATCTTAGGTCTACACACAGTCTGATTTCATCACAATTCTTTTTAAGTGCCACGACTATTTGGAGAAACCCATAGGCCGGATCAACTTGTTCAATAATTCCATCAGATCACAGTTGTAGAAGGTGTGCTTTCAGTTTGTCTCTGATACTCAACTGGACATGTCTGACTTTATCAATAATTGGGACTGCATCAGGTTTTAGTATGATCTTATGTTGATATCCTTTAACGGAGCCTAAATTATCACTAAAAACATCTTTATGTTTGTCAAGAATAGCTTCTAAGGATAGCTCTTCTGAAATAAGGAATTTATGTTGGTATAATTATCCAAAGAAATGGGATTATCCATTCCTGGTCTTAAAACCATGCAAAATGTACCCTTATCTCTCCACCCCAGTATGTTATATCCTTTTTTGGCTACATCCATTTTAGTATTGATAATTCTATCTTGAAAATTAAGATCATCAGTGAAATAGCCCATCATATCAATTTCCTGACCACCGAAGGCCACGGTGCGAATGTCAGGAAGAAGTCATATAGTGTCTTTCCATTCTTTGAAGAAAAATTTATCTGACAGGATGGTTACCGGCGAACCAGAATCAACCGTAACTTTGGTATGAATGTCAGCTGCAGCAACGGTTCACGAACTGTAATAGTGCCAACTTGATATACCTCATTACGTGCCCCTGTAATATGAGGTACATAGGAATGACAACCAGACGAATAAAGGTCCGGATTTCGGAGCATAAAAGCTCAATTAGATGCCAGCGACAAGCAACCAAGATGAATAATCACTTTTTAGAGATAGGTCACGGTCCAACTGATATACAATGGACAGTAATTGAGCAACCTATGATCCCGAATCATGTAACGGATGTTAAAAAGTTTCTGTTCAGGCTTGAGCAGAAATGGGTGTACAGATTAAATTCAGATAAAACAGGATTAGATGAGGACATCCCATGGATGTCATTAAGAGCAATGTACTACACTGAATTGAGACATCACTTTATCTATAGGATAACATGGATATAAGTGTCATGTATACCATCTAGAGATGGAATCTGTTTCAATCGGTCTAGATCTCTTATGACATAATCGATATGAGTCATCTGTGTTGTATGGCTGTATAAATTCAACTCCCTAACACTAGAATGTCTGTTTGTGAACATCGTACTAATTACATACCTAGTTCTGAATCACGACCACTATTATCAGCACATATAACCATGTAATACCAACAATAAGGAGAGTAACAGAATCCAAATAGGTTAGTGGACTAATAGTTACATCTCTGAGTAGAACGTTCTAATAAGTAGTTATTTGACTGGCAGACATTTTAGTCAGAACATATATACAATACACTGTTCACTTGGCCGTTAACAGAATAGTAATATCTGTTTTTCCCTTCTTAAATAAAAGATTGTCTTTATAAGATCGAGGCATTTAGAAGGTATAGGCGGTTGAGATGTGCTGTCACTAAATAAACAATCCTCAAAGGTGGTAAACACTGAGTTATATGTTCGAAATATAAACGTACATTCAGCAAACTACATTTCCCAACAGAACAAGGGAGAGCGCCCCACGTAGTTGAGCGCACCGTAGTGACGCGCCTCACGTGATCGGCAGGGAAAGAGAGAGGCTTTTTAGCTCCATCCACCGGACCGGTCGGTACATCCCCGAGACAGCCCAGAGGGACGTCCGGAGTACCGACCGGAAGGTAAGAACAGCAGGCGGGGCATGGAGAGCATAGTAGAGCGTATGTCGTTTTTTGGTAACTTGGTGCGCTAGACTTTGGGCGTCCTGGCAGATTATTAGTACTCTTTTCGCAACGCTACAAGAGAGGGTGGTACGAATTACGAACACACTTGAACCTACTAACAGAGATGAGACATGTTCAAACGCTGTGAATAGAGCATAGCAAGTGTAATAATAGCACAACCTTATGATTTGTGATTAAGAGGGGTGATGCCTAGACTGAGTGTGAAGAGAGAGATTTAAGCATTACCTATACGAGATTCACTAAGGAATCTATAAACGATTGTTAAAACACAACGATATGCAATCGTTTTCAAAAGAGAGAAAGATGCCTTTCATTCTACACAGACCAATTACAACTGATATGTGTGCTATGACTAAAGGTGGGGTAATGAAGTCAGTTTTGCTGACATGTCCAGTAACCGTTTGTAATTTCCTTTTTTGCCCACTAGTGCAGGGCTCCATTTACCTGAGCTGTGGCCAGGTGGGGTGGAGCATTTCTCTCCTTTCATTTGGGTAAGTGAGAGTGGCCACTGCACAATACTGATGGTGTGCATGCCAATCATGGCATGAGATTCGTATTTAACAGTCATTGATGCACATTACTAATGGATGTGTTAACCCAATTCACATTTTGTTTTGTGGTTGTTTGTCTTCCTTTATATGTCTATTTGGACGTTCGCCTTCTTGTGATCCGTAAAGCAAGGAGAATGAAGATCCACTAAAATACTCAGGTGACACTCTTCCTTTTTTCACCTTTTTAATGAGCAGTCGCGATTATGGTCCTGAAGAATGCAGCAGGATACCTATTAGGCTCCATTTTAAGTCTGCAGAAACATGTTGACCGTATTGAATGATTAGTGGTTATAGGTTCACTCCACTACTATCGCACGCATTTTATTGCTTTGGGAGTCTTAGGTGTTTAATAAAGTTTGTTATCCTTTCTACGACCCAATTTTAGTGTACATATCACTTTTCACCCTTTTTTTCATCTTCTCACTTGCACTGCTCTACAGTTGCCTCCTCACACCCTAGTATGTGCTAAAACATATTGGGTTCCAATGTCTAGACATAAACTTGTGTTGTCTATGGTGAACTTTTCTAAAAAAACACTTACCTTCCCGGTGTGAAGGAACCCAAATGATGAACAGGGCGTTCAGAATCGACAACTGATGGGTATTTTTCAACACAGGAAAGATACTCACTTTGGTATAGCGTCACTTAACTCATTTTCCTTGTTTTTGGTGTCCTTTTGTTTTCAGACATATAATCGGAGCTAACTTATTCACTGGCTGACCCACTGCTACTTTTTTCTGTGTACAGAAATGTCCAGCTAACTATAACATTGGTGAAACCTATGTTTTTTCCAGTGAATTTCTAAGGTTTTTTAAATCCTAAGTCCTAACTATAACGTGCCTGAAACCTATGGTTTTTCAGTGAATTTCTAAGGTATTTTTAAATGCTAATTCCTAACTATAACGTGCCTGAAACCTATGGGTTTTTCAGTGAATTGCTAAGGTTTTGTAAATGATAATTTTAAAAAGTACTAAATATTATATTTCTTTCTTTTTATAGTAATATCTTACATTTTTATTATAAATACTTATATTTATTTTTTTTTTAAAGTTACATTTCATATTTTTAATGTAAAATAATAACAAAAGTAAATTCAAAAAGAATACACTGCTAGTGAAACTGCCTAGGTGAATTTGTAAGTGTTTGTTAGAAGCAGATTAACAACAGCCTTGTTACTCTTTTACACCGCCGTTGCATCACTTTTCTGATGAAGAGGTGGTGCATTCCTACATGGGGGGGGGGGAGTTCCGGCACAGGAACACCGCCTAAAAGTGGCTGACTGAAATCTACAAGATTTCACTTTGTCACTTTTGGGCTCATGCTGTGTCAAAACCCTACACTACCTTGAAGCAGGTGTAAGGATTGACACAGCAGTCTGAGAATAGGGCCCCCAGAGCATTGCTGGAGATGTGTTACACTTGCAGCATAACTCAAACAATGCACCACCTTTACAGCACAGATACATCACATATATGTGCCATTCTTGTCCCATGGTCCACCACATTGCGTATCCATGGTGGTGGTGTCACGTAGCACAATAACTGACATATTACCGGAGATATGCGTGTTATTGTATATCTGCCCATTAGTGTTTTAATGTAGTGATAGGATTACTACATACGGATGAATGAGTCTCTACAAAACTAAAACAACAGTGACAGAGTGTTTGCTGGAAGTGTAACAATACAAACTAATAAATTGAACGTATAAAACACAAATTTGCAAGAACATTAACGACTGCATACATCTTCTATAAGGGTTTTGAAGCAGTCTATGTCCTAAGGCCTATTTTAATGCATAAGTACTTAGATAGTGAGTGGACGATTACAAGATGGCAAGGAAAGAACCTGATTGAATTTATAACAGCCTCAGTTGTACCACAGTATATAGATAAACACATACTGCTGAAAATCTTACTACAATATTGAAACAGTAGTGTGAGAATGTTTGCTAGAAGTATTAGAATACACATTGAGGAATTTAACATATAAAACATAAGTTTGCTGGTGCATAGAACAGTGCATGCACAGTCTATAAAAGTTTGAAACAGCCTATGCACTAAGACCTCTTTTAATCCATGAGTGTCTAAATACTGACTAGATCATTACACTTCTGCAAAACAAGTTCCTCACTAAATTTATTACAGCTTCAGTTTTACCACGGTACAATGAAAAAGAACATACTGCTGACTGGCTCACTACAATACTAAAACAGCAGTGTCACAGTGTTTGCAGGAAGTCTAAGGTTACAGACTGGGCAATTGAAAGCATAGAACACAAGTTTGTAGCTGCATACAAGACTGCATGTATACTCCATACGTATTTTAAGCAATCGATACCCTCAAACCCACTATGCATATTTTAAATCAATACAAACATTTAAAGAATATATAACTGAATCTATAACTGCTTCACTTTTAGTACAATAAATACATCAGTAGATAGTGCTGAAACCTTTATTATTTTGCAACAATACATTTATTCTTATAACATCTCACAATTTAACAGACATTCCAATGCAACTTCATCAAATATGTCATTTAGATCAATTTCCTCGTCAGCAGGTTCTGATTTAATTTGTACTAAAATGTCAACATAATTTAAAACTTCCAGAAAATCTCCATCAAAGCTTTCGTCTTCAAAATCACAATTCATGTCTGCAGCACTAATTTCTCCTTCTTCACTCTCATTGCCTGTGACAGATACAATTAGTTCTTCAATTATACTCAAAGTAATATCCAAAATCTCCTGAGTATGAGGCTGTTCACTTTCCATATTTTTTCCTTTATGTTCTTGCTCCTTGTATAAAAATATAAACAGTTAATTTGATCACTTTTCGTTATATATAATACAAAACTACCGTTTTCAACTATTTTGGCCTACAAAAGATACTGTATAAATACTATTATCTAATAACATTCTATTAGTAGAGTTTTAGCCCTTTGCAAAATTATACAACTATAATTACGTAACATTCATTAACCTAGGCCTCATAGTTAATTGTCTAATTTTTATGGTATTAATTTGCTTGTGTTCTTCTACTAACTTTTCTTTATGCAGTTGCTCGTTATCTATTCTCTCAATCCTTCAATATCTTATGTTTTTCATTAATGTTCCTTCTTAATTCAAAAACCTTCCTACTACTCCTAACTCAATGTCTTCTTTTCCCTTAAGACCTTCCTTACACAAATGTTATCGTTTCTTGTTTTAAGTTAGAGAAAAACATCGACTGAGTACATTCAATATTGTCTATAATGTCAGGTAAGTTTACTTACTCACTAACTTGTCAAACAACGTTCTTTAACTCTCACAGAAATATTTCCAATTTCTCTTCAGGAACGTCTAAGGAGCAATTGAAAACGGGTCTGAACTCCAGAACATCTTCGGTAAAATGCGCACTGGTTAGTGAGTGTGCGCCTCACCAACGATTCCCCACAACTCTGTGGTAAATGACTAGATCGCAACCGCGTCTTTCAGCCACAGCCCGTGCAGGGACTTGAGATGGGGCAGGCAGGATGGGCATGGGAGGGGCTGGGGAAGGGGTGATAAACAACGGAATCTGCATAATTGCAGGTAACTAAACAATTACATTATTAAAACGAATTTCGGGCCATATTATCAACAAAAAACAATATCAACAAAAGGCGACACATTATCCCCGCTTTTATCAGCAGGAAAGTGCCGATAAAGCAGCAATAATCCATCTCGTTTTGTTGATAATATGCCCTGAAATGCATGCTAAAGGCTTCGTGTTGACCATCACGCGTGGTTAGGGGGCCGTACATGCATGTTTAGGCTCTATTATTAAAAAACATACAAGGCATGATGGTACTTGTAGTAGGACTCGCACTTTGCAGTTGCTCAGGGGGTCGTATATTTTTTATTTTTTAAAGAAAAATCGCATCGTATGCATACAGAAATATGTACAATTACGAGCAGGAGCTGCATGCTGATTGGCTGTCAATACTCCAAATCAGGAAGTGTTGCAAGCCATCGTATTTGTCACGGAAGCCGAGTCACAAGGAAACAGTAAAACAAAGTTGACAAATAAGGAACGGGGGCACGATGTAAACATTTTGAACCTATAGTGTTGGTCAGGGGGTGGTAGATTTATTGTACGCGTACCAAACACGTATGGACGACGTACAGCTGTAATGTTGAATGTCGTCACATAAGCGTACACAAGCAAGAAAACTAAAACTAATTTTAGATATTTATGAAGTGTATTTGTTTATGTGTTGTGTGGCTCTAAAAAGAGCCGTTGTGTTTATTGCGAGATTATAGTACCTACAAGTAAGTACCGATGCTGAGTCTTAAGTTTATGAGGAACACTCTGTTCCCCTCATATGTAAAATGTACACCATCTCTCCTATATATGCCATGCATATTGAAACGCAGATTATTGTTGTAAATGGACCCCATTGGATAGTCTCAGAGAAAGGCAGAAACAGATTTATTCACATGTTTCCAAACTTTTTCAAACTGTAAACAATAGTGGTTGGACCGCTTCCATCTTTGCCTTTGGCATATATTAGAATATACAAAGACAGTTTTCGGGAACAGTGTCATCAATTGGGGAAAGGTGTCCTTCATGAGCATTTCCATAGCTACCCCAGTCAAAGTGCCTAGGTCATTGCCACCACAGTGCATAATTATGAGGTCAGGGTGTTGGAGATGCATAAAGGATTTCACCAATGGAATCGATTGGTAAACCTTAAATCCTCTATGCCCAATCCATTTAATGTCTACATTTGGTAAACATAGGTTCTTGTGAATTCTTTTCTGTTGTGCGTACCTTTGACTCCAGAAAATATAGCTATGTCCCACAATCCACACTGTAAGCATTTTGAAGAGAAGTCTGGATGCACTCTGATGGTGTCTGTAAATGAAATGCTAGTTTAAAAAGTAAGATTTTTCTAAAATGGTGGACAACATGCAGTTTTCAAAAAAAGAAAAGAATTCATCTGTCGTTTGACAACATTTTACCAAAAACTAGGTTCCATGTTTCTGTTCTTTAAAAGCCAAATTGTTATTGGTTAAGAAAAAGTGATAAAAAAGAACGTTACATAAGATAAGCTGGTATATTCTCCAGTCAAGTACACTTGCTGTTTTAATTTGCAACAATGTATGATGAACTTTTCAACTGTGTGCTGAGTTAGGTGTTCCCTGAAGTGTTTCTATGGTGACTGGCAGATTCTGGAATGGGGGAAGGGTTGAAAGTTCTATTAGTTTGAAAGCTTTGGAATGTTAAACCAATAGAAATGTGTGTTTTCTTTTGAATCAATGTGAACAGGATTTTAATTGGTTATTTATATGTATGTAAGCGTAAAATGAGAGGGATCATTTTCAATTTGATGGTTGTTCTGCAAACAATGTACTCTAGAGATGTTGTAGAAGAATATCCACTGTGTGAGTGGTATTCTTGTTAATCTAGAATTCAATTTGAAAGGTGAGTAGAAAAGTTGTATGGGAGTGCGTCTGTGCGGTGTATCTTTGTACATTAACGAATCATGGGGTATATTATCAAGACTCGGAGATACAATTATCGGCACTTTATCGGCAGGAAACTGCCGATAAAGTGTTGATAATGTTATCGCCTGTATTGATATTATGCTCCTATATTCATCCGTTGTTAAACGTTTTATAGTATTAAATGTGTTTTGCTATAATTCATGCTGTTATGTTTTTTCTTTAATATCATTTTGTGCCTCTGTACATTAACGGATTATGGGCCATATTATCAATAAAGGACGATACATTATCGCCGCTTTTATCAACAGGAAACTGCCGGTAAACCAGTGATAATGCTTTCGATAATATATCCTTATGAATTCCCTTAGAAACCCAGGTTATGGTGTTAACCTGGGCTTCTATGGAAATTCACAAGGATATATTATCGAGACCATTATCCCCGCTTTAGTGGCAGTTTCCTGCCTGTAAAAGCGGTGATAATGTATCGCCCTTTACTGATAATATTGCACTGATGGGCATATTATTAAGGACTGGTGTTAAAATTGTCTACGTTTTATAGACAGGAAACTGCCGATAAAACGGTGAAAATTGACTTAATAATAGCTTCTTGTAAATTGCTATTGAAGCCCAAGTTCTGGTGTTAACCTGGGATGGTATGGGAATTCTCAAGAGTATATTATCAAGCTCATTATCGTCGCTTTATCAGCATTTTCCTGCCGATAAAAACGACAATAATCTATTGACTTTTATTGATAATATGTCCCGAAATTAATTTTATTAATTTAATTGTTTACTTACCTGCAATGATCCAAGGGGCATAATACCAAGGGGGGCGATAGCCAATTATCACTGATTTAGCATCCGTTTTCGGCCGCTAAGTGGCGATAATTCTTTAGCCCTATTAGCAACCTGTCGCTAACTGATGTTAGCAACAGCTTTTAGACGATAGCGAGCAGTTTGGGACCCGCTTTGCATGTCAGCGATGTTTATCGCTAATGACGGGCAAAGTGGGCATACCTAACCTGTTAGCGACTGAAAGCAGTCACTAACGTTGCTATCGCCTATTAGCAAGGCAAGCGTAGTGTTGGAAATATTCGCGCTAAGCACGAATATCTCGAAATACTAACACCTGCCCAGACCAGTTCTTAGCCATGTTATCCAATGGGAGGTGGATAACATGGCTAAGACCATTTTGTCTCTAATGCATGAATATTGCTGTATTCTCAACGATGATTCATGCATTTCGCCACTATCGCTGGATATTTTAGCACAATGGAGAAAAACATTGCTAATAGCATGTTTTCTCCGCTAACATATCGATAGGCAGCAATAAAAAAATCGTCGCTAAACCTATTTAGCGATAAATATCGCTACTTGTTGGTAATATGCCCCAAGATACTGTTGTTTATCACTCCTCACCTGCCCCTCATCCGACCCACCTGCCTGCCCCATCGCAACTCCCTCCAGGGGCCGCGGCTGTTTCTATATTCCGTTATATTGTACTGTCTATATGGCTGAGATACCCACCACCCCCTCTCAACACAATCCCCAAGAATTGGGAAACCGGAAACAGTTCTTGAACTTTTGGAAGGCGGGAAGGGAGTTACCCTTCCCGGCCGTATTTATTAAAATATGAAACAAAATCAAAACATTAAAATAACAGTTTCATATTATGTAATTTCATTTCCACATTACGATGTTTGGCTAACCTTAACAGATCTCTAATACAAAGGTTCTCCTAGCCGAACTAACATCCTACAAAACATTTGACTTGAAATTGTACATCCTAACGTTAAGGGCCAACGGCAAGGTCGTAACCGGTGTCAGATCCCTAAACCAGAAATACCACCCTCACTTGTGAGGGGAGCGACCGCACAGAGGCGTACCTCAAGTGCATCTACCAATTTCCCTTGGACTTGACGGGGGCCCCAATGAACTCGACGCCATTTAACGGTCGTCCGAGGACTCGTGTGAGGTGTCTAAAAGGTAGCGTAAACCCCCTCCCGCACCCCACACAACTTACCCATCTGCCGTCGCAGATGTCCTGGCCCCGGGAAATTCCCCAGGGGGGCCCGTAGCCCCTCCTATCCAGGAAGGGGCCTTGACCACCTTTCCTTTCCTTCCGGCGGCCTATCCTTAGACGGGACCGCCTCCCCGTTGAGGGGCCAATGGCCACCTCCCCCGAGCGCTCCCATCCGTAATGGGTGACGCCCCCCCATAGGGATCTTCCAATTACTGCTCACCGATCATGACCTTACCGCCACAGGCCAGATAGTTGACCGGCTATCCGGACCCCCCACTCCTGCCTAAAGGTCATGTTTTAAACCCTTCAACCAAGCTATGAGGTCTCCTATGAGTAACTCATTCCCCACCCGGGACAAATGAACCCCGTCCCCCAAATACATACTGTCCCCTTTGATACAACCATGCGAAACAGAATGCAGTGTACTTGAACGAAACAATCTACTCACTTTGTTATTTATTTTCCTTACTGAATGATTCAGAGCAGAAACCGAAATAGCCCCCCGCCACACTTTTCGTGGGATCATATGGGACCATGCAATTGTGCACCCTGGAACTCTTCTTGCCAACCAACTTACTGTGGAAAGCATTGCCTCAAGAAGAAGTCGTCTACCAGTGGCCACCAAATCGTTGCCCCCAAGATGGACTATGATTATAGACGGCGGTGACCTTGTCCGCCCTAACAAACCCTCGAAAAAGGATTGAAACTGGTCAATACAGAGCCCGCCCTTTCCGTAGAAGGACACCCTGTACCCGTATTCCCCAGCCACGTGAATCATATCACCTGCTTTGAATACGTCCGCGGCACGCCTCACGTATGAGTGGCCCACGACCCACACCTCCTTTTTCGCAGTCGGTGATTTCTGACCGCTGGTCCCCAGGTGTCGGGTCGACTGCACAGTCCGCCCCGCTTCGTAAGCTTGCGCAACTGAAAACCAAACAAAAACAAGAAGCGTGAGTATATCATTACAGCTTCACAACATGTGCAACCGCACATACCTTTTATAACAGTTCGAGGACCAACGCCCCACACGTTTTACTTCCTCTACACTCAGACCCTTGGCTGTAGCCTCAGTAGCAGCCCCTATCCGAAAGGAATGGGTCCCGAACTCGCCGGGGTTCAAGCCCGCGGCCAAAATCGACATCGCAAGCACCCTCTGGAACTGAAACCTCGTCAGTGGGGTGGCGTCAGCGTGTCGCAACAAGGTCCCCCCCCATGCTGCCACCCTCTGCGCTAAATATTGCTCTACGCACACCACAGGGCACATGGAAGAACCGGGGATCCTCTGAATGATTACGCAGTCCCCGATTGCACCCTGATCGGAATTGGACCTAACAAACGAGACCGTCATCGTCTCCCTCCTGACCTGAATGTGCTCCCGGCACAGTCCCCCCATCGTATCCCGCTTGTTCTTCGCCAATAATTCGCTTACCCGCATAGCCCCATGGAATGCTAGTGCAAATGCGGCTCGGAACAACACTGCTTCGTACTGGGATGAACACGTAGCCGGGAGTACGGACCATAACAGGGTCAGCCTATCCAGACCTATCGGGTGCCTCTCATCTACTCTGCGACCCTCAAGGCGTTGCCACCCACGTAGCGCTTTCTGCACAACGAAAGACGCTGTCGGGTCCTGAATCCCATGAGCCTTTGCCATAAAGGAAATGGCGGCCCGATGCCTCTGGGCCGTAGCTACTGATTTGCCTGCCTGATGTAAAGAGAGCAGAAATTTCACTACAAACTCTTCCTGACCCCAAAGTTCCCCCCTAGCAGTACCCAAAAAGGCCCAATAGGAACGGAACGCCCCTTCATATGCCTTCCTGCCTTCCTCGTCCTGGGTGCTAAACTCTCTCCCACGAGGTTTTGTAGTTCGGGGCACCGAGAGACCAGAGAGCTTCGGGAAAGGGTGCCGCCACCGAGTCCGCTGTGGGCAGAAAACCCCAGAAGGCCTGCATACGGAAACGAGAAAGCGCATCAGCCGCTTGGTTCATCACCCCCGGCACATGTCTTGCCCTAAACAGTACATTCAGTTGCATGCATAACAACACAATTTCCTTGAGCAGTCTCAGAATCAATTTGCATCGTGCTGCCTGACTATTGATACACTCAACCACGGTCATGTTATCAGACCAGAACACCACAGAGTGATCACGGAACCCCTCGGGCCAAGTTTTCAGTGCCACCAAAATAGGGAAAAGTTCAAGAAAAGCAATGTTACTTGTCAACCCGCACTCGTGCCACCATGACGGCCATTTTTGAGCCGACCATTGTGCACCAAATATGGCACCAAAAACCTATACTCCCCGCCGAATCTGTCCACAGCCCCAGCTCTTCGGAGGACACCGCCGGCCTGTTCCAGACAACTCGACCATTGAAATCCGCCAGGAATGCCAACCAAATGCGCATGTCCTGGCGAACCTCCGCCGAGAGCCTCGTGCGATGATGGCCTTCCTTCAGGCCGACCATGGCTTGTGCAATCGAGCGGGAAAAGGGGCGCGCCATTGGCATCACTCTCAGGGCAAAATTCAACTGACCCACCACCTGTTGCAATTGATGCAGGTTTACTTTTGTTGCACGAATACATGTCTCAAGGGATAACCTGAATTTTAACACTTTTTCCTTGGGTAATCGAAAACAACCTTCTACCGAGTCGAGCTCGATCCCCAGAAACTCGAGCAAGGTCGAGGGACCCACAGTCTTACCTGGTGCCAATGGCACACCGAATTGATTCATTAAGACACGAAATTCATGTAAAGCCTGTCCACACTCAGGATCCCCGGCTGCCCCCAAAAACAGAAAGTCATCGAGATAGTGCATAACATGTTGAAAACCTGTCTTCCTTGTGAATACCCATTGCAGAAAACAACTGAACTTCTCGAATTAGGCACAGGAAATCGAGCACCCCATTGGCATACATCTATCCATCTAATAGCGACCCTGAAACTGAAAACCAAGGAGACGCTGATCGTCTGGGTGTACCGGGAGCAACCGGAACGCTGACTCGATGTCCGATTTTGCCATCAGCGTCCCGGGCCCCAGGCGATTCAACATGGCAACGGCCTCATCGAAAGATGCGTACCGCACCGAACACACTTCCGGGTCTATCGCGTCATTCACGGAAAGACCACGGGGGGCTGACAAGTTATGTATCAGCCGAAACTCACCCGGGTCCTTCTTGGGGACCACCCCTAGCGGGGAACAAACAAAGTTAGCAACCGGTGGCAAATCGAATGGACCGGCGACGCGACCTCGAGTCACCTCTTTCCCAATCTTTACCTGTACCACCGCCGTGTGCTGCAAGACCGACAGTTGATTCTTACAATTTGCTACACCCTGAAAATCCCCCACTGGGATGCGGAAACCATATGAAAACCCGTTTCGTAACACCCCAGCGGAAGCATGATCCGGGTATTCGTTGAGCCAAGGAATCATTGCCATGGTATCAATCGGGGTAGGTAAAGGCGCCCCTCGGACTATATCAGACCTGTTTGGCGCCTCCCTTACCACCGTTATCACCCGTTTTGGCTCTGCACATGGACTCAGGATGGGACGGCTGCCCACACCCCCCACACTCATGTCTGAATTTGCATGACCCCTGGGGCCTCGTACATTTCCCTCTGTTAAAATTCCAACAGATCCCCCTTTTACCTGTGTTGACACTCGGCTTCGAGTGGTACTCGTTACCTGCACCCGTCCGAAAGGGTGTCCCAGAGTTTTGGCGGGAAGATTCCCCCCCGTTACTCCCTAACAATGGTACCTTCAACATTCCTGTACTCTCCATTTTTTGCCATGACACGGAGTCGTAACAATCCCAAGTCAAAAATGGGTCGTGTTCCTTAGCTTTTCTAAAAAGATTGTCATAGCAGAACCACTGATTGCCCCCATATGCTACGGAATACTCCATGATACGTGATTGATAAATTGGCAACTCGGTCAGCAACTCGGGCCTGCGCTCGCCCATGATGGAGGTAAAAATGCCCCACGCTCTGCCCCAAGTACCAATGTTTTTGTCAACCTTAAAGGCGGCCATTTTTGCGCGCCAAACACTCGGATGCATGAGCTCCTTTTGGCTCTTTACATGCTCCATCTCGTAATGATCGGTAAGCAAAGAAAAAATGTTCACATACTTATTCGCCCAAATCTTTTCCTTAATTTCCAGTGGAACATGCTGAGCCACCTTTTCCCTTCGTGAAGGTACAGACCCCTCCCCCGCGATCGGCAATGGCCGCTTACCTGAACCAGACGCTGCATCTGCCACCGAACCTGGGCCTGATGCGTTAACAGAAGATGGTGCCTTCGCAGCCTCCCTAGATTCCCGCAGTTGCCTCATTACTGCCCGGGCGTCGTCAGCCGTGGTGCCCTCGCTATATTTTCCCAACCACGCTGCCAATTGTGCCGCTAACTCGGGAGGCATATCCTCCCCGTTCACGGGGGTGACCACCACGGGGATCGGATTCCCCCCTTTCGGCACCGGGGTTGGCTCCTCAAGTGGGGTATCGGGAACCGGGGTTTCTCCCCCGAGTGCCCCCCTTCTGGACCTCTTGCCTCTCCCACCGGGGACTGCTCCCGGCAAAGGCCGTTTCGGTCCTCCCTCCCCGTCCTTAGCCGCCATCTGCTTCTTCAAATCAGCTACCTCCTTCATGAGCATGCGGAGCATCTGATCGGTACTGACCCGCTTCCCGACTTTCTTGGGCATTCTCAGACGGAATATCTGTAAGACAAAAAGAAAGATTACAACGCTCAAAATTGGCTCTTCGTTCCGTCTCGAGCTCACGTGCAGCGGGGAGGTGCAGCTTCAGAGCACAGGAACAAGAGGATGCTTTCTTGGCTTTTTTCTCCTTTTATCCGTCTTCAGGGCGGGCGTAAACCCGCCCCCGCCTGCCTCCCAGGGCGTGGCCGGCCGCGTCAGTGTCTAGGACAACCCACTCTAGGGCGGGAAAAAGGCGCGCCCCGGCTACGCCACTTCGGGCATACCAGCCGAGACTCGCCTCCCGCCCAAGATGGCTTCCCGGGGGGATCGTGGTACTCCACCATACGTTCGGGGGGACCGAATGGTCGCCCCTTTCCATTTATACTCTCATTTTTTATTAAATTTTCCTTGCTTCATACTCCTTGTTCTTTTGCTGTAAGTCCTCTTATTTTTATACTCCGAGGTTTGTCCTCATACTCCTCCCTCTGTTCTTGCAAGTAATATAATAGAATATTTGATTATTTTTTTTTGCAATGTTGTATATTTTTTTTATTATAGGTTGTGTTTATCGATACTAAAAATACTGCATCATGCCAAAAAAGGACCAAAAGAGAAAACAACGAAAGAAAAGTGTGTATTTGAACAGAACTCACCAAGAAGATTTACATGAAGAGAGATATCTTAACAAACAGAAAGAAAGTCCTGGTAAGAGCAGGAGCACTATATGAAGAAAATACTAAAGACTAAGAGTAGTGTTCAGAAACAGAAAAATGTCTTTAGTGTATCAGCAATGAAAAAAAAACTACTAATAAAGAAAAGAATAATGGAAAATAAAGTGCAGACAAAACTGTGTATAGTACAAGGAGAAAAAAGCAATTCATGAAAATTAGGAAAAAAATGTTTTATATTAGATTGGTATCAAACTTAATGAAAGAAATTTAGGTATATAAGAAAAAAACAGTATTTTATAAGAAGAAGAAAGCTATAAAAAAGTAGTGGAGAAATCTTTGGAATTAAAAAGAAAACTCTTTATTTTAGTAATCAATAGAGTAGGATCACTAGATAAGGGAATCCATTTAATGAAGTCCAAAAGTAAGTGGAGAAGACTAATTAACAGAAGTAATTTTTGTGAGTTTTATTTGGGTGAAAGGAAACATAGTTTAACTTCTGAGCCTTTTTTTAATGAAGAAATTTATCTTCAGAGTAATGATTTGTTGCATGCAGTGGACACCAGTGGTCGTGCTTATGAGGTTAGAAATGGTTGTACTATCGAGAAAGAGAAAATTGTTCCTAGAAATGCAGAAGAGGTGGTAGCTAATGAAGTTTTAGGGAGACGTCCTAAAGCTCCCGTGTACACTTGGAATTGTAGTAGTATTTGCAGTGTGTGGCAAGAATCTATTGATTTTCATGCAATTTCCTACGTAATTATATGAAGAAAAGTGTTAAATAAAAGATTAAGATGTTACAAGGACTAGACCCTTGCAGAGTGAGAGAAATTACTGGTTTGCAAGGTCATTCTCTGTCTTGTGTTTCTAAAAAATTATGTCGAAGTGTTTTCCACCATTTCAGGATGTTAGCAATTCATCATACTCAGATGAGGAAATTAGTCAGAACATTGTATTACGGGAAAAGTCCAGCACTAATGTTAAAAAAGTTGAACAGTGCTCTTTTGTGTGGATCTGTATCAGATGTAACAAATGTTTGTGATGAAATTGAGATTAGTTACTTTGCTCCTCAGGAAGATAGTGCAGAAAGTGAGAGATTAATAGAAGAAAATGTAGAAGAGAATGTAGGACAGTGCAGTGTAGAAAATTTTGAGCAAGAAATTATATAGTTTAAGGTGATTTTAGGTTAAAGGCCAAATTATTCTTGTATCTGTTGTTGACGAATTCATTATAAAAATCAGACCAGGACTGTTCATCTGTATTTAAAAAGTGAAAAGGAAAATAATAATGAGTGGAAGGATTTTGCAACTTATTTGTTGGTAGAGAACTGTTTTGATTTGTGTTCTGATCAGCGTATTTGTAAACATTGTTATAACAAATTAGAGGAGAACAAACTGCTTGCTAGAGCTCTGCATAATAATCTTGAGTTGGTAAATATTCCTTGTGAAATGATGGATTTAAATACCTATGAGTCTATTCTTATTCAATGTGTGCATCCATTTCTGGCTATTGTTCGTATGGAGCCTAAGACAGGAAAATTGCCTACTTCTGATTTACAAAGAGGATTAAAGGGAAGAGTTGTATATTTGCCTCTAGATTTAAAGAAAAAAATTGACACTATTAGTGTAGAAAATGTAGAGGATGAACCTTTAGTTATTCTTGTTAATAGCGTTCCTACTAAGAGTAAGAAAATCTGGCAAGAATTAGTGGATGTTAGAAAAGTGAAAAAGGCAACTGGTAAAAAATAATCAATATTACAAAAATGTGTATGTTGGAGAAGAAGAAATAACTGTAAAAGAAGATACTGACTTGCCATCTGGACAAATTGAAAAAGTGGATGTGTGCAGAACTGAAGAAATCTACGAACATTACAGTGTTCATCCATTGAATTCCAAAGAAATGATGGGGAATGCTATAGAGTTATTTCAAATGAAAGAAGCAAAAGGAAGTCCCATTAGTGTATGGGAAAAAAGCTTGGAAGCTCTTTGTTTCCCTCAGTTGTTTCCTACAGGAAAAGTAGGACGATATGATGAATGACGTGTGCAGATTCCTGCAGCTGAATACCGGACATCAAGATTATATGCAGAAGATGCAAGATTTCGACAATGTATTCCATATTTGTTTCATCTTTTGTTTGAGAGTGATTTGTCTGGACTTTCTTATGCAGTAAACCACATATTGAAAACAGGTGTACATCTGCAAAATGTTTTGGAAAAGGAATTCAAGAATAAAGTACAGCAGAAAGATAATGTTTTGGAAACTCAGCTGATTAATCTAATGGCATGTCAGCATGGTACTAATGAGTACTGGTACCGTCGTCATGGAGAACTTAAATGTATGCTAAGGAACTTAAGAACTCCTACATGGTTCCTAACTCTAAGCTGTGCTGAATATGCTTGGGATGATTTACTTCAATTTCTTCGGGAGGCAAATCCAAATATCGATACAAGACACCTAGAGAATTGTGCTCTTTGAATCCTGTTAATGTATGCAGGTATTTCAATCATAGATTCAAAGTAATGATTTCTTTGATCACCAATAAAAAAAATCCTCTCTTGGAGAGGTTCTGGATTTCTTTTGGAGAAAGGAGTATCAAGCGAGAGGTGCTCCTCACATACATATGCTATAATGGATCAAAGATGCTCCCAAATTTGGAACAGACTCAGATGATACTGTGTTGTCTTTTATTGAAGAATATGCTACATGTGAAGTACCCAAAAGTACACAAGATATGGACTTAAGACAACAAGTCTTACGATTCCAAAGCCATTGGTGTGGCAAAGACTATCGTCGAAAGTACAAATCTAAGGACAAATTCTACAGCAAATGCCGTTTTGCATTTCCTCGACCTGCAATATCGAAAGGAAGAGTGAACAGTTTTATGTCATCTTTTTGACATAATATCACAAGAAAGTCTCCAAAATATACTTACAACTTAAGAAGAAATGAAGAGTCAAAATACATAAATGACTACAACCCATTCATTTTGTCTATGTGGAATGCTAATATGGATATTCAATATGTTGTAGACAATTCCATTGCTGTTGCTCGATATGTGACATCGTACATAACAAAGTCAGAAAAGACGGAATTGAAGGAAATGTGGGAAGAGATTTCCAATGAGAAGAGTCTAAGTAAGAAATTATACAGTTTGCAGTTTGAATTTGTTATCTGATCGAGAAATTGGAGTGTATGAATGCTCCGATCTCTTATCATCTGCAAGTCTATAATCCAAATCTAGAAGAATCATTTGGGTGAGTCTAGGTCTTGCTGCAACACGAAACCGAGTTCTTAAATCTGTACAGGAAATTGAATATTTAGCTGAAAAAGAGCCAGAAAGTACTAATATTGTGAAAACAAATATGTTGGATACATATTATCCAAATAGAAGTCATCATCTTGAGAACATTTGTTTCTATGAAGTGCTGCAAAACTATATTTTTTAACGGAATATTACCGAAAATATTAATAATGGTATATATACCGTTATTGGTTCTGAAGGATGTCTGGTGAAACAAAGAAAAGGACATTTGATTAATCACCGTAAACTGAGTTGCGAAACACCTGACAAAAGGGAATTTTACTATTTAGCTCTTTTGCAACTTTTCAAGACATGGCATTCAGAATTGGAATTACTTGGACATTTTGAAAGCTATGAAGATTCCTTCAATGCAACTAAAGGTACTATAGAATGTGCTGTTTTTGCTAATTATGTCAAAATGTTGAATGACGAAATTGAGCAAGAAGCTACAATTGCAGCTGAGATTGCTTGAGACAGTTCTCAAGACAGTCAAACTTCTGCTCCGTTGAGTCAGAATCCACTGGGAGAACCAATTGTTCTAAATGAAGCAGCAACTGCTATGGAAGAGGTGGAAACAGTAATGCAACAAGGTCAAGAACATCTAACAAACTTAGGAAACTTGGAACAACTAAATCTTGAGCAGAAAGAAATATATGAGCAAGTGAGAGAACAGATTGACCATGGATTTCTTCATGAGAAGAAAGAGTACTCTTGCTCATCATTTGAACCTATCTGTATGTATGTGAGTGGACAAGCTGGAACAGGAAAACGTTTTTTAATTAAAGTAATCACAAGTTTTCTACAGAAAAGAACTGACTCGCATTTGACTTGTGTTGTCACTGCTCCAACTGGGTTGTCGGCACACAATAATAAAGGAATGACTCGCTCCTCTTCCCAGAGCTGAGTGGTCGCTCCCCAGGGTCCCTCCAAGGTCGCTGGTATCTTATATAGCGCTCTGCCCTGTGTAATTGGAACTGCTTTGAGTGCCTGTGCCTGCAGATCGCCATTGAGCAAAGTTGCTTTGTAATTGATTTGTACTCTGATTTGTACTAACTCGAGCCTGTCTGCGCGCTGTGCCGCTCTGCTCCCACGGCTGCATTGCTGTCTGTGCCTGCTGCCTACCTGGTCGCCGCTGAGCTTGCCTGCATTTCGATTGTATTCTTGAAGTGCAATTCCACTCGGTTTGTGCGTTTTGCAGTGCTCCCCCCCCGCCTCCATTTTGTTGATTGTTGTGCTCGTCTTTGGCCCGCCCCGCCTCCCAGCTGAGACGCCCTCCCACTTAGTTCATCAGCGCTTCCCTTCCTGAAGTCGGCGTGACTCGCTCCTCTTCCCAGAGCTGAGTGGTCGCTCCCCAGGGTCCCTCCAAGGTCGCTGGTATCGTATATAGCGCTCTGCCCTGTGTAATTGGAACTGCTTTGAGTGCCTGTGCCTGCAGATCGCCATTGAGCAAAGTTGCTTTGTAATTGATTTGTACTCTGATTTGTACTAACTCGAGCCTGTCTGCGCGCTGTGCCGCTCTGCTCCCACGGCTGCATTGCTGTCTGTGCCTGCTGCCTACCTGGTCGCCGCTGAGCTTGCCTGCATTTCGATTGTATTCTTGAAGTGCAATTCCACTCGGTTTGTGCGTTTTGCAGTGCTCCCCCCCCGCCTCCATTTTGTTGATTGTTGTGCTCGTCTTTGGCCCGCCCCGCCTCCCAGCTGAGACGCCCTCCCACTTAGTTCATCAGTGCTTCCCTTCCTGAAGTCGGCGTGACTCGCTCCTCTTCCCAGAGCTGAGTGGTCGCTCCCCAGGGTCCCTCCAAGGTCGCTGGTATCGTATATAGCGCTCTGCCCTGTGTAATTGGAACTGCTTTGAGTGCCTGTGCCTGCAGATCGCCATTGAGCAAAGTTGCTTTGTAATTGATTTGTACTCTGATTTGTACTAACTCGAGCCTGTCTGCGCGCTGTGCCGCTCTGCTCCCACGGCTGCATTGCTGTCTGTGCCTGCTGCCTACCTGGTCGCCGCTGAGCTTGCCTGCATTTCGATTGTATTCTTGAAGTGCAATTCCACTCGGTTTGTGCGTTTTGCAGTGCTCCCCCCCCCGCCTCCATTTTGTTGATTGTTGTGCTCGTCTTTGGCCCGCCCCGCCTCCCAGCTGAGACGCCCTCGCCCCTCCCCCTCCACTCTCCATTTATGACAGGAGTTCCCGCGCGCAGCGTTTACGCGCAGCGTCCGCGCCCAATCCGCGCCGAAGGCGCGCCAAAGGTAAGCCCGTCTACGCCCGTCCGCGCCTGGACCGCGCCCAGCGCCATACTCCCTGCCCCTCGCGCTGCCCAGCCCCCCCGCATTACCTACGATGCCGCCGCCCTCCTAGCCCTTAACCCCGGTCGCGCCCCCAACTGCGTCCAAGCCGCTCCTGGACGCACCCATGGACCGTTCTCCTGCTTCTCCTGCAAATTCAGCGGCACCGACAACATCTCCGCTCCGACCACACCTCAGATTCCAGACCCCAACCACCTACAATGCATCCTTCTCAACACCCGCTCGGTCCACAGGCACGCCATTGACCTTTGGAACCTACTAGACACCATCTCTCCAGACGTCGCCTTCCTAACGGAAACATGGATGAACGCTTCCTCCGCCCCTGACATCGCCATCGCTATCCCTGATGACTATAAGATCACACGCAAGGACCGCACCGACCATACAGGAGGAGGAATCGCTATCGTCCATAAGAAATCAATCCGCATCTCAACCAGCTCTGACGCCAATCTCACCAACTCCGAACACCTTCACTTCCAGATCCACATCGACCCCAAGACCACACTCAGAGGCTCCCTCCTCTACAGACCACCAGGACCCCGCGCAAAATTCAGTGAAGACATCACGGACTTCATCACCCCACACGCGCTCCCCTCCAAAGACTACATCCTTCTGGGAGACCTCAACTTCCACCTTGAAAAGATCAACGACCGCAACACCGCCACCCTCTTGGACAACCTCGCCAACCTCGGACTTAAACAACTGGTCACTTCCCCCACCCACATCGCAGGTCACACACTCGACCCCATCTTCACCTCCAGCAACCATGTCTCCTTCAGCCACACTACGGATCTCCTCTGGACTGACCACAGCTGCGTTCACTTCACCTACAACAAACCGAAACCCATCATCCACCTCCAACCAACTCTACAAAGAAACTGGAACAAAATCACCACGGAACAGATCTCCACATCGCTCCTTCAAACCTCCCCAGCCCTCTCCTCTAACGCCAACGAAGCCGCATCCAACCTCACCCTTTGGTTATCCAACACCGCCGACACCTTAGCACCACTGAAAAAACGTCAACACAAACTTGGCATCAAGAAGGCCTCATGATTCAACGACGACCTCAAGAAGTCCAAGAAACTGTGCCGCTCCCTTGAAAAGGCCTGGAAAAAAGACCCATCCACCAGCAACAAGGACGCCTTCAAAAGCGCCATCCGTACTCACCACCAAATGATCCGAAAAGCCAAGAAAACAGCATTCAAGGATCGACTTGACAACAACGCCCACAACAGCAAGGAACTTTTCAACATCGTCAAGGAATTTTCCAACCCCTCGGCCAACTCCAACGACATCACCCCCTCTCAAACCCTCTGCGACTCCCTTGCCTCTTTTTTCCATAACAAGATTGCTGACATCCACAACAGCTTTGACAGCCAACCCGGAAGCCAACCCACCCTACCATCAGCTGACCATCTTCCCCACGTTAACACCCTTAACACCTGGAACCCAATCTCCACTGAGGACACCATCCGCCTGATGAATTCCATCCACTCTGGATCCCCCACAGACCCATGCCCTCACCACATCTTCAACAAAGCAGACTCCGTCATAGCTCCGCACCTCCGAGACGTCATCAACTGCTCCTTCAACTCCGCTACCTTCCCAGAAGACTGGAAACACGCTGAACTCACCGCCCTTCTGAAAAAACCAACAGCAGACCCCACCGAACTCAAAAACTACCGCCCTATCTCGCTTCTTCCATTCCCGGCCAAAGTCATCGAGAAAGCCGTCAACAACCAGCTCGCCGCCTTCCTCGAAACCAACAAATCTCTCGACCCCTCACAATCTGGCTTCCGAGCCAAACACAGCACTGAGACCGCCCTCATCGCAGCAACAGACGACATTCAAACTCTACTGGACAATGGAGACACAGTCGCCCTCATTCTCCTCGACCTCTCTGCAGCCTTCGACACAGTCTGCCACAGCACCCTTTTACAACGACTAAACAACATCGGAATACAAGGAAAGGCACTTGAATGGATCACCTCGTTCCTCACCGGAAGAACCCAGAGAGTCCGCCTCCCACCATTCAAGTCCGAAGCCTCTGAAATCATCTGCGGCGTACCACAAGGATCCTCACTCAGCCCCACCCTCTTCAACGTATACATGAGCCCCCTCGCGGCCATCGCCCGCCAACACAACCTCAACAACATCTCTTACGCAGATGACACTCAACTGATCCTATCTCTCACCAAGGACCCCAGCACCGCCAAAACTAACCTACACGAAGGAATGAAAGAAGTTGCCGAATGGATGAAACAAAGCCGTCTGAAACTGAACTCAGACAAAACAGAAGTCCTCATCTTAGGTAAATCCCCCTCTGCATGGGACGACTCCTGGTGGCCGGAAGCCCTCGGAACTGCACCCATCCCGACAGACCACGCACGGAACCTTGGCGTCATCCTGGATTCTTCACTCTCAATGAACAGACAAGTCAGCGCCGTATCCTCTTCCTGCTTTAACATTCTTCGCATGCTCAGAAAAACATTTCGCTGGATCCCCTCCGAAACAAGGAAAACAGTCACCCACGCTCTAGTCACGAGCCGACTGGATTACGGAAACACCCTCTACGCAGGTACCACCACTAAACTCCAGAAGAAACTACAACGAATCCAAAACGCCTCAGCCAGGCTCATATTAGACATCCCACGCAACGAACACATCTCTGGTCACCTTAAAGACCTCCACTGGCTACCCGTCAATAAGAGGATCACTTTCCGACTGCTCACCCACGCACACAAATCACTCTACGACATCGGACCAGATTGCCTCAACTCTCGAATGTCCTTCTACACCCCCACCCGCCAACTTCGCTCTTCCAGCCAAGCCTTAGCCACTGTACCTCGCATCAACAAGACCACCATGGGTGGCAGATCCTTCTCATACCTGGCTGCCAAAACATGGAACTCACTCCCCGCTTACCTTCGCCTCACCCAGAATCATTTAGCGTTCAGAAAGCAGCTTAAAACGTGGATATTTGACAAATAATCCTCCTCCCCTCCCTAAGCGCCTTGAAACCCTCTGGGTATGTAGTGCGCTATACAAATTTTATGACTTGACTTGACTTGACATCATTTATTAATGCTACCAGTAGAGCATGACAACAATTTACAATACCACAAGCTATCTGGAGAAGCTTCTTATGGAGTTTCAAGAGTGTTGAAGAAAATGAAGCTTCTCATTATTGATGAGGTAAGCATGGTCTCAAACTTAATGCTTACCTTTGTGCATTTAAGAATGCAGCAAATTCTTAAAATAGAGTATGACGTATTATTCGGAGGAAAACACGTCATACTTTTTGGAGATCTTCTACAACTTACTCCTGTAAAATGACAGCCAGTCTTTAAAACACTGGTACATGAAGATACTAGAAAGTATTTGGGGAGTATTGGCAATGTAAACATGTGGTCATATTTTTGGTATAAAGAACTTACTGCAAATATGCGACAAGCAAATGATGTTGATTATGGAACTATTCTTCAAGATATAAGAATTGGAAAATTTACCGAACATGGCAAACAAGCTTTACAGACATGATTACTTTCCAATTTGTTTCCAAATGCAAATATTGTCCCAGAGAAAATATACATGAGAATTGCAGAAAACAAATCTGTAATCTGCTTAATGCCAACACTGCGTGAATGTTCTATATTCAATCAAGAAGTGTTAAAGTTGGAAAATAAAGAAATTATAAAATTGGAAGCAATTGATAAAATAGAACATGAAGGAATCAGTATTATTTTTAGTGAAAACTTGAAGAGGAAATTGGACTCTTTAGAGAAATCGATAAGTAAAACTGCTGGTTTAGAAAAGAATTTGTATGCATGTGTAAATTGTAGGGTAATTTTGCGATGCAATTTGAATGTGCAAAAAGGTTTAGTAAATGGAGCAATGGGTAAAATTGTTGATTTTGTTAATTATGTAAACAGAGCTGGCATTGAATTTTTAAAAATCAAATTTGATTAAATTGCTGAAGTACAACAAGTTATTCATTGTGCAGCTCGTTTTTTGCTTGTAAAAGATTTGTATGTCTGCAGAAAACAGTTTCCTGTTTGTTTGGCATATGCGGTGACCATTCATAAATCTCAAGGTTTAAGTGTAGATTGTGCTTTAGTAAATATGGGAAGTACCGTGTTTAAAGAAGGTATGGCATATGTTGCTTTGTCTCGAGCCAAAACTTTATCTGGATTGTACTTGATTGATTTTGATGAGGCAAAAGTATCTGCAGATACAAACTGTGTGAAAGAGTATAATACGTTAAGAAGAGAATATGCACCCAATTTAGGTCAATATTCAGTGATTGAAAAGCATGTGGTAGGTAGAAAAACAAGACTTGAGAATATCTGTTCTGAAACTGTAGAGAAAAAAAAAACAAGATGAAGTTGCGCCTCCAAGCAAAAAGACAAAGGACAGTGTTGAAGAGAATGTTGGTTATCGGTTTGAAAATAGTTCTGGTGTCAACTGCTATGCTAATGTAGTTGGTAATGTTGTTTCCAACAGCAAAATGTAGAAAATCGGGGCAAAAGATTCTGTTCATTGTTGAACTATGTTTATGACAAATGTACTAGTGATAAAAGTAAAATACAAAGTGTTTCCGATATTCAAAATGTTTTAGACATATGTTCTAGTTCTAGTTAATTTAGCCTATTACCCTCTCTGAAGCAGTAAAAGAATTACAAAAATGTAAATCGGGAGGCCCGGACGATCCCTGCCCACCTAAACTGTGGAAACTAATGTCGGAAGCAATTGCAGTTCCCCTCCTACATATATGGAACACGTCCATTGCTACGGGCACATTTCCGGACTGTTGGAAACAGGCCACACTTCTCCCGCTGAAAAAAAACCCCAAGGCGCACCGGATGATCTGAACAATCTCCGACCCATCTCTCTCCTTGCAGCCCCCGGCAAAATGCTTGAAAAAATAATCCAGCGGCAGCTTAACAAATTTATTGAAGACAGCGGCACCCTACATGAAACTCAGTCGGGCTTTAGGGCCGGCTTCAGCACCGAGACGGCCCTCATTGAGGTTGCCGAGTCTATCAGGTGGTCCTTAGATTCAGGCGCATCAGCTATGCTGGTGCTCCTGGATCTATCAGCTGCTTTTGATACTGTAGATCACAGCAGATTGCTGACCCGACTTAAGGACATAGGTATTGGAGACAAAGCTCTCAACTGGCTACTCTCCTACCTCACTAATCGCTCCCAGAAAGTGGCCTTGGGCCCCTTCTCTTCTGGACCAAAAAATCTCTGGTGTGGCGTCCCACAAGGGTCGGCACTCAGCCCCCTGCTGTTTAATGTATACTTGGCCCCACTCTTCACCTTGATTGCCAAATGGGGGGTCAAGGCAATATCCTACGCGGACGACACGCAATTAGTCTTTCCATACACAGACACGTCCGAGGCAGCATTTAGCAAAATCAGGGGCTGTCTGCAAGACGTGGCCAAGTGGATGAACACAAACAAACTTCGGATCTGTGGTGGCCAACGGAAATGGGCCCTGCCCCATCTCCCAGCCCCCATGCAAAAAATCTAGGAGTAAAATGGGATGAGAAGTTGTCTTTCTTGCCGCATATACAACAGCTCACCACGGGCTGCCTGCATAAACTCAAAAATTTGCGGAAATTTCTGCCTTTGCTACCAGTCGAGTGCCGGAAAACGGTTGTTCACGCAACAATCACCTCTCGACTCGATTACTCTAATGGCCTCTATCTTGGTCTACCTAAATATGCGGTGCAACGCTTACAAATCGTGCAGAATGCGGCTGCGAGATTAATAAAACGGGTCCTTTTTAGGCAGCATATCTCTCCGCATCTGCACGAGCTGCACTGGCTACCAGTGGCAAGCAGAATTAAGTTCAAAGTCTTAACCCTGGCTTTCAGAGCGCTAAAAGGCACATGTCCAAATTATCTGAAACTCCGACTTCCCCGCTACCATCAAAAACGTGAGCTACGCTCAAACTCCCTACTCAAGCTAACTGTACCGCTCATAAGGAAAGCGAGACTTGGAGGCAGATCCTTTTCGGCCGGCACGGCGAAACTTTGGAATACCCTGCCTCTTGCCATCCAATCCGCCACGTCAGAAGCAAGCTTTAGGAAACTCCTAAAAACCTGGCTTTTTACGCAATAATCCTGCCCCCCTTCCTGACTACTTATTCTTGTTGTGGGACTCGCTAGCGCCGGGACACCTCCCCAGAGGTAGCTGTTCGCGCTCAATAAATTTCTGTATTATTATTATTATTATTATTATTAATTTATGCAGAATATTCAGCAAGATTGCCAGGAATTTTTAATGTTTATGCTTGGTGTACTGGAAGATGAAGGTATAGATGTTGAAAATATTTTTGGCCTTTCGTATAAATGGCATCATGACTGTCGAAATTGTTTGTTTACAAGTAGCACTGACATAGACACTTAGAGATTCATATATTTGACTTTACCTGACTGTGAATCAGTGTATTTTAACAATCTAATTAGAGGAGCAAGTCAAAACATGGAGTGTAGCCAATGTAAATAAGAAATGTCATCAACATTATCTATACACACATATGGACAGTATGTTATTTTAATGCTGCAACGTTGTAGAACTGATGAAACAAAATTGAAAACTTTAATTAAAAATGTTGTAGCTGGTCAATGTTCAATATCAGGAAGAACTTTTAAAGCTGTTCCTATTATTTTTCATGATGGACCTTCTACCACATCTGGGGCCAGATGTAGGTAGGCATTTACCGGTCGGTAACGGCCGAATTCGGCCGTTACCGACCGGTAAATGCAATTTGAGATGTAGGGCCCTGTATTTTACAGAATCGGTAAATTTACCGATCGGTAAATTTACCGATTCTGTAAAATACCGAATCGGTATTTTTACCGATTCGGTAAAATTGATATGTAGGTGGGACTCTTCTGAGTCCCACAACCCTTACCGAATCGGTATTTTACCATCAAATATATTTGATGGTAAAATACCGATTCCGGTGTGCATGCACATGTGTGCATGCACACCTGTGCCATATGACAGGCAGACCTGCCCTTAGGGCAGGTATGCCTGCCACATGGCCCCCGAACCTTTATTTGGGGGTGCTAGAGGGTGTCAAAGTGACACCCCCTGCACCCTTGTCAAAATCGGTATTTACCGATTCGGTAAATACCGACCGGTAATGCCCCATTCATTCCTATGGGCTTCAAAGCCCATAGGAATGAATGGAGCATTACCGGTCGGTATTTACCGAATCGGTAAATACAGATAATTACCGATTCGGTAAATGGAACATCTGGATGTTCCTACATACCCCCCCTTCTTATTTACCGATTCTTAATTACCGAATCGGTAAAATTCGGTAATTAAGGATCGGTAAATAAGTTCTACCTACATCTGGCCCTTTGACATTACATTGTTTATTTAAAATGTCTGAAAGGTTGGATACAGTGTAATGATACTCAATTAGTTTTTAAGCAACGTTTGCCCAAAGAGTTACCAAATTCTTACCTAATATTTTTAAAGACAAAATTTTAAGATCAAAGTTTGCCCTTTAGGATTACTGCTGTTAAGGTACATTAGTCTTGTGTTGTAGAGTATTTTGTAAGTGAGGGTGAGGAGCTTGAAGAGTTTTGTTGATATTGAGGCAGTGTAGGTGTATAAGGTGGTGGGTGATGTGGGTGCAGCCAGGGACATTGATGATCAGTCACATAGTGGTCTTTTGGATTTGTTGTAGTTGTTGTAGGTGTTTGGCTAGAATTCATGTGTCGAGTTTTTTACCACAATGCAGAATGCTGCTGATGAGGGCCTGTGTCACTGTTCTTCTTCTTTTGGTTACGAGCCACTTGTAAATGTGGCGGAGCATGTGGACTGTGTTATAGCAGTACGAGGACACGGTGTAGACTTGCTTACACATGGAAAGGGAGCAGTTGAGGTTAAATCCTATGCTGTGCACATGGTTGGTCGGTGTTGGTACTCTTCACACTTTAGTCAGGTAGCAGGAGTTGTCTGAGGCTGATGGAGTGGGTCTGAGGATGAGTACCTTCATCTTATGCCAGTTTGTGTTTACAGTGCTGCTCTTTATGTGGTTAGTGACGTCCTTCATTGTGTCGTGGAGGTTACTTATGGTGGTATGTGGCTTCTTGGTGAGGAAGAGAATGAGCTGGGTGTTATTTGTGTAGGAGATGTTGTTGAAGTTGTGATGGTGGCGGGGGGGGCGATTTTTTGTAGTGCGCTCAGTAAAGTGTTCATTGCTCATTGCTGCGCTGGCTGCAGCAATGAGCATTCATTATTAGATCTGCTGCTGCGGGCGTTCATTGCTGCAGCCAGCGCAGCAATGAGCAGTGACCACTGTACTGAGTGCAGTACAAAGCCTGCGGGCCAGCTGGCACGGTATTCACGTGACGTGGTGGAGTCATGTGAATGCAACTAACAGTGTGCGTGCCACTTCAAGTCCAGTGCAGGCCCTGCGTCTGTTAAGGACCCGAGCCTGCAGAGGCAGGCATCCTGTCGCACCAGGCTCTCCCTAGTCTGCCAAGCTGCTGCTCCTCGCGACCTGCAAAGAAGACAACAGGACTTATGTACTGGCTCCCTATGCCCTAGCGACCCGGCCCTCCGGTCTCCTCGGGACCGACAAGCAACTGCCCGCTCCATGATCACACTACACGTGCAATCCTCCGTTGGCTACAGCTCCCCCTCACCCCCCTTCCTCCTCACCCCCCTCCTGACATCTACCGCCACTAGCTTCCACCATGTCCTCCTGCACTTCACCCACCCTGGGATCCTCATCGATCACTGCAGACCAGAAAAGACACCACAGTAGCGGATGCTGGCCACCGGCCGCCTAGGGGCCCCTCCACCGTGATTACTGGCCTGCCCGCTCTTTTGTTGCAACTGGTTTGATGTGGCATATTTGAGATTTTGTATTTATTTCAACATGGTGTTCAGTTTTCTTTTCAGCTGCACAGTCGAACGTTTTACTTTCTTACATACACTTTGTGTTCTTGGCTTCCTTTGGGCACATTGGCTTATTTTTGTTATCACCTTGTATTTTAGGCTAGCACTTCCCAATCTACCAAAATATTTTTACTACAGATGCTGAATTGAATAGGCTTCATACTATTTATTTTTTCGAACCGCGGTCCATGCACCATTTCTACATTCTATATGAGGTTTGGGTGCTTGATGGCTAAATGCACGATGACACATTTTTATTTTGTGTTTACTTTTCGTATCATTAAATTTTAAAGCCTTTTTACAGATTGCATTTCTACGCAACTGCTCATGGTTAGTGTACTCCTTGCAGGTGTTAAGACACTCTTTTGCATTTTGTTATTTACATTTATTTATCAAGCAATGTGTTTTACATAGTGCCGTCTTACCACTTTTCACAGATACCTTTAAAAACCTGTGCCGCCTCTACCAAGTACGTTCTCTGAACTGAGTGACCTTCTGTGGTCTAAAGTCAATCACAGATAGTCCAACGGCAGCATAAGAAAAGTACCTTTAGAAAGGCTGTTTTCTGTGCATAGCAATATTTATGCCTTTTCTGGCACGTATGTTTAATATTCATCCAAGTCATGGGAATGTTTGTCCTAATCTGTTATTGTATTTCCCTAAATTACTGAATCTCATTTCAAAGGTCACAACCTGTCCTAATTTGAAAGTCAAATCCTGCAATCTAGCAATACGTAATCTCATCCCACCAGCCATCTCCATGAACTTGCGTACGGTCCTACCCTCCCCCCAAATGATCACACCTAACTTTAGCTAATTTAATCCACTGACCTACTGCAAAGGAAAGGTATAATTATTGAAAAATATTGTTTGTTCGGGTGAAATACACTTATATAGACCATGGTTCATCACCAGTGAAGCAGCCCCCATCAAAAAATAGAGAGACAAATCAGTAGGAAGAAGTTATTACAACTTAGTTGATTGATGCCCAGTACGTTCTGTACTGATTGCCCCTCCTGGTAAAGATGAGGACATTACCCCAAAGTCTGACTGAGAAGACCACACTCACTGGATAGGGAAATATGAGCCACAGTCCTCTGAACCAGCCAGATTCCTGAAAGAACAAAGAGTCTAGTGCAGAGACTACACCAGCAGAGGCAATCACTTGTCTCCTACTACCAGACAGTGTGAAAGGTCAGGTTTCTGAAAAAGGGAAGAAAAACACAAGGATAGCTGCATTTACCTGAATCCCAAGCTTGGTAATCAAAAGAACCAGACTGAAGAAGTGGAACAGATACCCCAAAGTGAAACACAGTGCTTCAACAGTCCTCTAGAAGGATAGGGACCTGGGGCTGCCAGCTGCAGGGATGCAAGGTGAGGATACAGAACCTGGTTACAGACCAACGCAAATAGAGAAGATCAGGGAGCTGTGCTCTGGATAGTGCCTTGGCAAAGCATTGCACTTTAAATAAACGCAGGCCGAAAGAGTAAGCCAGAACCTTGCCCTGGCGTTAGATCCTGATGAAAACAATCCGGATAGTGCACACATGAGCACTTTTAGAAAGGCAGCTGCAGCACATCTCCTGCATAAGCTCACTTGGATGACTCATTGTTTATATAAGCACTAGGGGACACAAACACCTTCTCGAATGCATACATTTGGTGCATGTAAATATTCAGGTGATAGAAGGTCATTGGAATAGATCATGGATCAATACTGACATCAAAATGTCAGATTTAGCAACAAAGGGAAAGCCTTTTAAAAACTGATGTACAGAGAATAATAAACAGACACTAGGCTATGCAATATGCTGCCACACCTGGACAGACCACGGTCCATAAGGCAACCAATCTGTCAGTTATTAAGAAAGAGTTGCAGCTGTTGATTCATAGCAGTGATTCATATCATTCTGCCTCTAAAGATGCTGGATTTCAGCACACTGGCAGCAAGCAGAGAGTCAGTGATGCTTTATTGTAAGAGTCTGTAGATGTCTCTACCAAAGCCAGGAGAGACTATCAGAAAAATAAGTAGGCTTTCTTCATATCTCTGAAATCTTGGTTGAAGGCAACCCGTACTCAGCTATTTCAAAGACAGGCAGCTGTGGGGAGTGTTGATAATAAGTATGTGCTGGCACTTGTGTTGCATGAACCTAGTTGGGAAGCATTGGAGTGCTGCTAATAGGTGAGAGTAGGTGGAGCGATACAGGTGTATATGGG
The DNA here is from genome assembly GCF_964263255.1 of Lissotriton vulgaris. Classification (NCBI taxonomy): domain Eukaryota; kingdom Metazoa; phylum Chordata; class Amphibia; order Caudata; family Salamandridae; genus Lissotriton; species Lissotriton vulgaris. The sequence continues at coordinate 563,641,697 of NC_141687.1, forward strand.
TTAGTAGGCAACTGGTAATTCTATTGTGTGGGGAAATGCTTCTTATTATAATGAAGATTCAGATTTTTACTGAATTGCAGGAGTAGTGGAACAGTACTGATGTCAATGAAGATCTTGTTACAGATTCTCAGGACACATTTAGAAATGGTCTGCCTTTAGATTTTTCCTTCTTGTACTTTTAGGTCTAGAGTCTAGTGATGCCCAGGGCCGGACTGGCAATGCTGGGCACCGGACAAATCAGACATGATGGTGCACACTTGTCTGTCATGGGCATGAATCTCTATTTTCTACAGTTACAGGAAGCCGTGGGGTACGCTCTGGTGTCAGGTGGTGGGGAACAATATTGGGGCACACTAGGAACTCAGTAGGGGAAACATATTGAGGGGGTAGGCTGAAAAACTTTCAATGGGGGGGTTTTCCTGAGCTTTGGTTTGCAAAGAGGTTTTCATCATTGTTTGAGTCAGTTTTATTGCTCTTGTCCCCCCGAAGCAGTTTGAAAGTGGGGTTTGGAGAGAGTTTATACTTACAGAAGGCAGGGAGTTGAAGGTTTTACAGTTTTAAAAAGCAAAGTTAGTTTGTTAGGTTTAGGATGGAGAGTACAGATGCAGGGACAAGGCAAGTTAAGGGAAGTGTGGGGAGTAAAATTAGGGGTGGTGGTAGGACGACCAACCAATCCCAGCCTTGCTGGGGTTGGTTGGATGCTGAAATGAGCCTTGGCTCTCTGTTTGGGTGAGTAGTCCTGGAAGCTAATGAGGTAGCACAGCAGGTTAGGTGCTCGCAGCAGAGATATGTGTTTAACCTGTAGGTCCCAGTCTCAAATCTTGGCAGTTCCAACTAATCTTGCTTTTGTTTCAAAGTCGATGTATTTAGTATCACGATAGGCATCTACATATTACCTGCCTCATTGTAAAAATCTTGAGTCATATCCTGGGCTGGCAACAGACTGTGCATACAACTCATTTCTCATTATAGAACAGGCATAGAGTGAAAAGGGTGCAAAGTTTATGCTGCTGTTGTGCAGAATTCAACAATTGTGAAGTCATTATTCATTTGTTTTTTACAGTAAGCATTTACTTTTTAAACAGGTGGCCCTGCTGAAGGTTTTTAGGTGATCTGAAAGGTGAAGGGTTGATAGGCACTGCCCGCTTCTGCCGAGGTTAAGATAATCAACATTTACAACTTCTGTGTGTTTTTTCTTCATGAAATATCAGTAGTCCCTACAGATTCTAATGCTTCCCATCGTGATGCTGAAGTCATGTTAGCACAGTCCGGCCGTGCTAACAGGTGTGTGTGAATTCTGATTGTATTGTTGTAAATGCTTCCTTTTACAGTCAGTCTGATTCTGTAACTCTTAGCTGGTGCCGCGGAAATGTTAGTTAAAAATTGGTTAAAAGGCAGCACCTGAGTTCTGAGCTGGTGCCTCTCAACTTTCTTAGTCGGTCTCACGTGGACAGAGGCTGCCTGGTCAGGCGCAGTGATGCGTGGATTAATTGGTTGTGACTCCTGCAAGGCACCTCACACCAAGGAGCTGTGCATTTAAGTAGCAAGCATGCGCGCTCCTTCTGTTACAAATGCCTGTATCTCAAATAGGCGGCAAACACATTATTTTTTATTTGGGCCTGGGCCGGGTGGTTCAGCTGAGCCCTGCATCTGTTTTTGCTCCAGCCTCCACTGACTGTAACACGTAGTTTCACAGCCTGGCGCGTGGTAAATATAACTAATAAAGGACCTGGCGACATCTGTTATATATTCAATTTAGAGCGTCACTTACTGCCTGACTGACACCATATTACAGCTCCACACTGCTCATTGCTCTCTCAGGCTGCACAGAGCAGCGCCGCTCAGCTCTGAGCATGATCCATGTTATTTACTATTGTCTCATGTGCTTGAACTATATGTAGGAGTCAGACACATCCTGCTTTCCGTTTAATTCTGGTCAGGTGATGTCCAACTTTTGAACCAACAGTACATTATATTTAATTACAGTGTAACTGCTCAGCCTGAGCCTGTACACTGCTCTCAGGACGCGCCAATGCCCCAGACCTCCACTCGGCTGACACAATGAGTGCAGTCCATAAATTATTATTTATTAGCACTAAAGGTCTAAAATATTCTTCCACCCTGACTAACCCTATAGCACACTGACTGAGTAATGTGATTATAATTAGCAGCTGAGATTCTCGCTGGTGCCTCTAACCCAATTTGGTCAGGTCTTACATCTGCCAGAGCCTGGACAGACTATTTATCAATTGTTAGTGCCTTTTCATTTCTGGTGGTTTACAACAGTTTCAAGATCTTCGTAGAGTTTTTTGTTGCTCAAATGAGTGTAATTTCTCATATTGATATGTTTGCTTGGTCTCCATTGTTTGATTTTGCTCGCGAGAGAGTATCACCCATAGTCGTTGAAATGTCACTCATAATTCCACAGAAGTTATGAAAATGTCACACATAGCAATCCGAAACCTTGGCAGCTATGATTTACTCACTAGTGAGCTATACTGCTGCATCTGCTCCTTCTCACTGTCTCCTTGGTCCGTGGAGGAAAAAAATCTCAGTGCTGGATAAATAATGCAGCAGCAGTTTCAGGGCCATTTTAGGAGGTGGTGACTGCTGAGACAAGGTTAGATAAGTCCTTGTTGGCCTCAGATTCCTCCACATTAAAATCTGTTTTCATCTGCTTTATTACATCAAAAAAGTGAATTTTTGTTGGCTCTTAGGGCTCAGTGCACTTTACCACCACTAACCAGTGCTAAAGTGCTTGCGCTCTTTCCTTTCAAAAATGGTAAAATTGGCTTACACCAAATTGGCAATTTTAATTTACTTGTAAGTCCCTAGAAATGTGGTTCTACATGTACCCAGGGACTCTACATTAAATGCTGCTAGTGGGCCTGCAACACGTATTGTGCCACCCTCTTAAGTAGGCTATTTAAAGATGAATCATGTCAAGGCCAGGGCCTTTGTGCTAATTTTTCATACTTTCTGGCCAGGGTGCCATTTGAGACATTTCCTTTACTTCTGTCAGCCTGGGTGCGTATGTGTGACGTTTCCATGCTTTCTGGCCTGGGTGCTGAATTATATGTGCTATTTCCATAGTTTCTGGCCTCAGTGAACTGGAGGCTCATGTGTGACATTTCCATGCTTACTGGCCTGGGTGCTTATGTGTGATGTTTGCATGCTTACTGTCCTGGTGGTGGGACCAGGCCTGAGTCAGTGCCTAGGTGCTTATGTGTGACATTTACACAGTATTCTGGCCTCAGTCAGTGGCCTGTGGCCTGTGTGCTCATGTCTGACATCACATGTCAGTGCTTAATGAGTGATTACATGAGGGACAATTTACGATGCTTTAAAAGTTAATACAATCTAATATGTAATGAAAAATGTGTTGAAAAATGCTTTGTTTTGGCCTTTCTGTCTCTTAAATTTTCTTGGGGGGGGGGGACAAGTTCAACCCCCCAAACTTCCCCTAGTAGTGGATGCTCACTGCGCTTGCTCACTACACACCATGTGGGGGGCTGGTCTCACTTTTACTTTGTTCTCTCTGATTCACTACTTGTGTCTATATTAGGTGCGCTCTGAAAGAACGTCTATGAGTGCATATGACTGGGTGGGTAACCTGGTGCTCTTTAAGGTCATCATCTACTATGGATACAATTGAGTATGTAATGAAAAATGTGCTGTAAAAATCACCATTTTGGGCTGTCGTTTTACAAAATTTTCGTGGGGGGAGAACCCCCCCAACCCCCCTAGTAGCGGTCGGGTTCGCTTGCTACGCTCGCTCGCTGTATGCCGGACTGGGGCTGTTCTTCAAAAATTTGCCAGGGCTGCTTTCAGTTCCCAGTCCGGCCCTGCCCCTGTTAATTCCCATAGAAGCCCATGTTAACACCAGAACATGGGCTTCTATGGGAATGAACAAGGGCGCATTATCAAGAACATTTTCGCCATTTTATCTGCTCTTTCCTGCCCATATAACCTCGATAATTTTAACACCGGTCTTGATAATATGCCCATCAGTGCCATATCATCAGTAAAGGGCGATACATTATCGCCGCTTTTATTGGCAGAAAACTGCTGCTAAAGCACCGATACTGGGCTTGATAATAGGCCCTTGTAACGTCCCATAGCAGCCCAAGTTCTACGGCAATTCACAAGGATATATTATCAAGCCCATTATCGCCACTTTATCGAAAGTTTCCTGACGACAAAAACAGCGATAATGTATCGCCTTTTGTTGATAATATGGCCCATTGCTCTCTTTTTTTGACCAGTAAACTTAGGTGCATATTATCAAGGACCGGTGTTAAAATTATCACAGTTTTATTGACAGGAAACTGCCGATAAAACAGCGATAAAGAGCTTGATAATAGGGCCTTGTTATTTTCCATAGAAGCCCATGTTAACACTAGAACATAGGCTTCTAAGGCAATTTACAAGGACGTATTATCAAGCCCACCTCCCAACAGTAATAAAAAACTCTAGACAATGCAGGTACCTGGAGCTGGAAGGTCATTTTACATTTCACTGCCCCAGAAATGTAGCGTTCCCTGCGACGTGTACAGGGAAAGAGAGAGAGAGAGAGCTCAAAACATATTTCTTTTTTTAAATAGACCCGAGGGGTTGTTGAGAATGCACCCTTATCTTCTGGCTCCCTGTGGGCCCCTGTTACATTCATATTAAATACATCTTTCATGTATTCTGGTGTCATCGATTACTTCCCACAACAGGGGTGCCGCACACCGAGACTGCGGGGAGTAGGACCGTAACCCCCCCTCATACTTCAAAATAAAACCAGAGGAGTACCGTTCCCCAGTGCTCGGGGCACATTACAAGCCCCCATTATGCAGAAAAATTGCCCCCGTAATTTGCCCCCCGGGACCTAATGAATAAAATTAACTTCTACTTTTTTTTCATCTTTTCCACCGCGTACAAGTACTGCACGAGTACCCTGCCATTTTTTATTTTAAAAAAAATGAAAATTGAGCCTAAAGATCCATTTACCACCCCCTGACCAAGACTATAGGGTCAGAATATTTCTAGCCTGCCCCCTTTCCTTTTTTCTCAACTTTCTTTTAGGTTTTCTTGTGACTCTGCTCTCCCGACAAACAAGATGGCTGCCAACATTTCCTGGTTTGGAGTATTGACAGCCAATCAGCATCAAGCTCCTGCTCGTAATTTTACAAATTTCCATATGTGTACGCCGCGATTTTTCTTTAAAAAATAAAAAATATACGACCCCCTGAGCAACTGCGAACTGCGAGTCCTACTACAAGTACCATCATGCCTTGTATGTTACGCCCACAGGGGTGGGACTTCAATTTGCAATAAATCAGGTGTTCTAAAGAAACCAGCATTTTACCTCATTGCTACCAGTGATCGAGAGCTACCAATAGCTCAAAACGCGTATGGCTATTGAAACCATGCTGCCTGCCAACCTTATTGCTGCCTGCGGTGTTGTGTGCGCATCCCCTTCATGTGTGGTATCTCCTCATGGGCAACCTGTGTTTTTGGATTTACGAGCGCTCAATGGGCGGAGGGGGCCTGAGCCGGAGGGTGCTATTAGCAAGGGAAAGCAAGCTGTCATCGCTTTTCGCCTTACAAGGAAAATTATCAATTTTACTTTGAAGCATGAGCGAAGCCCACTTGGGTGACACTATGTGGTCACATGCTCATTGCCAAACAGTTCATTGAAACATCATTTATAGAAATGAACAACAGAGAACAAACAATAAATGTAAAAGTTAAAAATTAGAACATATGTAACATTCTTTGCAAAATGCCTGAAATAAAATTGTGCTAAAACACTTTAAGGTTTACCCCAACTCCTTAGATTTGTGCTGATAACTATTAGGTATACACGAGCTCCATATATATAAGATCGGAATAAAAGTTTGATGAAAAATGGAAAATTCTTAAAGTAAATAAATAAACCTTTATGTAGAAGGGTGCGTGTCACTGTTGTCCACTGTAACACGCATTAATTTAAATGTAGGCTGTTGAATGTGAGCGTATCACAGTTTGATACAGTAGATGTATTAGTACTTCAAAATTGAGGAAGTACGCTGAAATTAAAGATGGCTGACACGTCTAGGTTGACGCGAAAGCGTAAGACGTCATGGAACTACAGAGACGTTGAATGTTCAATCTTTGTGCAGGACGGCGTTTTTCAGAACAATGAAAGTTCCGTCTTCATCTCACCAGCGCGAAAGATGCCAGCTCGTGATGCCGCTTCAGTCACAGCAGATGCAGAGAACACTCAAAGAACTGGCTCGAGGTACGTTTTAAAAGATGCACAGTTTTCATCAGATGGTAAAAGAGTTTCTAAAATGTTGTTATGCAAGCAATATTTAAGTTTTTGTAATATCTCAAAACGAATTTGCATAAAACGAATTCCTCAAAGGTTTAACTTCAAGTATGGATCACAAGAGTTTTAAAAATAGCTTCATAAGTTAAAATATAGCAGAAGTCGCAGACTGGATGAAAATTGAAGCACTTAACAAGAATTAGTTATTAACATCACTCGATCTAGGCAGAGTTGTCAACAAGAAATAAGCTGATAAGCCGAAAAATATCAAGTACAGGTGGCAGTTGAGGTACTTGAAGGGCAACAGGAGGTAACTTGCAAATCTGAGCCTAAAGATCTTCAGCGATGATAAAGAAGAACATATAAGTGCTCAATTAATCAGAAAGTATTGTTCAATATAAGATGAATTGTCCACAAACTTGTATAAAATCAACGAAACGTCAAAAGATGACAGTTGTGGAGACTTGAAAGGCGGTAATTATTTTTCAAATGAGAGCAATATATCTTCAGTAAAAGTAATTTCACATACCGTTTTTAGATGAAATCAGAGCAAGATGACACAAAGTTCTGCAGGATCATAAAAATTTCAAATGTGAAAGTTGGTGAGTCCGTCAGGTGTTGTCTTCTTTACCTTGTCGCCAAATTTATGTTAAATCCAGTAGGAAGAAATGCAAGATAATCAGGATAAAATTGAAATACGATTTATTCTTACAAGAAGAACAACACCAAAGATCCAACAGGTGTCTCTCTTGATCAGCCTCCACTCAATAACTAAAGACACAGGCTTCCAAGTGGCCAAGATTATATGTTGCTAGGTGATAGACAATATGAAAGATGCATGTTTGACTGTACACAAGAAATGCACTTAAGAAATAACATGGAAGTAAAAATGAAGAACTACAACACAAATGCTCTGTGGTACTGGTTAGCAATGTTAGAATGTGCAGAGTCATAAGGCAGGCTGTTAGACCTGTCACCCTTAGGGTGGTCTTCCCCAGACTGTTTGCCAGCTTATATCCTCTTTTTGCTGAGTCTATTTGTTGGCTTTAGACTATGAGCTCTTTACCACTTCTGACCAGTGCTAAAGTGCATGTGCTTCTTCCCTAAACAGGGTCATATTGGTTTATCTACGATTGGGATATTTCCACGACTGGGATATTTAATGTATCTGTAAGTCCCTAGTAGAGTGCACTTCTTGTGCCCATGGCCTGCACATTAAATGCTACTAATGGACCCGCAGCCCTGACTGTACCACCCACACAAGTAGCCCTTTAAACATGTTTCACGTATGCCAATGCAGAGCCTGTGTGTGCAGTTTTACTACCATGTTGACTTGCCATTTAAAACCCCTGGCCAATCCTTAAAGTCCCCTTTTGTTATACATAGGTCACTACTAAGCTAGACCCTAAGTAGCCCATAGGGCAGGGTGCTGGGTAAGTAAAAGGTAGGACATATACTTTTAACTTTTGGATGTCCTTGTAGTGAAAAACAACCTAATTTGTTCTGCTTACTGTCAGGCATGCTTCTCTCATAGGTTAACGTTGGGAATTCCTTATTACACTTTTAAGCTGTAATTCTGGATTGAGAAGGAATAGTTCTGTCATGTTTTATATCCCTGGAATGATAATGGTTAATTTATCTTTGCTGGTTAAGATGGATTTTCCATTACTATTTTTGAAATGTCTCTTTTAGAAAAGTAGACATTTCTCTGTTCTGAAAGAAAGCTCTGTGTGCCTGCTGCCTGTCTCCAATGCACATCCTGGGTGGGCAACAGCTTGACTTTGTGTATTACATCTCAAGAGCCACACACTAGGAAAGGCTGGGTGTGTCTGAGTGCCCATCTGCATACTGATGGCTCATCCTGGGGAGGATGGGAGGGAGGAGCTGACACTTATATCTGAATAGGCAGTGTCCTGTTCGAACACAAAGAGTTGATTACCCCCCTGTAGTGAGTCTGGAGCTAGGGCTAGGAAGAAAGTACCTGTGTGCACTTCAAAGACCCTTCCTTGAAGTCACCTTCACTTCCAAGGCACAACTAGTTAAAAATAACGGGTCCCTGACCCCACCAAATCAGACATTTCTAGACCTGTAAAGAAGCTCTGTCAGAAAGACTGCTGTGCTGCTACAAGAACTGTAACTCTGCTGGACTGCTGCTCTAGAATAACTTTTAATTTGCTGTACTGCTGCCTTGTTGCCTACTGCCTTCTGACCCTGCTGAGAAGAGCTGGACTCTGCCTTGAACCCAGAGTGAACTCCAAAGTCAGCGATGCTGCGTAGTAAGATTAAGGCATCCCCTCAACTGCATGATGACTTGTCTAGACAAATAACACCTCTCAGCTCAGCGCCTAGTCGACGGTACCAACGGACCGCGGTCACTGAGGGATCAACACCAACACATAGCTCAGCTGCACCCTGCATCTCACTGTTGCGACCAGGATCAAGGTACTGTGTTAAGCGGACCTGTGTAGCTCTTGTATCCAGCCCGGGCTCCATCGTGGTTAGCCTGCACTCTTGACTTTGCCCTGGCCCAGTGGAACCAGATATTTCCCATTGGCGTTTATTGGTTCTAAATGATATTGACATTTTTTGTCTTTAAAAAATCATAACTTGAATTCTACTCATTGCTTTTTTGTCATTTTGGTCTTGTTTTATTTATAAAATTCATAACTAAATGTTTCTACGGTGGAGTCTATCTGTGGTGTTTTCATTGTTTTGTGTTGCATAAATACCTTACACATTGGCTCCTAAGTTAAGACTGCCTGATATGTGCCAAGCAACCAGAGGGCAAGCACAGGTTAATTTATGGGGTATATATGACTTACCCTGACTAGGATTGTGGTCCTTACTTGGACAGGGTGCATGTCTCTGCCAACTAGAGACCCAGGGCTTATTTAAAAAACCCTTTTGCTGCTGGTGCATCACTCTTTCTGATGCTCCGGCAGTGCAGAGTGCAGACCCATATCTACGAGGCCATGCAAATCACTTTCTCACATAGTGGAGGACTGGTATTTATCCCCTTACCACTGGGAGCTGTCTCTTACCCAGCCGAATGCCAGACACTGTGTTCCCACTGGGTTTCCTCCCCCACCTCTTCCCTCCTTCATTCTTCTGAGGGTGCCCGTGAACAAGGCACTCCTCCCCCCCTTCTTGGGGCGGCATCCAGCATCTATGCCCTGGAGTCTCAGTGTCCCCACTGAGAGTCCACTGTGACAAGGGAATCACACATAACTGAGGACTGAGAATGATCCCTGTACTGCAGGGAGCCATCTCCCACCCAGCTGACATAAGACACAGCTACTTCCCCGTTTCCACACTGTGTCCACAAACCCTTCCACCTCCCTTCCCTTCTTCATTCTTTGGCTACCTCCCCTTTTCCTTTCCTCTCTCCCCCAAATTTCTCTCCACCTGCCTGCTTTGTCTATCCTTATGCCTATGCTCCGCTTAATTTACCTCCCTGTCCCCCTTTTACATTACCCCTCTCAACGTCATGAACAAATGGATGTAACTTGTAACAGTTGTACCTTCTGTAACAATGTGTAATTTGTAACCTACGTAACTCTCCTCATGTAAAGCGCTCTGATTCCTCCGGGTCTAGCCAGCACTATATAAAACTCAAGTAAATAAATAAATAAATAAATAAAACTTTGCATGGCTTTTCATAGTCTTGCAGATATGGTGTAAGGCAATGCAAGGCAAGTCACTGCTGTAAAAATCCATGAGTATTTCCAGGCACCCCCTATGGGTTTTTACACATTCCCAGATTTACCAATATTTTTAAACCCTGGAATGCGTCAAAACTATACGCCTCCCCAAGGTAGGTGTAAGAAGGAAAAATATGTTTATTTATCCTCTTTTTTTACTCTTTCTATGTGTACTGCACTATGCAGCATGCTTAGAAAGAGGAAAACACCTTCATGGATTGTTTTTGTATAGGAAGGTGCTGATGAAGGCTGATTAGCCAGAAACCGGTCCCAGGATGATTGTTTCCGGTACAGCGATGACATGGCTTGGCAATTCTGGATGGACTGTTGCCATGAGGCACAGGGTCAGACTGATTTGCATATGGCCATGTCTGAACTGGGGTGGCGGAGAGAGCTAAAGAATGATCATGGATTAAACCCAGACCAGTTGACTGGGGGTGAGTGCTTGCATTGTTCAACACTCCGTCCATCATCCCCTTTGGTTTTGCTTTGTTCGCCCTAAGTTGGCAGGTTATGCCCAGACGTGGGTACCTTGCTCACTTTGCCACTGGATTCAAGCTAGCCTGGCTGATGATGGGTGATTAGCCAGAAACTAGTCCCAGGATGCTTGTTTCTGGTATAGGGAAGACATGGCTTAGCAGGTCAGGCTGGACTGTTCCCATGAGGCACAGGGTCAGACTGATTTGCATATGGCCATGTCTCAACTGGGGTGGCAGAGTGAGCTAAACAATGATGATGAATTAAACCCAGATCAGTTGACTGGAGGTTAGTGCTTGAATTGTTCAACACTCCATCCATCATCCCCTTTGGTTTTGCTTTGTTTGCCGTAAGTTGGCAGGGAATGCCCAGACGCTGGTCCCTTGTTCACTTTGCCTCTGGATTCAAGCTAGCTTGCTTGATGATGGCTGATTAGCCAGAAACCGGTCACAGGACGCTTGTTTCCAGTCCAGGGAAAACATGGCTTGGCAGTTCGGGCTGGACTGTTCCCATGAGGCACAGGGACAGACTGATTTGCATATGGCCATGCCTGAACTGGGGTGGTGGAGTAAGCTAAAGAATAGTGTTGGATTAAACCCAGATCAGTTGACTGGGGGTGAGTGTTTGATTTGCTCAAACGCTCTGTCCATCATCCCCTTTGGTATTGCTTTGTTCGCCCCAAGTTGGCAGGGTATGCCCAGACGTGGGTCCCTTGCTCAATCTACCACTTGATTCAAGATATCCTGACTAATGAGGATTATGTATCTGAAACTGGTCCCAGGATTCTTGTTTCTGGTCCAGGGAAGACATGGCTTGGCATTTCGGGCTGGACTGTTCCCATGAGGCACAGGGTCAGACTGATTTGCACTTGGCTATGTCTGAACTGAGGTGGTGGAGTGAGCTAAAGAATGGTGATGGATTAAACCCAGACCAGTTGACTGGGGGTGAGTGTTTGATTTGCTCAAGAACTCCGTCCATCATCCACTTTGGTATCTCTTTGTTTGCCCTGAGTTGGCAGGGGACGTGTGTCCCTTGCTCACTCTACCACTAGATACAAGATAGCCTGGCTGATGAGTGTTTGATTTGCTCAAACGCTCCATCCGTCATCCCCTTTGGTTTTGCTTTGATGAGCGCCTGACACACCTTCTTATCTTGAATTTTGTCTTGCAGGCCGTGACTTACAAATTGTCCAGAGAAGACCCGCCATGAATCTTCCAAACAGTTGTTTTGAGTTTAATTTGAATAAAATGATTTGTTTGGAAATTCAAAGATGAATGAATAATTCTCCTTTTTCTGACCACATATGAATGTTAATTGTTGTAATAGTGCCACATCAGGCGAATTGTTTTGTTCATGATTTCAGAAAGTTGAAGTAAAATATCTTTTTCCGTGGAGGGGGGTGCCCGGGTTAGGGCTCGGGAGGGGGGAGTAGGCCCTGGGGGGATGGCGGTGGGTGTTGTGGCCCACTTGGGTGTCCGAGCTGCATGATCAGTAGCTTCATGGCATCTGGTGTGCTGTGGGCCCGGGTTCTCCTTTCCAGGGCAGGTTATCGTTCGACCTACTACCAGGAAAGAGCAAGTGTTAATTCTCTGCTGCTAACGCGCCTTATCACATGTTTTGTGATCTCATAGCCAATCTGATTGGTCGTTGAGAATGTTGTGAAATGGTGTTTTTGCGGCTTTTGGCCTGGGAACACCTACTGTGCATCTCATTAGCGTTAATTGCTGGTGTAATCCGTGGCAAAGTTTTTTGCGGCTGCTATTGCAGGAAAACTTCAGATGTAGGCTGCTTGCACCAGATTGTGAATAGACCGATAAATGTGTTGCCACTTTGCCTGAGATAAAGTGCTGCTAATTCTGCAATAAATCCTTGCGAATATGCCCCAATGAGCGTTGCGGTGGAATGCCCACCACAACACCCACTGCATGCCCCTTTCACGCTAAAAACAGTGTGAAGAGTGCCCTATTCAAAAGGCAGCTTTAAGCTGCGTTAGGCCACTTAACGTGGCTTAACGCTGCCTTGTGAATATGGCTATGCCCCTATCGCCAACACAACGTCATTGAAAGTGATGTTGTGATGATGGGGACTTGAGAATATGCCCCTGAGCCTTGCACTGATTTGTGTGTCGAGGACAGCACTATTATAGAGCATAGTGTTAATTTTAGCGCAAAGTACGACCCACCTTGTGACAGGTTTCATTGCCCGGGCAAATAGTGTTGCTGCCCTACAGCAGCTTTCTCCACCCTACACAGGTAGGTTTGTCAAAGTTAGCAACCAGACAGGTGAAGATATATTATATACTATATATATGCAACCAGTGGAAAACAAATTTGTTAAAATCATACTTTTTACAATGACGAACAACAATCAAGAGGTGAAAATGCAAATAGTGAAGAAAAGTTTAGAAAAAAGCGTTAGGTCATAAAGGTGTTATTGCAAAAGCACAACACGCAGTTTATCACGTCAAAAGAACATCTCTAGAACGATCTGTACTGAGTAAATATGGAGGAATAATATAAAGTAGGTGAGTAAAGGTATACAGTAGGCCAATGATAACACTCATTTGCTGCAACAAGTAGAGATGGGAGGTATCCCGAATGAGCCAATACATATTGGAATGCACCACTAGACTAGGCGTGGAGACTGTTCATGATTTAAAGGAGGCATAATGGAATGGCACTAAGATCAAACAGATTGTGATTTATTTCTTCCTCACAGAAGGAAAAGAAGATCTTTTTTCTTGGAAGAGCAACACATCAAAACATTTTATAACGTTTTTTTGAAGGAAGTTATGAGCTAGTAGTCTTACAAAAAAATTCTGGTAAGGGCTAGAACAGGAGGTTCCTATTAAAATCTGTAGAGGTTGTCTGAATTAGCACTTAGTTTGAAACATTTATCATTTTTCCCAGATGGGTTTTATGGCCTCCGTTACAAGGTAGCCTAAGTTATTTGTATGAGGTGCCAGGTGGCCAGAAATAATGTGACTGGATCTTATCCCCACACATAAATCTAGTCATCATGAGTGTTGGACTTGGCCCTTTTTGAAGGGTCAACCCTGAGCTTTTTGCCTTCCTCCTATATTTTTTCCGACCTGTTGTTGGCTATTTTATGACTTTGGGCACTTTAGCACTGCTGATCAGTGCTAAAGTGCATATGCTCTCCCTACTGTAAATGAATGTATTAATTGGTGATTCCATGATTGACTATTTGGTTTACTTGTCAGACCCCAGTGCAGTGCACTGAGTGTGCCCAGGGCGTGTAAATCCAAATACTGCTAGGGGGTTGGCAGCACTGGTTGTGCCACCCATAGAAGCGGCCTTGTAAAACGTGTCTAAATTCTGCCATTGCAGAGCCTGCATGCAGTCTGGTACTGTCATGCTGACTGGACAAGTGCACCCACTTGCCAGTTCCTAAACCTTCCCTTTTCATCATATTAGTCACCCCTATGGTAGGCTCAATGGCAGGGTGCCTTGTAAGTATAAAGTAGGACTAGCCCTGATGTGTGTGGCATGTCCAAATAGTGAATTACAGCCATTTTCGTTTTTTACTATTGCAAGGATACCTGTTCTCCATAGGCCAGAATGGGCTGTTAGAGGTATTACAGTTTATAATCCTAACAAACTCAGAGAACATGGTAGAAATTAGAGTTTAGTATGCCTGGACATCTTTTAGTGAAGTTTATTTTAATATTCTGTGTTTGCAAATACCACTTTTAGAAAGTAGGTATTTGCTTGCCTAACCATTTAAGCCTGCCTCTGCTAGGCTGTGTATTCCTTGTCTGGAGTTTGAGTGACAGGGCTGGAGGATTCCAGGAGACAGCATGAGTCAGCCCAGTGGTGAATAGAGAGATCTGCATCTAGATGGGAGGGAGGAGATGCACCTGGGACCTGAATAGGACTGTGCACGCCCCCCACAGTGCTGGCTCCACCCCCTGTGGTGCATCTGATGTCTCTGACTTGCACACTGAAAGAAGAGGAGGAAGACTGTCAACAAAGTGCTCCAGGACTGTACTTGACTTTCACAATGCTGGCTTCACCTCCTGTGGGGCATCTGATGTGCCTGCCCTGCGCTGTGAAAGGAAAGGAGAAGTCTGGTAAACAGAGTGCTTCAGACCTGGTTTTGACTGGGCACAGGCCCCTCTCCCCTCAGAGAACAAAGGATTTTGGGATATAAGTATTGGGACCCTGATCCCATGAAATTAGATCACTTCTGGACTTACAAGGCAAAACCTCTACTGAGGAGAGGAACCTGAAGAAAATGAGGAGAGACTATTTCCAAGCTGAAGTGCTGCTTGGGGTATTGGCCTGCAGTGGATGCCCAACTGCCAAAGAGAGGAGAAAGAACATTGTGGACTTTACTTTCAACTTGTGCAAAAGATCTCCAAGGGCTTGGAAGAGAGCTTGCCCCCTGACCAAAGTCCCAGGACCAGTGGACTTCACCAGCCTTTCTGAATTGCTGCTGTAAAAGCTGTTTCAGTGGCTACAGAGGCAGGGAGCTGTGACTGACTCCCACGACCAGCCTGGTGTCCTGTAGGCACCGCATCAAGCAATGTACGCCTCGAACAACGCAAGCTCTGAGCTCACCTACTCCGTCCTGACACCATCACCGAGTCGTAGCCTGCACTGCGACTGGTGAACACTGCGACGTGCAACGCCTCGCTATACCGACTCGTACTGGCCTGACCAAAGCGGTCCTTCCTGCTCACTCTGAGTCCTGTGACCCCACCAGAGCTGGGCACTGCCTCGCACGCTTCGAGACGCTCCGCCCAACTCGAACCGCTGTACGGACTGATCGACACCAGCTCCCGAACTCCGGCTCTCTCGCTGCATCACAAGCTGCAAGCACTGCATCGAAGCACCGTCTCGACCTGCAACAATAGCCTTGGATCCATCGACGCTGTCAATGGGCCGCTGCCTGCACCATATCGAGTGACCCTGTGTCCTGCCACGCTTCCTCTCTGCACAGCGACGAACACCGGAACCAGCTCGCACATCCGTGCCGGCCGCCGTAAGTAAAAGGTACTGTAACTGAGTCTGTCGACATTTGAGTGGAACCGTACCAACGCGGTCCGCTGGATTTGTTAGACTCTTTTCAACAAAGCTGTAGCCCGTCCGGGCTACCGACTCGCACAGAACCTTGGTTTGAAGCCTTTTCACAAGAACTCTTGAAATCTAGTAGTACTGTGGATTCTTTATGTTATTTATTGGTTTTGTGGTAACTCTATATAAAATATACCTATTTTTGACATAAAACCTTGTGTGGTGTCCATTTGTAGTGTTGTCACTGGGTTACTGTATGTGGTCACACATGCTTAACTTACAACGCCTCTGAAAGAAAGCCTTGCTGCTCGTGCCAAGCTACCAAGGGGGTGAGCAGGGGTTATTTAAGTAGTGTAATCCCTCTTACTCTGACTAGAGGAGAGGGTCCCTATTTGTCACAAGTACCTACCTATGCCAACTGGAGACCCCCAATTCTAACAATGAGTATTTGTCTCCAGAATGACGAATAACACGGAGTCCCGGATTTACCAGATATAAATCTGCATGCAATGTCTCCATTTCCAGGTCAAATATACTTCAAATTACCATTTTCTATGAGCAGGTGGTAAATGGAATCAAGGAGGCTAGTGCAGAGTGGGTGGTGGGTGGTGAGGGATGGGACCGTGTTAAGGCAAATCAGTGGCTATGGGGAGGCTGGGGGGGTGTTCATTGCTCCTCTGTGTCATGGAAGGGCTTTAGGCGGGAGTCGGGCCGGGGCCGGGCTGCGTTTGCATCTCGAGCCACATGCTATTGACTTGCCAGAATTTCTGTCTGGTAAAATTGGGTCTGGTGTTCCTGAACCCTGGAAATCCGGATACTGGACCACCAGGCTTTTTATAAATAGGTGGAGCGGTGTTCCATCCGGTATTCCCACTCCACAAAATTTATAACTGGGGTCTAAGCAGTCTATTCGCTCACTGGAGACTTGGTTTGTGACAGAAATGTCTTAGAAAACTGTGATAATGGAGGTGTTCTGAGGCTGCATGAGTTGGATTGTCAAAATTCACCATGCTTCTTTAGCATCTGTATGGATAATACACTGAACTGGTATCTCAGAACCTTCTGTACACAAGGGACAACCTTGTGTCTCATTTTCACGAAAGTAACCCGAAAGGAGAGATATGGTTAAACATGAGGATTTTCTGAAATTTACTTGCATTACCATTGGAAAATAATTCATAATTTCATCCAATCCTACCAAGAAATCCGTCCATCATTGTACATCAAATTGTAGGTAGTCAAGCTGAAATTATTACGGAATTATGTAGCCTCACCACCAGGCAACAGAGAAAGCAAGGCAGGGACTGGTATTCTCAAACAGCAAAGAATAACTCCACATTGAAGCATGTGTGCCATGCACTAAAAGAAGTTTCCTCACCAACCCAGACTACATTTAAGGATTAAGGGGCTTATTTACAAGCCCCTTGCGCCAACAGTACGTCACTTTGCCCCATATTAAACCAAAGGCATAGAACAATGGTTCAATATGCCAGGACAATAGAAATAGATGCGTGACTGTGGTGAAATTCACAGCCATCTTAAGCACTGTAATGATGTTTGGTCTGCATTTACATTCTTCTAAAAAAATAATCCTGAACTTTGCAGTTTGGAGAGAGGGAGAATCCATTCAACAAGGGAAGTTCTAGGTACCCCTTGTCTTGATATAAGTATCTCGTGATTTTTGCCTTTGTTGTCTTGTTAGATTTAAGCTACTTCTTATTTTTCTTTATCCCTAAAACCAGCTGCACCTGCCACTGATGTCAAAGACAAGAGTAAACAGTGTACTTGGAAAGGAGAGACATAGCTACATTTCATTAGCATTTTGATGACGCTTCAAAGTGAATTTTATGGTTATAATCTGCATCAGAATCATGTATATGTGGAAGAAGAAAGGAGCGCTGCCAAATTCAAAATAGATAGATTGTGGTCCCTGTTTGCATGGGATCTCAAAGCACCCCTGCCATACCGTTTTGGCTGCTTGTCTTGGAGGACGGATGTATGAAGTTACAACGCATACTTTTACAACGCACACCTTTACAACGCATTTTTTACAACGCAACATCCATTACAACGCATTCCATTACAATGCATGCCATTACAACGAATTTTTTAAAACTACCTTTACAACGCATTCCATTACATCGCATACTACCTTTACAACGCATACCATTACAATGCATAACATTACATTGCATGTAAGGTAAGTATTGGATAGTGTAGGGGTAAAAATTACTATTCTAACTCCAGGGGGTGCAACAGTAGGGTAAGTGTTGGATAGTGTAGGGGTAAAAATTACTATTCTAACTCCAGGGTGTGCAACAGTAGGGTAAGTGTTGGATAGTGTAGGGGTTAAAAATTACTATTCTAACTCCAGGGGGTGCAATAGTAGGGTAAGTGTTGGATAGTGTAGGGGTAAAAATTACTATTCTAACTCCAGGGGGTGCAACAGTAGGGTAAGTGTTGGATATTGCAAGGGTACTATGCGTTGTAATTTTATGCGTTGTAATGGTATGCGTTGTACTGACTGCGTTGTAATGACCTGCGTTGTAGTGGTATGCGTTGTAGTGTCATGGGTTGTAATGGTTGCGTTGAAATGGCATGCATTGTAATGGATGTTGCATTGTAAAAGTTTCATTGTAATGGTAGTGCGTTGTAAAAGTTGCGTTGTAAAGGTTGTTTCCCCTTGGAGGACAACTCTCTTGCCCTTCCATGAAAAGTAGCATCAGTGTGTCCAGTTATATAGATGCCCGCCAAAACATTCAATTTGATAATCATGAACAGTAGACACTTGCCCATCGATCTCAGCATGATCAACATGTTACTGCACCATAAACTTCTGTGCACCCTAAGTCCCAGTAAAAATATAAAAAATCCATCTAAGAGGCTCTCAAAAACCATGTGGCCTTCGTAACATAGGGATACCGCAAAAAGTGACCCAGAAAAATAACACTCAGGGGCATATTATCAAGGGCCTTATCTCCGCTTTTTTGGCTTCATAAGTCAAAAAAGCGGAAATAACGTTTTCACCTTATTTACAAGACGCTGCTAACATGCATTAGCGCATGTTAGCAGCTGTTTTCCCGACGCCTCGCTCTGAATCTCTAATGAGATGCAAAATAGGCGTCACTGGGCGTAGCCCTCATGGAATACCATGTAAATTATCACTATGTGCACATCGCAATATTTACAAGGCGGCCCACAACACGGTTGCAATTTTAAAAACCACTCTAACCGCGGTTTTCGCCAGAAACTAACATCTGCTGAAAACCTTAACCTATCAACAACTTTTTAGCCATTCCTGTGGACTTTTCACTGGATTTCCGGCGATATCCCCTCCTACAATGCTGCAATCGCTGGAATTTTTACGCCCTGGAGAAACGTGTTGTTAATAACGTGCTAACCGGGCGATAAATTCCAGCGATGTCCGGTGATAAATAAAAAAGCACTAAGCACGCTTTGCGATATTTATCGCTGTCTGTTGCTGATATGCCCGTGAGTCTTTTCTATTGTTGAAACTGTTTGCAAAAGGGCCCTGCAGCCCTGGAGAGGTTTTGGGGGATCATTCATTTCACACACCTTTGAATGTTCAGCCTCAATCTCAACTGTGGTTAATTACCATAAGTTCACTGGTCTTGGTCAGTTTGAAATAAATGTATTTCTTTAATGTTTCCTCTGGCAGGAGTGCATAGTGATAATTATCTCTACTGTTGAAAAGTAACCCACTTCTTGGGAGTCTCATAGGGGATCCATTGCTTTAAAAATCTTGGTATCAAAGTCACCTGTCCAACAGGAGTTGATGCACAGAGAACTAGACTGGGTAAGACTCGAATTGTCAATAGAGACTCCAGTAGCTGTCAGAAGATGGTTCAGCTGGTAGGGCAAGCCGACCACTTACAAAACACAAACAAACTAGAAAGATGAAAATTGAGGTCAAGGAGACACAACACATTTCTGAAGGTTTTTTTTTACTAAAAGAATATGACATTAAGACAATCACCTATTGTATATTTATTTGTGACGTCATCGTATGTTGTATGTTCTGTTCCATGTGTTTTATGGTCGAAAATACTGAATAAAGTATTTTTGATGATCACCTATTAGAAATTCTCATGAAGATTCGTGGCCGAGTCATTATGACATTTAATATCACAGCAATACTTTTAGAAGCAGCACTCCAGATTGGGGGTAGGTGAAAATGAAATTCGGTTTTCTCTGCAACTTTCTGTAGTTTCTTTAAAATCTACATAGTGTATATAAGAAACCAGAGTGTTAGGTTTGTAACCGCATGATTCCAGTTTGCTTGAATCTTGCGGCATCGGGTGTCCATTGACAAGATAAGACAGGTCAATGCATTCTTGAACATTATATATGTCATTTGATTTTTCTTATAAAATGCAACCTTGGATTGAAAAGATATATGACCTTTCCTAGAATACATGTGTTGTCTTTAAACGTCCGCTGAGTCCATTTGAAGCCCCACACAAATACTAAAAGCGTTCAATAACTGGATCACAGCACATATTTAGGCTTGCATGTGTGATGAGTCTAAAGGTCTTATTGCAGGTTGTGGTGAGTGGTATATCTACATGTTTTTCTGTCGGAATACTGGGGCATACTATCAAGGGGGTTCATCTCCGCTTTTTTGGCTTTCAAAGCCAAGAAAGCAGAGATAAAATGATCTCCCTATCACCTAGTTGGCACTAACACCAGTTAGCGACAGCTAGTGGGAGATAGCGACCATCTTGGGCCCCACTTTGCATGTCAGTGATATTTATCACTAATGACATGCAAATTGGGCGTGCCAAGATGTTAGCTAACACCTACCCTTAGCAGTTCTTAGCCATGTTATCCAATGGGAGGTGGATAACATGGCTAAGAGCATTAGCTCGGTAATGCATGAATATCACTGACTTTTCAGCGATATTCATGCATTGCGGCCGATTTTTATCGCATTTGCGATAAACCTTGGTAATACCAAGGTTTATTTGCGATAAATATCTCCGCAGCTTAGCGGTAAATGTTTGTCTCTAACCAAGCAATAGCGATAATTATCGCTATTGCTTGGTAATATGCCCCACTATTCTTTGCCATTATACGTTTTACTGGGTGTAAATTCACCTGTTTTCCTTTTCGATATTAGAGATATTGGAGCTACCAGGTGGAATATGTGAACAGAAAAAGGACCAGACATTGTAAAAAATATCCTAAGTGCTTAAATAGTATCACTAGTTTCGAGCCTAAAACTATTAGTCACCTGGTAATGGGGAATTAATCCACCTGGCGTAGGTAACATATGAGGGCCGATATTACTACCTCTTTTTAGTGGACCCTAACAGGTAAACTGTGTCTGATGACATACTGAAACAGGTATCATGGCTTGTAAACATCATGCTGCATTACCAAACAACATAAAGCTGCTGGTTACTGTGGGAAAAAATAAGCTAAAGAATTTTATAAAGGTGTGATTGTGCATTAGTTCTAAATGTGTCTAGACACCGACATTTGTCTAGACACCGCTGGATGTAACTTAAAGTAATAATGGTAATCCTGCTACCTGGCATGCACCCACATTTCTGCTTTATGTTCCAAATGAGTGCCTTAGTGTGTACCCATTTCAGTGTAAATTTTGCTTCACAGCCCAATCTTGCAGCCTGCATGTGTGGCTCTTGTGACTAGACTGTTTATTAATATGGGTAGGCCCTTGTGCGCCCAGCAAAACGTACGTGCATCAGCTCCAATGCATTATGTGGTGCAGGGACAGTCACAAGTTCAGGGCCATCTTAACAGCATTAAAGGCCCCAGGGCAAACGAGTGCTACGGGCCCTGCCCACACAACCACTCACAGGAATAAAAATGTTTAACGGAAAATGAGTGTAAAATTCTAGTCTGCATGGGGGCCTTATGCTCGTTGGGAACCCATGCAACTGGCCAGCGTGCCCATGTGTTGCACTCCGTAGACATCTGTCCTTCGTGGCTGATACCAAAACCTTGATGGGGCGCCTTGGAGAGCCTCATCTCTACAATGGTCTGAAACCAATAACATAATCGTGCAGCTCCTTTTAAGGGTTCAATCGGAGCGGGCCTGTTTGAGAGTTGAGCTGAAGGTCAATTTTAAAATGTATAGAGGCACGATTTTGCTCAATGCTAGTGCCTCTTAAGGCACAGATTTCACATTTTCTGCTCGAGTGTTTCTGTTCAGTTACAGGGCATAATCACAACAAAATGGCAGAGCGTGATATTACGTCACAATTGGTGACGCAGCGCTCCAACATTCTGAAAATGCAAGGATACACTATATTTACAATAATTTGGCACACCCCTGCATTTACCTAGCACTGACGCTAAATTTAGATGCTTAGCACCAATGCAAGCACCTATGGTGCAAGGGTGCCTACGTTGCGGAGTATGAATGTTCATGTGCAGGAAGGTCCTTGTAAATACGGCTCATCCCAGCATTTGTAAACTGCAGGAGCGCGACATTGGCAATCTTGAAGCTACACCGCGCTCCGCCAGTTCATTGTAAATATGCTTCTGAGAATCACCTAGTAATCAAGTAAAGATTGATCAATATGATGACAGCTCTTTCTTGCTCCACCTATGAGTGGCACAAGGTGTGTGCAGCCTCGAAGAATGTATATTGGAAATTCATGTGTTTACCTTTCGGGAATGAGGGACGATTGATGACGACTATCTCTAAAACCATTCGCATGGGCGTACACACTAACTCCTGGTGTGCACACTTTAGCAATAATGGCATCTTCAATGTGACTCTAAATTAAAAAGTTGCCTTGTAACGACACTGCTGGAATTGATTATCATACCTACCTGTCTGTCTGTCTATCGACAACATTCAATGTTTTTCTGCTTATCTCTTTCTCTATTCCTGACTCTTTTAACTACCTTATCTACCTTACTCTTATATCCATCCTTCCCTCCCTTTCTCCCTCCTCTTCATTCCCCCCTCAGCCTCTTTTCCTTCCCTTCTCCTTTCTTCGTTTCCTGTCGTGCACTTCTTTCATCTCTGCTTTCTCCTATGACCTTGAGTCCCTATTCTTTCCGGAAATCCCACTTTGCCTTTGATGTCTGTCCCGCCCATCTTTTACAGGAGTGTCTTAGAAAGGGATCTTTATTTCAGCCTGGGGAGGGGACTGAAAAAGCCAATGGTGTCGTGCACCAGAGACGGAGAGTAATTATCTCACCGAGTAATGACCTGTCGAAGCATCTGATGTAAAGGCCCTGGGGCTGAGGGTGTGGCGCCAGAGGAGGGGAGATGTCACCTGCTCTTCATGCTTTAAACCTTAACGCTTTGCATATCCAGATCAGCGAGTCTCACCAGACCCCCACTTAGTCATGCTGTTGTCTGGCAATAACCAAACAAGATTGACAACAAAAATATGACACCGGCATATCTAACAGGGAAAATAAGTCAGTGTAAGAAGACTGTTGCACTGAAAAAACTCAACATAGAGGTCATTGCCATGAAGATCAAATCTCCAAGAAAATATAGTGGATGGACTGATAAGCATAGGCACTGCACAATGACATCAGATGTGGCTATGTCACTTTAAAGGGAATTCCCAAATCTTACAAAGCTGAGTTATTATGGTCGATTTATAATTGTAAATATATTTATACAATATAGTCTATTAAGCTCACCGTGTATGTCTGTATGTAAATATTAAAAATAATTAATACATTTATAAACATTTAGGACCAGGTGTTTTAATATTTCATTTACAAATATAGGTTGCAAATTGTGCATCGACGTTTGCAAATGAAATAAGATTTTGTGAACCGACTTTTGTACTAACCAGTATCCAGAAAAATAACTCATATATTTGTGCACAGAAATCACTAGTAGACCAGTTACAGTACATGAACAATTGGCTGAATTGGCAAATAAATATGAAGTCAATCTTTCAAAAAATGCCCCATTACAAAAAGGTTTTAGAGTACAGATAGATAACGAATTGACTGAAATGATGCATTCTTCAGGAATCGTTGAATTAGCAAAAAACCTTTCATAAAATGGAGCGAGTTTGAAAAATTTGAAAAAAAGTGGGCAAATAAATATGAAAAGAAAAGGAGCCAGGCAGAAACAGCTGAGGCTAAATGAAAGCCACCTCCGGGTCCTCCAGATGATGAAAGAACGTTATCATTTCCACTGAGAGAGATACCAACTGGAAGATACATACATATGCCTTGGTGTAGAGGAGAACTTGCATCATTTACAAACAATTTTCTCAAATTGAGAGAACGTCCAATGCAGTGGTATACACAATTTGAAAGGTTTGTCAAGATTTAAAAGGTGCTGTAGATTGATTTGAACATATTATTTGACATTTTTGACTTAAATGATTTGTGGGCTGAATGCAACATTGTTGTACATTAGCCAGATGATGAGATGCAGAGAGAATCTGTTAAAAATGCACCATCACCTGTCACGATGAATATATACAATGAGCTGATTACTTTCTTGAAGGACAGAGTGCCTCCGAAAGATTTGGATTTGTCAGTTTGGATAGACTTCAGTAGGAAGTAAAAGAATCAGTGCATGATTATTATGAAAGAGTGTTAAAGGCTTTTCAGCGGCATGCAAGCCAAATGCGTCTGGAAGGTACTGAAATGGGATTCTTTATTTAGCGAGTTGTGATTGGTTTAAGACTGGAGATTAGTTTGTACATACAGCAGAATGTGAATTATTGGCAGACTAAATCATTAGAAGAGATCTTGAAATATGTGAAGTATTGCCTTCCTGAATAACAGATGAAGCATAAAAAAATTAAAGAGAAATTCATGCTGCCTCAAATGAAGTTTGCACAAAAAGCATTTCAAAATCAGTGTTTTTCGGGAAATATTAGTTCAATGCAGAATGTCGGTTTCCAGAATGAAATGCAGGGCGTCGGTCACCAAGGAGCACAAGGAGGTATGGTCGGTGCTCAGGGAAGAGGACGATCCAGGTACAGGTGTAGATATTGTCCTCTTGGCATTAGAAATGTAAGTTTAGGCTTAATCCAGACAGAGTAAATGCCAAGAATCATATGCAGGGAAAAAATCAGGTCCAAATGCAAAATGCTCCTGTCCAGCAAATGAAAGTGTCCATGAAGACAGAGATTTCAAGAATGCCAGTCCCATAAGCCACTATTGCCTAACAGAACATGGGAAATACAAAGACAAATGTTAAATAAATGGCCAGAGTAAGCAGAAATACAATTCAGACTCAAAACCAGAATGCATATTAGCAATTCCCACTAATTGAGAATTAGGATTTCGAATCCAATTTAGCACAATGACGGAAGGGGGAGGCAGAATGCTTTCTTTTTTTTTATAATTCTTTTTATTGATGACAACTTCAGCCCTTTACAAACATATAGCAAGTCAGTACATTGCGTATTACTATTACGTGAGAAATGCATCATTCAATTCAGGTCTAACATTCTATGTTTGTTATTACGAACACCAGTTCGGTTTACTCTTCCTGTGTAGTGATATGGTGTTGTTCCCCCTTCGGAGGCTCACAAATACCCCCTCTATAATCGTTCCATTTGCCCCATATTTGGGACCACTTTCTGGGACAGCCCCGTGATATGTTTATTGAACGTTCCATTAGCATGCACTAGTCCATATCCCTCTTACATGCAGTGGTTGTTGGTGCCTCCCACGCCCCCCACAGTCTGGCGCTGTCTCATTTTGCTATACACATTACCAACGTCACCCATATCTTCTCTTTGCCATTAGGTCCATGGCCCCCATACATTCAACAGACACAACCCCGGCCCAGGTTCTAATTTTGAACCCATTACTTCCTCCATGCATTGAGTTAATGCTGCCCAGTATCTAGGCAGACTGGTTTCTTGTTGCAGTTTAGTTTTAAAGGTAAACCAGAGTGGACCATTTGTAGAAGTTGAGGTAAATGGCCATCAAGTGTCATTTCTCATCGACACCAGAGCTACCTATTCCACTGTTATAACAGCGGAAGTCTCACATCTACCCATCTCGGTAAAGAAGGTCAAAGTTGTAGTAATCACAAATAAACAAGTTACCAACCCTATTTCGAGGGAACTACATACTTGTAAAAATAGGTTCATTTGAAGAAAATCACAGGTTTTTTATGTGTGATTCAAGGCCTATAAACATATTGGGACCTGACATATTGTGCAAGTTAAATTGCACAATTCAATGTACCCCTAGAGAATTTGAGTTCCAGATGCCAGGTGAAGATATAGAGTTTAAACTGATACAACAAAATGCTGTAGAAATGTACTCATTGAGAACAGTTGCAGAGTTGCCCCAAGATTTAAAAGAGACTGAAAATCCAGAAGTGTGCGATCTTACAGAGAAAGATATCGGACGAACAAAAGGTGTTGAACCAGTCTGAATGACATTCAAACCTAATGCATTTTTTCTGAGAACACTACCTTATTGGATGACACCAAAGATAATCATAAAAATAACACCATTAATTAACAATATGTTGCAGAAAGGCATTTTGAGAGAAATAATAAGAAGTCCGTGCAACTCACCGATTATGGGATTTCAGAAACCCAATAGAAAATTCATATCAGTGCAAGATGTGAGAAAAATGAATGAAAGTGTAATCTCATGGTATACTGTTGTACGGAATCCAGCCACCCTATGATATCAGATTCCAAGCATAGCAAAATAGTTCACTGTCATGGACCTTGGTCAGGTTGTCTTCTTGATTCCCTTGAATGAAGCCAGCCAGTTTCTGTTTTCATTCCTGTTTTCAGAGAGAGTTTTCACTTGGTGCCAAGACCCACAAGAGTATACTGAGAGTCTTAGGGGGCTCCATTTATGAAAAGTGATGTGTCGCTGCGTGAAAACAGCGATGCATCACTTTTCATTGCACCCTCCTTGCGACATGCTGGATGTGTCATATTTACAATATGACGCCTCATGTCGCAAGGAGTAACAAATACATCAGTATTTCTGACGTATCTGTAGGTGCAAAAATGACGCATTGCTGGAGTGTGTCACAGAAGTGACTCAACTTCAGCAATGGGTCATGTAACATGGGCAAATCCCATTTCAATGTACCTGCATCAGTCTTACGACTACTGTGAGGCAGGCGTAAGATATTGACGGAGTTGCGTCCTAGAAGTGCGCACTGAAATCTCACAGATTTCACTGCGTCACTTCTACGAGGCTTACTTGCATCAGAACGCCCACACTGCATACATTATACCTGGTGCAGGGATTGACAAAGTGACTCTTTTATCTAGATGCGTCACTTTGTAAATATGACGCAGCATGGTGCATCTTTTACACCGCTGGTGCGTCACAAAAAGTGACGCACCGGCAGCGCAAAAGTGACGCAAGGGCTCCTAAATAAGCCCTGCAGTTTTTAACCAGATATTGCCGAAGAATATAGAGACACTGCAAATGCCATGTACTTCTTGTTCAGTAGAATGATGGCCTACTTGTGGTGTCAGAAACAAAAGAAGCCTGCAAAAAATATACAATTGTACTATTTAATAATCTGACTGAAAATGGACATAAAATGTCTCTGATTAAATTGCAATACACTCAAAAAGCAGTCTAATGCCAGGGACACAGAATTGGAAAGGGAATGGGATAAGTGTCCCAAGAGAGAGTGGAATCAATTTTAAAAATGGGTCCTTCTAAAACAAGGAAAGATGTCAGAATGTTTTTGGGAATGGTTGGCTAGTGTAGATAGTCGATATCAAACGTTTCTCTGGTGCAAAACCTTTGATAAGGCTGGCGCACAGAGATCTGCTGATCCGCTTCCATGGGACAACGAATTAAGCCTGGGCGGTAAGCTCCGCTCCGTTTGGAAAATTTGCTGAGTTTTTCTGCACTCTGCAGAGCTCAGGTATTCCAAAAATCTCTGCTCCAAGTTGCAAAATGGAGTTTTTTCCTCGCTCACCCTCATTAATGGAAAGTTGGCGAGGGGGAGTGAGCTAAATCCAATGCTAGACCACTTCCAAGTGAGATTTCTCAAAGCAGGCAGGCGTGGATGGTTACTACAGATCACGTTGAGAAACCTTCCGTTAGCGTTTAGGAAGCAGCGGCCTGAGTAGAACTTCTACTCGAGCATCAGAAAGAAGCAGCTCCCTTTTCCACTGTGCGATATGCTGTTCTTGTTGATTTTACGGCACAGGGCAAATGCCTTGCACTACAAATCAGTGCGAAAGGAGCAAGTTAACCAACTCTGCTGGTCACGGAACTCTGTGTAGCTTGGTTGAGGTTTTTGTCATTTTGTGGAACTCCTCAAACTCCGCCCAGGCTTACAACAAATGTATGAAAGCTTTCCTAGAGCTGAGAGAAAGACACTGTTGTGCCCTGGCACTGGGAACGCCAGATGATACCTAAAGATTTACATATTTTGCAGTGAGAGGGAGGGCTGTGCTCTCTCAGTACTAACCTAAATGCACAGTCAAGCAAGAAGACCTGTGACTTATGTTTCCATTATGCCTGACCCTGTAGATGCAGGGCTTTCTGGTTGTCTGAAATTGGTTGCTACTGTAAGCCTCAGCCATGAGAGATGTGAAAGTATAGCGATGGGGCATCCATTAATTGCTATGGTTCTCCATTCAGTTGAGATCTAGCTTAAGCAAACTAAAACTCAATACATGACTAATTCAAAGTTAAATAAATAAAAACAACAAATTCTGGCTTCTGAAAATGTACAATTTAAAAGGTTTCAGATTTTGAATCCCAGTACTCTGATGCTCCTACCTGAAAACGCGGATGAATTTTAACAGGACTGTCTAGATGTCATGGACCTATGCACTTAACCATAACCCTACAAAAAAGATGAGTCTCTAATAAAACAAGATTATGTGCTGTTTGTGGATGGCTCATGTTTGAGAACAAATGATGGCTTCCTGAGTCTAGCTTTAGCTGTCTGTACAATCCAATTAACTATTAAAGCTTCCTAGCTTCAAAGCATAACTTCAGCAAAAGTTGCAGAATTGATTGCCCTTACCAGAGCCTGCCATTTAACAGCACAAATGACAGTGACTATATTTACAGACTGTAAGTACATCTTTGGTGTTGTTCATCATTTCATGCAGTTTTGGTCACAAAGTGGATTCATGACATCACCTGGCTCACTAATACGAAATGGTGGTCAAGTGAAGGTAGCTGGATGCATTACAACTTCCCACCGAAAATGTTGAAGTTAAGTGTGCAGCTCACCACAGTGACAATAGCTATTGGCAACAGATTCGCTGACGAAGGAGCATGTTATGTGCCATAGAGGTCTGCACATTTAATGGCACATTCACAGGTGAAACTCACAAAGACACTATCTTTTCAATGTTGATGTCTACAGCTGATTCATGGGAAGAACTTAAAAGTATGCTGGAAGGTGTCACTGAGGCGGAGCAACAGGGTTGTATCAGAGCAGGATGTGGAAAGAATACAAATGACATTTGGATATCGGCAGATGGAAGACCAATGTTACCAGACAGTTTGGTAAGAAGTAGTGTAATCCCTATGCACTCAATTATCCAAGTTCAACAAAACGATTCTTAAGATAGTTTGGTACCACACATGACATGACATTTCAATGATCCTACACATTTAGGGAGGGATGCTATGGTCAGGTCCTTCAGGCAGAACTGGTTTAATTTCAGATTCTGGATGCTTGCCAAGGATCTATGTCACCATTGTGTAACATGTCAACAGATAAATATAAGAAAACAAACACAAGTTGCACTGAGTCAGATTGGATGGTCCTTTTAACAGGATGCAAATGGATTTTATCAAGATGGCTGTTTATTATAGGCTAAGATATATCCTGTTCAAAGTGTGCATTTTCTTCTGGTGGGTTGAATCCTACCCAATACTGAGAAATGATAGTCTCACATGGCTAAGTTGTTGTTGAGATAGCTAGTCCCAAAATATGGAATGCCAGTTTTTCTTGAGTCAAGGAACTCTTTTAATGATGGGATTCTCAAGATGTTGTGTACAGCATTGCCAGTGGAGCAGAGGTTGCATTGTAGTTATCAACCTCAAGCTTCTGGGATAGTAGAGCAGTTGAATGGGACCACAAAATCTAATTTGGCAAAAAACTGCACATCCACTTCACTAAAATGGTTGTATGCTTTGCCCTTGGAGTTGATGCGCCTTCGAAGTTCATCTGACACGAAATCGAGTTTGTCCCCGCATGAAATTTTGATGGTAAGAGTAATAAAACTTTCTGCTGTACCTGCAAATGCACTTGTGAACATAACAGATGACATGGTACTCAACTACTGCAAAGGATTGGCTGAGGTGATGTGTTCTGTTACTTGACAGGTTAACACTGTCACTGTAAATACCCATCAAGAGCTGTGCCACGATTTGAACCCAGGAGACTGGGTTCTCATAAAGAAGCATGTGAGGAAGTCTTGTAAGTAGCTAAGGTGTAAGGGCCCATACCAGGTGACTTCAATAATGAATACTACTGTTAGGTATGTTGGAGTGCTAAATTATATGCATACCTCGCATATCCAGAAAACAAGAGTTCCATATGAAGAAATAGTATTCTAAGAGCCAGAGCTAAGAACATTAATAAATGTACAACCACATTTGGCAAAACAGCAAAGAATAAGTGGCGAAGAACCACAGGCAGGTGAAGAAAATCAGTTTCCGGATATTGCAGAGTAGCATTGGAGCTCACACGGGAGGAGAAGGAGTCCACAATGCATCAGCAGTGACAGTTGAGACACTTCGCAACAGGAAGATCCAAGTGAAGACATGAGCACTGTATCAAGACCATAAAGAACACTAAATGCTAAATACCCAAAATCTATGAGCAAAGGAAGCTGAGATCAAGTGTACCAATTGGATAAATACCATCCCCAATCACTGAAGAAACAGAGCCAAGTGGTAGAAGCGACACTGAAAGTGATCAAGTGCCAAGGAAATCCAAAAGAACAAGAGTACCTAGTTGAAGGTATTTTGCACATGAACAGACTTATTTTGTGAGCCAAATGTTAAATGTTCCAATTTCAGATTTACTTGACTGGAGCAGAGAATTGCCTGAACCTCCTTGAAACTGTTTGACTTTAAAGACTTTGCAGAGAACATCCAGTTGTTGACATACTTATTGAATGAACTGTGCAAATAGGCCTACATTAAAATCTGGTAAGGTTGCTAAAAAGAAATGAAGATTACCTAGGCCCAAGGCTGCAGTGAAAGAGTAGAAGAACACAGATGAGGGTTAAGGAAAAATATTTATAGACTGGTGTATATAAAATTGAAAAAACCTAAGAAAATGTCAAAAGCAAAAGAAGCAGAATAATAACTGCTTTAAAATAGACACTAACTTGCTGCTACACTTATCATTTAAGAGATATGACTTTGGACAAACGTATATTCTAACCAGAACTAGTTGCAGATTATTGAGGGCATTTTATTTTTTGCACTAGTTTTTGATAGCCATACCATTATAATTGCTCATGTATTTTACACCGTAAAAGAGAAATAGGTAATTTCATGTAGACTATGCAATAGAACCCAACTAACGTTTATTGTAGATTAGTACAAGAATATACACATGCTATGAAAGCAAAGAATTGTTAGGTGTGTGCACCTTTGGCTTTTTCGGCTGAGGACAAGGTGACATACTATCACCACTGTCTTATGAAATTTAATGCAGCATATTAATTAGTTTATTTATAGACAGCAACATTTTGAAAACTAATATTCTAATTTGACATGGTTCTTTCAAAAGTACCTTTGCAGAAGAGCATGCTTTTAAACCCACCAGGGAAAGAAATTGAGACTGCTTGGCAATATTTTAGTCCCTAACTTCCTATTAACTCAGTCAAAGAATACAAAAACAATTTCACCTGCTTATTGAGACGATTAGAAAAAACATTTATTATGATGTTCGAAGAAAGATGATAACACATTGCTTGCAGTAAGAATTCAAGTGAGGATGTTTTTAAAGGATGCTTGAAAAAAAGAACACGACAATTTTAGAAAGACAATGATGTACCCAAAGTTAAGGCTAAACAAGAGACAAAAAGGGACAGTGTGTATTTTCAAAAGAAAATTTCCGAATAGAAAGAGACATATAGGGAAAAGTAATTGTGAACATACACTTGACCTATCAGGGGGGATATGGCAAATCTTATAGGCTGACAAACCAGCAATACCAGGAGTTTATTTTAACTGTAGACATTATGCATACTTTAAATTACCAGCTGATTGAGAGGGCATCTGCTATTTAGACTTAATGCGGCATATTACCAATGTTTAGCGATATTTATCGCTAACGATGCTTAGCAACACATTTTCTAACGCTAAGCATCGCCGGAAATTATCGCAGAGATAACTTGCTATTAGCAAGGTTTATCTCAGAAGTGATAAACATCCTTGCGCTAACTGCCAATTGAGAGATTATCGCTGGAAAACCAACGATAATCTCTCAAAGTTTGGCGTTAGCTTGATGATAGGGGCTCACAAACTTAGCCATGATATCCACCTTCCATAGGATATCATGGCTAAGTCAGGAAAACACCAGGTGTAAAAAAAGCAGTGCTAACCGCGGTTAGCGCTGCTTTTTTTTATCACTAACAGGGTTAGCGAAATCCTTGATAATAGGAAAAATGTCGCTTAACAACATTTCTCCTATTATTTTTCTCTGGAACGCCCCCTTTGCATCTCATTAGAAATGCAAGGGGAAGCGTAGAGAAAAAGGGTGCTAACATGCAAATGTGCGTGTTAGCACCCTGTTGCTGATAGGGAGATAATTTTCTCTCTGCTTTTTTGGCTTTTAAAGCCAAAAAAGCAGAGATAAATCCCTTGATAATATGCCCTAATGTTCCCTAAGATGTATCGAGCAAAAAGCATAAAGGCTTTAACAATTATACCTGCACATAGATATACCAGAAGAATAAATGGATAAATGAGGGAGGACAATTGTTGGGAGATATATTTGGAACCAATATCTCAGCTGTTGGAGTGAAATTAAATGATGAGAAAATTAGAAAGCTTTCAACAGTAATGGATAGGCTTGCAACCAGTACATGTGGAGCATTATTAATCACAAACACTGAACTATAGCAGTTAGACCCATGGTTTTGCAGAATAGATATGGTTTAGACATTGCGCTGGTAGAAACAGGCATAGTCTGTAAGATTTTAAGGTCAGATAATTGTTGCACCTACATACCTGATGAGAGTGAGAACATTAAAGAGTACGCAAAGAACATTTCAAACATCAAGCTGGACCTGGAACCCTTAGAAATCATTAGTATAGTAAAAAGTTTCACACAGGGAATTTCTGCAATAGGTAATTGGGTTACAACAGTAGGAGGAGGAATCCTAAAAGCCATAATAATACCTGTATTAATCATATTTGTTTGTTTCCTGACTTCACTAGGATTATACAAAGCTATTAAATCTTTTTAATTGTTAAAAAAGAGAAGAAATAGAGAAAGAAATTGGCAAATAAGAAATGATTTAGAACTAACTGATCACATTAACTAAGAATATAACAAACTGAAGGAGATGGTAAACATGAAACGAAAATGGAAGGACTCAACAGAAGACGAGAGCTAATTGTGAATTAATCAGTGAACGTTGTGATAATTATAAACCATCAAAGGCGGTAGGTTTTCATAAATGCAAGTTAATGCAATTAATGTGTAGAAATAACGTGTAGACCTAAAACGAGAAGTCACTTTTTAAAAGGCAAGTGTGAGCGCTAGGCTTCCATATCGGCCATGTTAATTTAGAAATGCGTATAAACGCAGTTTTTTTCTTAGGTCAGCATTCTAAGTTTTGTGAAGACATGAAGGTTTAAATGATGAAAGGTTGTGAACCAACACGATTTATTAGAAAAAGGTAGTTCTCAACCTTCCAGAAGACATATTTTTCATCGAATACAATAGAGTATTAAATATTGTCGTTAAATAAACGTAAATGTTTCTTCATAAATAAGAGTTGTAAGTTAGAATATGTGAGAAATGTTGATTTTATTTGTGGAATGACAGACCTAACTGTGAACTGTTTTGTTTTGTGCATTAGAAATCAGTGGGAACAAACCATGACTTGTACAATGTTGTCAATAATGTTACATATAACACTTAATATCTGTGAGTCTTAGTTTCAAGACAGCGTAGATGGTGGCAGATATCCACCCCATGAAGATATTGTGCCCTCATTGGTTGAAGAGCTGAAATGCTGCAACATTTTTTTTTATTTGGAGATATAAAAATTTTATATTAGTTTGTGTTCCTAGACTAGAGAGAATCGCTCATTTGCTCGCAACAAATTAGCTCACATGCTTTCTGTTTTGAGCTTTTATTCCTTAAAAGACCCACACTCTCTACACTCAGAAGCTTTCTGCTTTGAGCAGAATCTATGCTTTGCCCTCTATTTTTAGAACTTTGCATGGGTTCAAGGTACTAATCTCATTTTAAGATTCAGAATAGGGATTAATTTCATATGGAACATGCTTACTGCTTTACGTTCCGTACTATTCTTTGAAAAAGAAATGATTGATGATTAATAAATAAATACTAAAAGTTTTGAGCAAAACCATTTTAAACTTACATAAAACTTTCATCATTGACTTCCAATAATTGATATATAAATGTGATGAATAATTAGAATTTTGATTTGCAGCTTCTGATTAATTCTTAACCTACATCCAAGGTCCAGAGCCCCATGACCCAGTAAGTGCAGGGACTTTAACTTCATGTACACTGAGACATACATTTTGAATCGTTAACCAAATATTTATTAAGTTCCCATGCTCTACCAAAACACAAAAAAAATAACACCAATTTAGAAAAATTGAATAAAACGTAATAAATCATTTGACACCAAAAGGAAAACATCCAATCAGTAAAACCAGAGTTATGAATATTTAAAAGTTTAAAGTGAAAAATAGCACCTAAAAATTATGCAAATCGTCAACCTTGGACATATAATCTTGCAAGACAAGGGCAAAGTCGAAAATTATGGCTCACCATGATAGAACGTGGTTTGGATACAAGAAGTGGATTTGACCCAGTATCTGCTTACCTTCGGACTTTGAAGAATTTTTGGATGAAAATGTCTGAGAAGGTAAAGTTTAGCAGGGTAAGGTAGTGGTGTATGAGGAGGAGGTGCTGGCACCAGGGAGCCGCTGGATGAAGTTGTGGTGAAGATTTCTTTTTTCAGACTTAGGGGGATTTTCTCAAGTACGTGTGATAATTACCGCAAAATTAGCTTAACACAACTCTTCACATCAAAGCCTATCACAACAAAATAACACAGCTTTAACGTTGTATTCCCAACCAGGCAGCACCATGCGATAGTAGCAGGATAACCCACCAAATGACCTACAAATTAAAGCGACCCTGAAAAATGCAAAACACGAATGCGAAAAAAAAGCGATGTCCCAAATCGCGATACAAAAATCAGCGACAACCAGCGACCGGCCTGCAATTCCCACCCGCCATGCGGGGAAATGCACAATGAAAGCAGCAACAAAAAACAACAAAACCAAAGCAAACTGTGTAGCACCATGGATGCACCCGAGTTCGGCGTGCAGAGAAAAACCCGAACCTCACAAGCCCCCAGGAGGACCAGCCAGGAACCCCATGTTCTGGGAAGGGCAAGGAGCAGAGAAATAGGAAGACAGGGTTTAGTCCACAGGAAGACTAGATCATCGTCACGGAGGTGATAGAACACTACCAACAATTGTTTGTCATCTCCACTGCATCATTGGCAATACAAATAGAAATATGGCAGTCGATCGTCAACAACAATAATGCAGTCGAGGTGTCGAGGAGGTCAATGGAGGAGGTCAAGAGGCGCTGGCATGATGTGCAAATCCAGACCAAACAGAAACTTTCCGCCAACAGGAAGGCAGCAAAGGTGACTGGTGGTGGTAGTCCTGCGCCATAGGGGGAGGTGGATGAGCTGAAGGAAATGGCCACAGTCATCAGAGTGGAGACGGTGCAAGAAGTTGGGGGTCTGGACACAGCTCGATATGACCTGACCCAACAGCAATAGGGTGAGTAACCACCAGGGACTGGGTGGTCAGAGGGAGATGGGCACAATGGCACACATTCACAATCATGTGTAGCACACTGCACATACAACAATGATAGTGGGTCCCTGCCATATCACCAATGCCGCAACCTACCCATGCCCATGAGTGTTGGTTGAAAGTGCTGGACTTACAAGCATAGCACCTAGAGTCCAGTGGTGGTAGCAAAACTATTAAGCCCATGTTAAAGATGGGAATCCTCTCACCAGCCTTGGGAGAAATTTGTGGAGCATGTTTGAAGAGCACTGGATCTTTAGATAAAAGGTAGCACAGTAGACACTTTTGAAGGACTGTACAGTCTGCATTCTAGAGAGCACATGTTTCGTTGTTGGTTTCAAGGGTTACACCAACACCTGTTGAAATGTGAGTTCTCTGACCCCAGGGAACTTGCAAAGGAGGCAGACCTCTGGGTGAGTACCTACCAGAGGGTCTGGAAAGGAATTTGGGAGTGATACTAAAGGGAGTGCCTCAGGTTCCCCATAATCGAGGGCAGGGGGCATTAACAGTTGCCCAGGTAGATCCCAGTGTAGTGGGGGGGAGGGGAATAAAGGGTCCCATGCCCCTTTGCAGAATAGGAGGAATGGTTGGGTAGGGCAGGGCCCAGGGAGCCCAATACAAGTCCCAGACCCTGAGTAATTCCCACGAGGCAGCACCAGGAGGGGATTCTATTCTGTATGGGGACACCATCCTTGAGGGGGACCCCACATTGTCTGGTAACACGGGGAGAGGCTGAAACAGGCATCCACCCAGTTCAGTTCTGGAGTCTGGCAGTACCTCTCCACAGAGGAACATGCAGAAGCCCAGATGGAGAGAGAGGAAGGACTAATCTCTGCCCAGCCCAAAAGTACAAACCCTGGGTTGGAATACCCATTGCAGGATAGCACCTCTGAACTGGTGGGAGAACTGAGCAGTAACCACAAGCGCCTCAACTGTTCTGGTTTCTGGGGGTACCACTACCAAAAGGAGGGTACGGAACCCCAGAAGGAGGGGCAGGGGGAGGAAGGACTGACCCCTAACTCCTGTCAAAGTCAATGGTACAGGCCCTGGGCTGGAGGACCAGTTGCAAGATAGCACCATTGAACTGGTGGGAGCTGAAATGGAGAAAGGAGGCAGGGCACCTGGGGCTACAGTCCTCTACTGTGAGAAACCACAGAAGACAGAGACCCCCGGATAGCCTGGGGCCTGCCCGTTGACACTGACAACTGTCAATGGCACCTGTTTGTTGCTGTCCTTGTAGACACAGTGTTCCTTTGAGTTGAGGACAAAAATCAGAATCAAATGCTAGACCACTTCCCAGCAAGATTTCTCAATGTGGGAGGTCACGGATGGTTGCTACTGCTGGTGTTGAGAAACCTTCTGTTCGAGTTGATGAAGCTGCCAGTTGAGTATAACTTCTGCTTCAGTGGCAGAATGAAGCCACGTCCTCTTACACAGTGCGAGGTACTGTTCACGCTGATTTTACAGCACGGGGCAAATGCCAGGTGCTAAAAATCAGTTTAACAGCGCGAGGTAACTGACTCAGCAGCTCGCGGAACTCCATATAGCTTGGCAGTGATTTTTGGAATTCCACACAGGCTTAGATTTCACATTACCATTGTCGAAATACCATTGTCAGAAAGTATTATCAAAATTAAGCCTGGGTGGAGCTTGCAGAGTTTCACTTTGCGAAATTCCGCAGAGTTACCAGAAAACTGCAAGATTCCGTGGAGATCCGCAAGTGAGTGCAGACCTCTAAACTTGTAGTTTTCACACAGCCCGTTATGTACTGTTGCAATAATTGCAGTTAGGCAGCCTCATAATTCGTATAATGACCACTTGAGGCACTGTTTTTCCACATTCTTACTTTAAACTCAGTCATTTCAGTAGAGGTGGACATTGATAATAAGGTTTTGAATGCTTCACTGGAGAGGTTGGATTGGAGTTTTTTTCTCGTTTTTTTACAATAGCCATTTATAAAAAAAAATAGCGTAGACAATGTGAGAAACTAAAAGAAGTAATTGTTCACATTCCCTACAATTTGCATAAACTGTGCAAGCATTAGCCACGAATAGGCCAGCTGCTACAATTATATTGAAAGATAATCATAGACTTTCCTGCCAAGTGATGATTGTACAGAGAGTGATATTTTTGTAAGCTGAAAACAAAACATGGCTGCGACATTACGAATTAGACACAAAGTAAAATAAATGTCCAGAAATCTACATACTTCGGCTCGGAGAGGAGACCTCATTTACTCCCCAAATTAAGAAGAAAGTGGAACGCTTTTTCAAGAGTCTGCAGAGTTAGGATTTTTTTTACTTTAAAGTTTGAGCGAGCTGGTCATAGAGACATAGTCATACATATCCATGTGAGCCTGGTATGCATACTGTTGTCTATTGTACGACATGTCGTGTGATAACGTTTGTTAAGCGAGTCAATTTGTTCAAAAAGCTAAAATTAGCTTCTGTGCATATTCTTAAAAAAAAAATAGTACTGCAGGTCTCTGGTTTTACCTTCAAGTGTTGCTCTCCAGTTTCCGCTGCTAGCGAGCGTGTTTGTCACAGTGAAACGGGAATCTACATTATTGTATTTATATAGCACTTACTACCCTTGACAAAGCGTCTGAAGCATGTTTTCGGCGAGTAGCACGCTGCTCTAGGACCCATAGAGGATTAGTGTTGAATTAGTATAGTGAAACATGAAGTACATTTTAAGTGGTGGATAGATTAGTCAGTTATTTGGATTTGGAACAATAGCAGTAGGATAGAGGAGGACAAAGGTTTGTATTTATATAGCGCTTGTTGAAGCACGCTATTCAGGAAGCCTACAAAGGATTAGTGGGAATTAATATGGTGAAATATGAAGTAATTTCAGTGGTGGATATTAGTCAGTTACTTGGAGTGAGAAGGATAGCGGAGGGATAAAAGGGGAAGAGAGATTTGCATTCATATAGCACTTGTTACCCCTGATGGGTTTTGAATCGCTTTTCTGGTGAGTAGCACGACACTCCGGAACCCATAAAGGATTGATTACTGTTGAAAACGAGTATAGTAAAAAAAAATATGAAGTCATTTGAGTAGTGGATATGTTATTTAGTTATTTGGGTTGTATATTAGTGTAGTTTAATATGGAATTTGAGAAGTGAGCATGTTAGTCTGTTAATTTCAATTGAAAAGGATAGTGAAGGGATAAAAGAGTGAAAGATGTTTTATTTTTATTTGTTTTATTTTTATTATATATATATATTTTAGGTCTAAGCAATAGGAGGAGGCTTTCAGTGAGTATAAAGGAGTTTTGGAGGGTAGAACTCAGAGGAAAGGTTTGTTTCAGGGGATCGGTATAGTAAAAGAGGTGTCAGATGATACAAGGAGGGGTAGAGTAGGAGGGAGTCTAGAAATGGTTATTTTGGCAATCATAGTAGTGGTATGGGGTTTGGGATAAATGAGAGGGGGGACATCCTTTACAACAAAACTCTAACAACACAGTATTATTACAACGCAGGTTTTACAACGAAAGTCGTTACAACGACTTACGCTGGAGGGCGCTCCAGGATAGGGAATAGTTTAATTTACTATCCAACATCTTCCCTACTATCAACGGACTGGAGTTGGAATAGTAAATTAAACTATTCACTATCCAGCGCCCCCCAACGCAAGTCGTTGTAACGACTTGCGTTGTAAAACCTGCGTTTTATTGGTACGCGTAGTAATACCACGAGTTGTACCGTCATACATCCAATGGGAGAGTGGATGTAGAGGATATATTGATAGATGTATAGGAAGAGAGATAGGGTAGTGCATTGGGAGGAGTAGTATAAGAAGTTTGAGATGAGTCAGCAGGTTGGGCTAGAAGATATATTGAGCGAAGTATAGGCTGAGAAATAGGGTAGTGCATTGGAAATGCTAAATTATAAGAAAGTGATAAATACGTAGATCCATGTTTACATTGAAAGTATATGTGTTGCAAGAGTTACAAGTATGGTAGTGTGCAGTATGTGTGTTGTGTGTTAGTGTTATTATGGTAGAAGGGAGAGGAGGGTATTTGTTGGACAATTCATGGAAGGTCTGTAAGGTGTAATTACAGCAGCTAGAGTGTGTCTGAATGGGATGTAGTTATGTATGGTGTTGATTGGTGTTGTGTTAGTGATGAGTGTATTTGTTAGTGGTATAGGACAGAGTTGTGTACTGTTTGTAGGTGATGGTGTATATATATATGGTAGTTGGGATAGTAGGGTGTGGAGATGTAGTTTGGTTGGGTTTGTAGTACAGGCTAGTACATTAATCTATGCATAGTATTGTGCGTGGTGTACATTTGGTGTGAGTGTCTTGCTCTGTTTGTGGATGTGGATAGTGTGGGCTAGGTATTGCTAAATGCAAAAAAGGGCAGGATATCTGACCCTAGTCCCGACCAGTCTCAAACAGGCAACTGCCCTTGTCCTCTCTGCCCTTAGCCTCGATGCCCGGGTTGAGACGCCCTAAGCCTGGCCTTTTTTATAGCCCTAGTAATCAGGTGACCCCTTCAGCCAATGGGAACCCTAGCCCTAACACTATCCAATCACAGCACTAGCCCTAAAATCTAGGAACCAATAGGAGACCAGGACCTTACAGCAAATCTTAGCCCAAGTCCAAGCACCCAATCAGTTCAAAAACCCTGATCTCTACGTCCAATAAAGGTACTAGCCCTACCAGTAGTCCCAAAACAAGTCCATGCAACCAATGGCACAGGCAGCCCTAGTCCTTACTTCCAATAGAAAGGCTAACCCTACTCTAAATCCCACACCTAGTCCAGCAACCAATAACACTAGAAGCCCTAATCGTTACTTCCAATAAAAGGTCTAACCCCACCCTACTCCCAACAACCAATAACATAGGAAGCCCCAGTCCCTACTTCCAATAGAAATCCTAACCCTAGCCCTAGTCCCAACCCTACAATGATTGAATCACAGACCCAGAAACCAATCAGAACCCTCAAATACCCAACCAATAAGGATATTAACCCTAATCCAATAGAAACACCAGATACAACCACCAATCAGTGTAGACATGTACCAACCACTAGCAGATCATATAAGGTCCCAGCGGCCTCAGACAAGGTTTTCTGGCCAGGGAGTTGGAAGCTGCTTCTCATGTTCAGAATCTCCTGGGAGACAGACAGGCTCAATTCACACTTTGGACTTCAGCAGGTAATGGCCTCACTACCTTGAAATCTAACAATACTGTTTGAATACAACTTTGCTCCCCCTGCTGGCCAAAAAACGAAGTGCACAGGCCCTAGTAAAACACAGTTTTAACAGCTCACAGAAGCACCCTCTGATGTAGAAAAAGTCCCTGTTGCTGGGGGGGGGAGGGGGTTGGGGGAGGCAGGGGGGCTGGTTTCACTAGCTTGTGAACACAAAATGGTGGCTGGTAGTGCACTGTTTTAACATACAGATCTTAGCACAGAGCAAAGGAGAAATTTAGAGGGAAAACAGAATTGTCACCAAGGAATGAGAGGGACAAACTACAGAGGTAGGACTGCAAAACCCACAATTCAACACACTAAATGGAGGCAATCATGGGCAGGGAAAACTCCAAATTTAAAACACAACACAGGTGATAAAATATGCAATTACAGGCAGGCTAAAACTACAATTTTTAACTGTAACAACCACAGGCATAGACAGTAAACACAGAAAGTGAAAATCATTTTTAAAAGAACTTTTTGTCAAGGCACGCAGCGAGCTGAAAATATACCAGGATACAAAAAAAGTGCACTTTTTGGAGGACAACAATTTTGCTGTGTCATGGGCAAAGCAGGCACAAGGAACAGCAATACCAATATACCTCTGCCACTGCCAGGTGTAAGTCAGTGTACTCGGCTGAGTAGCTCTTCTATGCTCCACAACATCGACCTTATGAGTTTGAAGATACTGAAAGGGGATGATCTGCAAAGATGGTGGGCCAGATAAGAGAGTGTTCTTCATCTTTGAGGTCGGTTTTGTGTCGGGCCTATCTAAGAGATGGCTGTCCTGTTCATGCTTCTGGGTTACTTGAGGGAAGGCAAGGATGAATGTGGCAAGTGAAGAGTATGGAGCTTGATGATGGAGAAATTTCAATCCTCAGCAGCCGTACATATTGTGAATCCAGCTCTCTGCTGGGGGCTGCTGCGGGTCTGCTGGCTGGCAGCTGTGATGTGGTGATGATCTGTTCACTGAAGCAGTGGCGTGATGCAGAAGGAAACGCCTACCCTGCATGATGTGATGAGGGTCCCTGAAGCTGCCTCATCTGACAGATGATGACTATTCTTGGGGTGAAAGTACCCCCTTGAAGGGATGGGGGCCTGCTGACGGGTTTGTGGCCCTCTGCACCGCAGGATCTGCAGGCGCCTATTAACTCAAAGCTCATCATTGTTCCTGCAGAGGGGTGCAGCCAACTTGAGGCCTCTCTGAGCCCTCTACAATGCAGACATGTTTCTGTACCCAAAATATCTAGTCTAATAGAAGGATGCAGAGTGATGTGGGCGAACCCTCAATCTTTTATAGTCTGAAGGGGGCTGGACTGCCAAATAGGTTCAAATACAAAACATGGTTAGTCAGATTAGTCAGAACCACCAAAGAGACATGAGTGACGCTGATTTCAATTTATTGTGTTACCCATTACTTTAACAATTAATACATTCCCCCTAACCATGCCTGGCTGCACCTCCTCACCTTTCAAAACTAACAACTATGTATAGCCTGGAAGGGGACACACACCAATATCATGATACAATTATGACTATTGTTGTTAATAAATGTACACTAGAGGGTGCACTAGGACAACAATTATCTGTAGAAGTGGATGCTGCCGCTCTGGTAAACTCCGCTCCTCGGCGGCCTGCGGAGTTTTGCTGAATTTTGCACTCTGAGCGGAGTGTGGTGTTGCAAAAAATCAGCCAACTCCACCGGCAGAGCGGAGTTTGTCACCCACCCTTAATCAGAATACGAAGACTCCAATGGTGACTATGAAACTCCGAACCTCAACTTTTGTTCATGGTCACTTTATTTAATACCAGTGATCCTTTTTAATTGCTTCTTCTTTTTTTCTTTACAATACTTCAAACACAATAATCATAAACACAATATACATTGAAATGAACAAAAAGTATAATGTAGCCATCTCCACATTACATCACATTGTCACCCAACCCACCAAACACAACACAAAACAACAAAAAAAAGATCATTAAAAATCCTAATACAATTATTAATCAAATAGTTATAAACAATCTTAACAAAACCAACATACATTGCTAAATCCAACAGTTCTGAATTTCCTGGCCCCAGAGGAAATGTTTTTTTGTTTTGTGCTTTTTTTACCTAATTAATTCTTCATAAGTGGACATGCTCAACCGCCCAGTGCCAAGTTGATTAAGAACAAGGAAGTGGGTCAGTAGTTCATCAATGTCATCCCCCGGCGTTCCACTACTCACTATTATCATGTACTAAGATTGTTTGTAACTGTATTTGATTTGTAAATGTATGTGGTTTTGTAATGATTTGCTTTTTTTATTGTTTTGTGTTGTGTGGGGTGGGTGACAATGTGATATAATGTGGATATTATTACATTATATGTTTTATATATTTGAATGAATATTGTATTTATGATTATTGTGTTTAAAATATTGCAAAGAAAAAAAGAAGATATTAAAAAGGATCACTGTTATTGAATAAAGTGGCCATGAATAAGATTTGAGGTTTCGCAGTCAGCATTGGCGTCTTGGTATTTTGGTAGTATTTGTAGAGGCCCAGTTTTACTGACTAATTAAGGGCCATTCACCAGTTTAGGTATGGAACTTTTAGCAAGTGGGCATTTCTCTGTGCTTATAACTCTTTGTGCTTTTCAGCCTGCCTCCAATACATGGGTTTGCTGGGTGACATCTGCAGTTTGTGCATTCTCTCCAGACAGCCACTACACAGGAAGGGCTCGGTGTGACAGGGGAATCATCTGCATTCTGATAGTCTTCCTGGACAGGGAAAGGGAGATGGGATTCATGCTTACATCTGAATAGGTTGTATCCTGCCCTCTTACAAAGGAGTGATCTACCCCCTACTGATAGTCTTGATCCAGGGCTGGGCTGAAATGGATTGTTGTGCATTTCTGAGGGCTCTTTTGAAGTCACCCAGACATCAAATACTTTTTTTAAACTTTAAGTCTTAGGGCTCTGACCCCATCAAATCAGAATCTTTTTGGATATGTAACCAAACATCGCTGGCTGTACACCTGCACATTGCCAGAAGGACCTGCTGTGCTGGCAGGAGGGACTGCCACCTTGCTAACTGCTCTGCTGTGTTGGCCTGTTGCTTGCTGAGTGCTGTGCTGCAAGAGGTACTGCACTATGTTACTAACCCCCAGTTCTACCCCTCCCGCCCCATTCTCTCCTTCAGCTATATTGTCTCCTGCTCTTGGTCCTGCTGGTGATCCGACTACACAACATAACTTGATAGTCATTTCACGTCCTCCAAATCTTTGTCCATTTTTGTGTGCATCCCCTACTCTCATAGACCACAATTTCCACCTGCATACACCAGTCCAAATCCGTTTTCCAGTCTTTCAAAATCAGGACATTTATTGCTTTCCACTTCCTCGCAATACTACATTTTGCAATCATGAATCTTAGTGTTACCCACAAGAGCTCAGCATTTGTAAGGTCTGAGTCTCCCCAAATGTTCAACAGACACCAGCTCGGAGATTCGTTCTCCTCTATTTTATAAACTTCACCCATGGTTGTCAGTATTGTTGTCCAATATTGTTGGAGTGGTGGACACTTCCACAGTAGGTGGAAGAAGGTCCCTCCTGTCCACATCCTATAGGGAATAGCGGCGAGTTAAGCATCCCCATTTTCAACTCTGTGGTACATG
This sequence comes from Lissotriton vulgaris, assembly GCF_964263255.1. Taxonomy (NCBI): domain Eukaryota; kingdom Metazoa; phylum Chordata; class Amphibia; order Caudata; family Salamandridae; genus Lissotriton; species Lissotriton vulgaris. The sequence continues at coordinate 563,686,091 of NC_141687.1, forward strand.
CATAGTAGGCTCTATATAGGATCTTGAGCGGTATTAGTCTGAAGCGCAAGCATATGACCTCCTCTCTGGGGGAGGCCATAGGCTCCACCCATTCCTCATCCTCCAAGGCACCCAGGTCTCCCCCCCATCTGCTCCAAAGAGCAATCAAGGGGTAAGAAATATTGTGTATGAGTTTGCGGTATACCAGTGAAGTCGCCTTTGTATTTAAGTAGTCATCAAGCAATCTATCCTCAAGTGGGGAAGCCTCTGGCAGCACTGTCCCCTTGGGTATCGTCGCCCTCAGTGCATAGGTAATTTGGAGATACCTGAAGGTTTCAGATTGCGGCATCTGGTATTCTTTCTGTAGGGCTGAGAAGATCTTTATGTCCCCCCCTCCAAAAGATCGCCCACGCTAGAGATCCCAATTGTGTCCCATCTATCAAAACCAGTTGGTGTGTTGACAGACCCAGCCTCTTAGTGTCTCACAGAGGAGTCATCGACGTGAGTCTGTTTTGCTAGCCTAGTACCCTGGTTCCCTCCTGCCAAATATGGAGTGCAGTGGAATATGGGCACGGAGAGATCCTATAGCACCTCCCACATATATGCCCTAAGCTATCCACCTGTAGCATATTATGACAGTTCATCCATTATGTGGGCTCATTCAGGGGTTTGTGTACCCAGTGGTTGATTACTGTGAGTTGGGTTGCCCAGTAGTAGCTTTGAAGTCAAGGGAGTGCTATACCTCTGTCGTACCATCCCCTGGTCAGCTTTGCTAGTGAGATCCTTGCCATCCTCCGTCCTACAACAACTGTCGTAATGCAGCATCTATTTGCTGAAATACCGTGGGGGTACAGGATAGGGTGTTTTATGAAGCACATAGAGGAACCTGGGTAGTGCCACCATTTAAAAAAGTGCCACTGTACCCAAGAGGGACAGTGGCAGCGAGCACCAGTGTTGAATATCACTCTTCAGGTGGTTCAATGGAGGAGCCAAATTCTGTTCATGAAAACTTGTGGGGCTCTAGTAATATATATTCCCAAGTATCGGAACCCATTTGTTTCTATTTGGAGTTGGCACCCCCTAGGGAGTGTGGGTTGGCTCCCTGCTAGGACTTATATCACCAATTTTCCCCAGTTGATTGTGCATCCAGAGTACTTGCGGAATAGTTCAAATATATGCAGCATCCTATGGATCGTGACCCTCGGGTTCACTACGTACATGAGGATATCATCTGGACCGAGGGAAATTTTATCTCCCACTCTGGCGTCCACCGCAGTCCACGAATCATAGGGTCTCCCCGAGTCCACATCACCAAGGGCTCTAGGACCAACGTGAACAACAGGGGGGACAGCGGGCATCCCTGCCTCGTTACCCTCTGGAGCTCAAACACTCTGGACATGTTCCCATTCACCGAGACCCGTGCCAAGGGCTTCACATATAGGAGTTTCATCTGTTCTAAAATCTTCGGCCCAATGCCCGGTCTCTCCAATACTGCAAATTAAAACGGCCACTCCACCATCGCAAATGCCATGTGGGCGTCTAGTGACACCACGCATCTTCCTCAATGGTTGCAGCTCTGCTTATTACCCCATGCAGTCAGGGTGAACCAAAGATGTATCACTGGGAACAAGCAGTTTGCTGGAAGTTTAGCCAGGATTTTCGGCTCAGTATTCAAAGTGAGATCAGTCTGTATGAGCCTCATTCGTTAGGGGGCTTATCCATCTTTGGAATCTCTGCGATGCTCGCTGTATGTTGATCGCTAGGAAGGATACCATTGTAATAGCTTTCGTCAAACATATTGTGCATTAGGAGTAGCACTTTATTAGTCGTTATTTTGTATCATTCAATTGGCAGACCATTTGGACTGCTAGCTTTACCTGATCTAAGATCTTCGATTGCCTTAGCTATCTCAGACTCTGTCAAAACTTGATCCAAGATGTCCATTTCTTCCACTCCAAGGTGCGGTAATTGGAGTGTAGCCAGTAGTTCCAGCAATAACCGTAGTGATGGAGCTCGAAGAAAAAAGGTGCTGATAATAGTCTGCAAAAGTGTTGGCAATTTGGCCCCGTCCCGAACTATGGTTCTATCTCCTCTCCTCACCTCCTGTACCGATCTGGAGGCCTCTGAGTTTTTATCTAGCAATGCCAGCAACATGACTACTCTGTCCCCCACCTCTTAGAGATTTAGCAGGATCGCCCGATATTTGGCTTTTGCTGGCTCTTCGACTATAACCTTGAGCTCCTACTATTTTAGTGCCAGACAATGCCTTACCCGACCTCATTATGGTAACCAGAAGAGCCTCTAGTGTCTGGATGTCTTGTTTTATTGTGTCTAACTATGAGTGTTTGCGCTTTTTTTCACCTGCGATTAAAAAGATGCCCTGACCCCTGATCACCCAGAGGACGCAGGCTGAGTTTACTGTTCCTTTATTCTCTGCAATTTATTGATCTGTTGCTTCTTGGATACTGGACCTAATAAGAGGAATTTGAAAGTACCAGGAATTTATCCTACCCAGTCGCGCTTGTCGTGGTTCTACAATTTCGTAATTGACGCAGGTTGAAGAGTGGTCTGAGATCCCATGAGCCAAATGATAAGCCTCTCTGAAATGGGGTGTCTGTTGGGCCAGAGTGAAGAAATAATCAATACGTAACAAACCAAAATGTGCCCCTGAGACAATGTACATTGCCGTGAGTTGCGGTTGAGACCTCTCCAAATGTCTTTTAGGCCAGTGGCAGCCAGGAAGTTGCTTAGTATTGTGCCTGCCTGATCTTGTGGTCTTAGCGGTAAATGGTCAAGTGTTGGGGACAAGGTCGCATTACAATCACCCCCAATCACCACCTCTCCCTTTGGGAGTTTCAAGAGGAGAGCCCCTAGTTCCGGTAAGACCAGGGACTGTTGTCTGGGGAGATGTACATTGATATTATATTGAAGAAGCGACCCTCCCTACCACCATAATAACGCCACCAGTCGTCTCTGCTGGTCACGTGTGACCTTTGCATTCGTGAAGGGAAAGGAAGTGCGCATCAAAATACCGACTCCTCTGGAACCTCTGAAATATCCGAAGTATGCAATTAATGTATAGCCCCATCTAATGAGAGTACCATATTGCTTTCCTTGAATATGCGTTTCTTGCAGGAGGACTACCTTGGGTGCATGTCTCTTCAAGTATTGAAGGACTATCCCCCTCTTGTTCTGTCCCCCAGCCCATTTACATTCCAGGAAAGTATTTTAAACCCTTTCCTCTTACCCAGCGGAGCCATGGCACATGGCATTGCAGATTGGCGAAGGCCATGGAATCATTCTAGTCAGTTCTTAAGGCATTCAGGGGTATGCAATCGGGCTAGGTCAAACCAAGGATGTAGGAACAACCAGATGTGAGGGCGGTGAACCAGGTAGCAAGTCACTTATTCTCATCTGCTATTGAAAAAGCTGTCATTGGTGGCAAAAACTTGTGTAAATAAACCAGTCCCATTCCAAACTTATCCCCCCTCCCTGCACTATGGGTTTTAAACGTCATGCCACCCCAACTATGCAGAGCTCTTCGAATCCCAGAACACATTTTAAACGTTTGTGTAGCGAGAGATGCAAGCATAGCCGTCTGCCATCCCACCAACTTAACCTCATTTCTTCACTCCTAATCTGTGTCCAATTCCAGCCTGCTGTCCACACTTTTCCAAGTAGTTCTCATGGCTTTTTTACTATAATGGTTTTCTCTGGACGTTCTGATACAAATGTAATCCAGGGGAGTTTCCCCCAGCTTATATATGGTACAGTCCGCATTTCTAATTTCTCACATTGGTTGAAACCATCCCATTGTTCATTTTGGACGATCACTCCATGGACGTTCCTGTCTCCCCCAGTGATCCACGGGGTGGCTCTTGATGGTCCTTCTCGGTACAGCCCCGTTTTCTCTGCTGTCCTGTTTCTTGCAGCTTCTACCCGGCGACTGTTCTCCATTCCTCCAGCGACAACCCTCAGTCTGGCCAGAAACATTAGTGTTAATTTCAGTTCCTTTTCCCTTAGAGCTTTCTTCAACTCTAGGAATGAGCGTTTCATGAACGTTATCGTACTGTTGTCCCATTTCACAGGTGGTGCAGCGTGAGCCGCCTGCAGGATAACGTCCATGTCCCTAAAGTTAAAGATTCGGGCTGTAATTGGACGTGGGGGATTTCATGGTCTAGGTGCTGCTCCCGCCACCCGATGAGCACGTTCCACTGTATTTCGACATGTTTTTCATTTGGAGATGCTGAAGGATCAGTTCTTCTATGAACAGGTCGACTGCTGGTCCTTCACCCCTCCGAGACACCAAGAATGCAGACGTTATTTCACCTGGAGCAATCTTCGGCGTCTTCCATTCTGTTTTCCAACAATTGTGTTAGTTCCCTCAATTCCCCACCTTGGATTCAGAGAGCTTTAGTCTCAGTTAGGAGCGCAGCGATGGAGTATTCATTTTCCTTGACCCATGCCCCCATCTTCCTCAGATCAGCTGGTATCAAAGTCACCTCCGTCAAGACCATATCAATCTTGAGTTCCAAGGAGGTTTTTACATTTTGTATCGCAGCCATTATGTCTTGCAGGGTTGACCTTTTTCATGCTCTGCATTTGGCTCGGTGGAGTTTGATTATCTACTTTCACTGTGGGGGCCTCTGCTCTTGGGTGGGCGTACTTGTCCATTTCCGTCTGAAGGGCCGCCCGGGGTCCGTTTGTCATCATTCTGCAGCACCTTCATTAATTGTTGAGAGGTGAGTGGGGGAGGAGGATGGAGTGTAGTCTGCCACCTACCAGGGCCGAAACAGCCATCTGTGGCATGCCGGGACCCCCAACTGCACCATACCCTGCCCGAAATCTGTTATGCTGCAGAGCACACTCTCTTCGGCTCTTTGTAGCATACTTCACTGTTTTGATTAAGCATGGGCAAATTTTGCGAATTGGCAATCCGCGAATTTGCGGATTTGCGAATTGCCAATCTGCAAAATTCGCGAATTCGCGCGAATTTGCGGATTTTTTTATTTTTGCGTGTTCGCGGGTGTTCGGGAGGCGCTTTGCGTGTTCGCGGGTGTTCGCAAGGCGCTTTGCAACTTCGCTGTTTTTTTTTTTTGCCTGCTTAATCACTGCCACTCTTGTTTTAAATGCCCATCTGCCCTCTTTACCACTTGTTTCTGTGCCCTTCTGCCCTCTGCCCCACTCATTTTTTGTCCCCTTCTGCCCTCTGTCCCACTTTTGTGCCCTTCTGCCCTCAGCCCCACTTAGAATGGCGCCGGCAAGCTGCCAGCGCCATTCTAAAATAGCTAGAAATAGCTTCAACAGGAAGCACTAATAGATAAAGTAAAGCAGGTGCTCCAGTTGAAGGTCAAATTAAGTTACACAATCATTAATCACCCCAAGTTTTGGGGTGATTAATGATTGTGTAACTGAATTTGAGCAGCACCTGCTTTACTTTATCTATTAGAGCTTCCTGTTGAAGCTGACTTTTGTAACTATTTTAGAATGGCTCTGGCAGCTTGCTGGCGCCATTCTAAAAGAGTTACAAAAGTCAGCTTGAACTTTTGACCCAATCCCCGTTCGCGAATTTCCATTTGCGGATTTTGCGGGAAATTCGCGAAACTCACGGATTGCGAATTTACTGAAAATCTGCGAAATCCGCGAGCAGAACGGATTTTCCGCCCATGCTTAGTTTTGATGACTCCGATTGCCCCACCTTGTGTCACCTGCTCCCTTAAATCTGTAGAGGGTTAAGGGGGAATGGATGAAAAGGTAGTACACTGCCCACCAGGGGTAAAGTAGCTGTAGTTTACCAGGCCCTACACCCCCTGCTGTTCGCACCACCTCTCACCCCAGATTAGCTGTGGTGTGGAGCACAGTCCTTCCCAGTTCTTTGTGTCGTGCTCCACCTTGTGTCTGCTGCAATTACCCCCCTTTGCATCACCAAACCTCTCAGCAGGCAGTCCGCCCCTCCAAGTGTTCAGACCGGTCTCCCGTAGGGTGACAAGGTGCCACTGCAATTATGCGGGGGCCCCCTTATATCACCCAGTTTATCAGGAGAGGGAAGGAAGGGCACAGGTACGAGGCCAGGAAGATCTTGTGGTAACTTCCTCCTCCTCGCAAGTCCTGTTGCGTGTGTGTGTTTGTTCAGTGCGCACTGATCTTCCCTGTGCCACTCCTCTAGTCTGCCTTTAAGCGATACCGGTTCTCGGAGGCTCCAACACTCTTCTCACCTCTCTGCCCCCTGGGGGGGGTATTTTGCTGTGCACCAGAGTCCAGATGTGCTCCTCTGGGTCCCAGGCTCCAACTCTCCTGTCTTGAGGTCATTTTGCGAGGCCCGCTGAAGTCGCAGTCTCGCAGTGAGGCGTCAGCGGATGCTGCTTCGTTTCTGGTTGGCCCCACCCAGTTACTTTTCCATGCTGCCTCAGTGCTGCAGTTGGGCCGCTGACAATTGGGCGCCTCCGGGGTCTTCTCATAGGCAGACAGCTGTTCACCCAGGCACCCCCGGTTTCCGGCGCACGGCTTGATCTGATTTTGGTAAGTATGGGCAAAATGTGCGAATTCGCGGTCCGCAAATTCGTGCGAAATGGCAAAAAACATCTGCGAGTTCGCAAATTTTCCTGAGAAGTCGCAGATTTTTGTGCCATTTGCACAAATATGTGACCACGTGTGCCTGTAACTTTGCCAGCGCGCCAAAAGGCGCTGAGGTCCCTTGAGTGAGCTGGCCATTGTAGTGGGGACGGGCGGGAAGACATTTCATACCGCTAGTGTGTGGCGGACGGGGCCAAACGGGAGGGGCTTCTATGCGAGTTCACATGCATCTTGTTTATAAAGGGTCAGAGACCGAGCAGAGCAGCAGATGAGGAGAAAGCAGCCTTCTGGTCACAGGAGCTACACGGGGATGGCGCTCGCGAAACTCATGGATGCAAAAATACGTTTGGCACAGGACCCCAGAATCCTTCAGATGTCCAAGATAGTTCTGCTGTGCATGTTGGTACAAAGCCATTCTGATCCTGCTCAGTGGGTTCAGCAGCATGCAGCTGCTGCTGCTGGACAATGTCCCATCTCATACAAAACTGCCCCGTACAGGCATATGCTGGCGCTGGGCAGTAGGGTGCAGTGGCATGCTGGTGCTCCACGCCTGGTACATGCGCATACCCGTGCCAGGGGGGACACGTGTTTATTGGTGCTGTGTAGCAAGTTATGACTTTACATTTTGACTGCACCAGACGTTGGTACCACCTACACGGATCAGGAGCATCCAGGCACCAGACTTCATGGTGCAAGAGCATAATGGTGCTGTGCGGTACGGGAATATATGTACTGGGGGTAGGGGGGCACTTAGCACAATGTGTGCTCACACCCAGAGGGTTCCCAGGCAATTGAGCACAAATGATTTTCACACTGAGAGGGCTCCAGGGCAGTTCCGCAGCATGGGGGCTCACACCCACTGGGCCCCGGGGCAGTTCAGTAGCGCGTGGGCTCACAACCCCTGGGCAACTCAACAGCGTGGGGGCTCACACCCACAGGGCTCCCAGGCAGTTTAGCAGCACCACCCTCTGGTTCATCACTGCCACCCTCTGGTTCATCACTGCCACCCTCTGGTTCACCACTGCCACCCTCTGGTTCATCACTGCCACCCTCTGGTTCACCACCGCCACCCTCTGGTTCACCACTGTCACCCTCTGGTTCATCACTGTCACCCTCTGGTTCATCACTGCCACCTCTGGTTCGCCACTGCCACCCTCTGGAGCATCACTGTCACCCTCTGGTTCATCACTGCCACCCTCTGGTTCATCACAGCACACTCTGGTTCACCAGTGCCGCCCTCTGGTTCATCACTGCCACCCTCTGGTTCACCACTGCCACCCTCTAGTTCACCACTGCCACCCTCTGAATAATCACAGCACCCTCTGGTTTACCACTGCCACCCTCTGGTTCACCAGTGCCACTGTCCGGTTCACACCTGCCACCATCTGGTTCATCACAACACCCTCTGGTTCACCAATGTCACCCTCTGGTTCACCACTGTTGCCCTCTGGTTCATCACTGCCACACTCTGGTTCATCACTGCCACCCTCTAGTTCACCACTGCCACCCTCTGGTTCATCACAGCACCCTCCGGTTCACCACTGTCACCCTTTGGTTCACCACTGCCACCCTCTAGTTCACCCCTGCCACCCTTTGGTTCGCCAATGCTACCCTCTAGTTCATCACTGCCACCCTCTGGTTCACCACTGTATCCCTCTGGTTCATCACTGCAACCCTCTGGTTCACCACTGCCAACCTCTGGTTCATCAATATTACCCTCTGGTTCACCACTGCCAACCTCTGGTTCATCACTGCCACCCTCTGGTTCACCACTGCCACCCTCTGGTGCATCACTGTCACCCTCTGGTTCATCACTGTCAACCTCTGGTTCATCACAGCACCCTCTGGTTTACCACTGACACCCTCTGGTTCATCCCTCTGGTTCACCACTGCCACCCTTTGGTTCATCACTGTTACCCTCTGGTTCATCACTGGCACCTGCTGGTTCATCACAGCATCCACTGGTTCATCACTGCCACCCTCTGGTTCATCACTGCCACCCTCTGACTCATCACAGCACCCTCTGGTTCACCACTGCCACCCTCTGGTTCACCACTGCCACCCTCTGGTTCATCACAGCACCCTCTGGTTACAACTACACCTTCTGGTTCATCACAGCACCCTTTGGTTCACCACTGTAGGTTATGGGGAGAAAGCACACCTGCCCAGCCTCAACCGGGGGCTGGTTAATGTGTTACTGAATTTGAGCTTCAAGTCCGGCACCTGCTTCCTTATCTGTAAGTGCTTCCTGTTGTGGTATAATTTTTATAACAGCCCGGAGCATTTTGCCATACTTGTAATTATTTTCTGACCCTGCTTCGAGGGTCAGAGCAGGGTCAGAGAATAGTTGCAAGTAGGCAACAACTCTGGAGGCGCGATCAGGAAGCACTTACAGGGTTACAGCAGGTGCCCAAGTTGAAGTTAATTTCTTTGTAACCATTTTGTAAATGGTTACAAAGAAATTAGCTTTACTTGGGCACCTGCTGAAGCCCTGTAAGTGCTTCATGTACTTCAGCTTTTGAAAATCCGTCCCGCACGCTATTTCGCGGATTTTTCTGCAATTTCGTGAGATTCGCAGACCACGAAATTGGAGAAAATCCGGATATTCCGCGAACGGAACGGATTTTACGCCCATGCTTAGATTTTGGTAGTTTTTCGGATAATTGTTCAGATTTACGGGGTATTTTGCGGCGGCCGGTCGGAGCTCCACTAAGCTGCTGCCATTACGTTTGACAGTTGGCCACGCCCCCCATTGCTAACAATGTTGTCCTAAGGTCAGTAAGAATGAAAAAATACAAATCTGAGGTCATAAACATTTCTAACTTAACATTGCCAGATATGGAAGCATAGTGCTCCTATTTGCCATTTGAGGCTGGAGGATAATTGGCGGAACCAAGAGTGTGGGAACAGGCCAGGACAATCAAATTTACAAATACATGGTGGCAATGGGCCACTAGGAGAACCCTGTTGGTGCGGTGCCACCATCCGAAATAAATGACAAGCCCCTGACCCCTCACTAAGAGACATTATGCTAGCAATAAGAGACCTACGGGGTACACCAGAACCAAAACTAGACTCTGTAGCAGAAGAAGTAATACTACTTAGGGCAGATCTCTGGAAAATGGTGGATAAAATGTCCACTGCTGAGACAAGCATTGGAGGCCTACAGTCCAAAACAAAGCGCTTAGAGGAGCAAGTTTCAATGCTGACCAAAAATCAAACAGAATTTCTGGCTAGATTGGAGGATCAATAAGGCTGAGAATGCCGGAATAACACCCGAGTGGTAGGCATTCCGGAGGAAATGGAGGGGCCATCCATGGACCTCTTCCTGGAAGAACTAATCCTGAACAAACTCAAACATAAACACCTGTCCACCTTCTTCTCAGTGGAACGATCGCATTGAGCATTGGGACCCAGACCGTCCCCCGGGGCCCCTCCCCACACGATCATAGCTCGTATATTAAATTACAGGGATGCAATCCTGCAAGCGACACGCCACCATGGCGACATACAGTATGAGAACGCCACCATCCGTTTTTTTCCTGACTTCACACTCCAGGTCCAACGCCAAAGGAGTACTTTGATGCAGTGAAAAAGGCCCTCAGAGTATAAAACGTGAAAAACTCGAACTTTGAGCACGAAAGAGTAGGACATGGAGCAGCGAGATTTGTGAACCTCACACCCAACAGTCCTCTCCAGCGGCAGAGTACAGATAAGTGACCAGCTGGGGGCCACAATAATCAGAGTCTCGCCCTTCCCTGTATTTTGTATGGGGGTAAAAGAGGGAGGGCTCAGAGGTGGGACAACTGACATAAAGTGACATTTGGAATTCAGCGGACAGTTATAGTCATTGGGACTCAAGACTCCATTGCATGATTCACCTACTTGGGGCCTGCTGATATAGATGCTCTTTTAGGCATCCAAGGGGTATTACAACATTCAGCAGCAAAATGACTTTAATCCATGCTGGTAGCTAGCTTAACAGACCTCACTAAATGTCATCATTACATAGTTAGGACGACAGGCACTCTGCATGTTGGGGAGGTGGGAGGTTCTGTATTCACATAGCAGGGCTGTAAGGAGAGGGGAGTTGGGTAAACTGTTTAATATTGTTGTTTGTTATTGTATTGTTGCTCAGGACAGATATAGTCATATCACGATGCATGCTGATGCTAGGCCAATCCCGGAGGTGAGATATTCCGCAGCTACCATTTGTCATAAGCATGACTGGGGGTGAATCGGCTGGCATCGGATCTGGACCTGAACGTGAATGGACTAGGGAATAAAACTAAATGGACGCTAGGACTTCAACATATTAAAGGACATTCCCCAGACATAGCGATTATTCAGGAGATGCACCTCAGAGGGAGCCGATACAAGACCCTAGGCCATTTAGGGTACAAACTGGTTGCTCACTCGGAGTACTTGACTCGTGCTCGGGGGTGGGAATTTTTATTCAAAATACACTGCCTCTCGCCATAGATGGTACCTGGTCGGATGGTGCCAGCTGCTGTGAGGCGGTGGCGGGCAGGTGGGAGGGACACCCGATGGGGCTGTGCTCGTTCTATATACCTCCGAAGCTCCAGGCAATCACTCTCGCAAAGATTAGTGCTCCTCTGGTAGGGCTTCCCACAGGCACCCTTTTGGTAGGAGTAGATGTCAACTCTGTCCTAAATCCAGAGCTAGACTGCTCCAGTGCACAGGCGAGTCAGAAGGGAGAACAGGTGCTCTCGAGTTTCCTAACCGCCATGGGTACGGTGGATCTCTGGCGGCCACATAATCCTCAGAAACAACAATATATATACTACTCAGCGCGGCATGGTTCCCTCTCAAGAATCGATTATTTATTCACGCAGCATGATAAGGTGGGACCATTTTCCTCACCAATACATATGGCTAGGGGCATCTCAGACCACTCTTCGGGCCCGCCCATTAGCAGAGCATCATTCTCAAATATTGACCCTGGCAAATAAAGGACCCCATACTCAGGGATAGACTCCGTGAAGGGACAGACCTCTACTTTAAAGAAAATACTGGATGGGTGGAATCACATCAAATCATCTGGGAGGAATACAAGACAGTACTGAGGGGTCAGGCTTAGGCATTAATAGGAGGACAAAAAAGGGAAGAGGCATTAAAACTAAGGTTGTGAGAATGAGAAATCCTTCAAATTGAGGGAGGGGTGACGGCCCCAGGGTGTACAGACCGAAAGGCATACATTAGCTTTGCGTCAGCGGGATCTGCGTGCCCTGGTGGAGAGTGGAGCGAGAGCACATGCTCTAGCAATGCAACATTGATTGTATGATGTGGACGATAAGGCCTCTAAGCTATTGGCTTGAGAAACAAGACAGGGAACGATTGTGGGTGGTCAGTATTAGAGTTAAGGCCGGGGCACTCCAAATTTCCAGTAAGGGAGTAGCGGAGATCTTTGCTCCCAATTATGAAGGAATGTACTTATCTGTGAAGGAAGTCGCCCGATTAGGGTCAACCGGGTCACCCACCTCTCAGCCTTCCATACCAAATGAACAGTCGCTCAGACAGTAGAGAATATAAACCAGCATCTGTTTATTCATGTACACTCAGAGTGTGGCCTAGTCTGCCCAGTTGATTTGAGTGCTGTAGAGAGACTGACATCAGCAAGCATAGAGATGCCTTATGTACATTTCAGAACCAATGAAGGCATGCCCACAATGGAATTTTCCAAGCAGATGCAGCAAAACAGTGAAATACAGAAAATAGGTTTTCATTCTGAGGCCGGGTGCACACTATCTACTTCTCAAGGTCGCTCTCAAGAGGGAGAAGGCATCTATCCAGTGGAAAAGGTATGCGCTAATAAGAAAAGTGTATTCATCAGTGAAGTGAATCCCAGCTTCGGGGAAATGAAACACAACTGAGGCCTCTTCTCAGAAAAGATGAAGGATAAGTTTCAATTATAACCCAAAATGGCGCCCACATAGAAAATGGCGCTGCAAATGCTAACCTACATAGAGCAATGTACAAACAGACCCTCCTTTTAGCATCAGCTAAACATTTTCTAGTAATAGCAAAGAACATAAAAATTGATAAAACAGAAAATCATAGGTAAACTTCTTAGGAGCACTCCACACTGTCAGCATCAGGAAGGGAGACCGTTAGGGGGGAAGAAGTCTCGGAAATGCTCTCATCTATCTGCATTAGCTAATCAATCTCTTTCTGGGCCATAATTGCAGCATTGGTGTCATGAATCAATATTTTCCTCTTAGGAGTGAGAAGAGTGGTGCAATAAGAACAACAGAAGGGAAGGCATTGAATAGGTAATCAGCCAACTGGCCCTTGGCGTCCACTTCTTTGTCCTAGGGACAAGGGAGCACAGGTCCAGCCCTTGGGGTTCCCCTCATAGTTTTCAACAGCAGGTGCAGTCCTTCTACTATTTTCCACAGGTCGAGTACTGTTCTAAAGCGAGTGGCCAAAGGTGCTATATTTATGCTTCCTGCTAGCTGTTAGTGGGGTAACTCCTGGGCCCTCCCTAATCAATAAGGAAAATGTCCCCAGTGTAACCCTACTTTGGAAGAAGTTCATGTGTTGCCTACTGCAAGCAATACCAGTGAGCCCCACTCTACCTAAATCCGAACATGGCAAAACCTTTATGCCCCTGTGCAGAGTTCCTGTGCCCACCCTTCAGGTGTGGCCAGGTTAATGAGCAAACCCTTGCCTTTGGCCACTTAAAACTGGTTCTGTCTGCATTACCTCTAGCACTGGGATTGGTGCCTGACTGGCTAGGAGGACAGTAGAGGGGCAGGCTCAGGGCAAGCTCCTTTGAAAATAATTAGATTCCTGGACACTGCCCAGATGATCATCCTGTCAGGGGAGCATGACACCTCATCAAAGAGTTATTCCTCAACTGATGACAGTTGGGCACACAAACAAATGGGCTTCTAGAGGCTTTAGGCAGGTGAAAGGTGACTTTTAAAAAGTGCACTTCGTAAAATATGTGTTACAAATCAGGGTTAACCAATGAATTGGATTTGTGATAAATATTTTGACAAGTTCAAGAATGATCTTTTTCTCTGGTTCCTTGGTGGAGATAACTTTATTAAACATAAGTAGTGTATCCCAATGCTTCCCTATGGAACAGCTAACCCTGCTAAAAAGAAAAAGCTTTAATGGAATTGTCACTGTAAGGGCATGTTTAACATTAAACCTTTACATGCAATACTTTTGAATATCAAGCATTCTGCTTTTGGGTATTTAAGGCCCACTTAGGGGTGTTTTATTAATATGTAAAATGAGGGTTTACGTCTTTTTAAAAGGAGTTATTTTAACAGGTTTAAACCCATACAGTCAAGTTGCTGGTGTTACATCCTTAGTCATGTTTTCTATTGTTAATTAGTGGTGGCAATTAGGAGTATAACCAATTCCAAGATGGTTTAGAGGTCAGAGCACATGCTCTGTGACCTGAATATCAAGGTCCCATTTCACACAATCAAAAAATAAGCAGCATCAGTCCATAGAATGGGGCTGATCATGCAAAAAGAGACATTTTTCTACAATAGCTAGTAAAAAAAAAAGAATGTTTGTTTTTCAAGCGCATAAACAAAGAGGAGTGACTGTCTCATACAGGAGAAAGATAACAGTTAATTGCACAGGGGTACCGCACCATCATGCTGTTGCTTGACTGACATTCTCTGCGTCAGTTTCCTCCAAGTTTGAAATGCATTTTTCATCTGCCTGATGATGTTGAGGCTCCTGCTAAGTAACTATCAGACTGTGTGTTCTTTATTGTTATAAAGAAAGTTAGACACGAGCCTCTTATTATAAAGAACAGCAGGGTAATCCCCTTGGAATCTTTTTTCACGTTGTTTTATTTATTTGATTTTAAAGGTTTTATATAGTGCTGGCTAGACCCGGAGGTATCAGAGTGCTTTACATGAGCATCAGATCATAGTTACGGGTTACATCGTTACAAAGGTTACATAGTTTTTAGAGCATGGCAACATACTTGTGAGGTCAAGATAAACAAAACAATAAACACAAATACGTAAGGGGAAAAGCAGGCAAGGGGAAAGATTCAGGGGAGGAGGGAAGGAGCTGGGGAAGTAGACAGGTAATGAAGGCGGAAAAGAGGAGGGGAGTGTGAAGGACATCGCTTGGAAAGAGGAGGGGAAGGGCGACGGGGACACAAACCGGTAGACAAGTCAAAGCAACGTCCAAAGTCCAGTAAGCTAGATTCCCAGGGGACCTATCTCTGTTGCAAGAGGCTCCCTTTACACAGCGGACTCTCTCAGAGGGGTCTCTGAGACTCCAATGCCTACATACTGGATCCTTCCCCAAAAAGGGGAGAGGGAGTGCTTTGGCAAAGGGCCCATACCATACCTCAGCTGTGAGTGGCTACCTTGGCGCAGTGAACCCTCTCAGCGGGTTCGCTGAGACTTCAGAGTATAAATATTGGATCTTTCCACAACAAGGGTAGAAGGAGTGCTTAATCAAGGGGTGTTCAGTGAATTGCACCACATGCAGTGCAAGAGGGCACTGTTTCTTTCTGCTGATCATGTAGATGTTCTACTCAAGAGGCAGCTTTCTCAACGTAAGCTGTAGTGGCCTGCTGCGACCATTCGCGTTTAGAAATCCTGCCAGGAGGTGGTCTAGAGTACAATTTTCCTCACTTGCGCTCGCTAAATTAACATTGGCTAGCTACAAGAGAGGAAAAACTACACTCCGTGCCACCACTAATTTTTATCGGCACGCTGCACTCTTCACTGAGCACAGAGTTGGAAAAACTTCGCAAAGTCTGCAAGCAGAGCAACATTTTACACCCAGACCTAGTTTGCCCTAGATTAAGGGTACATGGACGTTGATTCACTAAACTGACAGGGCCAGTGAAATGGAAATCACCCAACGTTTGGCCTGACTTGAAAGGATTGACCTCTTTTCCCACTCCTAACTTCTCAGCAGCATCCGCTTAGCTGCTGAGGGTTTAGGGCGATGTTCTGCAAACTATCAGTAGCACTCAGGCCACCTCTGAGTAGCTCACATACGATAACCACCTGTCACCTGGTTTGAAAATATACAACTGCCCACCTGCAAAGGCAGCACAAATTCTTTCTTTCTCCATGCCCTTTTTTTCATTTCTATCTTGTATAATACTCTTGTATTCATAATCTATCTTTTTCTTTGCTTTCCTGTCTTTTGCTATTTCTTCTCAATTCCTTTTCTTCTTTTTCTTGTCATTTGTTCCTTCTTAGCTTTCTCTCTCTACTTTTTCTTTCTCTACATTTTTAATTCCTCACCGTTTTTCTGTTTTGCGTTCTTTTACTTTTTCTTTCTTTTTCTTCCTGTGTCTTTCGTTCTGCTGTTATCTTTCTTTTGCTATGAGTCTGCACTTTTTTCTTTCTTTCTTTTCTCCTTTTTTCTCCTTTTCACCTTCTGCATTTTCTCTCCTTTCTGTTTCATTCATACTTTCTTATTTCTCCTCCAATTTCATTGTTTTTATGCGCTGCCTTTGTATGTCTTTTTTCTAATATGTTCTGCTTCTTTCCCTACTTCTGACTTTCAAAAAATGTGTTGTTTCTTTTAACCTTTCTGTGATTTTCCTTCTTTCCCCATTTGTTCAAATTTTTTCCATCATTCTTGCTTTCTGTCCTTCTTCTTCCCTACATTTCTTTCACCCTGCCTCTTTCTATTTATCACTTTCTTTCTTTCTTTGGATCTTTGTCTACATTTGTTTTCTTAGCTCTGCTTCAGTTTTACTGTCTTTCTCTGTCTTCCCTAATTTTCTTTCTTTCTGTCTTTTTGATGTTTTTCTTTCGTTCTTGTTGTATGTACTAATGTACTTTTCCTGTTTTTTCCGTCTTTCTTCATCTACTTTTCTTCTTTTTTTCATTTATGTTTCTTAATTTCATTTTGTCTTTCTTTCTTTCATTGTATAATTTCTTTCTTTCTCTTCCTTCTTCTTGGTGTTTCTTTCATTCCTCCTCTTCGAGGGTGGTGTTTAAGATATTTGGCCTTTGTGGTGCCCTTATCAAATCCCTATATTAGACAGCAGCTCAGGGTGGTTTTCAATGATCATAAGTAGTTGGAAGAAAACGTTGGAGCCCCGGTCTAAGTGGACAGACAAGCAGTCTTTTGAATGGTATGGGTAATCCCTGTGCATATTGTTACATGGCTGGCTGGAGGGCGAGTTTGATTATACCCGGAACCAGCCCCCTCTTGTTTATCTTTGATGACCCACAGTTCATTTGCCAAAATCATTTGCACTATAACATAGCCCTTGCACCGTTAGTCAATAGATCTCATCCCCTAGAGAACGATCCAATTCCACACATAGATACCAAGCAGATGCACTCCTATTAGTTTCCACGTCAATTTCATTCTTTCAATAAACGCAAAACAAGAGGAGAAGCGATTCTTATGCAGAGAGGCCGTTCTTTTCAGTTATATGATATTCTGCAGGATAAAGAATGCTGTTTAGGTGGAATTAAGGGTATATTGGGCCCCACTCACTTAACCATTTTCTCACTCTATGTTCCAAATGAAGAAAGATTCTGTGCAGCTACCTTCCCCACGGCGGCTCACTTTGCAAGGGACGAGATCATTTTAGGGGTTGACTATAACATTGCCCTCGCACCTTTTGTCAATAGATCTCATCCCCTACAGAATGATCCAATGCCACCGCCTCTGCTAACTCAGGGGGTGATAGACCTCAACCTAGTTTGTATCTGGCGCTTTCACCACCCTGCTGACAGGGATTAAACATTTTACTTAAATGTACACAAGACACACGGTTAGACTATTTCTTACTTACTAAAACACTAGTGACTCGCTTACTGGATACTACAATTTATGATGTTTCACTGTCGGGCCTTGCCCCAATCTGACTTTCGCTGCGCCCTCTCTTTCCCCCAGAAACATCCTTTCCAGCCACGGTTGATCAATGAGGTGGCCTTTAGAGATCTCAGCTTAAGAGTGATGCATAGAACAGTATTTTACAGAGAATGACATAAGGAAGTCTCACCATCAGTGCTGTGGGATGGTGCAAAGACTGTCATTAGGAGCAAATTGATATCACCCAGGGACAAATTTGAACGCCTGCACAAACAAACAAAATAGGAAGGATGCTGAGGCCATGTTGGCACTAGTGGAAGCATGCCATTAGCAAAATGGCTCCAATGCTATGGTATGGTAGCTCTGCAAAGTCAGGAGCAAACTAGAACACCTACAGATGAAAAATGCAGCTAAAAAGCTTTTTTATATTAAACAAACCTATTATGAGAAGGGAGACAAGGCAGACCGACTATTGGCCCACAAACTATGATTAGCTACCACAAGAAACCCTATATGAAGCATCATAAAGGGCCAGCCACATCAGAAAAGATGAGATACTAGCAGTGTTCCCTCAATATTACTCTGCCCTACTCACACAACGACAACTCAATCACACGATTCAAGATGCATACCTAAATGATTATGCCCCTCCTGACCTGGGGAATGACATCCTTCACTTGTAGAATGATATTTCCTGAGATGTGGTTGGCAAGACAATTAATGCCCTCCCACTCCTAAAATCCCAAGCCACTGATCTCTTCTCTGCATCTTTCTATAATGTCTATGCCTTTCTGCTGGTCGAGCTCCTCAGCAAAGTCTTCAACTATTTATTGACCACACAAGTCGTCACAGACATCATGCTAGACTCCAATATCATTTTGCTTCTTTAACCTGACAAGGACCCACAGATCTGCTCCTCGTACCACCTATTTGAACTACTAAATTCCAATGTGAAATTCTTTAAATCTATTTTAGTGCATTAGCTAGACAACTTGTACCCAACCCTCATTTCTCCTCAACAATTTGGTTTTATAAAGCTAGACAGATGGCTTATAGCACTTGGCTAGCAATTGCCTTGCTTGAGGTGGCTGAGAGACCCTACCTTCCAATGGTCCTTCTCTCGCTTTATGCAGAGAAGGCCTTTGATAGGGTGGACTGGCCCTACATCACTAAACTACTAGAGAAGTTACAATTAGGCCGTAAAATGAAAACCCTTAGGAACACTTCAAACGGCCCTCAGCAATACTAAAGGTCATAGACGACTATACCCTGTCGATATTGATACCCTGAGGCACGAGACAGGGGTGTCCTCTATCACCCATGATATTTGCTCTCAATGTAACCCTTCGTAGCTAAGACTCTACGTTCAATCAATCACAGTATTTGTAAAGCGCACTATTTACCCGTGGGGGTCTCAAGGCGGGGGGGTGAGCGGATGCTGCTACTGCTCGAAGAGCCAGGTTTTGCTGGGCCTTCTGAATGTGAGTAGGTCTTGGGTCTGCCATAGGTGGGAGGGGAGGGTGTTCCAGGTCTTTGCGGCAATGAAAGAGAAGGATCTGCCTTACCTGAATATTAGTAGTGTACAGGTTGGGGTGACAAAGCACAAGGTAGCGCTATTCATCAATGACATCCTATGCTTCATAACTAATCCTGTTTGCTCCTCACCAGCTCTGTTGACGAAATTAGACCTCTTTGCATCCGTTTTGGGCTTCAAAATAAATTATGCCAAATTCTAAGGCCTAGGGTTACAGGTCCCCATTGGGAAATATCAGATACAATTCAAGCAGCAGGGTTTGCTTAGACAGAAACTTACATTAAATATCTAGGGCAGGGGTCTTCAATCTGTGGGGCGCGACCCACAAGGGGGCCGTGGAGTCGTGGAAAGGGGGTCGCGCATTCCCGTCGCACTTCTGCCTGAATCTGGAATCCAAAACGTTTACTCTTCGTTTTGGATTCCGAACAGTGCATGTTATGGACCTCTCTGATTGGAGGACGTTGTAAAAGAATACAACGTCATTGATGACTGTCCTCCAATCAGAGAAACTGCAGGATGGGCTGCACACCAGGAAATGCCGGGAACTGGAGCCTTGCATATGCACCTTTGGAGTGTGGAAGACTCTGGAGCAGTGGTTCGTAAAGGTGCAAGCTGAGGGGCCTTATTTTAATTTATACTCTGATTCTGTCTGGACGCCTCCGAGGTAGTACCGCATGGCAATACTTATGTCCCCTCTTGTTTGGGACCAGCCCCAGAGCATTTTGCTGCCCCTGTCCACTTTTCATTTTTGGGATGGATGTTTGGGCTCTGCCTTAATTAGATGCTGAACAGCATTTGGGCACCTCCGGCCAGCAGGATACACAACTCTGCCTTGACATGCTCATACAGTAAAAGCCATCGCATTCATTAATAAAAACTCAGTTCTTGGGCCGAGCCGCGGCGTGAGTGAGGAGCCAAACTCCCGGGTTGCTGACAGGAGGCTGAGATAGTAATTAGGGATGAGATCGTAGGTTAAGAAGTGTTAGTGCCTGAGAGTCACAAACAGAGAATCTGGAGTACGGAGTTCTGCTGGAGAGAGATAGATGGGGTGGCGTGGAGGCAGGGGCTTGCTGGAAGTGGTAACACAACCTAACGTGGGCTTGAGCCTTGCCTTTTTTTCTAAAACAATAATTAAAAGATAATTGTCTTTCTTGGAACGGGCGAATTGTCTGATGTGTTTGTATATCCTAACTGTCACCATGTATCGTTGTTCGTTACTGTATGTAAACTCCTTTAACAGATGTTGGATTGATGCAATAAGTATAATAAAGTTTGCGCATATGTCTTCACAATGATTTTTTTTTGTCTCTGACGTACTGTTGCTTTCGACAGCAACATGAAATAAAGTACCCTTCTGGCAGTAGGCTTGAGGCCAAATTACTTATAGAAGTAAACTTTAATAAAATTAAAATGTTTGCGGGGGGCTTACTGACATTAGCTTGATGATTCAGGCACCATAAATATGGAGTGTTGTTATCATCAGGTGGTGTGGCAACCTCGTGTGAGTGCCTGGGATCTAAAAGGTTAGCCAACGCCGCACTGCTAGATTTTTCAGCACCCCGTGCACAACTTTCTATTAACACTGATGCCCTTTGCTGCCCATAAGACTGAGCAGCACCTAGGGAAGTGGGCAGCCTTTGATCCCCCATCTACTGTAGGCTTACAGGGTATGTATTTTAATAGACAGTAGTCTGTTAGCCTTTGAATACCTGAACAAGCATTGGCATAGTCAATAGGTCTCGCCTTTGGGACCTTATACGTGCTTAGCCAGAGAGAGAGTGTGAGTGTGAGAGAGAGAGAAAGAGCGAGAGTGTGTGTGTGTGTGTGTGTGTGAGCGCATGTGTGTGTGTAAGAGAGGAGAGCGATAGAAGAAGCAAGAGAGAGGAGGGGTGGAAGAGGGGAACAGATAGTGCGTGATGGGAAGAGAATGACCACAGGAGGGATGAAAATAAATAGAGGATGAGTGCCTGGATGACTGCTAGAGAAAGTGAGATGGCAGAAGACTAGATACAGAGATAAAAAAAGGAACAGCAAAGAGACAAGGAGAAATGGTGAGAGGAAGAGTGTAAAGAGATAAACAGGCGCAGAGAAAGAAGAAGAAAAAGGGTGATGGAGGAAGTGCTAAAGGGAGATAAATTAATGTATAGGAATGGGGAAATGAGTAGAAAATACATGAAAACGAGCACCCATAATTCGGCTAGAAGCCTTGTGACCCTTCAGACGTAACACAACCTTCCCATGGGAGCGTCACAATCCCACTATGCTCCGCAAGTAAATGGATATAGTGTGAGGGAAGCATGATGTGCATTTAATAGGGCATTTGTCCTGAGAGGAATCGGTGGCAATTGCATTTGGAGAAGCGTATACTGGTTTATGGTTCCAATCCCAATAATGGATTTAAAGTGTGATATCTCGGGAACTGTATGTTGTAGAAACCAACCAGAGACATCATGTGTTGTGTGGACTCGGACTCAAGCTCTCAGAGGGCTAGGGGGGGGTGCCTTTTACTTTCTTTCCAAGGCACGGTTGGGGCAGTGCGATTGTGGTGCAGGCTCCAGGTGCTCTGCCCCCTTTTGAAATGGTGCTGCCATCAAGCCGGGTCTGGTGGCTTAGTGGGCTGTTGCATCCACTGTAGCGGCCTGTGTTTGACCTCATGGTCACAAGTTCAAATCCCAGCGGTTCTACTTGGCCTTTCATCCTCCTGAGGTCGATAAAATGAGTACCATTGAGTTGGGTAACTATAAACTTCTGTTATTCAGCGCCTTGAGCCCTAGCTTGGGTGATAGGTGTGCTTTACAAATACACATGTTATGTTATATTATTCAGCTGACAGAAAGGCAGTGTGCGTGGGCGAGGGCTTGGAGGGGGTATAACATTGATAGGATGAAGGGGAAGAGCATGGGCAGACAATTTCCAGCCTGTGTGTGATTATGAGATATTGAGAGACGGGGTCAGGCATGCTTTAACTGACAGAGATGGGAGGGGGTGGGAGGAAAGAGGCATATGTGAAAACTGTTTAACTCTGCACAAGACCTCCTGGGTTTTAAGGGGCACCCTACTTCTCCCGGCCAGGACCAGGTGAGCTTCTAATGTGGCTACACATATTCCTGCAGAGTGAAAGGCCCTTTACAAAGGTTGACTAGACATATTTCTGTTGTTCATTGCTGTATTTTGTTTATAAACTGGTACTGATGAGGTGAAACTTTTGCCCAGTGTTACCGTGTGTAAAAAATGTCAGAATAATGAAGCAGTAGTATCCCAAAATATGTGGATCACATAGCATTATTTACATTTTCTTACCACACAATTTTGTCGACCCTGCTGCATAATTTGGTCCTCCCTTGCCTCATAATTTTAGTAGCCCTTCCTATAGGGCAGTCTGGCAGTGCCCACAGGGGTGGCCAGTCAGGTCAGTGTGTGTGCTTTATTTTGCTGCTTGCTGACCTGTTTTACATTCTGTTGGACAGTTTTACTCTTAATTTCTGTGCTATTACCACAAATATTGTCTGCAGGACGCACAAGTGCATGTAGTCTACCATACCTTGCAAAATTCCTCTGAAGCTCGGCCTTTACAAGTTTAAAACTGTGGCATAATTTGGTCCTCGCTTGCCTCATAATTCCAGCAGCCCTGCCTTTTTAGAGATTTTTGGTTTGAAATGTGTAGTAAGCCTATGACTCCAAACTTGAGTCACCCACAAACCTTTAATTTTCTAAACACAGTTTAATAATATTTCCCCACCGTAAAAATTGATTTGCCATGGGAACTGGATGCGTTTGTGGTTGTCGGGGTGAGGAGTACCAAGTTCTAGACATTTTTTTCAGGAGGGGGTCCTCACCCCTGGAAATTTTGACAGGGGGGTCTCGGCATCCAAAAGTTTGAAGACCTCTGATCTAGGGGGATATGTCCGAGCGCATGTTAATTTGTTATACAATTGCAACATTCTACCCCTGCTAACAAATCTGTTGAAAGATTTGCACTGTTGGGGCAAATTACAAATCTCACGGATTGGCTGCTTAAATAGCCTAAAAATGAACTTTATGCTTTGTCTTCTGTACACGCTGCATATACTACCATTGCCACATAGCTGCCAGAAAATGCTAGAGTTTGTCCGGAATTGCAAAGTGGCCAGATTAGCCCAACGCTTTTCTGTCTGATAGTGGAAGGGGGATTGGGATTGCCTGATGTTATCCCTTATTCCTGAGTGGCTCAAATAGGGCCATCTCTGGATGGGAGTTAAAATCCAGATAACAAACCATGGGTAGCAATGGAACAAACTCTTTCCACTCTCCCCCTAAAATACCTACCGTCTCATACAAGTGATTCATTGGATACTGGAGAGACTACACCAGCAATGAATCAACAGAAAAGATGCACCTACAGAATCCCTCTTTGCTACCATTGTGTGAAAGCTGGGCATCTCCTGACTTTATAAATATATCAGAGGGTTCAGGCCCCACCCGAAACTGACCGATATTACAGAATGGAAATGGGATTTGGGCATAGACATCTCTGATGATTATTGGATTGAGATATGGAAAAGTGCGGAATGATTTTCAATGTTGATACAACATATAGTTAATGCCTACAAATTATTAACTAGATGGTAGCTCACGCCCAAGTCACTGCACGTCATGTTTAGTATTTCTGATATTTGGTAGAAGAGTTGTGGGGAATGGGACATGTTCTTTCTTACTTGGTGGTCCTGCACTCACATCCAACCTTTCTGGCAGGAAATTCTAACTCGGATACACCAGATAACAAAAAATTGCTCTCCCTCATGGCAAATCTTCTGTGCTGAACGGGAGCCCATGGGGTGTATACCCATATCTTCCCCAATTGGAAAACTGATAACTCATTTCCTTTTAGCCACTTGGCTAAGTATTGCCCAATTATGGAAACTCCCTGCAATTCCCTCTGTTAACATGTGGTGGGGTCGAGTGTGGTCAATCATAGCCATGGTTCAACTATCGACTCTAGCACATGACCCGATGTATAAATGAGAGGAGTCTTGGTGCCCTTTTGATCAGTGGCGGTCGCCGCAAAAGAAAAGTGCGAGGCCGGGAGAGAGAGTGGGGATGGGGAACAATAATAATTTAAAAAGTGACTGTCGCCAACGGACGCCTCTGTGGTTCTCTGCTCCCGGCAGTCACTGCAAAAGCACAGACTCCCCGCTCAATCAAGACGATGCTCTCATGCTATACTTAGCATGATAGCAGTGCCTGAATTGGTCCGAGCGGCCTGGTCTGCCACTCATAGAGTGCACGGGAGTCTGTTCTGTTTCTCTGACCTGGTTGTGCAACACAGCTGGGGTGGAGAAATAGAAGTGCGAGTCAGTTTAGCTGGCCTAAAATGGCTGGCCAAACTGACAAGCGTGGTTTAGAGTGCTGATCCCTCCTCCCCCTGGCATGTCCCAGCTCTCCCCACCCTACACTGGCATTGGCTCAGTTAGTCACAGAAAAATAAAATGATATTATTCTTTTATTATCATTTTAACTTTCTGTGACTGACTTTGACCAGTGGGGCGACGCTCCTCCGCCATTACAGTGGGGCCGACACTGCGCTTTATTACTCATAGAAAGAGGGAGCAAAGAGCTGGCAGGATCCCTCTGGTGGTGGCGCCTTTACTTCGCAGTTCTGGAGTCTGTTTGTTTTCCCATTCGGAGGATTACGATTCCTGTATTCCATAGGGGCTTCCAACCTGGAGGTCGATGCGAATGACCGATCAGAACTGACAATCCTGCGTTCAACCATGGTGGTCTTTGATGTTAGATAACATTAGCACATGTTAGATACACTCTGCGTTCTTACTGCCTGGTATTATTACATGGTTTTGGGAAGTATAATGCTTCGAGGTGCATTAAACTGAAAATAAAGTGTTAAAAAAAACCTCAGATCAATATTGAAAATCAACGTGCACCCTTCATATATATCATCACAGTAATGTTTGAAAACGTGCCAATATGCAAAGGGCCACAAATCTGGCAGTTTAGCATCACCAATGCTTTTTCTTTATGCACACATTCTGAATATGAGACACCACTAATGGCATGAGTTGGTTGTGGATGGATCCTCGTTTAGATTGTTGACCTCTGACATAACAGATTATGTGGAGCTGCATAGGGGAGAAAGGCAGAGACAGTACCAAGAGTGCCAGCATCTCTGGTGCCAGACCCTGCAGTAGGCAGGAGGTCAGCCGTGAGTGCCAGTTTGCAAGCCACGGTTTAAGGGGATTTTAATTCTAGACTATCAGGGGTTTTAAGCTTCTCATTTGCAATAACAAAGCATTCTGGATTATAGAAATGTTTCTGTTCGGCAATCAAGACAATAATACCACACAGCTTGGTGTGTGGGCGTGTGAGCTGGGAGTGCAACTGTCTCTGGTGACAATCACGCGTAGGCAGTCGTCCTTTCTGTCACTGAAGGTGACCCTTTCTGGAAGCCTCTGCGTCAGAGCCTGCACACACCTGGATCAGGCATTGCAGAAAGAGGGAATGGTGCCAAAAGTTTGACATATCCATGTTTAATAAACAAAGGACTTTCAAAGAATGGGTGTGCCGGCAGATATACGGGTTAATGCAGCCCTGAGGGGAGCGGTAATTCCATGGTGAAGTACTGCATGCGTCAGCTGCTCATTGTGCCTTTTTTAGTCTGTTATTCAGGAAAAATGTTGATGTGCAGGTAGCAGCTCCTGCATCACGTAAGGCATGTCATTTATTAATTGGCTACACAGTGTCTGACACCATGTCCTGTGAGGTGCACAGTTTCTGTGAACACGCTCACGGCTTCTGTGATAATCACAAGAGACACTGGTATTAAGCAGGATAAGCAATTCTAGCCAGTTGGGTTCTGTTCCTTTACATATTAAAACTGCCCCTTGCCTGTGGCAGAGTCTATTAGTTATAAAATGTATACACGTAGATGTAGCATAGTGAGTGCAGAGTTCATAACATGCAAGAGATGTATTTACAGTAGTCTATACAGGAGAGCTACATATTCGGTGTTGTATACATAGGTAAAGGATATGTGTACAGATGTATGCATAGGTGAGGGGAATATGTAGGGCGTGCACTCGAGTGATAGATATATGAGCACTTATAAATAGCACTCCAGGAGAGAGGTTTGTGACAGGCAGGTATAGCAAAAGATGGTGTCAGGCTAGAGGTATAAAGCATCAGATTTTTAACTGCAGTAATAGTATTTTTTAATTTTTAGAGTTTTCTATAGCGCGGATCAGGCCCAGGTACCAATAAAACAGTTGGCAAAATATAGCAACCATAAAATTAGCAAGTTTTACAAAGTTCGGGGGGTCGCTGGCGTGAAAGTATTTCTGAGCAACGGGTCATGAGCGGCGAGGGTGTCCTTAGAGGGACAGAAGAGGCAAGTTTAAGGGTGTAGACCTGGAATGGTCTGTGTGATAGTTTACAGGAGGAATTTGCACATAAGTAATGATTTTGCTTCTTTTTTGAACAGAGGATTACAGGAGATTTTTCTGATGTTGGGAGGAAGCGAATTCTATATTCTAGGTGCTGCTCCGGAGAATGCTCTGTTGGAGTTTTTTTTCTTGTTGCAACAAGAGGGTTTCAGGAGTAAATTATCAACGCTCTGGAGTTCTGGACTTTTTGGTTCTGTCCAGAGGTGTCAGGGATAACACCCGAAGACCCCGGAGTTCCACCTGTCTCGGTGCACAAATAAACAGAAACACGGGCTTCTCGATGGTGGCGTCAAAGACCAAAGGTTTATTACTGCAGGGACACAGAAGTCACAGAAACTACACAGAGCAGAATCTAGGAGCCTGTTCGATTTGTACAAAAAGGTTTGCTCCTTATATACTAAAATTTGAGCTTGAGGTAAATTCTTTACATGTAATACATTCCCAAACCTTTGTGTCCTAAACAATAAATATTTGGCGTTGCACAGGAATCGTCGACAATATCTGATGTCAAAACATTACGAACGAGGGGTTCCCACTTTTCCATCATAATCTCATGTCAACTTTTCATTCAAGACCCGGACCGCCTCATCGTAAATTTCGTTACCTCCCCCTAATAAAGGCCCAGAAGGAAAAGGAGCAGAGCCAGGTGCAGAAGATAGAAAAGCAGGATAAGAGATGTTTGTGGGTTGTAAATGGGCAAGGCTACCGGCTTCGGCCGCCTAATCATGATCAGGCCAACGAACACAAGAACCAGTATAGCAGGACTGGCCTCGGGCAGAGGAGGTAGCCTTTGTCGAGTCATGCAGTTACAGCGTGTTCTGTTCTAAGGTGCACGTGTCACTGGAAAGGTGAATCGCCGGCTAAGCCTACGTGTCCTTAATCGAGATGAAGTAATCAGAGGTTATTGCGTATGTGAGGGCAAGAAACACAAAATGGCTGCCATGATCTAAGATGGATGCCATGGGTAGATCGGAAATGTGTTTGTATCAGGAGTACTCTTGCTAGTAGCATAGCGAAAACACCAGGATATGCTAAATGGATCATTTGCGGTTCATTGATACCAAAATTATGTATTTCCGACAATATTGAAAACACGGGTTCAAATCGTCACGGAACCTCAGACCCTCCTTTTGCCCTTACATAGGCAATTACTCAGTCTATGTCAGAATCTAACTCTATGCTCATCAGGTCAGTGATATGCTGTTGTATCATCATCCTTTCTCGTGCCTTTTCTCCAAACGCAGGTGGTTTTCTAAAACAGGTTGCAGCACAAAGACTACACAGAGCTGGACCACACTGGATAATCAGACAACACGAGAACAGGAATACTAAGATGACACCAATGACCATCAGAACCTTCCATCCCCACGCTGATATCAGAGTCCAAAACCACTCCATGAAGGACCAGTTTCCCTTGTCTACATGTATAGAGTCGGAAATCTTGTGTAGCTTAGAGATCGCCTCATAGACAGTTGGAGCATTATTGGGAATAAAAACACAGCAGCTCGATTGGATCATTCTGCATACCCCACCTCGATCTGCAAGTATTACGTCTAGAACCATACGGTTCTGCAACGTCATGAGTCTATCCGCCTGAAGCTCAGCTGTCAAGTTGCTAAGGGCACCAGCAGTTTCGGTAATAGTAGATTCAACTACCCGTGTTAGCTGACGTATGTTTCTACTATTGGCCATAGGCCCCCAGAACGGAAGGAAACCTTTGAAGAAGTCTCCAGCTTCCTGACCAGCGGTATCTTCCTTGCTGAAGACACCTCTTGCTACTCTGGTCTTGTGATAATCAGATGAAGCAGTGTACGTTGGAGGCAACAGTCGAGCAATATAACATGAACCTGAAAAGTCAGCAGGCAACCATGTATACGCTCTGTCTTGACAGATGAAGTAGGTACCCCTAGCAGTAAGAAAAGCAGGGGAGGAGTTAGACGGAAACACGCAAGTCTCAATGCACTCACTCCTCCCTAGCTGAGCTCTCGGATTTCTCCCATTTCCTTGCAAACAGACCTGACCTCGGTGAGGCACGGCCCAGATTGGAGTTGAGCTTTTACGCTTGCTTTCTCCCAAACTAAGGCGATACTCTGATGAATTCCAACTCAAATATACTCGTAATTCATCTCTAGGGTAAGATGGAGTATTATTGACATCCTTGATCATGTCAATAATTCCCTGGACTAACGCTTTGTTGGCAGTTATATTTAGTGGAACGTGGTGGACGCGGAGGATAGGTTTCAAGGGCATAAGCAAAAATGGTCTGAAGGGCCTGAAATGATCCATTATAGCTAAAAGGCAATACCAGATAGGGAATGCCTTTATCCATAGTGTGGGGTATCAAGCCACACACTCAGCAGTCTGTGGTGTTAACTACCAGTTGGTGTTGGTGCAAGAGTTGTACGAAAGTGTTATTGATGAATTCTGAGCGTCAAGCTTGCTCATGTTCAGGAAATGAGTGGAAAGAGTGCATAGAAGAAACAGTAGAAGTAGCAGAATCAAGGGGAGGTACTGTAGTTACTGGTACAAAAATCAAATTCACACCGAAGACAATTCCACCCACCAACGTTATCAAAACAATTAAAAACGTAATAGCACATTGCATCAGAAAACATTTGCTGTAGAGAATTCTATAAAGTCTGTTTCTGCGAACATAAATCAAATTTTCTCGTTGCAGCGCAGGAAGCTCCATCTTCTACAATCCGCTCGCGACCACTGATGATGTGTACGTAGATGAAAATGCCTCTATCAGTCCTGGGAGTTCCCAGAACTAACAGAAAGATCGACCTTGTGTCTGATCCCTGCAGATTCAACTAGGCACACAGCCACGACCCTACGGCTACCCAGACGGCAAGGCAATTTTAAAAACAATAAATCAATAACAAACTTCCTGGCTGAAGGCAAAATGTTAGAATTCAAATATCATAATAGGCAGTTTCCTGCTTTATTTGTCCATATTACGAGACCGTAAATTGTATCTTAGTTTTGCAGGAACTGTTTGATCCGGAAACAGTGTATCATTAGTGGATGTTGCAATGTTCAGGTTCGCAGATGGCAGAGTTTCTTCAGATGCAGAGGACAAATGTTCAGAGTTCAAAGGAGTGGTTTCAGGAGGAGAGTCAGAGTTCGATGTGTCAGTTATCAATTCGGCATCGCTAAAAGGGACAAACTTGGGTGTTCGCTCGGACTCAGAGGCACCAATTCCCTTCTTAATCCAGTCGTCATAAGGTAATGGCAGGGGCACACGTTTGACATGTGTCGTATGGATCCAGTGCTTGCGTCCGGCCACACGAACAGCAGTTCTCGTTGCTAGTAGAACTTGGTAGGGGCCAACAAATCTGGGCTGAAGGTTCTTTGTCCTGGCGAAGTTCCTCACCACAACGTGGTCACCTGGTTTCAGCTGATGACCTGGACTCTCCGGTGGCTTTGGCAACGCATCGAAAACCTGTTGATGAATAAGACTCAATTTAGCAGTCAAGTCGTAAAGGTAATCAATCAACATTGGATATTCCAGAGAACAAAATTCCTTTGGCCTAGGCACTCCCCAAATGTTAGCGGGACGACCGAAAACTATCTCGTAGGGACTAAGCCCTACTCTAGAATGTACAGTCGCTCTCGTTGATAATAAAGCCAAGGGTAGTGCATCTGGCCAGGATAAACCCGTGGATGCCTGTATCTTAGCAAGTTTCAGTTTGAGGGTGCCATTGTAACCCTCAACTAAACCAGCTGACTGGGGATGATTCGCACTGTGGAACTTCTGTTTTATCCCTAAGCCGGCACACACACTCTGCATAACTTTCCCTACGAATTCACTTCCATTATCTGACCATACAATCCGTGGCATTCCAAATCTGGGGAAGTATTCTTTGAGAAGGATTTTGGCAGTGGACAAGGCAGTATTGTCCTTCAGTGGGTATGCTTCGACCCATCTGGAGAAAGCGCAAACTACCACCAGGACGTACTTTAAGTTATTGCACCGATCCATGTGAATGAAGTCTAACTGAATCACTTCAAAAGGGCAAGAGGGAGGAGCGAAGTGACCAGCAGGAGTAGGGATTCCCTTGCCAGGATTATGCATCAGGCATACCATACAATTTTTCACCACTCTCTCTGCACATTTACTAATCCCATCATTCTTCCAGACTGGAGCCAACATCTTACAGATCCCCTTAGAACTTATATGCGCTACTCCATGTGCCATTGTCACCACTGCAAGCACATACGCATCAGGCAACATCCAACGCTGTTGTTCCGACAAGTCAATCCAACACCCACTCGAATCCAACTTGCCCGTAATTTCTTTCCATGCACGCTTTTCCTCCTCAGTCGCCTCTTTCTGAATCTTTTTCACACTTTCCACTGTATCCTCACACATTCCAGACTCAGAAATCCATCTTGCAGACGTTGCAACATACATTCTACTCATCATATCTCTAGCTGTCTGTTTAGCGGTCTCATCAGCAAAAACATTCCCACGACCAACATCATCCGTGATTGCTTTATGAGCACTGCATTTCACAATCGCAACTTCAGTCGGCAAGGTTAGAGATTCCAACAAGTCGTTAACTAGCTGACCATGTTGAATCTTAGTCCCATGGGACGTAAAGAAACCTCTTTCTTTCCACAAACGGCCAAAATTATGGGCCACGCCGAACGCGTACTGACTATCTGTGAACACATTCACTCTCTTTCCCTTGGCTAAAACACACGCTCTCGTTAGAGCGATTAATTCTGCAGCTTGGGCAGAATTCTGACTCACTCTCGCAGTCTCCACAATCGTACTCAAAGTCGTTACTGCATAGGCAGCAGTCACATCACAATTCTCCAATTTAAAGCATGACCCATCAACATACAACGTGCCATCTGGATCTGACAATGGGGTGTCTTTTAAATCAATTCGTCCTTTTGTCTCCTCTTCAGTTTTGAAACAGCAATCATGGGGCTCGGAATCACTCGACTCTTGATTAGCCGGCAACAGTGTTGCTGGATTCAATACATTGCATCTTTTGATCTGAATATGACTCGCTAGCAGTGTCAGCTCGTAGCCAGATAATCTAGCACTAGTAAGATGCTGTGTCTTGGTTCGGTTCATGAGTGTGTCCACAGCATGAGGAACCATGACCACTAGCACATTATTCATCACTAGACCAGCAGATTGTCGAATGGAAGCCGCAGCTGCTGCTGTAGCTCTCAAACAACTAGGCAACGCTCTAGCTACCGGATCTAATGTTGATGAAAAGTACGCACAAGGGCATTGTTTATCACCGAATCTCTGTGTCAGAACACTCAATGCGCAACCTTCTCTCTCGTGAACATAGAGCGTGAATGGCTTACTGTAATCGGGTGTACCCAACACAGGAGCTGAACATAGTGCATTTCGTAACTCAGAAAAACTCTCCTGACATTCGGCAGACCATGGCACCGGACTCGGAACATTTTTCCCAGTCAAAGCTACCAACGGTTTTGCTAAAAGAGAAAAATTTGGGATCCACTGCCTACAGTACGAGGTAATACCTAGAAAGGCACGTACTTCTCTCTGTGTACGAGGAACACTCATCTGCGTAATTGCTTTTATTCTCTCTGGGGTCAACTTCCTTCCCTCCTTTGACAAGAGATGACCTAGGTAGGTCACTTCTTGGCAGCAGTATTGCATTTTCGAAGGTGACACCTTGTGATTCAAATTAGATAAATGATGCAATAACAAAATCGTAGCTGCTTTGCAAGTTTCCTTGTCATCGGCAGCCACTAGAAGGTCATCTACATACTGCACTAGAGCAGAACCTGGAGGAAGTACAAAGGAATCTAACTGACTTTTTAAGGCCTGACTGTAAATGGATGGGCTCTCACAATAGCCTTGTGGAGCGCGTTTAAACCTGAAGCTTCGACCTCCTAGACAGAAGCCGAAAATATCTCTGCTTTCCTCGGCTATCGGAATGCTGAAAAAGGCATTCTTCAAGTCGATGACTGAAAACCATGTAGCTGTAGCAGGAATCAATGTTAACAAGGCAGTAATGTCTGGAACCACAGGAAACTGCGGAACCACAATCTTATTAACCTCTCTGAGATCGATAACAAATCTATATACTGAAGGTTTTGAAGGATCAGTACGTTTCAAAATCGGTAATACAGGACTGTTACAGACATTTCCTCTAGTCTCTTCTACCACACCTTTCTTAATCAAATCTTGTACAATTAGTAAAAGTGCACGTTCACCTTCACTAGAAATCTTGTATTGAGGAATTCGTGGAAATTTGACATTTGCTTTTAAAGTGACTACATATGGTGGTATTTCCAAAAGGCCCACATCGTTAGGACCAGTCGCCCAAAGAGTATCAGGGAGAGAACGCAGCTCTGGTGGGAGTGCATCCATTGACAAGTACATCGGAGAGGTGATTCTTTTACCCAACGTTAGCTGTACTCCTTCCGGAGAACAGTACAATGTCGCATGTAGGCGTTTTAACAAGTCTAAACCAAGCAGATTTTCATTACAACCTGTCGTCAAAATCAGGGGTGCTTTTAATTGACACGGTCCAACAGAAATAGACAAAGGACCAGATACAGGGTTGTAAACAGGGGCGCCTGAAAAACCTACAGAAACATTTGTTAAGCCGGACAAAGGTGCGCCAGGGAGTTTCGCATGAATGATAGAACTTTTTGCGGCACCAGTATCCAACAGAAACGGTTCGACTACACCTGATGTTGCTACTGCGACATAAGGCCCACTCTGATCCACTGGAACTGATACTACTCCCTCTCTCTGTCCATGGCTGTCCTAGTATTCAGTTTGTTGAAATCCCTCGTCATTTTCACAATAGTCTTCGACATGATACTGTTGCGACCTATTCTGTTGAGCAGACTGTCCATTTCGCTGATCAAAGTGATTGGAAGGGCGATCCTTTGTTTTTGGAGGCATAGCACCTCGTCCTCGACCTCTAGAATTCTGCACAAAACCACCACGACCTCTCTGAGCTGCTGCTGCGTTATTTTGCGCTAAGACTGGACATTCATTTTTATAATGACCCTCTTTCTTACAATACGCACACTGATTCCACTGGTATTGTGGTCTCTGAGAACCATAATCTGTCCTTTGATACGACCCTTGCTGTGTATTGGTCTGATTCATGCGAGGCGGATATGCTTGTTGCAGAAGAACTTTAGTTTTTAAGTCTTTCGTTTTCTTATCTGATTTCTCTTTCTCCTCTTTATCCCTGTTTTCATAATACTGTGCAGTTGCAAGTATTTGCGCAGTTGTAGAGACAGCCCACGCACTCTCGGAATCTTTTAGTTTATTGCATAGCTCATAGCAAATTGTGTACAAATGTATCGACAAACAATCTCTGTCCTCCTTCTGTGCTCATATCCTGACCACTGTGATCTACAAAAGTCTCTTCGAACCTCGTGAAAAAGTCGGAGACACTTTCGTCTTTCTTTTGCCTGCATGCGGATAATTTGTCCCAGTTAACACGCAATGCTGGCATCAGAGTCTTCATTAAGTCGATTATCCTACCTGGAAGATTAGCAATTAGAGGTTCGGGTTTGGAACCACCTATTTGCTGACCATCTGCTGCAATGATAGCCGCCCAATCACCACCTAGAGCAACTGGGTGATTCTCTTTACGAATTTTGGCCCAAATTGGTTGCGGAACTACATTCCCAAATAACATGTCAATGTCCGCTAGATTCATTACACAAGCCTCAACTGTTTGTGCTAACTCCTTATAATATCCGGCAGGGTTTTTACGCGGGTCTGGCAAGGCCTGTTTCACTGCCAATACCTCAGCTCGCTTCCATGGAATGTGTATCCACACTCTCTGGAATTGTGCCGGAGCAGCTGCAATACCATTCACTGCATCAGCTTGCACAGCTTCACGCCAAATTGGAGGAACCTCTCTCATTGGATATTGGCGATTATGCTTCGTACTACTTTTCTCTAAGTCCCTCGGTGAGCGAAGTGATGGATCATTCCTATAACTTAAAATCAGTTCCATCGCTTCTTTTATATTTTGACCTACTATCATACCTGCAGCAAACTCTTTCTGAACTTTAATTAAGTCTTCTAAATTTGATTCACAGTCATCTTCTTCTAGTTCCTCACGTAAAAGAGAGCACATCTCGTCGAATACATATCGTTGTGTTGGTTCGTTCCACCGCATAAATGTATCTAGTACATCTCTCGTACTATATCTCCTACTCTTCGAAATCCATCGGAGAGCCGTGGAATCTAATATTCCCCGTTCCTCAGTACTTGGGAGCTGACTACGTCTCTGCACAGACTCAGAAGTAGGGGTCTTAATTAAAGATTTATAGAAAGGAGACAGAATGTTGGAGACAGAATCAGTGATTCTTCGACGAACAGAAAGCGGAGTCATAATACTAGCAGATGTAGAAAACACAGTAGCAGTTGGAACAGATAGCACAGGGACAGTAGGGGTATCAAGTAAGGTAGCTTGTGAAGCAGTAGGTGTAAGCAATATAGGTATAGGCAAAGAAGTCGGCAACCCAGGAAGAGGAGGTGCCGTAGGAACATTTACATTAACCACAGGAGGTACAGGAG
The DNA here is from genome assembly GCF_964263255.1 of Lissotriton vulgaris. Lineage (NCBI taxonomy): Eukaryota > Metazoa > Chordata > Amphibia > Caudata > Salamandridae > Lissotriton > Lissotriton vulgaris. The sequence goes on from NC_141687.1 coordinate 563,720,964, forward strand.
CTTGATTCTGAGGGGCAGGAACAGGAATACCAGGTTGTCCAGCAACCGGCAATTGAACATTCGGTACAGGTGGAGCCGTAGCACCCTGTGCATACGGTGGGGGTGACCGTAACAAGTAAGACAACAGAGGATCATTTTCGGGGTCCTCTACTATCTTAGTTGTACTAGATGGCAAGGCAGGATAGCACTTGTCTATCGCTAAGTTACGCTCTCTAGTAGCTATCTCCATTGCTTTCTCAGACTCGTTGTCTTGCAGCTGCTTAGCCGCTTGTTCTAAAGTTAACTCTTGCTCTTTCAGTTCTTTTTTCAACCTTTTAATTTCTCTCTGTTTAGATTCTTTTCGCCAGAAACGGAAAGAATCAAACATTGCCGGCCGGGCTTTCTTCTTAAACAATTTTACTTCTAAATTGTCAAGAACTTCAGATTCAAAACTACTATGTAGTGGCCAACTAAGGACACCATCTTTTTCAGTGTATCGGACCCACACCTCATTATAAGATATAGGACCCACTCCAAACTTACAATAAAGATCATATAGGGGAGTTCCGATCGGAGGAACCAGACATGAGTCCTCCAACCGGGAATCACTGTTGCAACCAAAGCACGACAACATACAATTTTTCCGACTTACCATTTTATAATCCGGAACACAGAACAAACAAACACAAACAGGAATGTGCACTCGAACCAAGAACTTAGGCCTACCAAAAGCGAACAAATGTATCGATACCCAAACTAAACCAATAGATTATCTTAACCAGTACAACTAGTGATAATCTTACGAAACCAAACCAAACCAAGAACTAAAAGGATTTTAACAACCCTTACGAAGTAACCAACTAGCAACCACTAAATACTTAACTGAGGCACTGAAGACGTCACCAAGGAGAAACCCGTCACGTTTCGCCGTACTAAGGACTGCACCTCGGGTCCAAGACAGGGCGACGGTCAAGGCAACGGACCACTGCAGCCTTCCTGAACGGGAACCCTCGTGGAAGAGAACGTCGGGCCACTTTTGCGATATGCCGGGATCGATGAAGTGGGGCGCCTCCCTCAGGAATCTTCACACGAAGCTTCTCGAACTCTTCAGGCTTTTGGACCGGCACCGAATGACGTCGCCCCACGTTGGGCGCCAATTGGAGTTCTGGACTTTTTGGTTCTGTCCAGAGGTGTCAGGGATAACACCCGAAGACCCCGGAGTTCCACCTGTCTCGGTGCACAAATAAACAGAAACACGGGCTTCTCGATGGTGGCGTCAAAGACCAAAGGTTTATTACTGCAGGGACACAGAAGTCACAGAAACTACACAGAGCAGAATCTAGGAGCCTGTTCGATTTGTACAAAAAGGTTTGCTCCTTATATACTAAAATTTGAGCTTGAGGCAAATTCTTTACATGTAATACATTCCCAAACCTTTGTGTCCTAAACAATAAATATTTGGCGTTGCACAGGAATCGTCGACAATATCTGATGTCAAAACATTACGAACGAGGGGTTCCCACTTTTCCATCATAATCTCATGTCAACTTTTCATTCAAGACCCGGACCGCCTCATCGTAAATTTCGTTACCTCCCCCTAATAAAGGCCCAGAAGGAAAAGGAGCAGAGCCAGGTGCAGAAGATAGAAAAGCAGGATAAGAGATGTTTGTGGGTTGTAAATGGGCAAGGCTACCGGCTTCGGCCGCCTAATCATGATCAGGCCAACGAACACAAGAACCAGTATAGCAGGACTGGCCTCGGGCAGAGGAGGTAGCCTTTGTCGAGTCATGCAGTTACAGCGTGTTCTGTTCTAAGGTGCACGTGTCACTGGAAAGGTGAATCGCCGGCTAAGCCTACGTGTCCTTAATCGAGATGAAGTAATCAGAGGTTATTGCGTATGTGAGGGCAAGAAACACAAAATGGCTGCCATGATCTAAGATGGATGCCATGGGTAGATCGGAAATGTGTTTGTATCAGGAGTACTCTTGCTAGTAGCATAGCGAAAACACCAGGATATGCTAAATGGATCATTTGCGAACATTGATACCAAAATTATGTATTTCCGACAATATTGAAAACACGGGTTCAAATCGTCACGGAACCTCAGCTCCTAGAATGTCTGATTCCTCCAGATAAGGTATGTTTTGGGATAGGTGCTAGGGAGTATTGTGGTTCAGCGCTTTGTGAGTGATGCATGTCATTTTTAGGTGGATTAGAGCTTCATAAGGTAGCCAGTTAAGTGCTTTTAGGTGTGGCGATATGTGGTAACATTTCCTAGATCCTGTAAGGAGTCTTGCTGAGGTGCTGAGACAGGCTTTTAAAGGGGATGTTGAGATTTTGGGAAGCCCTGTGAGGGTGGTGCATCCATACTCCATCCTTGAGATGATTAAGGACTGAACTGCAGTTTTGAGGTCCAGATTCTCGATGAAAGGTTTAATTTTTCTAAGATAGTTGAGGTGAATGCGTGCATTTTTAGCTATCAGGTTGATGTGTGTTTGCATGTTAAGGTTCTTATCTAGTGTAATTCCGAGTGATTTGGTAGAGTCCACCAGCGTTGGCATGCAGTTCAGTGTAGTGATCAGCTTGGTCCATTCCTTAGTCTCCTTGGAGTTATTAGTAAGTCAGTACCATAGAGTGCTTTTGTAGAGTGTGAATGATGTAAATCAAACTCCAAAGTATCACCTGTCCCATCAGAAGGGTGTGAGGGCAGGATCAGTATTTTTTTTCATTTTTTAGCATAGATTTCATGACTCAGAATTATGGAGCGAGTCTTATCCGGGTTGGAAGGGTATTCTGAAGTTTCTGAACATTCCAAGATAAAGTTCTTTTTAGCGTCAACAACTTTTAGAAAGAAGTATGTTTGAGAAGGAGAGTAGAGCATCTTCTAAGATTCCCATATTCAATATAAATTGCCTGTTCTTGCACAAGATAAAAGGGTTAATATAAAAGTAGGCTTTTGTAGGTGGGACATGTAATCTAACATGCCGAACAAGATTACAATGTTATTTGTTTAATATATATGAGGACTGTAATGATTCTGTCAACTTTCCTCGCATTTGCGATTAATCTGACTGTGGGTGGAGCATGAATTTGAGAGGGGCAAGGCAAAGATTTAGTGAGCCCAATCTGTAGCGGGTCCCCATACTCAATTTAAGAGATTATTGGATGTTGATGCAAAGTAGGTCCATTTGAAATCTGGAGCTTTATTGTTAATTCTAAATTTGTAGGGTAAGATTAGGATCTATCTTCTGTGAGGTTTAGAGATTTTGCTGAGTTCACAATCTTGAGGGAAATTGTAAGACCATGTAGTTTGTTAATCCAGTCTGGGGTGTTAGCACTAGGAGACAGGATAAGAAACCTGGGGCCAGATGTATCACCTGCCAAATAGCGACTCACAAATTGCGTCACTATTGGGACTCGCAATTTGTGACTCGCAATTTGCGATTCGCTATTTGGCATGTACAACAGTGTCTTAGACTCTGTTTGCAATTACGAATGGGGTCGCAAAATGCGAGGCTCATGAATATTAATGACACACTCGAATTTTGTGACCCCATTTTGAATGGCTGGCCCTCCCAGCTATGGTGGCCTGCTTGGCTCAGCAGACCACCATGTCTGGGACTGCTTTTGAATAAAGCAGCTTTTTTTTTTAAAAGGCATCCTGTTTTCCTCAAAGGAAACGGGATGCATTTAAAAAAGTAAAAATAAAAGGTTTACGTTTTATTTTATAAGGGCAGGCAGTGGTTCCTGGGACCACTGCCTGCCTTTAAAAAATATTTTTGCATGCATTTGCAAAGGGGAAGGGGTTCCTTAGGTACCCCTTCCGCTTTGCAAATGCATTACCACCTACTTGAAGTAGGGGGCAATTTGCAAGTGTTTTGCGACCCCAATTGCGGTCCCAAAACATTTGTACATGCTATGGAGTCACTATTTGGAAGGGAACGTGTCGCAAAACAGTATTTTTCGAGTCACAATTTATTTTCAACTTGCAAAATACTGTTTGTAAACGGGCCCATGGTTTTTAGCATGCGCAAACGGTTCAAAGACCCATTTGCCCATGCTAAAAACCGTTGTACATCTGGCCCCTGGTCTTTTATCAGTTATGCATAGGCTTCAAGATGTCAAGGAACCAATGTCTGATATGCAATGGGCTAATCTTGCAATATTACCTGTGTTGTCAATTTTGAGGTACAATTGTGTATCATCTGCTTAATGATAAAAGTAGCTTTGGCGAAAATCTCACTCAGTAACTCAATATATAAGTTGAATGATAGTGGGTCTAGAGTGGACTTTGTGGTACTCAAAAGTAATAGCTGTAGTTGAAGATAGGGAAATGTCTGTCTTAATACTTTGGATGATGTTCTCTAGATATATTTTAGACCAGTTTAAAACAGGGCCTTTGAAGCTCATCTTATTAGATAAGGTGCAAAGTAGGATGATGTGGTTGATGGAACTAACGGTCTAAGAAACAACACTGACCAAGACTGCAAAATATACCCCCACTCACCCAAGAGTTTCCGAACTAATGAGTTCTTAGCCTTACTTCACAAGCTTGATGCTTTAGTCAACGCTCTACTAAATCTGTGAGCAACCATTTCCAGCACTAATGTCTCATCTCCCATTGTAGACAATTAAGACACTCTCAATACTCTCACAGCATTTGGTCTCACCTCTCAGAATGAGTCCCACTCTGAAATGGCTCAAAGAATCCTGTTGGCTAGTAATAAAAAAAAAACACTTTACTGCAACCACTCCTCCCAAGCTGCACCATAAGCCCTCGCTCAAGATATGAAACCCCTCACAACTTCATCATTACAGGAAGTCATTAAATGCAATGTAGTCATTATTCAAACCTCCAGCTTAGATTCCTCCTCCATCTCCAGACCTAGAGCATTTAGATCTGATGCACTAATACCCTGGTCAACATTAGCATCAGTCATTCCATTAAATTTAAACATCAGGTGCTCCTGCTAGAGTTGAAATTATAAATTGAAGGTCTACTCTATCAAAATTGTAAGTCATCATGTCCCTGCTACTAAACAAAAGATTGAACTGCTGGCACACACAGAAAATTAGTTCACACCCACATCCGCTGATATTTTTGGCACCCTTTACTTCCAACCTTGAGATGCAACATTACAGATAAAACTGGTAGTGAGGTGATTATTATATATAAAGATTCAATGTTCTGCACGCTGGTAGCCATTCCATCAATCAATACTTTCAAAATTCTTATTGTGAAATTTGGCAACTAAATACATCTACAAACTAGGCAAGATAGCTTCAATGAGCTAGGAATAATCTATTCCTGAAGGACATTATACATTTCATGACAACCCAGTAGATGTCATTGTTTAACTACATGTTCTTCTGGAGGGACAGAGCTTGCCCGGCTCAAAGAAGGCCTGAGAGTAGTGAAGCTCCGAACACCCAATCGTTATAATCCAGCAGAATCCAACAATAAGGAGCTATGAACTGCAACGGGTAACCTTAGCATGGGTCTGATGCATTCAGCGGAGGCCTCCATGAACAAAACCTGACCATAATTAAGCAGAAATCTGGAAGAGCAGGGAGGCGGGCCTCGAGGGCACTGAAGGGCAGCCTATCTTGAAAGGCCACGGCAACATAGATAATCTTAGTTTCAAGGAAGTGACCCTCTGTGCAGCAGAGACAAGGCTGGCGGCGACCGCCATGAGGACAGTGACAATAGAGCCCACATGTTATGTTATGTTATGTTACGTAACGCTTATATAGCGCATGGCTACCCCAACAACGAGGCATCCCAGCGCTTGCAGACAGGTCCAATCACATAACAGCCGGAGGAATGCGGCAGGATATCTATTCACCGCGGAACCCTAAATAGAAGAAAACAGCCAAGTTTTTACTTGTTTTCGAAAATGTAGGTGGTTTGTGATGGAACGTACACCTAAAGGAATAGAGTTCCAGAGTTTTGGGGCCCGAAACCTAAAAGAACGGCCACCAACTCTGCACCTCCGAATCTTGATGGTACGAGCAAGGAAGAGGTCCGCAGACCGGAGTGCACGCTGTGGAACATAGAAGGAACAGATTCCTTGCAAGATTTTAGGACCTAGACAATGTAACATTCTATGCATAACACACAAGGTTTTAAATTGAATGCGTTGTTTAACAGGCAGCCAATGGAGCCTTCGCAAAACCTGAGAGGTATGGCAACGTTTTGGTAAGCCGAACAGGGTACGAGCTGCCTCGTTCTGAGCTTTCTGTAGTCTATTGATGACTGTCAGATTGGACCCAAGCATTAATACATTGCAATAGTCTAGATGGGATAAGACCATAGCCTGGACAATTGTCTGACGGATGGAAGGTTCAAAGAAGCCAAGAATAGGTTTCAGAGAGCGCAGGCGGCCATAGCAAGTACCAGCTATCCTCTTCGCATGGGAATCCAGGGTGAGAGCATCATCTAAGATCACACCCAGATTCTTAACTTCCTTCTTAGGCATAGGCGGTGAGCCCAATGTAGGGGGCCACCACAGCTCGTCCCACTTTTGGGTGTCCGGGCCAACCAGGAGGACTTCAGTCTTAGATGAATTTAACTGAAGACAGTTCTCCGTAAGCCAGCTGGAAATGGCCATGATATCCTCTTGGAATTTGGCTTGATCACCCACGATGTTATTAGAAAAGGTGAAGATCAGCTGTGTATCGTCCGCATAAGATATTAGTTCGATGTTACGTTCCCTGGCCAATGTGGCCAGGGGGCGGACATACACATTAAACAGCGTGGGGCTGAGGGCAGAGCCCTGTGGAACACCACAGCCTAATGGAAAACTGCCAGATGAGTACGGGGGAGCATGAACCTGGAAGGAACGGTCGGATAGAAATGACACGAACCAGTCCAGAGCATCATCTCTGACACCTATCTCCCATAGCCTCCTAACTAGGATCCCATGGGAGACGGTGTCAAACGCCGCACTCAAATCTAGCAGCACCACAGCTGAGGTGTCACCCCTGTCTTGTGCCACCCTTAGATGTTCTGTGACGGCCAATAAGGCTGACTCCGTGCTATGTTTGGCACGGAATCCGTTCTGAGACTCCTCCAAGATCCCATTAGTCTCCAGAAAACCCGTCAGAATAGAATTGACATGTGCCTCCATTACTTTGGCCAAGTAAGGAAGCAACGAGATAGGCCGGAAACTTTCTGGCTTGGAGGGGTCCAGGGTGGGTTTTTTTTAACAAGGGGACCACTTTGGCATGTTTCCAAGATTTCGGGATGGTAGCTGATTGCAAAGATTTATTAATCAGTTTTTGCCCTTCCATCAAGATAGATTCCGGAAACAGTCTAAACATCTCGGGTTTGACAGGATCTTCCGGGGACCCCGACTTGATTCTTAAAGTTAGGGGTTCCATGTCTGTCTGAGAGATGAGTGGGAGAGTTAGGAGGGAATAGGGAAGGCTCAATGAGTCAGTAGTAGGTCTGTAAGTCATAGATGGTTCTCCAGAGTTAAATGTGTTATAAATCCCTTGTACTTTATTAATAAAGAAGTGAGCCAGCTCTTCGCATTGTGAGTCAGATACTATGGTGCTATTAGTCCCCACGGGAGATGTAGTAAGCTCCTTCACTAACGCAAAGATAGTTTTTGTGCGATTTGTGCTGGCATTGATCAGATCAGTATTATAACTAGCCTTGGTCTTTTTTATAAGCTTATGGTAGGCTTTTGTGGCAATTCTAAAATTGGATTTGGCTACCAAGTCATACGATCTTCTCCAGATACGCTCAAGTACCTTACATTCCTTTTTTTTTAGTACAAGCGCCTCACAGTACCATAACTGGGACTGCTTACGTTTAGGTCTTGACATTTTCCTGGGTATGAAATGATCCAAAGACTCATTGATCCATTCTCTATAGGCTAGATCCGCCACATGTGGACCCCATCCACTGGTGTAGAGGTGGGCGCTGAGCTGAAGGGTGGAAATTGAGGCCCAGCGGTGATGGAACCACAGCAAAGATTCGGTTCGCACTGAGGAGTCACAGAGTTGGGGACGAGGCTGGGGCTCCAGGAATATTCTGCCGGCTGAGGGAATGACCAGCATTGCGATAACTACGCGGCTGGCGGAGGCAGATTGGGCCATGACTCTGGTGCAGGCGAGTGGACCCTCAAGATTAACAGAACGATGAGCGCTAAGCCAGAGGGCAATGAGTGAGGCCAAGAGGACATAGAATTGTGGGGACTATTTAGGCCGCGCCGGAGAGCCACAGAGCTAGGGAGAAGGACGCAGGGGCAGATACCTGCAGAAGCTGCCAAACCATCCGCCGCTGGCACCACACACTGGAAGGGCTCATAGGACGCTGGATACTAAGAGCAGCATGGTGACCAAGGTGGCCTTAGCTCAACGGGTGCTCGACAAACCTCGTCCGGGGACTAGATAATTAGCGCAGTGCAAGCCTGATTAGAAGCGCGGAGCCTGAGCAATGCAACAATGACCCATAGCAGAGAAAAGTGGCTGAGACATCACCACAGCCCTGGTCACATATGAAAGCAACCTCGCACAGGCTTCGCATTCGCACAGGTGCAAGAAAGTATCCCATAGAGACTGCGAGAGCCCAGACGAATTGAAGTGGCTAAGAGTGACTCATGAAAAGCACTGTTGAGTTAAAGAAAGTTAAAGAAAATTGGATAAAGAACATTGGCCTCCTGAGCTTGACTAGCCTGGAATGGAGCCCAATAGAGTGGTGAGAATCCTGCAACATGGTAAATCCAAAGTATACGCGCAATAATTGCAACCAGACTGATGTGTAAATTAGTCTAGATCTGCACAGACCGGATATCGGCACACAGGGCCAATGGTCCATGGTGGAAGCTCCACATGACACAGTGAGCTCCAACAGAATCAACAGCTGGGGTTGCCATAGCACAAATGCCATAGAAGAGTAGTGAATATATGAGACTGTTCTACTCGTGGTAGCAGTGCAAGAGCCTTCCCAAAATAACCACAATGCATACAAATACAAGGGCAGCACTGGTTTTTCTACAGTGTGCGATTAACATAGGGAAAGCTGACAAAGCGTGGGCCAAGCTGCAGTTTGCATCACCCAGAACCACCAAATCCAGGGATATGGATACTGTCACCACAGACTCGGGTCCAGAAACAAGTGATCCCTCAGCGGACGTGGACATAAAGCAAATACAAGCAGCTATGCGGTGTAGCTTAACAAAAATTGAAGGGAAAATAAACATCATCCCATTCCGTATGGACAGAATGTCAGAGAGACCAGATAAAAACACAGAGAGGCTGGGCAGTGTTAAAAGAAAGTCTTGAAGAGGACACAATCAATGAAGACTCAGAAAGGAGCAAAAAAATGGAAGGACAGCTCCAAGTTCAGATCTGCAGCCACGGAAGTCATCTGCGGCGTTCCTCAGGGCTCCTCTCTCAGCCCCACCCTCTTCAACGTCTACATGAGCCCCCTTGCGGCCATCGCACGCCAACACAACCTCAACATCATCTCCTACGCCGACGACACCCAGCTGATCCTCTCCCTGACCAACGACCCCGCCGCTGCCGCCAGAACCAACCTCCACAAAGGGATGAAAGACGTAGCCGAGTGGATGACGACCAGCCGCCTGAAACTGAACTCAGACAAGACGGAAGTCCTCATCCTGGGCTCCTCGCCCTCCGCCTGGGACGACTCCTGGTGGCCCCCCGCCCTGGGCACCGCACCCAAACCGACAGACCACGCACGCAACCTGGGCTTCATCCTGGACTCCTCCCTCTCCATGACCAGACAAGTCAACGCCGTCTCCGCGTCCTGTTTTAACATCCTGCGCATGTTACGGAAGATCTTCCGGTGGATCCCCACCGAGACCAGAAAGACGGTCACCCAGGCCCTCGTCACCAGCCGACTGGACTACGGCAACGCCCTCTACGCCGGAACCACCGCCAAGCTCCAGAAGAGACTCCAGCGGATCCAGAACGCCTCAGCCAGACTCATCCTCAACATCCCCCGAAGCAGCCACATCTCCGGACATCTGAGAGACCTGCACTGGCTCCCCGTTAACAAGGGAGTCACCTTCCGCCTCCTCACCCACACACACAAAGCTCTACACGACCAAGGCCCGAGCTACCTCAACAACCGCCTCAACTTCTACGCTCCCAAACGCCACCTCCGATCGACCTACCACGCCCTCGCCGCCGTCCCCCGTATCCGAAGAGCGACAACAGGAGGAAGGTCCTTCTCCTACCTGGCCGCCAAGACCTGGAACACCCTCCCGACCGACCTTCGCCTGACCCAAGACCACCTCTCCTTCAGGAAGAAACTCAAGACCTGGCTGTTCGAGCAGTAGCAGCACCCCCCCTACCCCCCCAAGCGCCTTGAGACCCCCGGGTAAGTAGCGCGCTCTATAAATGCCTTGATTGATTGATTGATTGAAGTTCTACAATCAAAGACTGAAGACCTGGAAGAGCGATCCTGGCGCAACAACTTGAGGATAATAGGAGTTGCAGAATCTGCCAACATAGAGAATATGGAGCAGTTATTGTAATGCATGCTCGTAAGTATGAATGGCAGAGACACATGCTCAGACATGTTTGCGGTCCTGAGCGCTAACCCCCGTCCAATAATCACAAAACTCCTAAACTATTGGAAGCAAGATGCAGCGCTATGGAAAGCTAGAGAGATGCAGGTGTTGCGCTTTGAGGGTATGGAATTATCCATCTACCCGGACTTCTTGCAACAGATTCAGGAGCCTCGTCGCAAATTCATACCAGCTTAGACGTATCCCGCCAAACAACTACTCATAGCCGAGGGGAAGACACTCCTCTTTACCGATTCCAAGACAGTGCTCCAATTCATCAAAAAGAGGGAACTCTACTAAAAAGGAAGCAGACATGCTGGAGAATGTTGAACAATGAGAAATATGGGGCTGCCTGAGTTATGGCATGATCATGCAGCTGCCACTGTAGATAGAGACATTTAGGGGGGAATGATATAACTCGGGAAAGGAGTGGCTTCGATAAAGTGAGGCCACCCTCGGCCATGATACCATCACAATAGAGACATACCCTGGAAGATGAAAGGGTTTAGTCTCCTATCTGCCCCGGCAACAAGATAGTGGTAAGACTGCACCAAACCACAAATGGATTTCCCTCCAGCATATCCACAGTGGGTGAACACTAGTCGGGTAAAGACTTTACTTGCCATAGGGAGGGTCTGGGGAAAGTGAGCCTCTACAAGGGAGCTACATCTAAATGACACATTGAAGATCGCTGAAAACTGTGAGATAGCGTCTTACATGAAGATTGATACAGGGGTTGAGATAATGGTCAGGCACCATCTACCCCATGTGTCCACCACTGTCTGTAGTTTATAGACTTTTGTATTTTCTCTAAGGGTATATAGAAGATAGGGTGGGAAAGGGTCATAACACTGCTATGCAGAGTTGTGGAATGTTTAGTGTCGGCGGGATTCTTAATGGGGCTGTTACTGTTAGGCTTAAGTTGTGCAATCAAAAAATACACATGTGGATTGTCTGGCTACTCATGACTACCATCACAAGAGCACCTATACATTGATAGATACAGGAGAAGGAGTAACCAATTGGAGTTCTGGACTTTTTGGTTCTGTCCAGAGGTGTCAGGGATAACACCCGAAGACCCCGGAGTTCTACCTGTCTCGGTGCACAAATAAACAGAAACACGGGCTTCTCGATGGTGGCGTCAAAGACCAAAGGTTTATTACTGCAGGGACACAGAAGTCACAGAAACTACACATGGGCAGTATCTAGGAGCCTGTTCCATTTGTACAAGAAAGGTTGCTCCTTATATACAAAATATTGGCCTTCAGGCGAATTCTTCACATGTTGGTACATTCCCACACCTTTCTGTCCTAAACAATAAATATTTGGCGTTGCACAAGAATCGTCGATAATATCTGATGTCAAACATTACGAAGAGGGGTTCCCACTGTTCCATCACAATCCCATGTCAACATTTCATTCAAGAGCCGGACCGCCTCATCGTAAATTTCGTTACCTCCCCCTAATAAAGATTCAGAAAGAAAGGAACGGAGCCAGGTGCGGAAGATAGAAAAAGCAGGATAAGAGATGTTTGTGGGTCGTAAATGGGCAAGGCTACCAACTTCGGCCGCCTAATCATGATCAGGCCAACGAACACGGGCAGAGGAGGCAGCCTTTGTCGAGTCATGCAGCCACAGCGTGTTCTGTTCTAAGGTGCACGTGTCACTAGAGAGGTGAATCTCCGGCTAAGTCTACGTGTCCTTAATCGAAATGAAGTAATCAGAGGTCATTGCGTATGTGAGGGCAAGAAACACAAAATGGCTGCCATGATCTAAGATGGATGCCATGGGTAGATCGGAAATGTGTTTGTAACAGGAGTACTCTTGCTCGTAGCACAACGAAAACACCAGGATATGCTAAATGGATCATTTGCGGTTCACTGATACCAAAATTATGTATTTACGACAATGTTGAAAACACGGGTTCAAATCGTCACGGAACCTTAGACCCTCCTTTTGCCCTTACATAGGCAATTACTCAGTCTATGTCAGAATCTAGTTCTATGCTCATCAGGTCAATGACATGCTGTTGTATCATCATCCTTTCTCGCGCCTTTTCTCCAAACGCAGGTGGTTTTCTAAAGCAGGTTGCAGCACAAAGACTACACAGAGCGGGACCACACTGGATAATCAGGCAACACGAGAACAGGAACACTAGGATGACACCAATGCCCATCAAAACCTTCCATCCCCACGCTGGTATCAGAGTCCAAAACCACTCCATGAAGGACCAGTTTCCCTTGTCTACATGAATAGAGTCGGATATCTTGTGTAGCTTAGAGATCGCCTCATAAACTGTTGGAGCGTTATTGGGAATAAAGACACAGCAGCTCGATTGGATCATTCTGCATACCCCACCTCGATCTGCAAGTATTACGTCTAGAACCATACGGTTCTGCAACGTCATGAGTCTATCCGCCTGAAGCTCAGCTGTCAGGTTGCTAAGGGCACCAGCAGTTTCGGTAATAGTAGATTCAACTACCCGTGTTAGTTGACGTATGTCTCTACTATTGGCCATAGGCCCCCAGAACGGAAGGAAACCTTTGAAGAAGTCTCCAGCTTCCTGACCAGCGGTATCTTCCTTACTGAAAACACCTCTTGCTACTCTGGTCTTGTGATAATCAGACGAAGCAGTGTATGTCGGAGGCAACAATCGAGCAATATAACATGAACCTGAAAAGTCAGCAGGCAACCATGTATACGCTCTGTCTTGACAGATGAAGTAGGTACCCCTAGCAGTAAGAAAAGCAGGGGAAGAGTTAGACGGAAACACGTAAGTTTTAACGCACTCACTCCTCCCTAGCTGAGCTCTCGGATTTCTCCCATTTCCTTGCAAACAGACCTGACCTCGGTGAGGCACGACCCAGATTGGAGTTGAGCTTTTACGCTTGCTTTCTCCCAAACTAAGGCGGTACTCTGAAGAGTTCCAACTCAAATATACTCGTAATTCATCTCTAGGGTAAGATGGAGTATTATTGACATCCTTGATCATGTCAATAATTCCCTGGACTAAAGCTTTGTTGACAGAGTTATATTTAGTGGAACGTGGTGGATGTGGAGGATAGGTTTCAAGGGCATAAGCAAAAATGGTCTGAAGGGCCTGAAATGATCCATTATAGCTAAAAGGCAACACCAGATAGGGAATGCCTTTATCCATAGTGTGGGGTATCAAGCCACACACCCAGCAGTCTGTAGTGTTAACTACCAGTTGGTGTTGGTGCAAGAGCTGTACAAAAGTGTTATTAATGAATTCTGAGCATCGAGCTTGCTCATGTTCAGGAAACGAGTGAAAAGAGTGCATAGAAGAAACAGTAGAAGTAGCAGGATCAAGGGGAAGCACTGTAGTTACTGGCATAAAAATCAAATTCACACCAAAGACGATTCCACCCACCAACGTTATCAAAACAATTAAAAATGTAATAGCACATTGCATCAGAAAACATTTGCTGTGGAGAATTCTGTAAAGTCTGTTTCTGTGAACATAAATCACATTTTCTCATTGCAGCGCAGGAAGCTCCATCTTCTACAATCCGCTCGCGACCACTGATGATGTGTACGTAGATGAAAATGCCTCTATCAGCCCTGGGAGTTCCCAGAACTAACAGAAAGATCGACCTTGTGTCTGACCCCCGCAGATTCAACTAGGCACACAGCCACGACCCTACGGCTACCCAGACGGCAAGGCAATTTTAAACAATAGAAACAATAGCAAACTTCCTGGCTGAAGGCAAAAGTGTTCAAATATTACAATAGGCAGTTTCCTGCTTTATTTGTCCATATTGCGAGACCGTAAATTGTATCTCAGTTTTGCAGGAGCTGTTTGATCTGGAAACAGCGTATTTTCAGCAGACGTTGCAATGTTCAAGTTCGCAGACGGCAGAGTTTCTTCTGATGCAGAGGACAAATGTTCAGAATTCAAAGGAGTAGTTTCAGGATGAGAGTCAGAGTTCGATGTGTCAGTTATCAGCTCGGCATCGCTGAAAGGGATAAACCTGGGTGTTCGCTCGAACTCAGAGGCACCAATTCCCTTCTTAACCCAGTTGTCATAAGGAAGTGGCAGGGGCACACGTTTGACGTGTGTCGTGTGTATCCAGTGTTTGCGGCCGGCCACACGAATAGCAGTTCTCGTCGCTAGCAGCACTTGATAGGGGCCGACAAATCTGGGCTGAAGGTTCTTCGTCCTGGCAAAGTTCCGTACCACGACGTGGTTGCCAGGTTTCAGCTGATGACCTGGACTCTCCGGTGGCTTTGGCAATGCATCGAAAACCTGTTGGTGAATAAGACTCAATTTAGCAGTCAAGTCGTAAAGGTAATCAATCAACATTGGATATTCCAGAGAACAAAATTCTTTTGGCCTAGGCACTCCCCAAACGTTAGCGGGACGACCGAAAACTATCTCGTAGGGACTAAGCCCAACTCTCGAATGTACCGTCGCTCTCGTTGATAACAAAGCCAAGGGTAGTGCATCTGGCCAGGATAAACCCGTGGATGCCTGTATTTTAGCGAGTTTTAGTTTGAGGGTGCCATTGTAACCCTCAACTAAACCAGCAGACTGGGGATGATTTGCACTGTGGAATTTTTGCTTGATCCCTAAACCGGCACACACACTCTGCATAACTTTCCCTACAAACTCACTTCCGTTATCTGACCATACAATCCGTGGCATTCCGTACCTAGGGAAGTATTCCTTAAGAAGGATTTTGGCAGTTGATAGGGCAGTGTTGTCCTTTAGTGGATATGCTTCGATCCATCTGGAGAAAGCACAGACTACCACCAGGACGTATTTTAGGTTATTGCAACGATCCATGTGAATGAAATCTAACTGAATCACTTCAAAGGGACAAGAGGGAGGAGCGAAGTGACCAGCAGGTGTTGGGACTCCCTTGCCAGGATTATGCATCAGGCATACCATACAATTTTTCACCACTCTCTCTGCACACTTACTAATCCCATCATTCTTCCAAACTGGAGCCAACATCTTGCAAATTCCTTTAGAACTAATGTGTGCTACTCCATGTGCCATTGTTACCACTGCAAGCACGTACGCATCAGGCAACATCCAACGCTGTTGCTCCGACAAATCAATCCAACATCCACTCGAGTCTAGTTTACCCGTACTCTCTTTCCATGCACGCTTTTCCTCCTCAGTCGCTTCTTTCTGAATTTCTTTCACACTTTCCACTGTGTCCTCACACATTCCAGACTCGGAAATCCATCTTGCAGATGTTGCAACATACATCCTACTCATCATATTTCTAGCTGTCTGTTTAGCGGTTTCATCAGCAAAAGCATTCCCACGACCAACATCATCCGTGATTGCTTTATGAGCACTGCATTTCACAATCGCAACTTCAGCCGGCAAGGTTAGAGATTCCAACAAGTCGTTAACTAGCTGACCATGTTGAATCTTAGTCCCATGGGACGTAATGAAACCTCTTTCTTTCCACAAACGGCCAAAACTATGGGCCACGCCGAACGCGTACTGACTATCTGTGAACACATTCACTCTCTTTCCCTTTGCTAAAACACACGCTCTAGTTAGAGCGATTAATTCTGCAGCTTGGGCAGAATTCTGACTCACTCTTGCAGTCTCCACAATCGTACTCAAAGTCGTTACTGCGTAAGCAGCAGTCACATCACCATTCTCCAATTTAAAACATGACCCATCGACATACAACGTGCCATCTGGTTCTGACAACGGAGTGTCTTTTAAATCAATTCGTCCTTTAGTCTCTTCCTCGGTTCTGAAACAGCAATCATGGGGTTCAGAATCACTCGACTCCTGTTTAGTCGGCAACAATGTTGCTGGATTCAATACATTGCATCTTTTGATTTGAATATGACTAGCTAGCAATGTCAGCTCATAACCTGATAATCTAGCGCTGGTAAGGTGTTGCGTCTTGGTTCCATTCATGAGTGTATCCACAGCATGAGGAACCATGACCACTAGCATGTTGTTCATCACCAAACCAGCAGATTGTCGAATGGAAGCCGCAGCTGCCGCTGTAGCTCTCAAACAACTAGGTAATGCTCTAGCTACCGGGTCTAACGTTGATGAAAAATACGCGCAGGGGCGTTGTTTATCACCAAATCTCTGTGTCAGAACACTCAACACGCAACCTTCTCTCTCATGAACATAGAGCGTAAATGGTTTACTGTAATCGGGTGTACCCAATACAGGAGCTGAACATAATGCATTTCGTAACTCAGAAAAACTCTCCTGACATGCAGCAGACCATGGCACCGGACTCGGAACACCTTTCCCAGTCAAAGCTACCAATGGTTTTGCTAAAAGAGAAAAATTTGGGATCCACTGCCTACAGTACGAGGTAATACCTAAAAGGCACGTACTTCTCTCTGTGTGCGGGGAACACTCATCTGCGTAATTGCTTTTATTCTTTCTGGGGTCAACTTCCTTCCCTCCTTTGACAAGAGATGACCTAGGTAGGTCATTCTTGGCAGCAGTATTGCATTTTTGAAGGTGACACCTTATGATTCAAATTAGACAAATGATACAATAACGAAATTGTAGCTGCTTTGCAAGTTTCCTTGTCATCGGCAGCCACCAGAAGATCGTCTACATACTGCACTAGTGCAGAACCAGGAGGAAGTACAAAGGAATCTAACTGACTTTTTAATGCCTGACTGTAAATGGACGGACTCTCACAATAGCCTTGTGGAGCACGTTTAAACCTGAAGCTTCGACCTCCTAGAGAGAAGCCGAAAATATCTCTGCTTTCTTCGGCTATCGGAATGCTGAAAAAGGCATTCTTCAAGTCGATAACTGGAAACCATGTGGCTGTAGCAGGAATCAACGTTAACAATGCAGTAATGTCTGGAACCACAGGAAACTGCGGAACCACAATCTTATTAACCTCTCTGAGATCTATAACAAACCTATACACTGGAGGCTTCGAGGGATCAGTACGTTTCAAAATCGGTAATACAGGACTGTTACAGACATTTCCTCTAGTTTCTTCAACCACACCTTTCTTAATCAAGTCTTGCACAATCAACAAAAGTGCACGTTCACCTTCACTAGAAATCTTGTATTGAGGAATTCGTGGAAATTTAACATTAGCTTTCAAAGTGACTACATATGGTGGTATTTCCAAAAGGCCTACATCGTTAGGACCAGTCGCCCAAAGAGTATCAGGGAGTGAACGCAGCTCTGGCGGGAGTGCATCCATTGACAAGTACATCGGAGAGGTGATTCTTTTACCCAATGTAAGCTGTACTCCTGACGGAGAACAGTACAATGTCGCATATAGGCGTTTTAACAAGTCTAAACCAAGCAGATTTTCATTACAACCTGTTGTCAAAATCAAGGGTGCTTTCAATTGACACGGTCCAACAGAAATAGACAAAGGACCAGATACGGGATTGTAAACAGGGGCGCCTGAAAAACCTACAGAAACATTTGTTAAGCCGGACAAAGGTGCGCCAGGGAGTTTCGCATGAATGATAGAACTTTTTGCGGCACCAGTTTCCAACAGAAACGGTTCGACTACACCTGATGTTGCTACTGCGACATAAGGCCCACTCTGATCCACTGGAACTGATACTACTCCCTCTCTCTGTCCATGGCTGTCCTAGTACTCAGTTTGCTGAAATCCCTCATCTACTTCACAATAGTCCTCAACATGATACTGTTGGGATCTATTTTGTTGGGCAGACTGTCCATTTCGTTGATCAAAGTGATTAGAAGGGCGATCATTCGTTTGTGGAGGCATAGCACCTCTTCCTCGACCTCTAGAATTTTGCATAGAACCACCACGACCTCTTTGAGCTGTTGCAGCATTATTTTGCGCTAAGATCGGACAGTCATTTTTGTAGTGACCCTCTTTCTTACAGTACGCACACTGGTTCCACTGATATTGGGGCCTCGGTGAACTATAATCTGTTCTCTGATATGACCCTTGCTGTGTATTAGTCTGATTCATGCGAGGCGGATATGCCTGTTGCAAAAGAACTTTAGTTTTTAAATCTTTCGTTTTCTTATCTGATTTCTCCTTCTCCTCTTTATCCCTATTTTCATAATACTGTGCAGTTGCAAGTATTTGCGCAGTTGTAGAGACAGCCCACGCACTCTCGGAATCTTTCAATTTATTGCAGAGCTCTGGTAGCAGATTGTGTACAAATTTATCGACAAATAATCTCTGTCCTCCCTCCGTGCTCATATCCTGACCACTGTGATCCACAAAAGTCTCTTCGAACCTCGTGAAGAAGTCGGAGACACTTTCGTCTTTCTTCTGCCTGCATGCGGACAACTTGTCCCAATTAACACGCAATGCTGGCATCAGAGTCTTCATTAAGTAAATTATCCTACCTGGAAGATTAGCAATTAGAGGTTCGGGTTTGGAACCACCTATTTGCAGACCATCCGCCGCTATGATAGCTGCCCAATCACCACCTAGGGCAACTGGATGATTTTCTTTACGAATTTTAGCCCAAATTGGTTGCGGAACTACATTCCCAAATAACATGTCAATGTCCGCTAAATTCATTACACAAGCCTCAACTGTCTGTGCTAATTCTTTATAGTATCCAGCAGGATTCTTACGCGGATCTGGCAAGGCCTGTTTCACTGCTAACACTTCAGCTCGCTTCCACGGAATGTGTATCCACACTCTCTGGAATTGCGCCGGAGCGGCTGCAATACCATTCACTGCATCAGCTTGCACAGCTTCACGCCAAATTGGAGGAACCTCCCTCATTGGATATTGGCGATTCAGCTTCGTACTTTGTTTTTCCAAATCTCTCGGTGAACGAAGAGATGGATCATTCCTATAGCTTAAAATCAGTTCCATCGCTTCTTTTATATTTTGACCTACTATGATACCTGTAGCAAACTCTTTCTGAACATTAATTAATTCTTCTAAGTTCGATTCAGAATCATCTTCTTCTAACTCATCACGCAACAGGGAGCACATCTCGTCGAAAACATATCGTTGCGTTGGTTCATTCCACTGCATAAAAGTATCTAGTACATCTCTCGTACTATATCTCCTACTCTTTGAAATCCATCTAAGAGCCGTGGAATCTAAGATTCCCCGTTCCTCAGTGCTTGGAAGCTGACTACGTCTCTGTACAGACTCAGAGGCAGGAGTTTTAATTAAAGTTTTATAGAAGGGAGATAGAATATTAGAGACAGAATCAGTGATTCTTCGACGAACAGAAAGCGGAGTCATAATACTAGCAGATGTAGAAAACACAGTAGCAGTAGGAACAGATAGACCAGGAACAGTAGGAGTATCAGATAAGGTAGCTTGTGAAGCAGTAGGTGTAAGCGATACAGGTATAGGCAAAGATGCCGGCAACCCAGGAAGAGGGGGTGCCGAAGGAACATTCACATTAACCACAGTTGGTACAGGAGCTTGATTCTGAGGGGCAGGAGCAGGAATACCAGGTTGTCCAGCAACCGGCAATTGAACATTCGGTACAGGCGGAGCCGTAGCACCCTGTGCATACGGTGGGGGTGACCGTAACAAGTAAGACAACAGAGGATCGCTCTCGGGGTCCTCTACTATCTTAGTTGTACTCGATGGCAAGGCAGGATAGCACTTGTCGATCGCTAAATTACGCTCTCTAATAGCCACCTCTATTGCCTTCTCAGACTCGTTGACTTGCAGCTGCTTAGCAGCCTGTTCTAAAGTCAACTCTTGCTCTTTCTGTTCTTTCTTTAACCTTTTAATTTCTCTCTGTTTAGATTCTTTTCGCCAGAAACGGAAAGAATCAAACATTGCCGGCCGGGCTTTCTTCTTAAACAATTTCGCTTCTAAATTGTCAAGGATTTCGGGTTCAAAACTACCATGCAGTGGCCAACTAAGGACACCGTCTTTTTCTGTATAGCGGACCCACACCTCATTATAAGATATAGGACCCACACCAAACTTACAATAAAGATCATATAGAGGAGTCCCAATCGGAGGAACCAGACATGAGTCCTCCAGCCGGGAATCACTGTTGCAACCAAAACAACAACAACAACAACAAAGGAGCTTATAAAGCGCCTGGTGACGCCATCACGGCGTGTCCCCGCGCTGTGGAGAGAAGTCAAGACCAGAGTGGGGGTTACAGGGAAAACAGGTGAGTTTTTAGGCTTTTCCTGAAGGTGGTCTCCGAGTCCGCTAGTCTGATCTCCATAGGGAGAGCGTTCCATTCTCTGGCGGCCATAACCCGAAAGGAACGGCCACCCATTCTGGCTTTCCTGATACGGGGTATTTTGAGCAAGCCAGTTCCCCCAGAGTGAAGAGTTCTATTGGGCTCATAGGGAATAGCTAGGTCATTCATGTAGGGAGGAGCTTTTTGGGAGATGATCCTGTGGCACATTAGGAGTGCTTTAAAAAGAACTCTTTTTTTTATAGGTAGCCAGTGGAGGGTGTCTAGAGCAGGTTTGGAAGGAGCTCTCTTGGGAAGTCTAAGGACTAGACGCGCTGCTGTGTTTTGGAGGACTTGAAGTCTCCTGATGTTATTTTGCGTTGTTCCAAGCAGAAGCACATTCCCATAATCTATTCTAGAGGTCACTAGAGCCTGTGTCATAGTGCGCCTGGCTTCAAGAGGAAGGAGATCAAGGGTGCGGTTCAAGGCACGACAACATACAATTTTTCCGACTTACCATTTTGCAATCCGGAACACAGAACGAACAAAAACACAAACAGGAATGTGCACTCGAACCAAGAACTTAGGCCTACCAAAAGCGAACAAATGTATCGATACCCAAACTAAACCAATAGATTATCGTAACCAGAACAACCAGTGATAATCTTACGAAACCAAACCAAACCAAGAACCAAAAAGGATTTTAACAACCCTTACGAAGTAACCAACTAGCAACCACTAAATACTTAACTGAGGCACTGAAGACGTCACCAAGGAGAAACCCGTCTCGTCTCGCCGTACTAAGGACTGCACCTCGGGTCCAAGACAGGGCGACGGTCAAGGCAACGGACCACTGCAGCCGTCCTGAACGGGAACCCTCGTGGAAGAGAACGTCGGGCCACTTTTGCGATATGCCGGGATCGATGAAGTGGGGCGCCTCCCTCAGGAATCTTCACACGAAGCTTCTCGAACTCTTCAGGCTTTTGGACCGGTACCGAATGACGTCGCCCTACGTTGGGCGCCAATTGGAGTTCTGGACTTTTTGGTTCCGTCCAGAGGTGTCAGGGATAACACCCGAAGACCCCGGAGTTCTACCTGTCTCGGTGCACAAATAAACAGAAACACGGGCTTCTCGATGGTGGCGTCAAAGACCAAAGGTTTATTACTGCAGGGACACAGAAGTCACAGAAACTACACATGGGCAGTATCTAGGAGCCTGTTCCATTTGTACAAGAAAGGTTGCTCCTTATATACAAAATATTGGCCTTCAGGCGAATTCTTCACATGTTGGTACATTCCCACACCTTTGTGTCCTAAACAATAAATATTTGGCGTTGCACAAGAATCGTCGATAATATCTGATGTCAAACATTACGAAGAGGGGTTCCCACTGTTCCATCACAATCCCATGTCAACATTTCATTCAAGAGCCGGACCGCCTCATCGTAAATTTCGTTACCTCCCCCTAATAAAGATTCAGAAAGAAAGGAACGGAGCCAGGTGCGGAAGATAGAAAAAGCAGGATAAGAGATGTTTGTGGGTCGTAAATGGGCAAGGCTACCAACTTCGGCCGCCTAATCATGATCAGGCCAACGAACAGGAGAACCAGTATAGCAGGACTGGCCTCGGGCAGAGGAGGCAGCATTTGTCGAGTCATGCAGCCACAGCGTGTTCTGTTCTAAGGTGCACGTGTCACTAGAGAGGTGAATCTCCGGCTAAGTCTACGTGTCCTTAATCGAAATGAAGTAATCAGAGGTCATTGCGTATGTGAGGGCAAGAAACACAAAATGGCTGCCATGATCTAAGATGGATGCCATGGGTAGATCGGAAATGTGTTTGTAACAGGAGTACTCTTGCTCGTAGCACAGCGAAAACACCAGGATATGCTAAATGGATCATTTGCGGTTCACTGATACCAAAATTATGTATTTACGACAATGTTGAAAACACGGGTTCAAATCGTCACGGAACCTCACAACCAACACACAGGTTGCAGATTAAACTCCTCATATCGAATGTAAGAGGGTTAAACAATCATAGGAAAATACAGAAGGTGGTAGCTTATCTCAAATGCCACAAAGTGGAAGTAGTGACCCTACAGGAAATGCCCATGGCTCCTAATAGTGAGGTACTGATACAAAGTAGATTGCAGGGTCAGATCAGTGTGGCAGGATTCACCTTTGACGGAGGACGGTCGTGAAAGAGAATCTGGGAGAATACAAGTAAGTCCAGTAGAGAAGCAAGTGTAGATACTAGCACACTATTAGGAATAATTTCCTTTTTGACCCTTTACTTAAAATAAACTTTGTTTCCCCCATTTCAGCAATCCTGAAAACTTAAAATCAGGGAAGCATTGGATGCTGTCAAACTACAAATAAGAAGGCTTACATCAATGCATTTAAGGTGATATATAGCAACTTACTCCATAGCATAATTGGTAATCAACAGAATAGCATCAGCGAATTTAAAACTGATAATAGTAAATTGTGCCTCCACTGTAAATAACCCAATGGGACAACGACCCTCCTTTTAAGAAGTTGAAAAATAATATATAATAGTACTTGAGGTAAGAGTTTGAACTTTAATTTATTTAGCATCACTCGCTTATAGAACCAAGAAATAATGATCCTCCTTGTCCGATTAGTCCTCCAGAACTGATCAGGAACCACGTTTTTAACTGGATGAACAGAAACCAGCATAAAATAGCCCACTGACTGTAAAGATACTAGAAAGAGGAATGAATAGTATCCCCTAAGATACTTCAACTGAGGTTAGTGTTCAGAGGGATTCTAAGAACTAATTTAATCATTAAAATTAATCCAATACTCAGTATGTACAATTTTTCCCGACAGTGGAGTATAACAACCAACATCCACTTTTTAACAGAAAAGGAAGAAATCAGGTGGAGTTGTACACATAGAAAGATCCAGCCCTAAAGGTACACTGAAAGCCAATAGTAAGCTATTACGTGCACAGCCTAAGGCCTAGCACAAAAATTGATAATTTATAAAATCCTTTTATGTTATAGTACTACTGAACAGTTGAAACAAAAAACAGGTTTCCAGTACTATACATTTAAGTCAAGCTGCAACATGAGTTGTATCTAAAAGTGAGTATGTCTTGGCAAAAAGCGTCTGATATATGCTTTAGCGAATAGAATCCAGTTTCTTTTCGTTTAAACAACATAATGCATCAAAGAAGTAGGAGCCCACAAAATAACAAATAATAGGAGATGTTATGTCATGCTTCAACCCTCAGTAAGCCATGTATTTTTTGTAAGCTGTGCAACTGGAAAATACGCTGTATTAGAAATGTACCTCGGAAATGACCGAACAACAGATAGGCTTGTTTAAATAATTTGCTTCCATTCAGTTAAAACGAACCAGAATATTGTTAATCATAAATTGTGTAATTAAGGTTTTGCTCTTAGAAACTGGTATATTTTGTAATACATTCTTTTATATATCTTTTTAAATAGATTGTTTTTGATATAAGAAAGCATTGTCCTGAAGAAGGTGACCAACGTTTTCACCGAAATGCCGCGTCAACAGTTTTCTTGCTTTTCAAATTGTTTTTTAATAATATGTAATGTCATGTTTTTTAATAAATTGTATGAAAAATTGTTTTTAACAGAATTCTGATAAGCAACCAGATTAGTTCTTCTTTTTATAATAAAAATTTTGAATATAACATGCAAAACCTTTCCTTACTTCATTTTTGTTGAAAGTTGTTTCTAAATAAGAATACTTAAGGGTTGTAATAGAATTGCTTAGAATTGTCTAGACCAATGTTAGATCTGTGAATTTGTTATTTTGTGGGGTGTAACTCCAAATATTGACCATACTCTTGTGTTACCATAGAACGAGGTTCAGCAGGGGGACTATTCAGTTAGTCTCATCTGCTACTAAAAATTAGGAAAAGGGATCCCTTTGATATTTCTTGGAGTATTAACCTCACACACAAGGGGAGTCCTTATCTGGGTAGATTGCAGGCAGGAGGTAAGCTACAGGAGGCACGATTTGACCTAGCAGATTGGTAGTAGCTTGCTGCTACAAGGAAGACTTGGTGGTACCATTGGCGGGGATCTACAGCTCCAATTACGATGGCCCGCAGTTCTACCACTCACTTAGTGCCTGTCTGCACCAGTGTGGTTGGAGACTTTAATTGCGTCTTGAACCCAGCCCAAGATCAATCAAGGATATCTGCAGCTGTGAACACCATACTAGACATAATGGAGCGAGTAGGGCTATTGGACATATCAAGACACTGTTCAGACACAGGAGGGGTATACTCCCACTACTCACCCAAGTATGACATACACACAAATAGAATACAGGCTAATCTCTGGAGCTTAGTTTCAAGGGTAACCAAATGTTAACCACTGCCTTGCACCTATTCGGACCATTCACCAGTGATATTAAATTTAGATCTCCATCATTGCCTTCCCTCAGCTTTTACTGGGCAATTCCTGCCGTACTCACTGTTGGATCCGACCTTCAAGGCTGAGATAGGACAACTCATAGGTGATTTCTTCATCGATAACATAGGCTCAGTTGACAGTTACACCATGATATGGGAGGCCTTGAACGTGTACATTAGGGTAAACATGCAGTAGTTCTCAGGTCTCTTAGAGGTAGGCTAATGCGCTTAGAAAAAGAAATATGGGACCTGGAATTGAAAAACCAACAATCGAGGGACACTCAAACCTTAATTGACATTCAGGCTAGACTAGATGACTACAACAAAATAGCTATCAATGATGTTACACACATGGGCAAGAATGCGGCTGTATGGAAATTTGGCAAGGGGGAGCACCTGAGGGCTACTTTGGATGTGTCAGAGCACCCAAGAAGGGAAGCAGAGGTCATACTTGGAATTAGGGATGGCAATGATAAGCCGCTTAAGGATACACAACATATAGCAGACAGATTCCGCAAATTCTATGCCGACCTATATAACAGCAGATTACCTAGATCACATAAAAATGATGTGGTTCGCCCCAGAACATAGAGAACTCTTGATGGCTCCATTAAACCCAGCGGAAATATGAGTTGCATTGGCAGGCATGCAGCCCGGGAAGGAGCCAGGTACAGATGGCCTCACAGTGACCTTTTACAAGGCCTACTAGGATCTACTGATCCCCCACCTAGTCATATTGTATGAAGAAATGGTGCATTCTGAGGTTATGCACCCATCCATGCGTGAGGCCCTGATCGTGGCACTTCTGAAGCCGGGTAAACAAACTAACCAATGATCATCAAACAACTGTTGTCCCTAATGAATGTAAACACTAAGCTGTTCGCGAAGGTACTGGCCAACAGATTAGCCCTGATACTACCGGGGTTAGTGGGTCTGGAGCAATCCAGCTTTGACCCAGGCCAGAATTTTCATTCCAACCTGAGAACGCTGTTTGGTGCGATGCAACAGTTGGACTCAGATGTTAAAGCAGCAGCGGTCTTCTTAAAAGCTGAAAGAGCATTCAATTCATTTGAATGGGGGTACGTGCAGATAGTTTTGAAGTGGATTGGGGAGGAGAATGTGTATTTACGACTTGTCATGTCATTGTATAATAAGCTGGTGGCACCTATTCGTATAGGTACAGGGGTCACATCCCATATTGCAATCACAAGAGGCACCCGCTGAGGCTCCCCGTTATCACCTTTGCTAAATGCACTAGTGGCTAAACCGTGGGCATGTGCACTACATGAATATCATGGACACATAGGGCTGCGTTTCCTGAGATACCAGCTCATTATATCAGAGTATGATGATGATACAATGCTGTATGTATGCGACCGAGTGAGGAATCTCTCGCCTATATTGCGAGAGGTGGTACGGTTCAGGGGCCTTTCAGGTCTTGGGGTGAACAGGGATATGTCCATCATCTTTCCACTTACCACATCCATTACACCAACAACTCTAGAGTTTCCTCTACGATGTTCCACAGAATCTGTGTTATATCTAGGGATACAGATCCACACAGATCCAGTGGTATTTATTCTATATAACTATGGGAATGCGATACACAAATTGGAGGAAAATGTGAATCGCTGGATCAGGCTGCCACTGTCCCTCATGGAAAAAATAGTCCTCATAAAGATGGTAGTGCTACCTAGGTCCCTCTTTCTATTTCAGAATATACCTATACTTCTGCCCAAAACTATATTTGAGACACTACACTCCCTATTAATTAAGTGGCATGGGCCGGGAAGCAGCCACAGGTTCGATGCGAGATCCTCACTTTGCCCTATGACATGGGAGGCCTAAACACACCTGAGTTAGGATTATATTACAAGGCAACACAAAGCTCGCTTGCTTATTACTGGATCCATGGCCCACAGCACTTACCCAATCTACATCTAGAAAGAGACGCTGCAGGTCCAAATACACTCCCTCAGGTTTGATTCAATGTTCCGATCTGCCGATATGGGGTTTTCAACCTGTTGACTACTATAGTGCATGCCTTGTGGAACCTACTAGAAAAACAATCTGAACCATTGTTGTATTCTCCCCACATCTTACTCGAGTGGTGCTCTTGGCCCCCAGTCGTAAAAGAAAGAATGTAAGTGCTGCCCTATACACTCTGTGGATAAGGAAGACTGGGGACCTCTTCCAAGACTGGATGGAGGGGGAGTGAGAGTGGGAGACCACACTTAGAACATAAACTACACTTTCAGCCCTCACACAATAACATTGCTATAGAGTTAAACATGCATTGCGAGAACTGCTAGGGCGAGAATTGCAGGAACTTCCAGATATGCCAGCGCTTTCCTATTTGATAAAAAAAATAAACCCCTGATAAACTACTAACGGCGCTGAATGCTTACTCACAGTAAGCGCGCAGACCAGGCGTGCATAGGGCAAGATTAGACTGGCAGAGAGAGTTGGGCAACATCTTAGAGTACAACATATGGCGATACTGCTGCGTCAAGACCAAAGAGATATCCTTAAATGGGAGGAACCGACTAATACATTTGAATTTATTTTCTTCTGGTGTAATTGTATTTGCCTGCTGCTGTTATCTGTCTTAGTGTGCCTGGTTCTTTTCTTTTCCCTCTTTGACCATTGCCCTCGCTAGTGCTCCCCCTTGTCCCCCCTCCATTTCCTGCCACTGCCAACTTCTGACCCCTCCCCCTACCACCCTGCTCCCACCTCCCAGCTGCAAGTTCCTCCCCTCTCCCCTATATTATGGCGACTGTTGTGGGGAAGCGCGTGTGAATCCTCAGACTCTGATCCTGGGATCACACTCTCCCCGGCAGCTCAGCGGTACTCTGCGTCGCTTCCGGCAGCCGTCACCCAGTAGCATGGTTCGAGACCACCCTGACTCAGGGTAAACTTTAGCGTATTTTGTGAATTTATTTTCTTCTGATGTAATTGTGTAATTGTATTTGCCTGCTTCTGTTACCTGTCTTAGTGTGCCTAGTTCTTTTCTCTTCCCTCTTTGCCCCTTTCCCTTGCTGGTTCTCCCCCTCGCCCCCCCTCTGTTTCCCGCCACCACCGGCCTCTGACCCCTCCCCCTACCAACCCACTCTCACCTCCCAGCTGCACGTCTCTCCCCCCTCCCCTACATTATTGCGACCGTTGTGGGGGAATTTGTGTGAATCCTCAGACTTCGGTCCTGGGATCGCATTCTTCCTGGCAGCTCCCCAGTACTCTGTGTCGCCTCTGGCAGCCGCCCCTCAGTAGTAGGGTTCAAGACCACCCTGAGGCAGGTTAAACTTTAGTGCATTTTGTGTGCATCACCGAAACCCTTACTTGCATCCTTCTCAACGTGCACTCCCTGCACCGACAAGCCGTAGAGATCTGGGACCGGATCGACACCCTCTCGCCCGACGTCGCATTCTTCACAAAAACCTGGACCAGCGCCACCTCCAGTCCCAACCATCGCCAAGCTCACCGCACCGCACGCCATCATCTCACGGACGACATTCTACTCAGGGACCTAAACTTCCACCTCGACAATGGCACCGACCCCGACTCCACCACTCTCCTCAACAACCTTGACAACCTTGGACTGAAGCAGCTTGTCAATACGCCCACCCACAGAGTGGGTCACACCCTCAACCTCATACTTGCTGGAGGAATTAACATCCACTTCAGCCACACCACACAGCCTCACTGGATGGACCACCACTGCGTCCACTTCACTTTTATCCCTACAACCGCACCCAGACATGCCCTGCACCCACCACAACGATACTGGAGCAAGGTCACAGAGGAACACCTCAGCACCACCCTCCATCATAACCCCCACATCACTAAAAATTACACCAACTCTGCAGCCAGGGAATTATATCGCTGGATCTCCTGCTGCGCCGACAAACTTGCACGCCCTCTAAAAGTCACCTAGTTCATCACAGAGCTTCAAGAAGCCAGACGCTCCTGCAGACTCCTAGAAAAAAACTGACGAAACCTGAAAACCACAGAATCACAAAACAAGCACAAGAGCGCCCTGAAGGAATACCACCAACGCATAGGAGACACCAGACGGACCTTCATAAGTGACAAGGTCCAGACCAACGTGACCAACACCAAGGAACTTTTCAATGTCATACAGCAGTTCGCCAAACACACCTGCAAAGCCACGGATGTCACACCCTCCCAGGAACTCTGCGACAAGCTCAGCTCCTACTGCCATCTAAAGATAAAGGCACTCTACGACAACTACAATGAACCAACGATGAACACCATCCTCCTACCGAACACCGCTGATAAGCCTACCATCATGTCCTGGGCCCCCCATACCATCAAGCTCACCACCGCGACTATGAAGAAAACCCACTCAGGAGCCCCTACTTACCACTGCCCACTGCACATATTCCACGGGGCCGCCACTGTCATCGCACCCAAACTGGGAAGAACCATCAACTCCTCCCTCAGATCAGGCATTTGCCCAGATGACTGGAAACGGGCAGAGGTACAACTCCTCCTCAAGAAACCGACAGCCGACCCTACAGACCAGAAAAACTACTGGCCTATCTCTCTCCTCCCCTTCACGGCCAAAGCGACCGAGAGAATCATAACCACACAGCTTAAGAAGAGAACTTCATCCTGGACACCTCCTAATACGGAATCCGCAGCAACCACAGCCCTAAAACCGCCATTCTCGCCACCACCGACAACATCTGCATGCTACTGGATTAAAGACACACCACAGCCCTCATCCTTCTTGACCTCTCTGCAGCTTTCGACAACGTCTCACATCGCACGCTCGCAGCCAGACTACACAACGCGGGAATACAAGGAACCATTCACGACTGGATCTAATCCTTCCTCTCCGGCAGAACCCAGAGGATTTGACTCCCTTCCTTCCTCTCCAAACCCACAGAAAGCAGCTGCGGAGTACCCCAGGGATCATCACTCAGCCCCACACTCTTCAAGGCCTACATGGCCCTCCTCGCTGCCATCATCAGACAGAAGGGGCTATACATCGTATCCTACACTGACAACACTCAGCTCATCCTCTCGCTCACAAAGAATCCAAAAGACCCCAAACTATGCATCCAGGAAGGAATGAAGAACATGGCAGCCTGGATGAAGGACAGCTGCCTGAAGCTCAATTCAGAGAAAACCAAGGTCCTCATCCTCAGACCCTGCAGCACTGCCTGGGACAACACCTGGTGGCCCTTTGCCCTGGGGAACCCACCCCTACAGACCACGGTTGGAACCTCAGCATCATCCTGGACTCCTCCCTCTTC
The DNA here is from genome assembly GCF_964263255.1 of Lissotriton vulgaris. Taxonomy (NCBI): domain Eukaryota; kingdom Metazoa; phylum Chordata; class Amphibia; order Caudata; family Salamandridae; genus Lissotriton; species Lissotriton vulgaris. Next base: position 563,751,288 of record NC_141687.1, read on the forward strand.
ATCAACTGCCAGTTCAACGCCATCACCTCCACCAGTTTCAACTGCCTCCGCATCCTCCGCAAGACCTTCAAATGGATCCCCCCTGACTGCAGAAAGACCGTCACCCACGCACTCAACACCAGCAGACTGGACTACGGCATCGATCTTTATGCTGAAACCAACAACACTCTTCCACACAAACTCCAAACCATTCAGGACAACGCAGCCAGACTCGTTCTCAGGACACCGCGCCACAAGCACATGACCCAACACCTCTGAGGCCTCCACTGGCTCCCCGTCAAAAAAAGGGTCACCTTCAAACTCTTCACCTACGCCTACAAATCCCTCAACAACGTTATACCCAAATACCTCAATGAAAGACTATCCTTTCACGTACCCTAGAGAAACCTCCGCTCCGCCAACCTCGCCCTGGCAGAGGTCCCCGCATCCACAGAAGCATAACCAGCAGGAGGTTATTCTCCTACATCGCAGCGAAGGCCTGGCATGAGCTCCCTGTGAACATCAGACGCTCCCCGACTCTGCACACATTCAGGAAGAACCTCAAGACCTGGCTCTTCGACTGATCCGGAGCCACAGCCCCGCCCCTCCCCCAGCACCTTGAGACCCTCATGGGTGAGTAGTGCTCTTTATAAACCCCTATTTGATTGATTGATTGATAATGCTGGAGACAAGATAGCAGACTATTAGAACACAATATGCAGAACACTAGATCACTCTCCATGACAAGGGGATGCATGCTGTGTGAGGATTTGCCGGTGTGTTAGTCAACTGAGTGGGTTGGGGTGGACCACTATGTTATGTTATTGTTGATACCTGAATGCTATAGTGAACGTCATGTTTTATCACCAAAAGCTCTATATTGAAATTGTATTGTACAACGCTACATTGTAAGTGAAAACCGTGAGACAGTTGGACGTTTATGTGAATTTGTTTTGCAAATGGTAATAAATGAAAATAATTTTAAAACTACATTTTTCTAAATGATTTAAAAATTTTGTGGAACATATCTACTAATACAAATCCACCTTACATCAAGTCTCTCCTTTGTGACATTGACACACACTTACCTTGTTGAATTCTAAAGAGGGTCACATTCCTAAGCACAAATCAATTTCTGTTGATTGGTCCGATCAAACCCTCCTTTCACTCATACTTGACACTCCTCCGCCCACAGGACCCTCAACCTCTGACCCTTCTGAATTAACACATTATTACAGCAAAAAGCTAATTGGAATATTAAATGTACTTGCATAAGTCAAATTGAAGCAAAAATTCCTTAAAAAGTTTTCATCTCAGAAAGATAATACATAGGAAAGGAAAGGAGGGGAAATAAAAGAATCATAATTAGTCAACTACAGAGTGCTATTCACGGACCAAGAGATCTTCTTTGAATTATTCATGATTATTCATACCATGATAGTGGAATAGCTAATTCCTCCAGAGTGGTACAGCAGCTGAGTGTGTTGGTGACCAAGGCCCATGAGTAGGGCTTTTACTCCTTGTGGCTCTAGTATCCCTGGACTAGAGTGGGGAGGCGAACATAGAGGAGGTTCATAGTTAGTTCCCAGGGGCCTGTAGACTGCATAGCCCCTTATGTAAGGAGAACTGAAAGAGGCAGTGCCCAGGGTGCCCTGACAGTTCAGTTTACTCAGGGTTCTACTCATAAACAGAGGGTATGGGAGCCCAGATGGAGGGTCAGGAGAGGGGAAACTCATCAATTTCTCCTGCTGAGACTCAGGATACAGACTGTGTGCTGAGTGGCCTGTCTTAGGATACTACTCCTAGACTTGTGGGTATTAGAGGGGAAGTAGTGTGTCCAACACCTCAGGTTGTTTCCCCCCACTCTGAGAACCCTCAGAGGTCAGAGAACCCTTATGAACCCATAGAAAACTCCTTGCCAACCCCAAGGCTGGAAGAGAGGTCTACCCAATGTCCTCACTTAAAGCTTCCACCTGGCAGTGGATGGTCTAGGGTCTGGATCTTGATGCTGACAGATTTCAGTGGCCTATGTTGTTTGCTATCCTGTTGTTTGCTAACCTTATGGGAAGAATTTTCCCTAGGTTGGGGACAGACTTCTGATCCAAAGGGAGGAGTGTGCTATATCACTTTGTGTGCCATGGTACATCCATGATCAGGTTACAATTAGGTGTTGCACAGATAGGATTGGTTTACAGGCGAGGAGAAGGGTTCCCCATGGGTCAGTAGGGTGGCTCAGTAGAGTGTAGGTAGAGGGATCCTGTATTCAGTAGGATATAGAACTGACAAGTGATTCTGCAGTAGGGGGTATTGATTAGTCTCCCCAGGCGTTAGGGTGGGCGTTGGGGTTCACATTGGACCTGGTCCTTTCTGCAGGGTCACCCCAAACGTTTTTTTCTTTACCTTCCACTTTTTGCTGAATTTGCTTTTGCTATCATTAGGACTTTCTGCATTTTACCACTGCTAACCAGTGCTGAAGGGCTTGTGCTCTCTCCTCTAAAACAGTAGAACTGGCTTACTCTCAATTGTCCTATTTAATTTACTTATACGTCCCTAGTAAAGTGGTACTGAACTATCCAGGATCTGTAAATTACATGGGGTTGTAGCACTGATTGTGCCACCCAATTATGTAGCCCTTTTAACATCTCTCAGGACTGCTGTTGCAGCCTGTGTGTGCAGTTATAAACTGCCATTTGGACCTATCAAAATAAACATTTTTCTAGAACCAAATCCTTCTTTCAAATACATATGTCACCACTTAGATAGGCCCTTGACAGCCCAGAGGCCAAGGTGCAGTGTATTTAAAAAGTTTGACATGTACTTTTAGGTTTTACATGTCCTGGTAGCATAACAGTCTTACATTTGTTTTTCATTATTGAAAGGCCTCCCTCTCCCAAAGGATAGCATTGGAGTTTTATGATTACATTAAAGAAGCTATAATTTCCAAATGGGAACAAGTACAAAGTTCATGTTTGGTGTCTTCAAAATTGTAATGAAAAATCCTAATTTATGGTCAAGTCAGATTTTAGATTACATTTTTGAAAATACCACTTTTAGAAAGTTTGCCTTTTCCTGCCTTAGTTAGTTGCTGCCTACAGCCTGTCTCTGGATTACATGACTGGGTGTAGTTGACAGTTGGGATTTGTGTATTTCTCCTAGACAGCCACACACAATAAAGAGCTTAGATGTGCAGGATGGGAGGGCAGAGATGGGCACAGCCCTTTTTACACTTGAATAGGCTGTGTCCTGCCAGGAAGCGGCTTTACATTGCATGCAGTACAACGCATGCAATTATAAAGCGGTTTTTACAATGACCGCATTATTACAACGCTAATCATTACAACAAAAGTCATTTCTTGGACTTGCTGTAGGGGTACTCTAAACTAAGGAATATTATAATTTACTACTCCAGCTCCTTCTCCACTGTTGCGCACACTGGAGTTGGAATAGTAAATTATACTATTCCTAAATCCACCGCGCCCCCTGCAGCAAGTCGTACAAACAACTTGTAATGTAAAGGTATGCATTGTAACAACCCGGTCATTGTAACAACCGTATTGTAATTGCATGCCTTGTACCGCATGCAATGTAACATCGCATATTCTGTCCTGCCTCCTCACAAAGGGCTTAGTCACCTCTGTAGTTAGTCTGGAGCCTGGGCTAGGAAGGTAAGACATCTGTACACATCAAAGGAAAACATCTAGAAGTTTCTCCGACTTAAAAGGCACAACTTCAAAGGCCATAAGTACAGCCTCTGCTGTGAGGATCGTGTCAGTCAAAAGACTTTACATGGACCTCATGGCCCACTTCGGAGCTGTTGTCTGTGTGAAGCTTTTGTGACACAGACCCTCACATGGCAAGCCTTTGTCTATCAGATCCTCAACCACAAAGCAGGACTTTGGATCTCAACTTCGCAGCCACTCGGGACCAACATAGCGTCTCAGCTGTGCGACGCATCCTCGTCACAGGACCTCACAACACTCCACAGCCAGGAATTAAGGCACTGATGTTTAACGTGCCTATCTCGGTCTGTGTAGCGAACCAGCTCTACATCGTAGTCAACTTGAACTTGTGACCTAATCCCGGTCTGGCGCGAGCAGATCTACACAGTTATCGCTTTGTACGTTTTGACCCTTTGTGCTTTTTGATGCTATTTTCACAGAAATCTTTAAACCTGCATATCTATGGTTCCATACATTGGATTTATGTTGTTTTGATCTTGTCATATTTGATAATATCTATTCTATGTTTCAAATGTGATGTTGGCTCCTTTTTGTGATGTGGTTTAATTTTATTTCTGTTTGACGTGTTACACAAATACTTTACAAATTGCCTCTGAGTTAAGCACCTGACTGCTCTGTGCAAAGCTACCCGAGGGGTGAACATGGGTTAATTTAGGGTTGCATTCTGACAAGGACATTGGTTCCTGCTTGTGTACGGTTTCACCCTCCACAACTAGTAACCCAATAAATATATATATTATAACACCACGCAGCTCTGAATGAGACAGAACCGAATTTATTTTTTTAAGTTACATAAAAATGGATTTAGAGGTAGTAACTCTATTCTTCCCTATCTGTACTTACCTTTTGTTATTTTGTCCAGGATTATTTGCACAAAATTAGTGTTACATGATATTCTATTACTCCATTTTTAGTACAATCAATTGTACCTTAATTTGTAGGGTCTTAGTTATCAGGATCTACTCTTAATGGTCAGCATTTGCCTGTGACTGGGCACCCTCATTACCGGGGAACCCACTGCTGTTACAGATGTAATCAGTTTATACTGGGAATTGATTGTTTAGAATTAGTTTGTCTCTTACAAAAAAAGTCCAAAACAACTGAATTGTAGGGCCTAGAATGATGAGTCAAATGAGTTTTAAGTAAAGGTGAACTTCTCTAGCCAATAAACTCAGACCCCACATGGTTGGTGTGAAGGCTGGCTACTTTGATGTCCTCCTGGTGCTCAGGATGTGGGTACTTGGGAGGGATGTTGGAATTTCACAAAAGGAAATGATCCAGCTCTATGACTCAGATAATACTCTTGCTCCTCCTGGTTAGCTATACTGCAGGGCTTTTGCGATTCCAACAACACATTAATCCATCAGGACATCTTCCGTGCAGATCATCTAGACACCTTTGCCAAATGAGGGTCTTCAAAGGATCAGTACAGCTCTTCCTGGCTGGTGAAGTGTACCTCCTTGATTAGGTAAGTAATTTCACTGTTTTGCAGCAGGTCACATGAGCAACCGGTCTATCTAGCCTTCTTAGACAGTGAGCCTCTCTTATCAGCTTTCTTGTCCTTCGTCCTGGGATATCCAAGATGGGAGCAGTGCAGCTCGCAGGCCACAACTCCATCTCTGGCCGACTGTCTGTACATTGAGAATCTGGTCAGGACCATCAGCAGTTCTTGTAAAGCAGATGGCAGTCAAACACAAGAGTTGTTGTTCTGTGACTCTGTTTACAGGTGATGTGCACTTTAACAATCCTTTTTATCCAAGTACGGAGTGCATTAAGTTCACTCCGTCCCCCGCTAGGCGATGCCCACCTTCTCAATACAGTTTAAATATATTTTTACAATGCTAGATATTTGCTGTTTTCTTGTAAATGGCTCTATTTATAGTGCAAACTTGAAATAGTCAATATCACTACAAACAGATAAATCTCAACCTTAGAGTTTGATTTATACTCTGCTCATAGACAATGGTGCCAAAGAAGCTCTTGGCATCAATAATCAATAAAAATTGGTGTAAGTGAAGGCATTTATACTGTGACATATAATTTAGATTGTTATTGTTTTAGATTTCAATACATTTTTGCAGTTCTAGGTGTACAACCAAACGTAGTCATGCAAAAATATTTTGAAGATGATTTTACTATTTGTACAGTAACTTTTATATCTAGCACTCCAAAAACATAAAATACATGTTACTCTAATACCAGTTCAAATATTTTTACAAAAATCTCCGTTCTTTTTTAAATGTATTATAAAACTAGTGCTCAGCCCATCAAGTGCTAGAAGGCTTATAGTTCTAAGATCTCAAAAAGCAACATGCAACTCTACATATCTAATATTCATGTGTCAGTGTCCTTACTTTTGTCTGAATATGGGTGTATTTTGAAACCCCACATGCATTTACCCTGCATGCCTTTACAACGCAGTCACTACTCCAAATGAAACGTTACCATGCATTACTTTACTATTCAAGTTGTTACAATGACTTGATTTAAAGGGCGCTGGGCTTTGGAATAGTATAAATTAATATCCCAACTCCAGTCTATGCCACAGTAGGAAAGGAGTTGGACTTAAAAATCCAACACTAGTCCAACAACGCGCCGCTTAAAGCAAGTTGTTGTAACGACTTGCATGGTAAAGGTATGTGTGGTAACATCGTTGTGTTGTAAGGGCAGGTCGTGGTTGTGACTGTGGGGTAAAGAATGATTCCCGTTGGAACATTGCTCTGAAAAATAATTAGAGTATACTTGTGAATCCTTTTTTGTGTCAAGAATTGTTTACTTGTTGTGTACTGATTTAACTATAGGAGTTTGCGCCTGTAAAATGCAGTACACTTAACACTTGCATGTCTCTTTGGGTGGGATGTACAACCCGTTTTCACATGCGCAATCCCTACAGGGCCATGTACAAACACTATTTAGTGAGTGACAATTTATTTACGACTCGCTAAATAGCGGTTGCGATTCGCAATTAGAAAGGGGCTTTTCTAGGGCGTCGCTTCCTAAATGCAACTCTGAGCCCTAAGTATCAATGTTTTGCGACTGCAATTGCGGTTGCAAAACAGTTGCAATTTACCACCTACTTCAAGTAGGTGGTAATGCAGTCGCAAATGGGAAGGGGTCCCCAGGGTACTCCTTACCCTTTGCAAATGCATGTGAAAATATGTTTTAAGGGCAAAAGTCGTCCTAGGGACCACTTCCTGCCCTTAAAAAAATGAAACAAAAACAATTAATTTTTTTTAAAATGCATCCACTTTCCTTTAAGGAAAACAGGCTGCATTTGAAAAAAAGAAAAACTGCTTTATTTAACAGCAGGCCCAGACATGGCGGTCTGCTGAGTCCAGCAGGCCACCATCCATGGGAAGTCCAGCTATTCTCAATGGGGCCGCAAAATGAGAGTGCCTTATGAATATTGATGAGCCTTGCATGTTGCGACCCCATTGAGAAACGCTAACAGTGTCTCTGGCACTGTTGTAGATTTGGAATTGTGAGTCACAAATTGCAACTTGCTGTTTTTCACGATTTGCAAGTCGCAATTCCAAATGGTCATTCATATGGCCCTTAGTCTTGACTTTTTGATTATCTAAATTGAGCTCCATTTCCCATAGCGCTGCTTCCTTTTACACCGTTCACATTGTTTTGTAAAGATTTATTAATTCTCTAGAATTGCAAGTTGCTGGAAATATGTTTCTATTCTGGCTCCAGGTCTACCTAGATTTTATTTGCCTTTCATTGCATTACATATGCCATAATTGTTCTAAGCTGTGAGAGTATGAGCAGAACTATCATCCCAAATAGTGCTCGGTCCCTTGTTCATCTGAAGTGTCAATCTACATTTCTTAATTCCATTGCTATTTCCATAGAAAACATTGTGTGGTTTCAGATAAATAGGCACGTGTGACAAGATATCTACAGCATGAGAAATAGTAGAATTTATAGAAGTTAGTCTATGAAAAAATGTTTGATGTTGTAGCAGTGTAATTTTGGCTCTACCCTTATACGTCACAAATACATAACAGAAACACACTCTTCACACATGTAAAGTGTTGTATTTGACATTATTATTGAAGTGCATTCGCTGTCAGATTAGAGATTAATACGTGCACTGAGTGCTCAATTTGTAAAATATTAAGTACAGGTGCTCAAATGTTTGTAGGAGGCCACACTCACTTCCCCAGCCCAACCCACTTCCTCCACTGGCTCCACCCATTTCCTTCCTCTATTGACTCCACCCACATCCTCAATTGGCAATGACATTGAAAGCCAGGTGAAATGCCCAATCTGAATTTCAGCAAAAAACATTGTTAATAAAAGCAAGGCAAACCCACAAAACAGACTGGATGCCATAACTTTTGTATCCGAAGATAATTACCTTTTTATGATCATGAAAGGCCTGACACTAAAGTAATGCTGGAATTAATATCTACCTCAGTTGTGTTTTGTGTCTCCCCAGGCTTGATTTTCAAATAACACCCTAAACTGCCCACTGTCCATTCTATTTGTATATTATTAGTAGAAGAGAGTACCACACCTTACACAGTTTTAATTCTTTTGCTCTGATAATTTGCATTCCACTGTTATGACTTCCTCTATTCATCAATGTATTGAGTAATTACAGGTACCCAAGGACGATGTAATTCTCAGGACTTGCTTGGGATATTATTTCTAATGTATCATCTCACAAGGTGAGAAGGGGAAGGACCATGGATGATGTGAACAAAAGGGTTTTGCTGTAGATATTTTGTTGGAAATAATTGATGTTTATACTGTCTGAGGTTAGGCTACTTTTAGTGTTAATCACATGCTTCAGTGCAATCTGGGATGGAATGTCTAGGTAGACCTTGGATTGTCTTAGATCTTGGAGTTCTGGGGAAAGCGTTATTACTGTTGAGACAGCGTTGTATATGCAGCTGTTCTTCCGAGGCTATTGATTTGGAATAAATACTTCTGGACACACACCTGCAGTTGTGTGATTACACATTTTCTGGCGATGAGCTGTGTCTGCGCAGAGGCAGACTGATGATTTCCTCACCCCTGGTCCAAATAACATTTAGAAATGAGCGATCTACACTGCCGGTAAAATTGTTTTAAACTCGTTTTGAATATTGTGTTACTGAAAGAGGTTTACTGATATTGAGAGACATTTCCTAAAATTGTGAGGGATTTTTTCTATTATACAAGGATATCTCCTTCTTTTATAAAAGTCACTGTTGTGAGCTCTGAACATTTAAAAACTCTGGGCAAGGCACATCCTGAGTGCATGGCACGTGCATGAACAATGGAAGAGTGAGACATGCTGCAATAGAGGAAGGAAAGAAGTATAAATCTCACCTCAGTTTCTTTTCCTGTTCCTCTCCTCACGTCCTTTGAAAGCAATAAACAAACTCAAAAAAAAGAAGTAAACCATATCTCACAATTGGAAATAGAGATAGGACAAGCAAATCTGTGAACAGAGAAGGACTAAAAAAAAAAGAGAGATAACAGGAAAGCAAAGAAGGAAAAGAATAGAGAACAATAGAGAAGATAGACTTACACACAAGATTGAAAAATGTATTATTTTGGTTCATTGTGTTAGTCTGTTTTTTTAATTTATTGTTTTACTTCTTTGTTTTAATTAGTAGCAACATGTCTGATCAAGCCATGGCATTGTCAACAACATTTTTAGCCACTCCTGGTTCACTACCTGTTCCATGGGAACAATGGAAAAAAGTATTCTTCACTTACATGTTAGCTATATGTGGTGATAGATATGGTCCTGTTAGACACCAAGCTATTTTATAGCATCAAGTGGGATTTGCGGTAACTGTGGTAAGAAAGGACATTTTTCTAAAATGTGTAGAACAAGATCTAAACAAAATAGTGTTAAAGAAGTTGGTCAAGTGGGTGAAAATGTTACTGACATTTTCTTACCTATCTATGAAGAGGAATTTGCTGCACAAGTTTCCACCAATGTTACACATGTGAAGGAATTCAATTGTGTAAGAAAAGAAAGCAATGGAAAATTAGAAAAAACACATTGTATTGTATGTCTGGATAAGTTGCAAGTGAAATTGTGAGTGGATTCTGGGACTATGTACACCTTGGTGTCAAAGGAGACATTATTTAATGATTTATATGATGATTGGTCTGAACCTGTTTTAAAAGCAGTAGGTTATGGTGGAAAAATGATTGAAATTTCCGCTATAAGATGGATGAATATTTCATTTAAGGGACAAGTGGTGCATGGTCGGGTATATTTAACTAATTTTGGCTCTGACCTTTTTGGTTGGCCTCACCAAAAAGATTTGGGCATTATTTTGAATCCTAATGCTGAAAACACAGTCATGTTATCAATACCTGAATTGCAAGGAGTGAACTCTGGAGATACGTTTGGCGAGTGGGTGGTGAAGAGATTTCATTGTGGGTTAAAGGATGATTTAGGTCTACAGAAGGGTTTTATCACAAAATAATTCTTAAGGGAGCAGTTCCAGTAGTACATAAGGTACAGAATGTCCCCCTTCTGATAAAAGAATCTTTGCAAGGAGAGTTAAATAAGTTGTTAAGTCAGGGAAGAATTGAGCCCATAGAGTCATCAGAATCACTGGCTCCAATTGTTGTGGCTCCCAAAGAGGGTGGTAAGAGCAGGTTATGTATTGATTTAAGACACCTCAATAGGAATATTTGGGTTGACAGAAAACTGCTTCCTAATATTTCTGAAATGTTGTCAGATATGTCTGGAGGGAATGTATTTACTGTTGTTGACATGTCAGCCGCGTATCACCAAATTACAGATTCCAGGCATTTGACGTATTTGTCACTCCATTAGGTGCATTCCGGTATTTATGAATGCCATTTGGACTAGCATCTGCATCCGCAGTTTTTCAAAGAGTGATGAAATGCACTTTTGATGGTTTAGAGAGTGTCTGGTATTTCCAAGATGATATCATGATAGCTGGGAAGAACGAATGGCATCATGATGAGTTGCTTGAAAAAGTGATGGGACGTTTTGATCAATTTGGATTGACTGTTAAGCAAGAAAAATGTCAACTTAGAAAGAAGAGTGTTACTTATCTGGAACATGAGTTATCGAGTGAAGGTATACAACCCAAACAGATTATTGTCGAGGGGATAAGTGACACACCTTGTTCTGAAAGTAAAGATCAACTTAAGTTCTTCCTTGGGCTAGCCGAATATTGTTCAACATTGGTGAAGAATTTTACTGAAATAGTAAAGCCACTGAAATATTGATGAAAAAGAATGTGGTATTTGAATTGAATGATGCGTGTGAGAGAGCATTTCAACAAATCAAAGAAAGAATCATAGAAGCTCCTTCTCTGGGTCATTTTGATGGAATAGCTAAAACGTACTTGACTAAGATGCTAGTAGCGTGGGACTAGGAGCAGTGTTTACCCAAGTAGTGGATGAACAAGAGAGGATTATAGGATTTGCTTCCAGGACATTGCAAGGTGCTGAACGGCCTTCTCAGTGAGTGAAAGAGAGGCCCTTGCATGTTGTTGGGGCATCATACATTTTAAATATTATCTGAGGGTATGCCTTTTAGAGTTTGAACTCATCATACACCACTGGTGCATTTGTTCAAGAGTGGTAGAGGGTTGGAAGGTGGAGTTACTCCTGGGATTACAAGGTGGATTTTATCCGTCCTTGAATACAATTTTAAATTGAAATACTTAAAAGGATTAAAGAATGTGGTAGCAGATTGCCTTTCGCATTTACCTACTAAGAGAGTGACGATTTAGTGTTACGAAAAATGAAAGACAGCATTAGGGAAGGTTGGCATTGTGATGTACGTCATGATGATCAGATTAAAGAGTTTTGGGGCATCAGAGAGGATTTGAGCATCCTGGAAAATAAGGTGATGAGGAGGAGTCATTTTATTCCTCCTTTGGCACTTCGCGAGCGGATTGTCCAGTTAGCTTATGAGGGGCATCCTGGATCGAACATGATCAAGAGGAGGACAAGACAAACGTATTTGTGGCCGAAGTTGGATAGTATGGTTGAGGATGCTGTGAAACATTGTTGTGAATGTGTTAACAGTGATAGAGTTAAAATGTTGAGGCAACCTCCATTGAAATGTGTTGAGATGCCTGCAAGACCCTGGGAAAGGTTGGCTATGGATTTCCTTGGTCCTATAAACTGGGTACTGAAAATAGGTTTATTATGGTGCTTGCTGATTACCATAATAAGTGGTTTGTGGTGTTTAAATCATCCATGAGTATAATCGATTCTAACAGTGTGACAGTGTGACAGAATTCCTAGAAGAAGTTTTTTTGGAAGAAGGTGTGCCAAAAACCATTGTGTCAGACAATGGTGTATAGTTTGTTTCATAAGAGATGAAGGAATTTATGGAGAAGTGGGGAGTTGTTCACAAAAGGGTAGCTTTGTTTAGACCACAAACAAATGGAATGCTTGAAAGGATAACCCTTTAATCGTCGACTACATACAATTGACGTTGGCCAATGGATTATCCTGCAAAGAGGAATTTAAGAAATTAGTGTGGACACACATAACTACTTCCCATGCTTCCCTTGCTTTGACTGGTAGAGAACCTGGTAGGAAGGAGAATCCTGTTTGGTTGGTTGCCAAAGATCCTTTATGGGTAGATCATCAAGCTATTAAAGGTGGTGTCACAATGAAGCAGAAGTGTGTAGAAAGGTAATACAATGTAAAAAAAGTGTGAAGGAACCTAACATTGTGGTGGGTGATTTGGTTGCTACAAGGACGTGTAGAGTGGTAATAAAGGGACACAGTACATTTTCCACTCTATTGAAGGTTGTTGAGGTTAGACGTAATGTGGTTGTGTTACAGAATGGAAATGTCTGGAGTGTTGGAAATGTTTGCAAACTGGCTGAGCATTCGGGATAACTGTCATATTGTGGAACATGTTTTACGGAACATAGTTATGTTTTGTTATTGAATTGTTTGTGTTTCCTTTTATTTTTTCTATAAGAGAAAAGATGTGTAGTGTTAATCATATGCTGGAGTGCAATCTGGGCTGAAATCTCTAGGAAGAACTTCTAGAAAATTCCTAGAGTTCTGGGAAAAACTTTAATACTGTTGAGAAAGTGTTGTGTATAGGCATGGGTGGATTTCGCGGAGCCAAAATCTGCGAATTTGCGGATTTGCGGATTCGCGGACTCGCGGATCTGCAAAATCTGCGGATTCGCGGATTTTGCTGATTTTCTTAATGGGGGGGGTCTTCTGTGCGGCCTCGACGACGCTCACAATTGTTTTTGGGCTGATGAATGAGTCACTGAATTTGAGCTTCAACTAGTTCCTGCGACCATGTGTGTTTTACTATGCTATCGCCCCGAAGGGCGCAGGGGTCCCTTGAGTGAGCTGTCCATCATAGTGGGTAAATGGCGGAAGTCAAGGATGCAAAGGCCTCTATCCAGCATCACAGCTGATTTTGGACGGTAGATTTGGGAAGAAGGCACACCTGCCCAGCCTCGACGACGCTCACGATTGTTTTTGGGCTGATGAATGAATCACTGAATTTGAGCTTCAACTAGTTCCAGCGACCATGTGTGTGTTACTAAGCAATCGCCCCGAAGGGCGCAGGGGTCCCTTGAGTGAGCTGTCAACCTATAATCCTGTAACTATTTTAGGATGGCGCCGGCAAGCTGCCAGCGCCATCCTAAAATAGTTACTAAATTAGCTTCATCAGGAAGCACTAATAGATAAAATAAAGCAGGTGCTCAAGCACCTGCTTTATTTTATCTATTAGTGCTTCCTGTTGAAGCTAACTTAGTAACTATTTTAGGATGGCGCTGGCAGCTTGCCGGGGCCATCCTAAAATAGTTACAACTTCAAGCTTGAAGGCTTGAACTTTTGCCCCCCGAATCCGCCGCTCGTGGATTCGCGGATTTTCTGTAAATTCGCGGGAGTTCACGGATTGCGGATTTACCGAAAATCCACGAAATCCGCGAGCGAAACGGATTTCGCGCTCACACCTAGTTGTGTCTGCAGCTATTCTGCTGAGGATATCGATTTGGAATACATACTTCTGGACACACACCTGCAGTTGTGTGATTACTACACTAGTCTCCTTTGGACTTTGAGAGGTGTAGACCTCTAAGTTTTCCTTTGATTCTTTGCTCAGTGTGGCTTATGCAGACACTCATTCCCCTGTCCCAAGAAGACTCTTGACCGAGCTTCTAAAATGCTGACACGTTCTCATACTTTCTAGCATTTTTGCTCTTTTTCTGCATTTCCCTGATTTTTTAGATCTTTCAGGGCTTCAAACCATCTTCTTTATTTTAAATTCAACTTAGATGATTTTATATTTTACGTATGTATAGACGAGGGAAGCAGAAACTGTTCTTTGAGTACCAAATTCTGTTACTGAACTTTTGTACTACTTGTTTGCCTTATACTGATACCCCTAAACTTCTTTAGGAGGTTGGGCTTCCCAGTTGTTTTTCTGTACCTTTATAGCATAGTTGCTGAAAAACAAGGACTTAGTTGTATGGCCTGCACAAGAAATGGGTCTACATTTTTCGTGCACTTGGAGCTTCATGACTGCCCCGAGATCTAGGAAATGCTGTGACCAAACCTGATACGGGAGCCTACATTGTGTCTCGTATCAGGCACGACACACACAAAAGAAGAGACCTTAGAGGCAACACCCCAAGAACCATAACTATAATGTGGACATAGGAACTTGGGACTGATTCATGAGGGAATATCCACAGCTTTGTGTCGTAGAAACCCAGAATTGATAACCAAACAGCGGTGCCGATTTTGATTAGAACCCCATATCACACACTAGATTTAAAAGATAATTAAAAGATCCCAGACCGTGAAGCCAGGTCCTGGAAAGACATTGATAATACAGATTACCTGCTCAGTATGTTTGGGCTTTCATAGAAACCGGCATATATAGCAGTTACAGATTTATTCCCCCCCTCCTTCCACCCGTTATAAAGTATAAAAAAGCAGGTCCTGAAGAAGATGGTTTACACTATATAATCCTATTGAAACGTATGACGACCAGCAAGAGTGTGACACTCCAGATATCAGCACAGCAATTGAGGGTTACTTTTGTCACCTAGATTCTTCCATCTGTGCCTGCAGTGTTGTTCTGGGGTGTAGAGTGTGAGTGTTTTGTGTGCAAGGGATGTGATTCCAGAGTAGAGAGAGGTGTGAGTATGTGTGTGGGGGTGTATTGTATTTAATATATATTGCTTAGCAAGTTGTGAACCCACAGGTGCTGAAATTAATCAGATGTACTGTATTATTTGAATAATGAAGACAGTTATTTGAGTAAAATATTGTGATTACAATTAAAAAGATACTTGTATTCTTTAAGAAGGTAAAAATTAAAAGATAACAAAGAAAACAATTTAAATAAAAATTGTAGGACTAACCAATCATTATTGTGTGGAGAATAATGTCTTTGAGAAGCCATACATTTAAGAAATGTAGGTCTAGAGGGTCATCACTTTTGTAGTCTTGATTATGTTTCCCCCTGTTCCCTGACCTGTCAAGTAATTTTTTGTAGGGGGTTGCCTTGTTTATTCAAACTTCACTTGGAGCTTAACACCCCATTGTAGCACTTGACTCTCAGACAGTAGCTTTGCAGAGCAGTCCAAGGCAAACTCAAGGAAGGTGGTGTGGACTAGTATTCACCATTGACATATACGCAGAAATAACACTGAATAACTATTTTCCAGTTTATGATTTTCTTTACAAAAAGGAAAAGTATATATATTGCATACACACTACTCAATACTTCACAAAAACTCACAAATCTACATAAGCTGATGAAAATACTTCTTGATGACATTGCGTAAACATTCTCACCCCTCCCACAGGAGGGGGGTATAGTACAACCACTCACATGCATAAACATTATCTTGTCCCTAAATGCCAATGGGTTGACCATAACTTGGAATGAGGTCCCTTGCCACTGGCACCAAGCAAATTGCTGCCCACCACATTGTTTGAACAAGCACTTCATAATGGGAACATGTGTCTTAGTTACACATAACCCTGACCAAGAAAACCTAATACTGACAATAAAGTATACGGACTTAAACCACAGCGGCTGACAGTCTTAATATTATTCTACTAAACCATTAGCAAGAATACATGTCTAAGCATGACTGGGAATGAGGAGTACCTATCATAACTATTAGCATGATTGATGCAAGTCAATTACAGCCCTTAAAACGCATCACATTTATCATTACATGGCTATGCAATTATAATCAGGCACCCTGGCAAGGTTGCTAGCAACATATATTCCAATATCACACTTATAACAACACACTGTCGGTGAAACCTGGTCTCTAAAGACCACCTTTGTGAAACTGCACCTTACAGCAATTATACCCTTCCATCCATAGGAGATGTCTCCAATATGACATCCCCTATTAAGCTTCCCACACCTGGGTGTAGTTCTAATGATCAAATATCCTAGCTGAAAAGCAAAAGTTCCAGCATTAGGTAGGCTTGTGAACATCCAAAAAACCGTGAGGGGTTATTTCCCTACAGTCCCAAGAGACTTAGGATGAGGGCTTTCCAGTTCTGTGATGGGGGAGTCTGTGCTGCTCCTACAGCTCCCCCCACACATTTGCTTCCCAATGGTGGGGACCCCATCTTCCTGGGGTCAAGACAAGCTGAAAACGAGCCATTTTTTCCAGAGAATACAGCTTGTCTGCAGGGTATTATGGGGTGCTCGTTAATATCAAAGCAGTAGCTCCCCCGCTCCTCCTGGGAGAGCCGACACTGGAGGACTTTCAGGTAAACAGCTTTGTGCCACAACTCACTTTTCCTCCAGGTACCCCAAAGGCCTCCCACATCACTGGAGAGCAGCTCATGGAGCCCTCCCCCGGCCACTCTCACCGGCTCCCATCATGGCTGGGCAACCTTGCATGCTGCCCTTTATTCCTTGTCTGCCCACGCTGTGGCTGGCCTGACGGTGATACGTGGAGTGCAACTGCACTCCCCCTTCTCTTTCCCATTGCGGAGGTGTGACAGCACTCCCCCCTCCTCTCTCCGGCCATCGGTGCCAGGTATGGGATCCTTGGCCCCTGAGGCACCTTCATGGGGGTCCCGACAGTGCACCCTGCCTTTATCTTTATCGGGCCTAGGGATGGAAGCCTGGGTTCCTGAGGCAGCTTTTCTTTGCTTCTGGGGGCCATTGTAAGCTTCACAGGGAGCGCAACAGTGCTCCCTTACGTCTGTCACTTCTCTGGGGCCACTTCACAAGGAGCCAACGGTGCTCCAGGCTTTATCTCTTTCTGTGGGCAGCCACCGGGACCTGACCTAGCCCAGGGGCATATTGGATACCGGCGGCAGAGCCCCACATGCTTCATTGTCAGTTCAGTAGAGGTCAACGGTTGCTTACCATCTGGGGGGCATATCTCAGCCCCCGTTGGGCCGATTTTGATGATCTTGGCCTCTTTCTGCTCCTGGTAGTCAGGCCTATCCATTGGGAGCAGTCTGCTTCTGTGTTATCACCTCTTTGAGGAGATACTCAGCAGGGACCCAGTTTCACTGGCTCCCTGCACCAGCCTTTCACTTGGGTTCCTGTTCTAGGCTTCTCTCCTCATGCAGAAACCCATGATTTCTCTTACTGGTCCTGGACTCCATCAGAGGCACAGTCCAGAGTCCTGGGGCAGTCAGGGAGTTTCTCCTTCCAAATGCCTATGGCGTCATTCTCCCGTAACAGTATTGCTCAGTGACAGCATCTCCTTGAGTGCTGGGGCAGTCCGGGGATTCCTACTTCAAACTGCCCACAGCGTCAGCCTCCAATACCAGTCTTGCTCAGCAAGAGCACATCCCAGAGAGAGGTCCTCTTCCTGTGCAACACCTTTTAGGGAGGGGCAAAGGGTGCTTGGAAGAATGCACCTCTGCCCTAAATTGCAGTGCCACATCACCTCTCTGGCCCTGATCCCTCATTCCTGCACAGGCCTCTGAGATACTTCAGCATGGCGTCGTCCAGGGGTCCCATGCCACATGGTCTCTAAAATGCCAACTTCCCCTACTCGCCTGCATCCTGAGTCTGACCCGGGCCTGGAACGGGTCTGGTGCCTGGCACCAGGTGACAGGTTCTGGTTTATATCCTGCAGCTTCACCCCATCTCTCCCTCCTGGATAGAAGACCCTTACCCTAGGAAATGCTTGCAGTGAAGGGCTAGGCCTCTGATGCTACAGGTTGAGGAGGAAGGCAATTAGTCCAGTAATAAGGTCACAAGACTACAATACAAGGCAGGAACTTTATAAGTCAAAGTATACCATCAAACCTTCCTGGAAGCAGCAGAGACCCAACTGTCCTCAGCCAGCTTCTCAACTATCTCCTCCCCCTTCTAGCCTCATGTCTTCGCCAAGCTTCCAGTTCTATAATCCATGACATACATAGTCACGAGCATAGAATGGAAAAGATGTACAGAACAGAACATAGCACATCTTCCCATTTATATGAAAAAAACTAAAATTATAAATATAGAAACAATAGTGGAAGGGGAAGGGGAAAAAACTAATGAAAATTGAGCAATTGAACAAGATGTCACCAATTACTAGTAAAAACAATGAGTAGCTAAAAACATCCAAATGCATCACATAATCATCATGGCATTTAGGCTTGAACAAAGATCTCTTGTGAATTTCATCGCTATGCATGTCAACTACCGCTGAACACCGATTAGGAGAACTCCCATCTCTCACCAGTTTTGAGAAACTCCACACATCACCAGAATCAAGAACCACAACATTCCTCTTTACTTCTACTATAAGAAAGGGATCTATGAATTTAGATCTGCCTTTCTTGGCGAAGCCTGCTTTCCTCACAAACACTCTATCACCCCTTTTCCAGCCTCCAACACACACACAATTCTTGAACTTAAAAATAATTCTTTATATTTACAACTTCATCCAAATACTTCATGCTCATTTTAGTACTTAAATTCAACCAAGCAAGGCTAAGCTTACAATGAGATTTCCTGCCTCTTAACACTGTGAAAGGCAAGATGGAGGTTACCTCATTAGGCATAGTCTGGTGGGCCCACAAAGTCACCCTCAAGTCCTCTTGCAAAGAAATGTCATCCAGCAAAGCTCGTTGAGCACAACTCTTCACAATCTTGTTCATGCTCTCAACAAGGCTATTGGCCTGAGGAGAATAAAGAACAGTCTTGGGACACAAATTGCACCCCATTATCTCTGATCACACTCTTGAGGATGCCTTCACGTGAAAATTCTTCTCTGAGAAATTCAATCACTGTTCTAGTGTAGTAAGGAAATCTTCAGCTCGGCCGCCCTGAAGACTCTGCATTGGCTACCCCTGCATAAGAGGATATTGTTTAAATCCCTTCTGATCGCCTTTCGTGCATTTAATGGCACAGGCCCGAAGTACCTTATAAGGCGTTTCCATCATTACAACCTCTCTAGGACGCTACGATCCTCAGGTTAAAATCTGATTAAATTGCCTAAATTTAACTATAAAATCAAGGGAGGCAAGACCTTATCCTTCCTATCTTCTAAAACTTGAAATGCAATACCCAAGAATCTCAGACTCCTTAAACAGGAAAGCCAGTTTAGGAAGCAACTGAAAACTTGGATTTATAATCTCCCAGATGACCATGTAATGGCCGCTATTTAGTTTTATAACTGTAATATCTTGCACACTGTTTATCTAGCGCCAGGATGCTCCTTTTGGAGCGACAGTTGTGCTTTACAAATACACAATACAAATACAAATACAACAGAGACACACTTTGTCACAACCCATTTAGAAGTATAATCTACAAGGACCAAAACAAACCGTTCATTTTGGTTAAATAGCTCAAATGGACCAGTAATATCCAGCGCCAGATTGGTCCAAGGTCCATCAGGAATGACAACATGCGAAAAGGAAGCAGTGTCACTTTCTTTGATGTATCATTGTTGTAACATTGCCAGCAGTCTTTAACCACCTCCTCAACGTCATGGTCTATTCTCGGCCACCAGAACCACTCACGCAAACTCGCTTTGGTTTTATTTCTGCCCAGATGACCCTGAACACTTTTTTATCCATAACACACAATTCATGCTTAACAGAGAAAAAACCTTTCAATGCCAAGGGTATATTTTTATTGTCAGGCCAACCTTCCACAATAAAAACTTTAGGATTTTCAAGTTCACCATCTAACGTTTGTTCCCACTCACTGTCCCTTAACGCTGGCTTACACACCCAGTTTACCAATCCCTCCTCATGCTCGCTCAACTCTCTGTTAGCCGGCAATCTGGATAAACAATCAACTGCATGATTATCAGATCCTGGGACATAATCCACCACAAACTTTTAACTAGATGGCCGACTCAACAGTCGCTGCAGGATACCTTGGAGAGATGGGTGTTGCAGCGGGAGTGGGGCAGCATGTTGCGGGAAGCCAAGGGGAGCGTGCCACCCTCGTCGCCTGGCCCGATGGGGAAAGCCCTGAGTGGCGGGCACCAATGGCTGGAGCATAGCAACCGTGAATGAGCAGGCTGGGCCGGGCGGTATGACTCAAGCGCTCCCAGTTCCACCACAGTGTGCCCCCGCAGCAACGGTACTTACCGACTATGGTGGCAGAGTGGTAGAGAAGGAGTGCAGGACAGGGATCCGGTGCCTGGAAATCGCCTGAAATCAGCTCTGGAGAGGCTGGATCAGCCACGCCAGCTTAGGACAAATGCAGCAGGGGATCTCAGCCCAGCAATCTCGTAGTAGGGCAGGAGTGGGCTCAAGCTGCGCCCCAAGGTCAGGTAGGTGGTGATGGTGCGGTATCGAGCAGAGATGGGTGATGTGTCTGTAGGATATTAGCGGATTTTTGGCTTGGCTAGCAGAGCCCACTCAAGGTGCGGCCACCTTGCTGCTGGCTAGGCCATGCCCCCCCCCCATTTAAACCCAAATCCTGGATGAACTTTGCACAAAAATTCTGCGAGACCAAGGAATCAACACTTGATCTTAATTCTCAGGCTCAGGAGTCTTCATAATGTTACTTTCCAAATCCAATTTGGGGCTCATTCCTTCCACTGAGATGGAGAGGAACTTTATTGGTCAAAGTACATCATCAAGCCTTCCTGGAAGCAACGCAGACCCAACCACCTTCACCCAGCTTCTCAACCATCTTCTCCTCCTCCCAGCCTCCTGACATTGCCAAGCTTCAAGTTCTATAATCCTTGACATACATAGTCATGATCACATAAAGGAAAAGATGTACAGAACAGAACATAGCATCCAGCCTAACAGGGTCACCCAAGGCTGAGGCTCTAGTTCTGAGCTGAGTCAGAGTAATATAACATTTCTTGATGACGCATAAGCGGTGTAGATATGCCTTTGGACATAGCAGAATGGTTCTTTTCTCACTACTTATAGTCTACTACTTTTGTGTTTGTCTGGAGTTTATAGGCCCAAGGAAACTGAAACTACGTGTGGTCTCCTTTTCCACATGAGTATATTAGAGTGTTCTTACAGTGAAACAGTAAAGCACAATGACGATTCCTACATATGTCCCCCCACATTAAGAGGCCTTTTCCATGTCACCAGCCAACTCTGCATTCTATCTGTACCTAGCGCCTGGGCTGTAACCAACAGGAATCTCTCTTGATTAGCCCTTACACAGGTGCACACACGTATGCACATGTGTCCACATGTAACCGGCCTGGTGCTCCTTACCCTGGCTGCGTCACAGCTGCCTTATATCACAAGGTGGACACCAGCATAAACCACATGCAGTCCATATTACCATGAGTTTATCATGGATGAGTTCCAGGCTATGAGGCTCTCCCACAGTAAAAGATCAAAAATCAGGTGATCAAAAAGCAAAAAATGAGGGTGGCTCAGATGGTCAGAACCACCTTCTCACAATAGTCCTGAGATTTGTTTATCTTAATTTGACTGCTAACTTGGAACAAACCTTCTTAGCTATAGTTACGGATTTCTGGTCCTTATTGTGTAGCCAAATGGTTTACATAGTAAATTGAAATGGATTCACTTAATGCTAAATACCTCCACTTCTCAGGCATCGAAGAAAATGTCCATCTGAGTACAAATGGTAGAAGGGTTGGCCCAAAGCACTGCACCAATGTCAATAGTAATAAAAAGTAAATTCTGGAACTGATGGACAGACTTATTTCAACACAAACCTTGGGTGTGTGGTTAACATAGTGTTTTTGGTAATGGTGCATATTGATCGCATATTGATCGCTAGCAAGTACAGTCAATCAAGAAGTGACAAGTAATAGTACTATGTGTTGAGCTTTACCTGGCTAAGCCCATAAAAAACGACCCCGCCTTGGTCAGTAATATGATACGCTAAAGAAATGTTTGTGGTAGTGCTTCTCTTAACTCACATATAGTGAACAAACATATAATCAAGAAAACAATTCACCACTTAAGACTTGAATCTGATTCAGGAAACAGAAATTTATTTTCAATGAGTGAGGCAGGCATTAAATGCAATATTAAATCAAAGCATTAATGGTTCGCAATGCAATAGCTCCAAACATTGGTAGTGCATTCAATATTTACAGTGCTCCTAGTGTTAAGAGAAAAGAGGGGTAGGGTAAATGGTAGTGAGTCGTTGAGTGAAGGACAGGGTAAAGGTATGGTGACATGAACACATTTATTGGTATATACAAGAAAACCTTTCCAGCCTTTTGTAAGTCAGTAGTTCCCATAAATACATAACTCATAGATACATATTTATTAAGTTATTCCATTGTATGAGCTTGTTCATATGTGGTAGATGGTCTATGTTTCGACCCCTAGGTGATAGAGGGCGATTAGTTCCTCGCGTCGGGGTCTTTGTCAGGACAGGGTTAGGTAGAGCAATTGTGAAGGGTAGGACAGACAGTGTACATTCCCATTTGGGCTCTCAATTGGTTCCTGAAAATTCTGCAGTTGTGCTTGCATGCGGGGTAAATCTCCCGAAGCAAAAGCCGCACGGCCACTGTGAGGAGACCCTGTTCTTGATTGAGTCTATTTTGCTTCGGGAGATATACCCCGTATGCAAGCTCAGCTGCAGAATTTTCAGGAGTGACTTGAAAGCCCAATAGGGAACATACGCTGTCCGTCCTTCCCTTGAGAAAGAATGCATTATGATAGACCTGGAAGTCTGGGAAATTAACACCTCCTAAAAAGTTATGACGTATAAGTTTATTTAAAGAAATGGGGGTGTTTTGTTGTTCCATAACAATTTAGATAGTATAGAATACATTATTTTCAAATGGGAGTTGGCAATAGTTATAGGAATATTGGAAAGAGAAAAAAAAATAACATGCACTAACATCATTTTAATTGTGTCCAACCATGATAAAAATTGAGGATTCCATTTCGATGTAGCAGACTTCAGAAAGGGCTGGAGTTCTTGAAAATGTTTGAAAAGTAGATTATTCAATAGCGGATTTAAACCATAAACCCAGATATTTAATTTTGGCAGCATTCCATTTGAAACCGGACGTAGTATAGTCTGCGGCCAAGCACCATTAATTTAATGGAAGAATTTCACATTTGTCAATATTTAACTTGTAACCAGATACAGAGGCGAAAGATTGTACATCTGATAAGAAAGCTGGGAGAGATGATTGTGGATGGGATAAAAAGAGCAAAATATCATCTGTGTAAACCGATAATTTCAAATGATTACAGCTTATTTAAAACCTGTGAGAATTTAAGCGGATTTTCGTTAAGAAAGGCTCCAAAGCAAGAATGAATACTTGTTGAGAAAGGGGACAACCTTGTTGTACACCACGGAGTAGTTGAAAATTAGGTGAAAGAAGACCATTTGTGAGAACAGAAGAGACTGGGGAGAGGTAAAGTAAGGAAACAAAATTTATAAAAGTAGAACCAAAACCAAACCTGTATAGAGTAGACAAAAATAAAAGGCCACCCTACTCTATCAAAGGCTTTCTCAGCATATAAAGAAATGGCTGCAAATTAATCTTTATATGTTCTAGCTTTAGTGACGACGTTGAAAAAGAGTCTGGTGTTATCAGAAAGGTGTCTGCCTTTAATAAAACTACATTGTTCACGACCAATTCACAAGAAAGACATTTCTCTAAACGAAACGCAAGGATTTTAGCAAATATCTTATTATCAAGAATAATTAGAGAAATAGGGCAAACATGTTTGCACAAATTATGATCTTTACCGTCCTTAGGTATTAAGCATATTAAAGCTTCTTAAAAAAACCTCCAGATTTTTTAGAAGAAATAAAGAAGTGAAATAGTTGATATAATTTGGGAATGATGAGACGAGAAAAATGAGAATAAAATTCAATTGTGAAGCCATCAGGTCCTGGGGCTTTACCCCGTTTAATAGTACGGATAGCATTACTGATGTCCGTTTCTGTAATGTCGTCATGTAATGTCGAGAAATCCAGGCATGGAGAAGAGGGAGGGGTAATAAAAGAAAGATATTGAGAGATTGTATCTGAAAAAAACAGAAATGTCAGGGGTGCAGATAGACTGAAAGAAATCAGTGAATTCTGACAAAATGTCTTCATTTTTATAAAGCATACAGTTATTGGAGTCAAGGATAGAGCTGATCTTGGTACGTTCTTTCTTAATTTTTAAATAATTGGCTAGAAGTTTCACTGGTTTATTCTGGCCGCCTAGTATTTGGCTGAGGATTTGAGTAGAAATGAGTTGGTATTTTCAGTGGAAAGTTTGTTGAATTGAAATTTAGCGCAAACAAGTTCATCCAAGCAAGATTTAGAGCCAGTGACAGCGAAAGAAGGTTCTAAATGTTTAATTTGTGTCATAAGATGTTGTAATTTAGAAAGGGAACATTTCTTATGATGGGATATGAAAGAAATAATAAAGACTCTGGAGGCTGCTTTTAAGGAATCCCAAACGAATTGAGTAGACAGAAAAGGTGATTCATTTTCAGGAAAGAAATTAGTAATAAATGATTCCAATTATTGGGTGTAATTAGGGTCTAAAAGTAGAGATTATTAAATCTCCACCTTCTGGTGCCCTGTATAGGAGAAGAGATATCTAGACTTAAGATAATCAGTGCGTGATCAGATATTAAGATACAACCAATGTCAGATTGCAGGATATGTTGAGTGAGTGTTTGTGAGGTAAAACGGTAGTCAATGCGAGAATGTGAAGAGTGTGCTGAGGAAAAGAAAGAATATTCTAAAATAGTAGGATTACATAAGCGCCATGAATTTACTAATGACCGTTGCTAAATAGTAGAGGTAAACTGGGAGAACATAGTGGACGGTATGAATTTAGAGTTGGATTTGCGATCAATAATAGGATCCATATCTATATTGCAGCCACCTTCAACTAATAAAAAATCATCTTGAAAAGACATTAATTTGGATCACATAGTAGGCCAGAAAGTGACATCTGGAGCAGTAGGAGCATAAAGATTAAAAAGAGTCATGGGAATGTTATTTAGTAAACAGGAGACAAAACCCCATCTACCAGAGGTATCTGCTTCTTGACTAATAATCTGCAAGTCATATCAAAAAATACAAAAATGAATTTCGTTGCGTGCACTGCATCACCAAATGCGATGCAGTGTGCACAATGAAATTCGTTTTATTTATTTATATGTTTACTTACCTGTTTAACTCTGTAATCCATACATTACTAGTCCCCACCCTGCCGCTCCCCCTCCCCATGTCACCGCCCAGCCGGTACTCCCTCTGCCGGCTGTTCTTTTCTTGCTATAAAATGATCCAAACTAAAATTCTCTTCTGCAACGGCATACCGCCCTGGATCAGCAACAGAAACATACTTCAACCTTACAGTGCATAACTCTATTGAATAATTTACCTACTGAATGCGTTGTACAAAGTTGCCAATTCAAAACTTTATTCAGCTGCAAAAAAGTTTAGAAACTAAACGAAAGAAATATTTGTCATGAAAAATCCTTTTCACTGGACAGTCACGTTTTAGAAAAGCTATGCCAATACTCACCCCCAACAATAAACCTGCTAAATGAAGTATTTGTGATTGCTCGGTGCAACCTTTATCTGCTGTTATTGTTTTCTTCTTGCTAGTGGAGCACTTAAACCAGAGACATTTTTGGGCATGGGCAAAGTGGACATTTGCCCAAGGCTCCCACCTCCCACTGGGCCCCCTCATAAATTGATTGTGACAGTACAAATCTCTTTCTTTCTTTCTACCTCAACCTCTGTCCCTCACACTAGCATCCTCTAATGTCTCTACCTAGCCATGACACACCACTTCAGCTGCCTATCCACCCCCGGTTCCAAAACCTATCTCTCAACTAATCATCTCTCTATCTACCTTAGTTAGCTCTCCTTAACACCCTCTACTTCTTTCTACCTTTTCTTACCCGTACCTCAATCTGTATACCCCGCCTTTCTCCCTACCTCTCCCCTCCCAATAGCACCGTTCTCTGTTTTGTCTCTGTACCATCTGTCTGCCTGACCAATCACTATTTCCCCACTCTTCTCTGCATCTTATTTTTTAATTCCCCTTTCTCTCTTAAAACTGCTGTCCTCTCTCTTTTTACAATATAGCCTTCTCTGCGCCTTACATAGCTTTCTGTCTCACATCTCTTTCTCAACCTCACCGTTCTTTCAATACACCTCTCTGTCTGTCTCTCACGTCATCACCTGTCTCACTGCTGCTCTATACCTACATCTACGTGTCTCTATATATTCTCTCTACCTCATCCCTCACTCTGCCACTCTCTTCTCTGCTTCTCTTTCACAGGACCGGACTGGCTACCAGGCAGTTTGAAATGCTGCCGAGCTGCTGGAAGATTTTACTGCAGTGGGGGCTGATTTCGTACATGAAGACCTGTGTGCACTTCGAAATAATGAAAACAAAACGAATTTCGTTATGTACACGCAGGTCCCCATCAAGGAAATTAGCCCCCAGCTCAGCAGCATTCCAAACTGCCCGGTAGCCAGTCCGGCCCTGTTCTTTCACCTCCCTGTAGCATTCCCTCATGTATCCACCTCTCTCGACCTTCTCTTTCTTTACCTCCCCTCCCCTCTCTGCTCTACCTCTAGAGAGAGGATGTATCCTGACGGCTATAGCAGTCGACCTCTAAGCTTGGGACCTGGGTTTGAGTCTCTGCAACAACGCTCAACATCCTGTGATTCTGGGCAAATCACTTAATCTCCTGGGCCTAACAATTCTTTTTTGATTTTTTTTTTTAAATTAAGGTGTCCATCTGTAACGAAAACTGGTGCTCATGTAAAGCACCCTGATACCTGATATCTTCGGGTCTAGTAGGCTGACCAGATCTTGAGAACCAAAATCTGGGACATTTTGGACAAAAAAAAGTAAATGGATTAAAATGTTTCATCCACGGAATTTCATGGAATGACAGCTTTCATCTAGAGGAAAAAGGGGGACCCCCTCTGAAACAATTAATTTCTGGGTCAGGGAGAAGAGGGGACAGCAATAATCAAAACTTTAAGAACTCTCCCTCGTGACCCATTTATTTTAAGGATCCATGTTACAGATTCCACAATGGGCACTAACAAATACCAAAAACCAATTGTTTCTTTCACTTTCTTGTTTCACTTTATTTATTCATCTTTATGTGGTCATTTATGATTCTTTTTAACTTTTTCTTTTTTCACTTCTCTCTTTTATAAAAAAAAAATTCTAAAACAACCACAGTTCTATCACAAAATTACAATATTGCAAAAATTATTCATACAAAAAACCTCTACTGAATTACATACACACCTGGGTAGAGAAAGCATGCAACAACATCATACATACATACTACGTACACACTCTTCACACAATACACTCCGTCTGTACGAGTTAATACATTTCAGTTGTTTATCTATTGATCACAATGAGTTCACTACATTCCGTAGGATTCAGTAATAGACTTGGTCAACGCGTTTCGGTGGGATAAACAATATTAGGAACCACCTTCTTCAGGACCCGTCAGAGTATTGTATAGGAATCTCTACACCCAGGAGTATCTACAAGAGAAATATATATATTTTTAATAAGTAAGGTGCCCATGTACTATCATTAAAAACAGTAGCATCCGTTTAGACCCAAGTGATACATGTGTTGTGTGCTGAACATATCAACTGACCCGTGTTTTCCAAACCTGTGGTGAGTTTAGTTATTTACATCTATCTTTTCTGTGCAGAATTGTTGTAGGTACCTCTCTGATTTTTATCCTGCATATTGGCCCTACTTACTTAGGTCAAGGCAGGTTTGTAGTAGCGAGGATGGTACTATCGGTCAATCAATTTTTAAACTATTGAGCGGTCCACCATTGCTCACACCTACTCTGGGCAAATGCACAAATTTTACTTCTAATGGGTACTTTATCTATACCCGCCTGCTCATAAATCTTTTAATTTCAACATTGGCGTGTCAGAGAGATGTTACATCACACTTCAATTCAATTCAAAATTCTTTATTCAGTATTTAAACAACACCATAAAAGTACATTATTCATACTGTAAAAACATTTCATTAAAAAAGAAGCAGGAATAGACTAATCAAATATACAATATTCGTCCTCCTCCACATTTTCTCCATTAACAGTATCAAA
The DNA here is from genome assembly GCF_964263255.1 of Lissotriton vulgaris. Classification (NCBI taxonomy): domain Eukaryota; kingdom Metazoa; phylum Chordata; class Amphibia; order Caudata; family Salamandridae; genus Lissotriton; species Lissotriton vulgaris. Next base: position 563,779,484 of record NC_141687.1, read on the forward strand.
AATCAAATTCATTTAGTAGACCTTAATCTTGCTGCAATCCTCAAGAAGTTTATCACACAGAATAATGTCAGCGGATCTCTTGACTCTTTTAAAAAAACTAGCTGATCTTAAATGAGCTTTTTTAAAAAGTTGTATTAAAAAACAGAGTCTAGGTGCTTGATAAAATGGGCATAATAATACAAAATGAAGGGTGTCCTGTGGAGATCGATGATCGCAGCCACAGGGACCCTTTGACTCAACTGCATTAGTGAATCCCGCAGGTTCAGATAAAAGATGATGTAGCAAGTGGAGTCTAAAACGCGTTAATAAAAACCTGTCGTGGGGGTTGTATACAAGGGAGAGATAGGGCTCCATCCCACTAGAGGGTTTCACTGTCATATAAGTCTGTACAGTGTGCTTACTCCTTCCCTCATTTCTCGTGACCTGGTGGTAAGTTTGGAGAGATTCTCATTTACTCTTGCTTGATCTTGTTTTGTAATACTCTGTGGATTTGAAAACAAATTTCCAAATCCGATGCTTTCCAAAGCCCATTTCACATATTTTAACCAGGGGATAGACATACCTTTCTCACTCCCCAAACAATCTGTGATAATCAACCGCGACAGATTACCATCCTGATTCACCCATAGTTTTAACCAGGCCATGAGGGGTCTGTTCCTCACCCTGTCCTCCAGGTGCTTACAACCAAGTTCCTTATGTACTATATATGATGGTACAGATTGGGGTACTTTAAGCAACCTCCTTAAGTATTTCTTTTCCTTGGTCTGTAAGCTGGTTGCATTTGCCATTCCCCATAACTCTGCCCCGTGCACAACCTTCGTAACAGTGATCGAGTTGTACATGGTCAGCATTTGTTCGGGAGCCCAGCGGCCCAGTCTGTGCCCAAAATTCATAACCGCTTCTGAGCTCACTGCCAGCTTACTGCCATGTTCTTCGATCAATGGTTTAAAATTCAAATGTGTATCGAATAAAATGCCCAGGTATAACAAAAGTCTGCACTTTTGCCAGACTTGTATCGCCAATTCTATAGGTAAAATGTTTGCCTTTATGTTTTGGGCCCAGCTCCATTATATATGATTTTGTCAGGTTGGCAGATAGGTCAAGGCTAGACATAAACTCCAAAAACCCGTCAATCAGACGTTGCAGTCCTACTGGCGTTCGGGCCAGCAGTACCTCGTCGTCCGCATAAAGCAGAAATGGAATAGATCTACTTCCTATTCTGGGCGTGTCTGCTTTCAGGTTCAATAAAAAACGTTCAAGCCCATTATTGTAAATGGAAAATAGGAAGGGTGCAAGTATGCACCCTTGCCTCACCCCGCTTGTACATTTAAAAGAGTCTGTCTAGTCACCCTCCAGGTTATACCTCACTGTTGCGGAGGTATTCTGATGAAGGTTCCTCAAAATAGAAATGAGGCCAGCATCAACCCCCAGATCCGACAATATTACCCACAGCTTCAATCGATTTACACAATCGAAACCTGCTGCCAGGTCCATGAAGGCTAAGTAAACTTTCTGCTGTCTGGCAACTGTATATTTCGTTACCAGTAAATATAAATTTAAACACCGGTCTATCGTGGACCTCCCGGCCCGGAAGCCATACTGTACTTCGGTGAGGATACCATTTTCTTCTTCCCATTCCATTAGGCGGTTCAGGATAGCTCTACCCATTACTTTAGCTGTTACATCAATTAGAGAGATGGGCCTGTAGCATTTGGGGCTGTCTCTGCTACCCTTCTAAAAAATTGGTACTATTGTCGCTGTTGACCATGAGCTGGTAAACCCGATACTAGGGCCTCATTTATAACTCTTGTGACTACCGGGCCCCATAATTCTATGTTACTTAGGAAAAGTTCCATTGGGATCCCGTCAGGACCAGGGGCTTTATTGCGTGTAAGACCCTTTATGCCCCCCTCAATCTCTTTTAGGGTAAATTCAATCCTCTCAGCTACGATCTCCCTCTGTTCACCTTGTTCACCTTCCAGCATGGTCCCTCTGTTATATAGAGCACTGAAATGTTCCACCCATTGTGCTGGGAGTACATTTGTGGCAATGCTAGGACTATTCCCAAACCTGGTAAGATCGCGTTTTTCCGCAGCCTCTCGTAGATCTTCCCACGTTTCAGTTTGAAGAGCTAACTTACGGCGCCAAACTTCTTGCTTATAGTGTGCTCTACAGAGCGTAACCCTGACACCATCTCTGGGTTTCTGTTTGAGGGCAGCTCTAAGCTTTCTCTGGGCCAAAGAGCATCCTCTATCGAACCATCTCTGGTTATGGGCTTCCTTCCATTTCCCTATTACATGCATTAGGCAATCTACTAGCCTACCCATCTCCTCAAATGCCTCCACCACCTGTAGCCCTTTAATCTCCGGTTTAGGCATACCTCCAACTGCTGTTTCCCTTTGGTGACTAGGGACTTATAAAAACTTCCACTATCCATTTTAGCCCATTTTAGTCTTCTGCCTTGGTCTGTAACCATCTCCCTAACGACTAGAGGTCTCTTCCTTTTTTCTCTATTCACTTTTGACACTGCAATACTCACTGTAAGAGGGTTGTGGTCGCTAAAGCCACTACAGTCCATCTTAAATCTTAAAACTCTCTCTTTAAGTAAGTGGGAGACAATAACAAAGTCAATATGTGAGCTGCATCCTCTACCTTTGAAGGGTGGATTGACCCCACTTTTGGAGTTAAAAGATAAAAGATCCATGGAATAAGACAGGTCAAAATTATTCATCATCCCATTGAGATTAGCTCCATCTATCGTGTGGTCAAAGTGGGCGCCCTCCACTAGGTTACACAATGCCCAATTTTCCATAAAGGGAATCCGCTGAGGACATAAATGGCAGTTAAAATCACCTGCAATTAAAAGTAAGGGCGCGAGGGCGTTATTTATTTTTTCTATCTGGATTCCCAGTTAATCCTCCAACTCCTCCACTCTACAACCTCCTGCATTATAAAAATTAACTATAATCAGATTAAGATCCCTGGTTTTCAACTGAACTGCAAGCATACAATCTGATTTCCAGTTGATATCTATCCAGGTCCCATCTAGAGTCAGATGCACCCACAGAGAGAGACCTCTTTCCGCTCTACCTGCCCTATATCTTACAGCCGGAGTCCCAAACAACTTATATCCCTCAAGATTAAAATTTGTTGGGTCAACTTCCCATGTTTCCTGGGCACAGATTACGTTAAATTTATTTACATAGTCCAGCCATTCCTTAATATGAAATTTGGATGAAAGTCCCGCCACATTCCATGACAACAGATCTACAGTGTTCCACTCATTCAGTTTTACAGATCTCCTGGCAGGTGTACATCCCTCAATATTTTTCCCCACAGTTATTAGTCCTTGTGATAAACTGCTTCTAGTTTCCCCTTTTGCCATGTTTAGCTGTCAGTCACAGTCTTCTAGTCCTGACAGGGCCCCAAACCTATTTTGTAATCTGATATTTTGTGGTTTGTGATAGTTCGGAGCCGCACCTCCTAAAGGGGTGCCCCATTCTGTGTTTTGTTTAGGGGCATAAAAGAACCTTAGGGGAAGTGATTGGATTCGAGAATTGGAGCCGAATTGTCCCTCATTACAAATAAATTTGGCACATCTTGTGTCCTGAAGTTAATGATAATACAATCACCTTCAGTCGACTTTGCCCTTCTTCCCACCCAATTTACTCTCCTAGCAAATAATATCTCTGAGCAGACATAGCTAGGCAACAGCGGATTAACATTTAGCCAAAAAAATACACTTATTTTTCAATTCCCTGTAGGTCTCCCTCTTACCATGTTCTAATGGTGGCACCCCTGTCAGAACTACCACGTACGGCGCTGCTTCCGGGGGAAGATCAATTGTTTTTTTGCTTCTGCACATCGTGAATTATAGGGGGTTTGTTTGTTGTCTGAGATTTTGTTAAAGGGCTAGTGACCTTCACAACTTTATCCTTGCTTGCCTGAAATTCTCCGGGGGACCGTGGCACTAGAAGTTGATATATTCTCTGCTGCAAGTCTTTGACTACCTTTTGTGGATACATTAGGATTAGTTAGAGCATTAGAGCTAGTGCCTACAATGCCTTGCCCCCAACACATTTGACTGCCTGCCGGTTGGATCCCTCCCCTGAATCCCCCTGGCCTGTGCTGATGCAAGCAAAAGTTCCAAACACACCAGTCTATTTTCAATTCGGTCCAGTATATCATGTATGGGAAGGGTAAGCTTATGTACAGTACTTTCCAATTTTTTCCAAAAGGCGACATCCGAAACACGTGGGGCATCTCCTTCGCTGGATCGCAATACGTTTGCCCCATCCTTTGCCGGTGATAATATGTGTGAAATACTTATTAACAAATTCTCTTTGGGCGTGACCTCCTTAGTTTTTTTCCCTTTTCCATCTGCCGCTTGGTGTTGTATCCCTGTGCATTTCCTTTTGGATATTGGGCCCTGTGACTGTTGGCCCACTCCAACTTTTGCGCATCAGGCTGACCTAGTTTTCATATTGGAGGAAGGCCGCTTCTTGGCAAGGTTACTCGAGTTCAGTCCAGCCTCAGGGCTTGCTTCCTGCAGTATAATGACACTTCCCTCCCTCCCCTCAGTGGCAGACCCCGTATCATGTAAATCAGTAACTTGGGGGTGGGTGATCTTGCCCTTGCCAGACTGCCCAATGAGGACCGCTTATGCAAAAGTGGGTCTAACGATAATCTCTTCTCAGTAAGTCGATATCTTTAGCCAGGGCGGTAGAAACTCTTATCAAGAAATTGTCTAAAGTGCCCATGAGAGACCCATCAGTACTTCTCCCACAGTTTCCCGCTAGAACTGGGGATGTAGTCATGGTTCACACAATCCTCGTGAATCAGTGGATGTTAGTCCTAACCACACTTTAGATGTTAGTTGCCAAACATGCAAGGGACTCACTGACCTTTAGAGCTGTAGATGTTAAGGGGGTGGCCCGTCCCATCCTTGGCCGGTCTTGAACTGGCTTAAACGGGCCCGTCCTTGGCCCGGGCTTCGCCTGGTGCGTCCCGCGACGCGGGGCTGTGCGCTCGTTAAATGGGCCTCCTGGCGCTGGTGGGACGTGTCAGAAGCGCGCCGCCGCTAAGCCTGCCGGGAAATGTAGTCCCGGGGCGGCGGCGCGAGTGGATGCGTCCGATGACTCCTGGCGGTGGCGGTAAGTTGGCCTGGGCTCTCGCTGCCCTAATGCTGCTGCTGGTTCTACTGCTTGTTACTCTCCCCATTACATCACACTTACTCCTTTTTGTTTTACGCCTTTATGCTTTCACAACCAGGAGATCTGTTTATAGTTTTTCTTATTCTTTTAACAACTGTATACTCTTTTGGCTGGTGGTGGAACGGAGACAATCAATCAATCAATCAATCAAGGACATTTATAGAGTGCACTACTTACCCGTTGGGTCTCAAGGCGCTTAGGGGGGGGGATGCCGTTAATGCTCGAACAGCCAGGTCTTGAGCTTCTTCCTGAAGGAGAGGTGGTCTTGGGTCAGGCGCAGGTCGGCCGGGAGGGAGTTCCAGGTCTTGGCGGCCAGTTAGGAGAAGGACCTTCCTCCTGTTGTCGCTCTACGGATGCGTGGGACGGTGGCGAGAGCGCGGCTGGCTGAACGGAGGTGGCGTTTGGGAGCGTAGAAGTTGATTTGTTTGTTGAGGTAGCTCGGGCCTTGATCGTGTAGGGCTTTGTGTGCGTGGGTGAGGAGACGGAAGGTGATTCTTTTGTTGACGGGGAGCCAATGCAGGTCTCTCAGGTGTCCGGAGATGTGGCTGTTTCGTGGGATGTCGAGGATGAGTCTGGCTGAGGCGTTCTGGATCCGCTGGAGTCTCTTCTGGAGCTTGGCGGTGGTTCCGGCGTAGAGGGCGTTGCCGTAGTCCAGTCGGCTGGTGACGAGGGCCTGGGTGACGGTCTTCCTGGTCTCCGTGGGGATCCACCAGAAGATCTTCCGTAGCATGCGCAGTATGCTGAAGCACGCCGAGGAGACGGCGTTGACTTGTCTGGTCATGGAGAGGGAGGAGTCCAGGATGAAGCCCAGGTTGCGTGCGTGGTTTGTCGGTTTGGGTGCGGTGCCCTGGGCGGGGGGCCCCCAGGAGTCGTCCCAGGCGGTGGGTGTGGAGCCCAGGATGAGGACCTCCGTCTTGTCTGAGTTCAGTTTCAGGCGGCTGGTCGTCATCCACTCGGCTACCTCCTTCATCCCTTCGTGCAGGTTGGCTCTGGCGGCGGCGGGGTCGTTGGTCAGGGAAAGGATCAGCTGGGTGTCGTCGGCGTAGGAGATTATGTTGACAATTAAATCTAAAAATTCAAGAGCTGTATACATACATCATATTTTATTTTATGAACTAATTCACACAAAAATCCACCGAGTCATTGTTTTTCCAACAATAGAAGGGATAAGATAGTTAGTCATTCCATATAAAATGTAACAGGAAAAAAAAATCTACATAGCAGCACAAAAAAAAATCTCCCCGGGCCACGCTTGCCCAAGTCTTCTTTTGGGTCTATTTGACTAGTGAATTTCAGGCACCTTGAGTTTTCGGCTGTATTTCTGTGTCCTTTTTTTGAAACTTGAATATATATTTATTATTCTTTGGCAGCATATAGGTTTGAATTAACTGAAAGTTAGTAATAAATAGGAAGCTGGTCCGATCACAGGCCTCAAAAAATGCCTTGCCTCAACAATCCTTAAGATGTCCCTGACTTAAACACAGGACAGAAACATCCAAAAATGAATGAAAGCTAAAGTTGCCACAAATCCAGTAGGCAGCAATCTTTACTGCTGTGCAGAATACATTTCTTCTAAATGCAAATCTTAATATATGTAAGCAAGTGTTTGTGTGAGAGGAGTGTAATAGACATGGCATGTGTGTAGTCTTTCATTACAACTTAATACCTGTAATTTACAGCCATATAAAAAAATGTTATAGGGCCTAAGGTACTAAATTTCTGGATTGGTTAGTCTGGTAAGAACTGCCACACATTTCGACCCCACCCTGTGCACTGTCGAGCATACCGCACTGTACCACTCCTTAGATTGTAAATTAGCTAAAGCTCTTCTGTGACTGTTTGGGTGGAATTTTTTTTAAGTGGATTTGCAGCGATATTCAGACATCTCTCCGCCCCCTCATTCTAATCTCTCACCATTGCATTACAACCACTTCAGGGTTAGGTCAGCTTCTAGAAAACACCTGCTTTTCCCACAGGTCGACCAACTGGTTTGGCTTTCAGGCTAATTTTATCCCAAGGTAGTATTAGCGTTTCATCACCAAGTGAAACAGCAGAGTCCAAGGTGTAACCAGGTGTGATTCTCTCTTTTTTCCTCAGGTGCATTCTTGATCTGTAATATTTACGCAGGGAGTATCCTGAGAAAAAAGCATTGTACAATGAAACCATAATGACATTTCATTAAGCTGACATGCACAACCAATTATGTATGACTTTATGAAAAGTATGCCGATGACTGGAATTACATTTTTTGACGAATGGATTTACAGAAAATGTAAAAAAGCTATCACCCGCAGGCGCAACAAAGCAAGGTTTTGTGATAAACTTAAAGAGGCCACAAATGTTAGCTCCTTGGGCGTAAACTGTCCCTTTTGGGGAGCAGGCTCTATTTTGGGATATTAGAGGGCTAACTTGCCTGTCCTGAGTAGCGCTCCAACCAGGCGCTGGCCACAATCCGAAGAGATGTATGCTCAGGGCCGGCTCTAGGCATGTGCAAGCTGTGCACCTGCACAGGGCCACCAAACCCCAGGGGCCACCACGCCAATATATATCCTTAATATATTAATCCCCTGAGGATGGATACATATTTGCGTGGTGGCCCCTGGCAGGGATTTGGCGGCCTCCGGCTCTGTTCCACTACTAAACTCCCTGACCCCCTCCCCTCTTTACTGGCCTGCGCGCTCCGCCCTGCCCGGACTACCTCTTCCGGGCCCCCTACCTACACTCCTTGCCCAGGGCCACCATGAGCCTAGAGCCGGCCCTGGTATGCTTGTCTGTCATGCTGAAATTAACTAACTTAATTTTACAAATTAAAGGCTCCACATATGTATGTCGTTAGAGGACCACAACAATTCTTAATTTTCAAATACGTTTAAAATATTTATGGATGAGGACACAAAAATCTGCTCAATTTTGTAAGTGTAAATAATAAAGGGAAGTGGCCCAGTTAACAGCTGGATTATTAAATACTAAAAGGCCATTCCGAGCCACCCCGTAAAGTAGCCAGGAGGTTTTGGACTCAGTATGAACATGGACAGCTGAGAGATAAATTAAATGCCATCTCTCTATTTTTCAATCTAGACCTACTTTTTTAAATAGATTTTTAACGTTATACCCATCGAAGCAGTTCAGTGTGTTCTGTATTCTAAATATGAATTCTTACTCACTCACTGCCAAATGTATATTCCACTTATATTTTTTGTATCAATAAAAATTTATTAAATAAAAAAAAATAATCCACGTTACTCAGAAGACTTAATTATGATCGCTTGATAGTATATAATGCATGATTGTGAATATATGACAATGTACGGCAAAGGGAAATTCATAAGCTCAGTGAAGCACTGTATATTTAGCCCAGTCCCTGATTAATGAGAGATAGTGTTTTATGGAATCCCCTTGAGCTCAAAATACATCAGCGGAGAGGACGGACATTTGAGGATACAGCTGCTTTCAGTCTCAGTCACAAACAGACTCTTATACCAAAAAGAAGATTTATTTTGCAATTTATCGTTTTTGAAATCTGTAGAAAAAAGTCACACGAGCTCTATCAAAGTTTAAGTGCTGGGCGGTGAAGCAGGTGATGCCTCCCTTAGTGGTCCTTATTTGTTGTACATGACGATCCTGACTAACGCAGGAATATGCCATCGTAATTACTTATTACATAGAATGCTGTAATATAGTCACCTGTGTTTGTCTTTCCAGGTTATGAATTTGATTTAGTGGGCCAGTTATCAACAGAAACTACAATCGACTTGGAAAGAAATGTCCTTCGTAGGTTGTAAATCTCATTCCTTGGATTTAACAATTGGACAGCTTCTTTCAAATAAGGTGAGCCGACCTCAGATTTGAAGAATTCTCACTTCACTCATTGATAACTCCTAATACTTAGATCAGGGGGCAAAGTCCTCCAAATGGGTTGGCAGCATATTCTGATCAGGCTTATTGATTTACTTTAATTTATTTCTTCAAAGCAGAACTGTGTGTGTACAACATAAACAAAAAAAAACTACTGAAATTCGCAAGTTATAGTTTAGTCAACCAACTATAACTTGCTCCCTCATCATGCACTGCTTGTGACTTCACACATTATAACACTCATTGAAATGGTAAATTACTTCATTGATGACATCTTTGATGATATCTCAAATGAAATCATTGACAACATCACTGATTAAATCATGCAGTCATTGTAACATCGTCTTAAAGGATTTGGGGACTTGAAGTAATTAAATATGCTACACCTGAGTCCAATTTTCTGTCACCAGTGAAGTGGTAATAGACTTAACCTTTGACCGCAAGATGGAAACTTAGAATATCTGTCAAGTCACCCACATTTAGATGTTACCCTCATTTTACTGGTATTCACCCTTCTAACTAACAAATTGCTTCCATAGACTTTAATCGGGTTACCCCCCTTTTTTAACCTTGACTACCCTCCAAAAAGGAGTAGGTCACCCATACATTCTACATTATTCAACAATCTGAAATGCCTCAAAGATAAAAGGAGAGTCCCAAAACACACCTGCACTCCAATACGTTTTACAAACGCTTTTGTGTTTCATGAAGCTGCATAATTGCTGAACAGACTATAAAGAAATTTCCCAGCAATGTACAATAGACTACATTTGCTATTGCAAGTGATGTTATGAAGTGGTTATGAAGGTATACGCGTAAAAAAACGAAGTGATATCTGTGTAGCACAATTGTACTAAAAGTAGCAAGGAAGCCCAGAAAATTACCTAGAATGCATGTGCAAAGATTCAGATTTACTATTTGACCAACTGAAAGACCCATTTATTCTCACATGTTAATAGAAACCTATAAATAAATATATAACAAATAGAATACATCTTAATCTACATAAGGTGTCTTTGTATGCTCTCTGGCTCGTACAATAAAACTAAGCCCAGAAAAAAAAAATACTTCTCTATGCACCCCTGTGCAAAAAATTAAAAAGTGACCTTGTAGTGAGCTACACATACTACTATTTGGAAAAGATGATAATTGGCCACTAGGAAAAATAAGAATTTCAGCTTTTATAAAAACAACAATTATTGGCTCTCATTCATCTTGGGCTTCATATATAGCACAAGCCTAATAAATGTAGTAAGGAAGCCAAAAAAATTAGACTAGACTGCATATGTAAAGTTTCAGAATTGCTACAGGAACAACTAAAAGACACTTTTAAGGTCACATGATTATGTAAACTAGTAAGCAAATCCATTTCAAATACAGTAGATAAAAAGAAAGAAATCACATTAAATCTAATTGCCATTCGGTAGGTATAGTTAGTATTTCCAGAATTTCCAGAAATAGGAATTCCTTTGATGTTAGCTCCCTAACACCTTTCCAGCCATTTGGCAAATCACTACAAAACTTTGTAAGAAATAAATGTACGGTAGGTGTATGTGAATTATGAACTTTTAAAACTTGTCACTTATGTATTAGATATTCTTAAGATTACCTCTTTCTAAATTAAAAATCACATTTGAATATACTTAGATAGTGAGATATGTTCTTTAAGCTTGCAGCAAGTCACACGTGCAATTGAAAATCACTGAATGACACTTTATTAGCAATAAAGAAATCTGTTTGTCTGATGACTTTTATTTTGGACAGATTATTGCCTAAATTTGTTTCAATTCAACGTTCTGGATATACTTGGCACATGGGCCATTTGTCTCTTGTCCACTCACACGGAGGGTAGTTGGGTGTGGTATTACCCTTGTGGCACCATCTCTCATACTGACTCTTACATAGTGTGTACTACATGCCCACTAAATTGGGTTTCTTTCACACAAGGTGCAATTCTTTTTCCAGTACTACCCCCTCTTATTTCATGATTTCTGGAGGTAGCTCTTTTTTAAATAGTACATGATCTTTGTGAATATCGACATCATTGCGATTATCACTGTTGTTGTGAAAATGGGAAATACAATTAAAAAGTGGTTATCATTAAAAATTGTTACAGAAACAGAGGTTTACTTACTATCTTAGTAAACAGCTATTGTCCAACAATATTTACAATATGTGCATGCTTGTGTTTTACACTTTTTAAAAAACAGCTGGACTTCGCGACTATTATGCGAAACTGGAACTTGCTATCTTGATAACTTGTGACGAGTTCGCAAAGATTAAAACATTTGACAAAATAACAGTTAAAAATCCACTGAAACAAAGGACAAATAAAGATACAGAGAAACACATACATGAGTGGTCCATTTTGCGAGAGTAGTGTATAATATGTAGTAGATATTTCAGAATACCAAAATATTAAGTAATTCCCAGTAGAAAGAAACACAGATGAGTACACAATTACCAGAAATCTCTGGACTCTTCTTAAAAAACCATGAGCTTCCATTCAAATCATCATGTTTGTTTTAGAAAAATTAAACCTCTACATGAAACATTTACAAATATAAACATTGCACCAACCCTAGGTAAAGCTCTACTTCATAAAAATGGAAACAGAAACATCTTCAATGCCGGACAAAGGGAAACCGAAAATGTTCCAGCTAAAAATCCGTATAAAAAAAGGATCTGAAATCCTTAACAAAAGTACATGATAAAGACATTCAAGTAAAATCTGAACTTCACTGACAATGGTAAATATATTCTAAACTGGAATCTCCTCCTGAGAGCAAAGACCATGGTTCTGTTCTTTAAATAGATTAAGAACGGCTTGACAAAAACAATAAGAATACTCCGACATCCACTCACACAACCATAGGCTCACTAACATACCCACCCAAAGATCCAAAGCACCACTTGCACTTCTACTTACAGACACACACAGGCTCTTTTACAACCAGTGACAAACCCATAGAGGTATTTACACAGTCACTTACAGACCAACTCATGCACTCATAGATCACCTCAGACACCCATGGGCACATTCACACTCCCACTCCCACTGTGAAATATACTCAAACACTCACTAAAAGACCCACAAAGGTGCTCACAAATCCTTGGTGAAACATTTCTGGTTCTAGTTATGGGAAATGTTTTAGAAATCCTTACTAATTCACTGAAACAACAAAAGGTTACAGGGACATTATGGTTAGGAAGCAGAATTATAAACACCTCAGGAATTCACTAAAAACAACTAAAGTTACAGGGACGTTATAGTTAGGAAATAGAATGTAAAAATCCTTAGAAATTCACAAAAAAAACAGAGGTTGCATTGACGTAATAATTAGGAAACAGATTTTAAAAAACCTTAGAAATTCACCGAAACAGTCAAAGGTTACAGGTATGTTATAGTTAGGAAATAAAATATAAAAAACCTAAGAAAATCTCTAAAAAAACACAGGTTAAAGGGACGTTACATTTAGGATATAGAATTTACAAACCTTAAAAATTCATTAAAATAACAGAAGTTAAAGGGACGTTAGAAATAGAATCAAAAACATCTTAGAAATTAACTGAGAAAACCATCGTTAGAGGGAGGTTATAGTTAGGCTTGCATTTCACTCGGTGCCTGAGCTAACTATAACATACGTCCCCACAATGCACTGCTTATGACCTCACATATTACATCACTTATTTAAAAAAAAATATATCTTTATTGGCCTTTTTCATGTTATTCCATTTCCTTACAATACATGGCAAAGCAAAGATTGTGAAAAATGCAATATAGACATCTGCATGCATTCGTCATCAGAACAACATTAAAATAAGAAGCAGCTCCTGCTACCGCAGCACAATTTCACATGCACAATCTCATATTAGCTTATTTCTAATAAACAGTTTCTCATACATTGTTGCAACCGCCTGCCCACCACAGATCTCAACAGCCTCCAAGTATCTATGCTGGAATAAGGTTAAAAAAAGAGAACAAAGGGACATGTTGTTAACTGCACGGGCTAATATGATCCGCAGTATTTAAGTCCTTTGTGTCCAATTAGGCACTATGCTATTAGGCACTGGAGATCCATACATGTTGCCTGCCCAATATTCCAACGGAGAGGGCTTTGCCCAAGAGCAAAAATGATGATAAATGATTATAACAACAGACATATCAATAAGCATATCTTATCTAAGTTAACGTACTGAACAACAAAACTAAAGAGCTGCTATCTGAAAAGAATATATGAAATGAACCATTGCCTCACTGAGTTCGGGACCGGTTATGGCATGAAAAACTACTTGGAGACTCATTGGGACTCAACTCGGGCTCATGTAAATGTAGGAGACTAATGTTGCAGCACTAAGCGCCGGGTCAGGAAAGAGCAGGACCCCCAGCACATCAGACTGCCTCCAATGGGTATCGCCCAGTGGACTGCAACATATATCCACCACCATCTCTCTCCCCGCCACCCGGGAACTTCAAGTAGTATTTCATATAGTCACTGACTGCGTGTCTGCCCTCCCCACCTACTTCATTACTGAAGGCTGCAAGCATGGCGTCCCATTGTTGCGATACGGGGTACTTGTGGAGAACTGCTGTCTCCTCCCTGTGCAGCACTGTGCTCTCGGCCTGCGCCCATATCTTTAGTGAGCCCTTCCAGCTGTTTATGTCTGGGGGATCAGTAGTTTCCACCGTTTGGTAATTAAGCGACTGGCAGTTATTAAACCTAGGTCTCTGAATCTCGATGTGACGCTATTTTTCTTAGATCTGACATATACCCCGAAATTTTCCCATGTGGGCGGAAAGGAGGTGCTGGTGCAATGCATCAGGGCTGCAGCGACCTCTCTCCATAACCGTGAAGGGAGGTGCAAGACCAAAGCATGTGGAGCAAGTCCGCGTCAGGCTGCCAACAGCATGGGCATTCTGTCGTGGTAGTGTGGAAATATCTATTCATTTTGTCCGGGGATAAATGCACCCTGTGTATTATATATGTTTGTATTAGTTTTAATCTGGAATTTCTGGGTATATAGGTATCACCAGCTAAGACTGTGGACCATTCCTTATCTGACCAGGGCCAGCCTCTGTCCATCTCCCGGCAGCTGTGAAGTGCCAAAATTGGCTTCAGAGATTGCATGAGCAGGGCTGTCACCAGTTAGTGTACGGTGTGAGAACCCACCCCCCATTATTTGCAGATACGGCAACTGTAGATGTGCCAGAGGCTCGGACGATAAATCTCCCAGGAAGGCAGAAAACCATGTGTAATGGAGGAATGTAAAAGGAATTGTCCAGCCGGTAAGTCAGTGTTCTCCGCCAGTGCCTCAAATGTCAGAAGTGCGCCCTCCTCGTATAAGTCTCTCAGAGTGTCTATACCTGCTGCATGCCAATGCACTAGAGTGGACTCAGAGGGGCCCGATTGGCCCCTAGGTTTCCCCAGGAGTGGCAATATCAGGGCATAGGGGAGTGTCGCTCGAGTAAGAGACAAACTTCTCTTGCAGCACCTGTATGCCAAACTCAAATGTAATTGAGACGGGCACGGGTGTGTAGCCGCTGGATGGAACAGGTGGCATATTTGGGGTGAGTCCACGGTTGCTGCAGGGTTGCCGCTTCTTCCAGATTAGTGCCATTGAGCCATTTCATTACCCACTGCAGCTGAGCTGCTATGTGATACAGTTCCATATTAGGAACCGCTAGCCCTCCCTGCAAGGTGGGGGCATACAACTTCCACAATGCGACTCTGGGTCTGCTTTTGTTCCAAATGAGATCCCGGAACATACTTTCCAGGTCACGGAAAATCTTAGTGGGGACATAAACCAAGAGGTTCGAGAAATAGTATAAGAGCTTAGGAAGAACTATCATCCCCAGCAGTACCACACAACTCATGACATTCAATGGAAGTGATTTCCAAAATTGTATTTGGGCCTTCACCGCCAAGATTGCCCTCTTTAAGTTGCCCTCTGGTGAATCGTCTGGTGTCCGATATAAAAGGACTCCAAGATAGCGAAAGGTAGTGGGGTACCATGGGAGGGGCAAACCGTTGATGATTACGTCCGTTTTTGCCATGTCCGCACTAATTGGGTGCACTCCAGACTTGGCCCAATTTACCAAGAGACCAGATACCTCTTTGAACGCCTTCAGCACCTCTGCTATAGAAGTGGGGATGTCAGTTATATCACGTACATATAGTAATAAGTCATCAGCGTACAGAGACACTGCATGTGTCCCGTCACCCAGTCGCATGCTCCATTCCTCGCCACCTCTAGGGAGTAACAGTGCTAACGGCTCCATACCTAGGGGAAAAAAAGGTGAGGACTGCGGGCACCCTTGGCATGTCTCCCTCCACACTCTGATTGGATCCGATATCCGATGCATAGTGGGCCACAAAGGCCTTGTGTATATCCCGCTGAGTGTGGGCGACGCCCCCGGCCGCCGTGCGTATAGATGTAATGGGGTCTGAAGAGCCATCTTGACGCGTAAGCCATGTGAGCAGTTTTCCCCTTTGTCTCCCATATGAGGCGTCCTCACCGAGTGTGCGGCATAATTGAGACATCGCAGCCACTCTAACAATTTTGCATGCTCCTCCCTCTAGCCAGCAAGTGAGCCCTGCAATCTCTCCACCGCGTCTTGTTCCCCGGCTGCCAGTCTCTTCTCCAATGCGGTTAGCTCCTTTTCGAGCTGCACCCTGAGACCTGCCTGTGTACCTAATCAGTGACCTCTCACCACCACCTTGAGGGCATCCCATTCAAGCAGGGGTGCATTTTCATCAAAATATTGCTCTACATTTATGGCCAGCAAGTCTTGGAAGGGAGCATCAAGTAGAGCATCTGGCTGCAATTGCCATACAGGTATTTGGAGGCACTGTGCCTTCCCATTTTAGTTCTATCACATGCGGATTATGATCCAAGTGCGTCTGCCCCATAAAATAGGAAATAGATACACTTGAAAGAAGGTCATTTGATATCATAAAGCGGTTCAAAAACACATGGAGACCATGTGCACCCGAGTAACATCATGAGTATACCCTGTCATGTGGGTTGCGGTGGCGCCAGATGTCAGTTAAGCGCCAATGTGCGGCCCATTGGTTCAGCGTCTTCGCAGCTGCATGTGTAGCTGTGCCAGGTAAAGGAGGAAAGGAGCGAACCAACGACACATCCATCACACTGTTCTTATGGCCCCCCAGAATCATTGGGATATCGTGCCATTCGGCTAACCTAAGGGAGACTAAATCTAAGAAAACCACTTGCTCCGTGTTGGGTGCATATATTGAAGCAAGGATAACCTGCCTCCCATCCAGAACACCCCTGACTATTACATATCTACCCTCCGCATCTATGCAGGAATCTACCACTCGGAAGGGAGTCCGTGGTCTAACCCACACCAACACTCCACGTGCATACGCCGAATAACCAGTTGCATACAATTGAACCCTCCAGCGCCTGTGCAGCTGTGTTACTTCCAATGTGTTTCCTGTAATAGGGCAACTTGTACGTGATGTCATTTGAGATAGGAATAAATGAGATAGCGGCGTGATGGACTATTGATGCCCCTTACATTCCAGGTCCCAACCTTAATAGATGCCATAGGAGTAGAAAGGGTAGCAGCATGATCAATCCAAGTGGGCAGAAGACAGGATTGGGAAGCGTATGCGCGCAGATGTGAGCCCAGAGTCTACCTCTCCATATCGACCTATGTCGCCGGTTACCCAGCCCAGGAAGCAGAAAATTGCATTATATAGATCAGAGCAAATAGCAGCTATGACAACGAAAAAAACAAAGCCATACAAACTACAATGCGATTGACAGCCATAAAAATGTAAAACAAAATACCAAAAGGGTGAATATGCAACAGGCAAACAATGCATGGAAACATCATGTAATCTCTGTCTAGGGGGGATGAGCTGCGTGCCGCAACCTTTTAATGTCTAGTGAAAAAAGAAAAAGGGGGAGAGTCCCCCAAGACCCCCACTGAAGGTCAGTCCATCATGAGCCCACCCGGGCAATGCCCATCAATAGCGCCCCACACGTCCATCATGAAAGAGTCCATGAAGCATCGCACATCATGCTATATCCCCTGTATACAACACGTATTGAGACCCCATAGAACAACGAGGTAATTGAACATTAAATTATACAACTTTCCGCGTAATAGGCATCATTTCACAATAGTATGCAACTCACAACCATATACTTGCGTGCATGCACATCAAATTCGGAAGGAATCAGGTGAAATAGGAGACGACAGCAATCAAACAATATTATTGGCAGTCTGTGAAGTAAAAACTGGTAGTTCGTAAGAGTTCTGCATGGTGAGTGGATCGTCCGAGAGGTCGTCAGCATCACTGCCTTGATCTTGCTGGCTAGTGACAGATCCATTATCTTCCATGTGTGATCTGCTGATGGTCGCCACGACCTGCAGATCGTCTTGTTTACCACACAGTTCTTGGTCCAGGTCTGGACCCGCTACTTGTGTCGATTGCAATTTCGTCAGCTTCTTCCCCCTTGGGCGCTGGCAACTTGATGTTTCACTAGCAGGGTTATTTCTTTGCATGATCCGGTAGAGAGGAAGTCCCCGAAGGGGGAGTAGGTGTCAAGTAAGTCTTCAGCTTCCTCAGAGGTGGTGAAAAAATGCATCTTGCTGTTTGCCACAACTCTCAAGCGCACTGGAAACAGCAGTGAATACTTTAAATTGTATTGTCTGAGGCGCCTCTTCACTGCCATGTAGTAGTATCTCTGTTTCTGCACATGGATTGTGTAGTCAGGAAAAAACATCACCTTTTGGTGGTCCACTTGAATGTCGAGCAGTTTCTGGGTTTCGTGCAAAATCACATATCTGTGTCTATAATTCAGATGCCTGATCAAGAGCGATCGAGGGTTAGACCCTGACAGAAAGGGCCTGGTTGGCAGCCAGTGCCCCCTTCCCCCACAAAATGTGGGGATAGGGGTCCTTCCGGCAACAGGGTGGCAGCCAAGACTCAACAAAGGCTACAGGTTGCCTCCCCTCCTTGCCCTCCGGCAGTCCCACCACTCTCACGTTGTTGCATCGGGCTCGGCCTTCGGCATCCTCCACCTTGTCCTCAAGGAAGTCCACCCTATTGAGGAGTTGCTTTATGTGCCCGTCCGCCGCCAGCACCCGTGGAGTCATTTCCGCCGTCGTGGTTTCCAGCGCCTCCATGCGGTCCGTCAATTTGCAGTGGTCAGCGTGTAGAAGGGAAGGATCAATGATCAACTTATCAATTTCACCTTCTAATGCCGCACAGGTGTGATTCAGTGATTCCCCTAACTTCTCCACTGCCGCTAGGACCGCATCCAACTTGACGGACATAACAGTTAGCAATTCTGCTTCCGCCATTTTCCCTGCTGCTGCTGTTCTCTGAGAGGTGGGGCAGGAGTGTCAGGAACGTCCGTTTTGAGGTGGCTGCCTCGCGACATCTAGTCCAGCATAACGGCGGGCCGGGCTTGGGTGGGCTAATGATGCACAATTGTGCTCGCGCACCACGCCCCAAGGATCACTTTCAATGCCCCCAAAGTTGGTGGTCGCCGCCGAATCACCAACCCCGCATCGCTCCTCACCAGTCAGCAAAGTCACTTCAACAGACAGAGTTACCAGAGGTGCAGCAGGAAAGCACACAACGCCGTGTTATGGGGCCAGCGCTTCAAGGCCAGATCACTGACACCATGCAGGGCACACCAGTGCCTGGTCGGCCCTGACCCCAGCAGTCCTGGGCCCCCTCCTGCACCCACATCGCCCCCACAATGTGTCAGGGCTCAGCTCATGGCACCGCAGTTTGCCACCTTCTTAGTTTCTGGTGCCTAGAGCAGCAGCTTGGCACTTCCACTCTCAGAGCCTTTGCCGCGGCACAAAAGGCAGATCCCTTTGTGTAGGCAGCTGTCGCGGAGGGTCCCCAGCAGTCTTCAATGTCAGCCGCCCTCTGCAGCGCGGCACAAACACAGTCTCGGCGCGTCAATCACCAGAGCCCGCCACGGCGATCACAACGCCGCAGGGGAGCAGGCCGGAGGAGCGTCTGGTCCTCAAACTGGGCCACAGGTCACCACGGGCAATACAGGCACATTATGTTGGGAAGTGTGCTTCTCCACAACGTGGCTGGGCTCAGCTCAGGGCACCGCAGTCTGCTACCTTCTTTTCTGGTGTCTGGAAATAGCTGCTCAGCGCCACCACTTTCTGAGCCTCTGCTGCGGCACACAAAGGCAGAGGCCCCTGTGCAGGCAGCTGTCTCGTGTGGCCCTCAGTAGTCTTCAGCATCGGTCGCCCTCTGCAGTGCGACACAAACCCAGTCCCGGCATGTCATTCACCAGAGCCCGCCTCGGCGATCACAACGTCACAGGGGGCCAGGTTGGAGGAACGTTCGGTCTTCAAACAGGGCCACAGGTCACCACTGAGTAATCTCCGGGCAATGCAGGCACAGTATGGTGGCAATCGGGTGGCCTCCGCAGTCTGATCAGCGACCACCAGTGTTCTAGTGCGACATAGCGGATGCCCAGTGGGTGGGGCCAGACCACGGGCTCCCATGAGCCACCACTCCAGTACAGCACCCCCCCAGTGGGCTACGTGAAAGGCCACAGACCCTGGGGCGGAGCACCAGATCCGATTGCCCAGGGATTCACATTGGAGCCACAGGGTGGGTGCAGCAATCATCGGATACATTTGCAGCATGAAAAACACCTTGCACACAGATGATAGGGGCTAACACGGAAGGCTTCTGGTGGAATCCTAAACCAACATGTCTTCCTCCATTCGCCACATAGCCATGCCCCCATATTACATCACTCATGACATGCTCAGTGACATTACTTATGACATCATCCAGTGAGTATAACTGTTTTGTGAACGTTTCTGAGAGTTAAAGATATATACTAAGGGGATGTATAACTTTACAACGCATACTTTTACAACGCATGCCATTACAACAAAACTTTTACAACGCAACATCCATTACAACGCATTCCATTACAACGCATGGCATTACAATGCATTTCTCAAAACTACCTTTACAACGCATTCCATTATGACGCATACTACCTTTACAACGCATACCATTACAACGTATACCATTACATTGCATGTATGGTAAGTATTGGATAGTGTAGGGGTAAACAATACTATTCTAACTCCATGGGGTGCGACAGTAGGGTAAGTGTTGGATAGTGTAGGGGTAAAAATTACTATTCTAACTCCAGGGGGTGCAACAGAAGGGTAAGTGTTGGATAGTGTAGGGGTAAAAATTACTCTTCTAACTCCAGGGGGTGCAACAGTAGGGTAAATGTTGGATAGTGTAAGGGTACTATGTGTTGTGATGGTATGCGTTGTAACGGTATGCGTTGTAATGGCTGCGTTGTAATGACATGCGTTGTAGTGGTATGCGTTGTAGTGTCATGAGTTGTAATGGTTGCGTTGTAATGGCATGTGTTGTACTGGATGTTGCGTTGTAAAAGTTTTGTTGTAATGGTAGTGCGTTGTAAAATTTGCGGTGTAAAGGTTGTTTCCCACACTAAGGTACTGCATATTTTAAATTACTATTTATTTTAGACCACTATTGACTAATACTGTTTCTAGTACATATAATCTCAGTGGCACTATGACTGTCTTTATCAGTGTGGGTGTATGGGTGTGTGAGTGGGTGTGTGATTGGCTGTACATGTGAATAAGTGGGTGTTTGAGTAGCAGTATGAGTGAGTGACTGTGTGAGTGGGTGAATAAGTGTGTCAGTGTGTTTGAGTGGCTTTATCAGTGGCTGTGTGAGTGCCTCTATGGGTGGAGGAGTGTGTGTGTGAGTGACTGTGTGGGTGACTGAGTGACAGTGTGAATGACTCTATGGCTGAGTGACTAGGTGTATACGTGGTTGTATGGGTAAGTGAGTGGCTGTTTGAGTGGTTGTGTCAGTGGCTGTTTAGCACAGTAAGTATTTTGGTGATTGGTTGTATAGACAAGTGAGTGGGCATGTGAGTGACTGTATTGATGTGTGAATGGGTATGCACGTGGTTTTGTGGATGAGTGAATGGATGTGTGAGTGACTGTATGGGTGAGTGATTAGCTCTATTAGTAGCTGTATGGGTGAGTAAGTGGCTGTGTGAGTGGCTGTATGGGTGCATGAGAGGTTGTGTGAATGACTGTCTGGGTGTGTGAATGGGTATGTGAGTGGTTGTATCAGTGCATGAGAGAGTGAAGGAGTATCTGCATGGATGTGTGAGTGGGTGTGTGATTGGTTTTGTGGGCGTGTAAGTTGCTGTGTGGGTCTGTGAGTGGCTGTTTGAGTGGGTGTATGGGTGAGTGAGTGGTTGTGTGAGTGTCTGTAGGAGTGGGCGAGTGTGTATCAGTAGTTGTATGGGTCTGTGAATGGGTATGTGAGTGATTGTGTGGGCGTGTGTGTGGCTGTATGAGAGGTTGTATATGGGTGTGAGTGGTTCTGTGGTTGATACCATCAGACATGCATTTGATATGTCATCAATAATATCATCATTGATGTCACTAACCAAGTCTTGAGTGATGTAATATGTGAGGTCATAAGTAACCCTGGGCGTAGTATGCATAGTAGGGCTATGCGTATCTACACGAAGTGCACTTCGCACTACGCGAGATACACGTAGCGCTATGCCAACTGCATAGTGCGCTGTTCAGGATGATTGCACAGTGCCAGATGCTTGTGCGCACTGTGCAATCATTGAAAACGGCATCTCGTACAGTGCAAGCTGTCAATTTCTGCCGCTCGAGTAGATTTTTACTCGAGTGGCAGCTTTCTCAATGCAGAATTGTAGTTTCTCATCGTGAGCGGTCGTGAGCGGTCGCGAGCATACACGACCACTCGCAATAAGAAACCTGACTTCCCCCAAAAATCCAAAACATATTGCTTTTCCGCACGGGGATCTGCATGTTAGCAGCTCCCCATGTGGAAAAGCAATGCCGGCTCCCGGAGGACGCGGGGAGCCGGCTGGGACTGTGGGGGCATTGAGGCTCCCCCCACGGTCCCCAACGTTTTATATAAGCCCCAGGGGATGGGATCCCTGGGGATAATAGAAATTAGTGATAGGGGCTATTTCTCTTTTATGGTAAAATTAGGAGTCGCGCACCCAGCACGGCGCTCCTGTGCGGTCCCTTAGTGTGCATGCGTTGGATGCACGACTCCAAACGTGTAGGGTGCGCAACTCCAGTGCGTTTGGTGAGCGACTTTTACGTATTGGTTGAACGACTCTGATGCATTGGGTGCGTGACTCCAAGCAAAAAAAGTATATTTTTCAGATATACATCAAGCTTTTGTGTTTAGTTCTTGGGTGGCTCTAAAAAGAGCCCTTGTGTTTATTGAGAGATTTTGGTACCTACAATTAAGTACCCATGCAGAATCTAAAGTTCAAGAGGAAGACTCTGTTACCCTCATCTGTAAAATATACACCATCTCTCCTATAGATGCCATCCATATTGAAACGCAGATTGTTGTGGTAAATGGACCCCATCTTATAATTTCGGACAAAAGCAGAAACAGATTTATTGACATGTTTCCTAGCTACCTCTGTGGACAAAATTGATCGGGCCAGTTCCATTTCTGCCTTTGGCATAATTTAGAATAGACAAAGGCAGTTTGGGGGAAAAGTGACATCAATTCTGTAAAGGTGTCCTTTATAAGCATTTCCAGACCTACCCCAGTCAAAGTGCCTAGGTCATTGCCACCACAGTGCACAATTATGAGGTCAGGGTGTTGGGGACGCAAAAAGGATTTAACCAAAAGAATCAATTGGTGCCACTTTAACTATTTCTGTCCAATCCATTTAATGTCCACATTTGGAAAAGCTAGGTCTTTGTCCATGCCTCCGTTTTCAGCATACCTTTGGCTCCAGAAAATAAAGCTGTGTCCCACAATCCACACTCTAAGCATTTTGAAGAGAGGTCTGGATGCACTCAGATGGTCTCTGTATGTGAAATGGCAGTTTGAGAAGTGAGATGTTTCTAAAATGGTGGATAAGATGCAGTTTTGAAAAAAGAAAAAACATGATTGACTGGGATTATTCTAGTCTGAAAGGTAGGGTGCATGCTTTTGTTTCTTAAAAGCATGTTTCTTATTGATTAAGAAAAAGTGTTTGAAAGGAACATTACATAGGATAAGCTAATATTTTGAAAAGTCAAGCACACTTGCTGTTTGGATTAGCTTAGTTGAGTGTTCCATGAACAGTTTCTATGGTAACAGGCAGTGATAAGATTGGGGGTAGAGTTCAAATTTATGTCATCTGGAATGTGCTGAAATGTGTACCCAATAGAAATGTGTGCTAGCTTTTGAATTAATGTAGGAAGCAATGTGATTTGATATTTACATGTATATGTGTTAGTATCCATACACTCTAGCAAACACCCTGTGAGTGCTCTTGCAGTCCCATAGTGACTCTTTCAGTATCATGTACAAATTCTTTTACTAAAGAAAAACTCAATCAATTATACATTCATCCACTGTCTCTCCTTATAGTATGGTAATCATTCAGTCAGTTTACATGTACTAATGCAGTGAGCCAGATTTTAGGACAGGGAGTGCTTCAAACTCCTATGCACTATGCATGTAGTGGTGAAACCACCTTCACACTTGTGTTTCAGGCCTACAATTCCCCAGTCAGTATTCATACAGTCTAGCAAACTCCCTGTGAGTGCTCTTGCAATCCCATAGTGACTCTTTCAGTACCATGTACTAATCATTTCACTAAAGTAAAACTTAATCAATTATGAATTCACTCACTGTCTCTCCTTAGAGTACTGTAATGATTCATTCAGTATGTATGTACTCATTCAGTAAGCCAGGATTAAGGGCACGGAGTGCTTCAAACTTCTATGCACTATGCATTTAGTAGTCTAACCACTTTCACACTTGTGCCTACAATTTCCCGGTTAGTATCAATACACTCCAGCAAACACCCTGTGAGTGCTCTTGCAATCCCATAGTGATTATTTCAGTACTGTGTTCTAATTCAATCACTAAAGTTCAACTCAATCAATTATGCATTCATCCACTGTCTCTCCTTATAGTACTGTAATCATTTAGTCAGTATGCATGTACTCATGCAGTGAGCCAGGATTTAGGGCATGGAGTGCTTCAAACTCCTATGCACTATGCATGTAGTAGTCTAACCACCTTCACACTTGTGTTTCAGGCCTACAATTCCCCAGTTAGTATCCATACACCCCAGCAAACACCCTGTGAGTGCTCTTGCAATCCCATAGTGACTCTTTCAGTATCATGTAGTAATCCTTTCACTAAAGTAAAACTCAACCAATTATGCATTCATCCAATGTCTCTCCTTATAGTACTGTAATCATTCAGTCAGTATACATGTACTAATGTAGTGAGCCATACTTTAGGACACATACTGCTTCAAATTCTTATGCAGTATGCATGTAGTGGTGTAACCACCTTCACACTTGTGTTTCAAGCCTACAATTCCCCAGTGAGTATCTATGAATAATGTGTTTGTATAGTGATAGAAAAGTATAATTTATAAAGTTATTAATATACATTTATTTATGTTTATTTTTTACAGATATTGTTTATCACTAATAAAATAAAGTTATCATACCTGAGAAATTCAGAAAGAGAAAAAGAGAGCTAAAGGACACGTATTTGAAGAAAACTCAACAACAAGAATTGGATGACCAAGATAATGTGACTAAAAAGAGAAAATGTTCTGGTAAGACCACTAACAAATTTATAAAAAATCTTACTAGACTCAGAAAGGATATTCAGAATTTTGAAACCACTGAAAATGTTCCAACCACAAAAAATAGTAAAAAAAATAGAAAGAAAAAAAGGCAATGTACTCTCAAAGGATAGAACATATGGTAAAAGAAGAGAAAATCAGTATAAAGAAATACGTAAATATTATTTTATAATAGAGCACTACATAATTTGCTGAAAGATATTAAGAAATATGAAAAGAGGGCACTGATTTATAAAAAGAAAAAGCATATTGAATCTATTGTTGAAAAGGCTTTTGAAGTAAAGAGGAAGTTATTTATTTCAGTTTTAAACAGAATTCGATCACTAGATAAACCAGTCCATTTAATGGAGGCCAAAAGTAAGAGGAAAAGAATAATTAATATAACTCATTTTTTTGGTGTTTTTATGGGGAAATGGAAACACAGTTCAAGTTCAGAGCCTTTCTTTAATGAAGAGAGTTATTTTCAGACCAATTATTTGTTGCATGCAGTTGACACCAGTGGTGGAGGTTATGGGGTTAGAAATGGTGGTCCAATTGAGAAAGAGAAATGGTTCCCAGAAATGCAAAAGAAGTGATAGCTGATGAAGTTCTAGGCAGATGTCCTAAAACCCCAGTGTAGACTTGGGATTGCAGCAGTATTTGTAGTGTACGACAAGAATCTATTGATCTTTTACACAATTTCTTATGAGCATATCCTAAAAATAGTGTTAAACAAAAGATAAAGATGTTGAAAGGAGTAGACCCTTTCAGAGTAAGAAAAAATACTGGTTTGCAGGGTCATTCTCTGGCTTGTCTTTCTAGAAAAGTATGTCAAAGTGTTTTTGACCATTTCAGGATGTTGGCAGTACATCACACTCAAATGCGGAAGTTTGTCAAAAGATTGTATTATGCAAAAAGTACAGCACTAAAGTTAAATGAGTTGAACAATGCTCTTTTGCGTGGGTAAGTGTCAGATGTGAAGAAGGTTTGTGATGAAATTGAGTTTTGTTACATTGGTCCTGAACAAGAGAATGCAGAAACTGAGACATTAATAGAAGAAAATGTTGAAGACAATGTGGAACATACTATTAAAAAAAAGTTTGATGATCAAATTACAAAGTTTAAAGTGATTTCAGGTGAAAGGCCAAATTTTTCTTGTATTTGTTTTAGGCAAACTCACTATAAAAATCACACTAGGAATGTTGATCTGTATTTAAAAAGTGAAAGAGAAAATAATACTATGTGGGAGGAATTTGCAACTTACTTGTTGGTAGAAAATTGTTATGATTTGGGTTCTGATCAGCGTATTTGTAAATATTGTTATAACAAATTAAATGAGAATAAAATGCTCGCAGCAATCTGCTGAATCTTCTCGGGAAAGATGGACGCTGACACTCCGTAGCACTCAGTGGCAGGTCTCCCTCTTCCCCTCCTGTAGTTACATGATGGCCTAGGTGGAATGCTCTTTCCATACACAGTTCGGGATTTCGGTGCTCTTGTAAAGTGGCAAGAAGGAGCTAGGAAACGGTGGCTGTCTCACTCGGCAGTTCAGACATTGTTGGCATTCTGGTACGGCTTTACAAGAGCCCCGAAATTTCTCTTTAGATCTAGATTAAGAAGCGGTAGAATGGCGCCGAGGGGGCCGAAACCAGCAAAAGACCCTAAGGAGATGAAAGGTCCTGTGGCCCCAGCGACGACGACTCAAGTGATTCACAGGGGGTCTGTAGCCTGCAAACAAGTGGTACAGGTCTCCGATGCACTGGAGAAGCGAGGGGACCCCCTCAGCACTGGGGAAGAAAGTGATAGACCCCCAGGCGGGCAGCAGCGGTGAAAGATCGAGTGCTAAACCGATGACAAAAAGGGGCGCTGCCGATGGTGTACAGAAGGCTTTCACCCTGAGAAACTCAAAAGAACCACCCCAGTAACAAAGATTCTATCCTCCGCCAGCCTACCTTGGATGAAGCCTTTGCGTTGAAACCACAGGAGCCGGTCCAGTCAGTGAGGACTACAGATGACGTGGAGCATGCCGAGAATGTGAGGAATGTGGAAGGGAGCGGCGCCCAAGCCCGGCAGGACGCCAAGCTGCCTGTTCCTAGGCAAAGCGGCAAAACTCTGAAGCGGCCTCAGTCGCAGCCCGGGGAGGCTGACAGGATCACCGATCTTAACCCTAGCTCCGTGAGTGTTACTGTTGGGAGGCCAGAAAGGCATGAGGAGCTCCCGAGCGAGCACCCTGACAATACAGAGGCCTTCCCAGCACCGGTGCTGGGAAACCAAAGCTCCCCTCGAGGGCGAGGGCAGAAGGAACCGTGAGTAATGTGCAAAATGAACTAATACTGCTGGATTTTACTGATCCACCGCAAGGAAAAGGGGGCCCGGGCTCACCAGAGGGAGATTGTTTTTTTCAGTAAATGAGGATTCAGAATCGGTCTTTACAAGTGGGGGTAGCTGCTGGAGGAGTCTGACTCAGGCTCGGCAAGCACATCTTCCACCCA
Source organism: Lissotriton vulgaris (assembly GCF_964263255.1). Lineage (NCBI taxonomy): Eukaryota > Metazoa > Chordata > Amphibia > Caudata > Salamandridae > Lissotriton > Lissotriton vulgaris. Next base: position 563,806,719 of record NC_141687.1, read on the forward strand.
AAAAAACACTCAGCAAAAAAGAAGATCCAAAACAAGAGCGGTAGAGAAGTCTGCTAGAACAGCCAGGAAGTTAGTATGGGATTAATCAGCTGCGTCCCAGTTGTATCAGGATGGTGATACTGGGAGCAAGCAAGAAGGCCATTCCAATCTCTCTCCTAAAGTCCAACCACAGGCTGTCTCACTAGATTTGCTGTTCGCCACTTTAAAGCAGATGCAAGGAGAAGCTAATGTGGAGAGCCGCAGGGCTAAGCAAGCAACGACAAAAGTCCAAGCCTTCCTTAGAAAGATGAATAAACTATACGAGGATCTAGCAGATAGAGTGACTCACGTTGAGGAAAGAACTGGGAGGCTCGAGGATGATGTAAACAAGTGGCAGACTTTTAAACAGGAGCAGGAGAAGGTGACTGACGACGTTCAGTGGAAGCTGGAGGATTTCGAAAACCGGCAGAGGCGGAACAATATAAGACTCCTAGGGGTGGCTGAAGGTGTCGAGGGGTAGGATACTAGAAAATTTGTGATTAATCTACTCAAAAGAGCGTTCCCCGAGCTGTCCTCTTGGAATTGGGAGACCGGATTGCAGAGAGCTCACCGATACCCACTGACACTAAGGAGGGACAATGGCAACTGCACATCGCAGTCAGATAAACCAAGAGCAATCTTGGTATATGTGGGTAACTTTCTCTTGAGGCAGGAGGTGATGGATAAGGCAAAGGCAGATGCGAAACACTAATTTAATCAAATCATGTTCTTTGCCTGCCCAGACTTCAGTCATGCCACTGTTGAGAGGAGATGGAGGCTAAGGCAACTGATAGCTCCATTTCAGGGTCTAGGATCTGAGGCATACTTGTTGTATCCTGCTAGGTTGAAAGTGATTACGAATGGATATGTCAAAATGTTCTTCTCTGTGGTGAAAGCGCAACAGTACCTAGAGGAACTGAGAGGCCAGGGTAGGGCATTAGGGTATGAATGACACAAGCGCAGGAAAGGGTATGGGTTTCCCCAAGGAGGATATTGCTTATGTACTATCTTAGATCTGGAATCATTGGAATCATTGATAGTCTATGGTCAAAGGTCCAACTTGGACATTGACTCAATCTGCAAGGTTTGATGTGTGGGGGCACATGACCCGGTTATGGATTTGGTATGGGGAACATCATGGCACCGGGGGAGAGGAGGCTGCGACAGCTGCGGACTTAGTGGCCACACATAGGTCATGACTGAACTATTTGCCTGTAAGGAGGGGTGGGGTCTCTGAGGGGGGGTTCCGTGAGGGGTGGGATAGGGGTGGGGAAGCTGGGGGAGGATGGGGGGCACGAGGAGCACATACAGCACTGCACAGTACAGCCTAACATGGTGTTCAACATTTCTTAAATTGTTGGTGAAAGTATATGTTTTTTCATTTGATGTATTCTAATGAGTGTTCAGATTGTTTCAATCAATCTGTGTGGCCTCAATAATCAAGTTAAAAGGCAGCAAGTCGCTAGTATGTTAAAGGCACTGAGACTCGACCTGGTATGCCTACAGGAGAACCATTTTGAAGGGACAAGGGGCTACCTGTTGGAGCAGCTAGGTTTTTCATTGCTGTCACACACTAGACAAGGTACTAAGACCAGGGGGCTGTCGATTTTAGCCAAAAGAAGCAATATAAAGGTAACTAGGAAAATGGAGGATCAAAGGGGCAGGTGGATTATTCTTGAATGCATAATGCATGGAGAGGTATTCACTATAGTCTCTGTATATGGGTCAACGGACGAGGATCCTGGGATTTTTTAATTCCTGGATACTGAATTAGCTTTGTGGCCCGAACCAATAATTTGCTGTGGAGACTTTAATGTTAATGGTTTGACTGGGCTAGGGATTGGGGGAAGGCAGGTGTATATGGGTCACAAGAAAAAGGCATGTGGTGCAATTGCCAACATGGCCTAACATAACTCTCTAGTAGACGTCTGGGCAAACTTGAACCCCTTGGGCACTGGAAGGACTTACTATTCAGCACCTCATAAGATATATGTAAGGCTGGACTATTTCATAGCCTCTAACTCTTTAATGGAAAGAATTAAGATAGAGAAGCTTCCTCAGATTATTTCTGACCATAATCCGCTGGTGATCACTCTCAAGATGGACAGATTAGTCAGCAGGGAGAGCTCCTGGTCATTTGATAGAGCTTTATTAAAGGATGAGCACTATGTAGAGCATATGAGCAGCTGGATTAATGCCTTTGGGATATCATCAGGGGGAGTGCTTCCCCAGGGATGGTGTGGGGTATTTTTAAGGCAGCTATAAGAGGTGAGACCCTGAGCTACAGCCTACACAAGCAAAAACAGGAAGGTATTATTGTGAAAGAACTCTTTAAGGTGATAGCAGAAGCAGAAGAGGAATTCATCTTAGCAATACAGCAAGGGACACCCCTAGAACAAATTCTCCTAAAAATCTTAGCGGCCAGAGCAGAGGCAGTCGAGAACAATGCTAGGAATGCAGCAACTAGTTACCTACTGAGGAAAGAATTATGTCATGAGATAAGTGAGAGGGTGGGACACACATTGGCTATACGCACGCAGCACAATGCTGCAGCAGGAGAAATAAGGGAAATTCTGGATAGTAGCGATACTATTATAACAGATTTTAACGTGATCCGCTAGGTTTTTAGGACATATTATGCTAAACTATACAAAGAAGATCAGCTAAGGGATGTAAGTGCAATCGTGGCTTACCATAGAGATGTATCTGCTACCGGCCTTTCTGAAGATGAGAAGGCAACACTGGAGCTCCCTATATCTTCTGAAGAACTGCAAGCGGCATTGAAGAATCTTCCTTCAGGCAAGGCTACGGGCCCCAATCAAGTGCCCCTAGAATTTTATAAAACCTTTCAAGCAAGTATAGGCGCAGATATGAGGGATATTTTTATGTAGCAGGCACAAGTGGGGGAAGTTGCACCGAACTCTTGGGCAGGGGCAGAGATAGTGGTAATATTAAAAAAGGATTAACCATAGATTCAGCCAGGTTCCTATAGACCCATAACCCTTATGAATCCAGACGCCAACATTTATTCCAAGATACTAGCTTCAAGATTAGCCAGAGTTATAGAGGGATTTGTGAGCCCAACACAGCATGGTTTTATACCAGGAAAGGGTACGGCGCAGCACGTAAGACAAGTTATCACTCTCTCACGACGCTGCGGAGGTATCAGGGGAAGATATGGGGGTCTTACTCTTAGATGCAGAGAAGGCTTTCGATAGGGTCTCCTGGGACTACCTCCGTGCAATTATGAAATGGAACGGCATCGGGGAGGGGTTTATAGAACCTATTCGGGCACTATACAGAGGTCCTACAGCCCGGCTTAGAATTAATAGAGGATTTACAGCACCCTTGTTAATTAAACATGGGACCCGCCAAGGGTGTCTGTGCTCGCCGTTCCTCTTTGCTCTCTATATAGACCCACTGCTACGTAGACTGGAATTAAACGACAGGATTGCAGCATTTAGAACGATGGGACGAGACTTTAAAACATTTGCATACACGGACAATTGTAACCCCAACGCCAGCTAGAGCTGTTTCAGAGATCGAGAGCGAGGCCCAGGACTTTGGGCAGGTTTCAGGCTATGACCTCAACAGGGCCAAAACCCAGATAATTAACAGCAGGGCAGTGTGCGAGGACGAGAGGGTGATTGACTCAGCCATCTACCTTGGGGTGAAAATGTTGGCAAATCTAGACAAGGTAGTGGAAATAAACTAAGCATGGGCTGAAAATTCGTTCCGCTTGCGGAATTTGCGGATTTTTTGCAATTTTGCAGTCCGCGAATCACGCAAAATTGCCCAAAAATCTGCAATTCGCTAGTTGGCTAATTTTTTTTGCTTGGTCGCGCTTCAAAAATATAATCTTGCGCGCGCTGCTTTGACTTACCGTGGTTCTGAGTTCGCCAAGTTGTTTTCCTCCCGGTTTGCATGCGTTGCGCCATTTTGGATCTGGCTGCGTGATCGCGCGAGACTTTTCGACCGCGAGTATGTCATGGAGTCCCGCCATCTTGCACTGCGAGACTTTTTTGAATGCGAATACGTCATAAGGGCCCGCGATCACGCATAGCGAGAGTAAACAATTGCGAATACGTAGATGCAACGCGTAGCTGACATCTGGCGGGAGATTTGAACAGCTCGCTTTCCCGAAGTCACAAAAATTGCAATTCTGCACAAAAAATCTATCGCTGGCAGCATAAACCTTCTAAAAATCATTTACGGCATGGATGGCATGGAATTGAATAGCTCACTACTTATATGTGGAAGTTTTTTTTAATTTTGGGGTGCGTGTTAAAGCCACACTAGCCAGTAGGCCCAGGGGTAGTCAGTGGTGCATTGACCAAGTCTTTCTGTGAGGTCTCATGAATTTAAACATCATTTAGGGCATGAATGGGATTGGATTGGGGTATTTTTGTGTCTATTTCGATTTTTGGGTGATGGGGCCTGGTCCAGTACCTGGCCATGTGGGTGGGGGCCATTTTGAGGCCTGGTTCAGGACCTGGCCATGTGGGTGGGGTCTAGGGGCCATTTTGAAGCCAGGCAGTGTGCTTTGTGCCATAGGCCTGCACCCAGTCTGCCTTGCTGTCATCCATTATGCCCAGGGGTACTCAGTGGTGCATGGACTAAGTCCTTCTGTGGGGTCTCTTGAATTTAAACATCATTTAGGGCATGGATGGCATTGGATCGGGGTGATTTTTGTGTGTATTTTGATTTTTTGGGTGTTGTTGGGGCCTGGTACAGGGCCTGGCCATGTGGGTGGGGGCCATTTTGAGGCCAGGCAGTTCTTGCCATAGGCCGGCAAGCTTGCGGTTGTGGGCCAGTAGGCCTAGATTATGAATGATGAATGGGTGCATGAAACAACTCTCTCTGTGTGGTCACTCTTCTATTAATTTAAACATCCATTTTTGATTAGAATTGCAATTTTCATTTTGGGTCTTTCTGTTTTTTGGGTGTGCTGTGTTAATAATAATAAATGCCTAGTTGCAATAGTATTAATTGAAGCACGACATATGCAACATTTATTTAACTGATGTTCCTCTGGCTTCTTTGCTTTTAGGTGCACAAAGACTGAGAACCAGGAAACATCCTCCTCATCATCACTTGTTGTAGTGCCAGGAAGAAGTCCTGCTGTGGTGATATAACGTGTGGCTGCAGACAACTATTCAACTCGTGCAACTGCGTCCTGCTGTTCTGACATCTGAAGAAGATGGGCCCAAAGAAAGGTGGCCATAGCTCCTCTACCAAGAAAGTTGCCAGTGCCACTGCCAGTAAGAAGGAGCAGAAGAAGCAAGTGGCGCCACTTACCAAGGAGACTGGTGTGCCGACCGACTCTTTTTTTGGGAAAAAAAACTACGCCTGTAGCAGCCGTGTCCGCCGGGGACCAGGCTGGGACTAGCACCTCCACTTCATTGGTCTCAGTGCCACCACGCCAAGTTAGGCCCAAGCCCATGAGTGCCGCAGAGGCAGCCACTTTAATTGCTCTTTCACCATCGACCAGTGATGTTGATGTTGACTCATCGCAAAGTAGCATCCAATCAATGCAGGGTGTAACTCATCTGACGAGCGTTGAATCACAGCCGCAACTACAACCACAGGTGCAATAAGGAAAGGAGCAAGGAGAGGCGCAAGGAGAGGTGCAAGGAGAGGCGCAAGGAAAGGCGCAAGTAGAGGCGCAAGGAGAGGCCCAAGGAGAGGCACAAGGAGAGGCACAACTCCCCACAATGCTTGTTCCTCCAGAAGTAGCGGCACATGAGGAAAAAGAGATTCATGCGGAGGTATCAGCCGAGCAAGCCACTCCTGATGATCCATTGTCTTCCATATCCCCAGCAAGGAAAAAGAGGGCTAGTACAACATCTTCTTCAAGCCCCCTTCCTTCTGATCTTATAGATCTTGATTGGCAGCCACCAATTCAATCTGAGAGGGAGGCACGCCATGAGCCGACAAAGCTAGGTAAAAGGAAGGTTCCTGCAAGGCTTTCAGTTATGGGTGATGACGAAGAAGTAGAAATGGTGTATTCTGCTGCTGATGAAGAGTCTGACGATGACGACCCAGCCATCACAGTCATCACTCCAACCCCAGCGGTCATGCAGCAGACAGTCATTTTTACCCTATCCCGAAATGCTGTGCGGGATGTGGGCGGTGTGCCTCTGGTACCACCACCAACACAGGTAACTACTACACCAACACGACCTACAGCTTCCATATTTTCTCTTCAGAAGGGCCGGCAGGGACCTCCATCCAGCTCGACCTCCATTACCACAAGTAGTGGTGCTGTAAGTGCACAAAAGAGACAAATTCCATCACGCCCATCCTCCACTTCTTCTGGCATTGAAAGTGGCACCTCCACCACCACCAGAAATCTCAACTCGCCAGTTTGTGACTTCTTTAGTATTAGCAAAAAGGCGGAAAACCATGTTGTTTGTTCGATTTGTAAACAAGTAGTTAGTCGGGGTAAGCTTGGTATCAACTATGGTACCGGAGGCCAGAGAGGCCATCTCCAAAAACACCACAGCATCCAGTGGGAGGCGCACCTAAGTAACATCCGGAATGCCAAAAGTGCAAATCCAAATATACCCATTGATATTGAATCTGATTATGAGGAGCTGATCATGCAGGGGGGAGGTGAAGAAGCAAGAGACATTTTATTGGTACACACAGTACTCCTGGCAGTAGCACTGCAGTGGTAGTGCCCACACCCTCTACCCCAGCAACATATAGGAGGCACAGTAATAGTCTGGTAGAGACACCAAGGCGAAAAAGTACATCAATGAGCCTAACTGGGTTGAAGAAGTCTGGATCATCATCACATATGAAAATGGTCCAAACCACCATAAAAAGCATGTTTTGGTCGGAGGCGCCATTTGAACGCAACTACCCAACAGCACGTCTGTATAATGCAATGCTGGCTAAAATGTTAGCGCTGGACCTTCTCCCTTTTTCTTTTTTGGAAGGGGTGGGTTTTCTAGAATTTGTGGCAACAGTCTGCCCTAAATGGATGGTTCCTAGTTGGTCCCATTTTGCCAGAGGTGTGGTTCCAGCACTACATCAAGATGTGCGACACGTGATTGGGGCAGCTTTGCAGAAGAGTGCTGTTCACACTATACACCTGGCAACAGACATGTGAACCAGTTGCCAAGCCGTTGATTACATGTGCATCACTGCACACTGGGTCTCTTTTGCGGGGGTTAGAGAGAATATAGCTACAGGTGTTGAAAGTGTCACAATTTTTCAAGCTACTCGGAAACATGCAACAGTAGCCATGTTTGCCATGGAGAATTCTCATACTGCAGTAAACATTTTGGAGGAGTTTAACAGTAAGGTCTTTGAATGGCTGCATCCAAGAAAGCGCATGATTGGTTATGTTTCCACGGATAATGGCAGTAATATAGTTAAGGCCATGGCTGAAGGTGGCTATTTCAGAGTGCCGTGTATGGCGCACAGCATTAACATTATTGTTCAAGTTTTCTTGAAAAAAAGAAAACACAGTCAGCAAGTTACTGACCACCTGCCAAAGAATCTGCACACATTTCAGCCTTTCTTTTAAGACCCGGAAGCCGCTGAGGATCATTCAACGTGACCGAAGAGTGCCAGCCGGAGCACTCATCCAGAAGGTGGCAACACGTTGGAACTCAACTTTCTACATGCTTGAGCGTCTGTTTGAGCAGTACTTGGTAATCAATGAATATGTCTTTCACGCACGGGCTGCTTCTATGAAAGACATGAGGCTAGAGGTGGAGGAATGGGACTTAGTTAAAAGCCTGACAGACATACTTCGTCCTTTTGAGGTCTTCACCCGTGAAGTCAGCTGGGAGGACTGTACTTTGGGCAAAGCTATCCCATTGTTGCCCATGCTAGAGCACCAACTGAAGGCGGTGTCTTCAACGTTCCGAGTTGATGCTGAAAAACAAGACGCATATCGGTTGGCGGAGAGCTTTTTAAGCTGCCTAGTTGACAATGCAAGGCTTAAAGCAATACATTCAGAACAACATTACATTTGTGCCACTATTCTGGATCCACGGTACAAAAAGGCACTGGTCAGCAATACAATAATTCCTTTTTCTGAAGCAGATGTTTCCAAGTACAAACATTGGCTAGCTCTGTCAGCAACTCCGTTAGAAAAAGAGAGACAGGAAATTGAAGGAACTACCATAAGTACTACTGAAGCAGCAGGCCATCCGGCGTCAAGGTCCACTTCTGTGGCCGAAGGCAGTCACTTTCACTCAGAGCCGTTAACGACACCAGCAACCGTATCATGACCTGCACCAGGCCCAGCCATTATATTGTCGGAAGCGGATTGGATAACTCATCAAGAGTTTGCTTGTTCCAGTGTTGATGCAAAGGCAACAGATGTTACGCAAGTTGGAGCACCCCTGGAGGACCTTGAGTGGATGGTGCAGGCCTATCTGGATAACCCAACAGAGGTCTTCTTTGATCAGAACCCATTGGTGTATTGGTATGGGAAAAGGCCTCAATGCCCACTGATCGCCAAGCTGGCTATAAATTATTTGGCTTGCCCACTCACAAGCGTGTCTTCAGAACGTGTTTTCAGTGCTGCTGGTGGCATTTTAACTTCAAAAAGGACCCGCCTCTTGCCCAAAAATGTGGAGAGGTTAACAATGATCAAGATGAATCAGCACTTCATGCCACCAGATTACAAAATACGTGAATCCACGCAGGAAGAAGAGGACACAGACTTAGGTGACGGAAGTTCTTCTCTGTTAGCTGACCTACTCCCAGTTCAATTCACAAAGTTTGAGGACGAGCTCTACTTCCCTGATACCTAGGCTTGAAATACTTACTTGTTTTTCCTTACGTATTCACTTTTATTTCTGTGTCTTTCTTTGTTTTGCAATTTTTACCACAACAAAACTCTAATCACAACAAATCCATCAGCAGCACTGTCTTCGTCTTATTTTTATATTGAAGGTGCCGCTGTCTGCATTCCTGAAGTTCACAAGTTCACAATTCAGTCATGCTCCTCTATCCTCCTACTTCAGACTCCCCCTATCCATTTCCCTCAAGGCAGATAGCCGGATTTTGCAGAATCAAGAAACTGTTGCTTCGTAGACGAGTCTCCTCAAAAGAAGTGGGACTGGAATGACTGACTATGCTGACTGTTACTTCTGAAATTGACACAACAGAGGCTGCCCTGTCACCCTTCAGTTTAGAATAAGATGCTGACAAAAAGTAGAACAGGTAATGAATGATGAGATGGCATGCAGTGGACAACACTGGCAGTCTGGTTCTGATGAAAGCAATTGCTGTTTGTTTTTTGTGCATGAAATGAATCCTATGTGTTCTGTTATTATTTAATCTTTTACACACTAAATGTAACTCAAGTCTACTCTGTTTACCTTGTTTAATGCAAATTGTACTTCTACTGCAGGGGCCACTATGTTGCATTTTGTAATATGGAAAATGTCCTTAGACTCAGTGTGTGTAGACTGTGACTGCATGAACAACATTAAGTTTGCCAACACCATGATGATGATGAGTCATGATGACCAAAGTTACATAATCTCTTCACAGTCACTCACTGGGATGGATGGATCATCATTGTCGATTTACGGAAGAACTATGGCCATTTCCTGAGTCGCAAACAGGTAAATAAGTCAACAACAACTACAGCAGAACTACATGTCTGTCTAGTCGTGGTATGGAGTGGTCGATCCAGTGTACTGCTATGCCAGAGTCCAGACTGTGGTTCATGTAAAATTGCGGCTATGTGGCTTGCTGTATAAAATTATCTGTCTGTGCCAAAGAGGTATGCTACATGGAGGTTGGTTCACTCAGTGGTGCCTGCCTTGACTGTCTGCATTGCCCTGACCTGCTAAGTGCTAATTATTATCCTGGAAACAGAGACTCAGAGTAGGCACTTTAGAAATGATGCATGTATGTAATACTGTTGCCTCTGAAAGTGAAAGGGTTATTTTTGCACTACACACCGCACCTTATATTTTTCCGCCGGTAATATCCCTTTCTGTTTTTCCATCTACAATTACATGCCGTCACTTACCCTGTGCGATGGGAAAAACAATAACTCAGGTTTACCATAGCAATCAGCAATTCCGCATCCACCAGGCAGGCAGTGGACAGTGTGGTCACCAAGATTGATCGACGGATTGCCCGATGGAATGGAGGAGTACCGCAAATAAGAGGAATGGCTGGATGCATGCAACTTCCCAATTTGACCAGGACAACTACAACATACAGTTACAGTATCCACTTCACTTGTCCTTATCTTTTAAATAATGTTATTGTTGTGAACTTCTATGAGTGCGACTCTGTGCGTTTGCTCTCTGCTTCAAATTCATCCCTACAGCTATTTAGTAAGTTTCTTTGCTATTTTTAAAACTAATGTAATGTACTACTAAGTGTTTATTCTCTCTGAGGGCAGATAGGCAAGTGAAATTGCGTAATTACTGCAGCCCTGTACTGTCTAATTGTTTAGTACTAGTTAGTAAGTTGTAGTATAAGTACTACTTTTCAGTAACCTAACCATCCATTTATTAAACAACTTCATGCATGCACTTCCTTTATGTCCCTTAAAAGATTTATGGAAATGTTCATATCCAAAGATTTGTTTTTCTTCATTTGTTGTTTGTCCATGCTGTGTTTTTTTTCTCTCTCCAAAAAACTTTCCCAAAAACCCCCATTCCCATCCATTTTTCAAACCCTAACCCTCTTCCCCCGGGCTGTGTGGTTTTCATTGTGGTGTGACTAAATTACTCCAATAATCCACATGCTTGATGGGGAGGATAAGATCAAAAGCAACAGAAAATCAATTTCAAGGCAGGTCAAGGAATTCGAGGATATATTCTTATTCTGCTTGACACACACCCATGAGTATTTGCAAATCAATTCAGAATTTCATGTCTGCCATTGAGTGGATTCATCAACAACAACATCCTCCTACACATGACGACAGCTTACGCTGCTGTGTCCTTCAGTATTAGTTCTTGTATTAGCCATAATCCACGCAACTAGTAGTTAACTTTTGTTTGAATACTTTAGCTTTAGACCTGGATGGTAAATTCCGTTCCGCTCGCGGAATTTGGGTAATTTTGCATTCCTCTGAGAACGCAAAAGTGCCCAAAATTCTGCATTCCCCAACTTTGCGAAATGTTTTGCTTGTAGGCGTTCTTAAATGCGTGTTTGCAAGATATTTTGCCCTGAGCATGCAAACAGCGATTGTGAACAGTAAAAAAGCATTGCAAACAAGCAATTCTGCGTGTTCGCGGAATTTCTGCGTGTTGGCAGAGATTTTTTACCGTTTCGCAGAGATTTGCGTAACGCGGTTACGCAAATTCCACCCACCCCTATTTAGCATTGCCTAGGCTACAGTTTATGGCACAGTTCTTGTTTACTGTACTGTCGTACTGTTCTAATGCTCCTCAGGTCACTCAATGTCTTATTTCCTTTTTTTCATATGCTGTTACCGCCAGTGTGTACCACTACTACAACCACTACAAAGATGCCATTTCATCCGTACCGGATTCCATAGCCAACCTTAATCGACATTTGCCACGCAGCCAGCCCTGTGCCTAGCCCTATTCTCAAACACAAATCACAGGTAAGATAACCATTTTGGGGGAGGAAGAAAAATGGAGTAGGAGTAGAGGAGAGACTGACAGTAGTACTAGTAAAGTAGTAGGGCAATTGAATACACTAACTCTGTCAGTGACACTTTTGTACGAATTTGAGCGATTACTTAGACAATTTGAATCAACCAGCCAGTTAAGTTTCAGGAAAACAAACGTACAGTTAAGCCCACCCCTGCATTCCCCACAAAACAGTAAAAACTTGTATCCTATGTTTAAGTGAAAAGTAAATAATTATTTCGACCCAAAACAAAATAAACGATCCCACAAGACCCGACCCACCCCCCTTCCTAACCCCAACCAATGTCCATGAAATGTCCCCAAAGTTAAAAAAACCCCAATGCCCAATCCCCCCCCCAAAAAAAGTCTTTGAATAAGGGGCAAGGGACAGCCTCTCTCTACTTTGGCTGGCGGTGTCCTGTGACCAGGTGGTCACGCAGCTCTCTCCGGAGGGCCTTGAGCAGGGTTTTCTGCCGCTCAACCTCCTGCTCAAGGTAGGCCACTCGCGGGGTTAGTCGGTGCACACGAGCCTTGCAGGTACTGTGGGGGGCAACTGTTGGTTTCGCTGCTCGGCGGCGGCGGGTGGGTGACGGACCACGGCGCCATACCGCTGGAGGATTGCGCTGGCTGTTTGACCCAGGGGCAGCGGAGGAGGATGAAGCTGTTGTTGTTGATGTTGACTGAGAGTCATCCTCCTCCTCCTGAGTCACCAGCTGCCGATATTCGGCAACAATTGCCTCCAGCTTCCGTTGCGTGGCCCAGATAGCCAACTCCTTCCTTGATAGTTTAGAAGGAGTATCTATATGAAGAAAGAAAAAAATAAAGTAACCAATACTCTTTAAGATTAACACAAAATAATTTCACAGAAAGTTGTGTCACAATAGCACTAGCAACTTGCAAGCACAGTACATAACATATGTGGCATCTATCTATCTAACCTCCCAATTCGTCGGCCTCTGCTCTAACATTAGTGGGAGTTTCGGGAATTCTACTAGCACTATATGGACTCACTATATTAGACTCAGACAGAACACCAGTCTTCTTCTTCTCTCTTGTTTAGCAAAATTAGTACGTAAACTTGTGGAATCCGGCATAATGCCAGCACAGTCAGCTTGCACCCAAGAAAAACAGACGCAAGCCATGATGATGCAGACTTTCGTTACTGTTACCAGTCCAGTACATGCAGGTAGGGAAGCTCTTACTTTTCTATTATGGGTGGCACAGGCCATACACAGTTACAAGGGCTACTGCTCAATTAATTTAACTTTAACGCTGCCCTGCCCTGCCCCTGACTACTACAAAAGGAAAATGAAGAATATAATATGATCATCTATCCCTGTATATTAACATAGGTAGTGAGTGGTCCCCGTAATCGCCGGAGGAAGGCACTTTTAACTCGACTTGATAATGTGAACTATACAATATAGATACACAAAATACGCTGTGCTTGCAAACTACTGTTAGTCAAGGGAGTATTCTGAAAAATTTGCTCGGCTTTGCTACTCTGGCACAGACGTGGGGTGTTGCATGCTCTTCAAAGTAACACTCTTCATCCACTGACCGTCTACTCTGTCTACTCTGCATACACCTATGCTATCTATGAGGAAGATACCATCCAGGCATTCATCCATTCAAAGTAAATGTCAATCATTCTTCTTAATGTCTCAACTGGACAAACCTTACTTTTTCTCACCAAAAAACACCCTTTTTATTGTATTTTGTAAACCGCCACCCATGCATCCGTGCTTTATTTGCTTTTGAATTTGACCCAAAGGATATATTGCGCACACATACAGTTTCTGTTTCACCCACCCACTCTTTTCTTTCTCCTTCCACCCATCCTTGCTTCAGCCTTCAACCGGCCATGCATCAGATTCCCAGCCACCTGTGCCTGCATTCAAAAACACGTATCATTCTTTGCCATTCTTGAAATTAACTCCTTGGCTGCAGCGGTAATTCCGCCGCACGCTAGGGGTGCTGGGGGCCGCGCGGCTCCACCATGCTCATGACGGAACCACTCCGTCACGAGCCGCGGGCGTGCTGTGCTTGTGAAGGAATGGTTCCGTCATGGCCCTGCCCGCCCAATAGAAATGCGCCGCGCAGGCGCAAAATCAGTGCAACGCAGGCGCAGTGGCCAGGCCGTGACGGAACCATTCCGTCACCAGCACAGCGCCACCGTGGCTCATGACGGAATGGTTCCATCACGAGCACGCAAGGAGTTAACTCGCTCGTCCTTCACAGCTGAGTTGAAGTCAAATTTAGAGGAGGCCATTGGTTACTCATCAACTCCCGCCGCTAATGCTATTGCAAATGCGAAGTCAAGGGTGACCGTCTTCTACCTGGTTGACAAAAACTTAGTTCTAAATTTGTAAGTCTCCTTAACAGTAAATCGTACTTGTACTGTACAACATATACACCCCTGCAGCGAGCCTACTCTGTAATCTCAATGTGAAAGGAATATAATAGCTTACCACTGCCCGCCACTACCGAGGCATCCCCCACAGCAGTTCCTGCTGCCACCGCATCCGCCCCTGTAGTGATCACCTCCGCACTGGCCTCGGCACTGGTGGTGGGCTGTGCCAATGGTGTTCCGCCTAGAAAATACATTTAATATTTTTAGATGCCATATGCACCACTCCTTATTTTGTCTAGGAATGAAAAAAATATGTTACTGCATAAACAGATTTAATTATTTGTGACTCTCTAGTCTAAACCAAAAATTCCTCTTTCGGAAGGGGAGGGTGTTTTTATTTATGCTTAGCCATAACATGCTACACTTTTTGGCACAACTGATGAATGCTTGCTTTTTAACATGCACAATTTTTCTCAGACAGACGTTTCCCTTCTACGAACAAGAGCAATATGTTACTCATCATCATCAACACCAGTACTTTAAGTTCCAACCAGGTGAGGGGTCTCCCACAATTAATGTGTAAAATCAGCCACTGTTCAGGTTTCAAGAGTTCACCTTTTCTCTTCTAGGAAGTTGATTTTAATAAATGTTTTTATATAATGCACAATTGAAAATTAATATACAGAGTACATACAGAGCTAGTTGTTTTACTTTTAATAAAGCTTTAAAGCTTACGTAGACTCTGTGGTTTTTGGTCATGAGTGAGTGAGCGAAAGGGTTTGTAATTTGCAAGCATGATTCCGTGACTCTGAGAGGTCGGGACTCTGACTCCGTAGTCTTATGTTCTGGGTTGTATAATCATTGGGGATCATTGCTGCATTCGGGAGCTAAATAATGACTCTGACACACTAGCTAGTCAGTAAGGAGATTGGGGGTTCAACTTCGGTTATGACTGAGGTTTGTGGAAAATCTAACTGCGCCAATTATCTCCAATGCCCTATTTCTTGTCCATAGTTCTGTGTGTGCAGAATAGTCCCTGCAACAGTAGTAGTATGTCCTCCTATCCAATTAAAAAGTAAACTAGTATCTTATTCTTAATTGCCATTGACAATTTATTGTTGGGAATTGTCAAAGCATAAACATTAAGAAGACTTCAATAGACATTATGGACAACACAGAGGACTGCACGCAGTGCCTAGAGCTAGTGCTGAATAGGAGTTTTGTTTAACACCTTTTGCCAACTGAGCAAGCTTAGCTAGCTAAACAGACAGACTAATAATAACAATTAGTAGTAGCACAGAGAGTCATAGTAGACACAGGATAAGAATTTAGAAACAGTCTACAAGAAGATCAAAGACGATTTAGGAAAAAATAGAATTATGATGAACGTTTGGAATGAATAGGTTCTGCAAAAGTTAGGGAAGTATAATTATTAATATTAAAAGGAAAACTTACTAGGGCCAGCAGAAGAGCCCTCGGCGGACCCATCCTGGCCTTCCTGCTCCGCTGGCGCCGCCACCGCCACCTATGTCCTCTTCCCTTGGGAGGTGCTGATGTACATGAAAGAAAAACACAAACATGGATTATTGTTGTCAACGAAATCAAACATTTCAAAAAAACAATAACAAATTATTTCGGGGAAATAAACAACAATTGTTCTAAATTTATTGACCTGTCTGATGTGGACTACTAGGATATTAGTATTGCTGGATTCGTGGACCGTCTACTTGGAAAGTTATGTAACTCACTAAACTAACTACAAAAAGCTTCTACAAGGACTGGCTGCACTCGGCAGCACGCGAAGTGACAGACACAGTCCGTCATGATTGCAGACCACTAAAAAATGTCCTACTAAACGACAAGTCATAATATACTCAACCTATCAATCCACCACCACTATCTCTTCTTAGTGGCAGGAGTACAAAGGAAGGACTGGCTTTGAGTCTCTAGTCTCTAGCCATACGCAGTTCTGTAAAGTACACTCATAGATAATCAGTCAGGCCAAATGAGCACAAAATTGAAAACAAGTAAGCATAGTAGCACCGCCACTCAGCAGGCGAGCACCTGCAATCACAGAAGCTTTTGAAACGTTATTTACCTGCAATGTAATAGGCAGCATTCTTGCTCTTTGGAAAAAACATATATTTTCAATATAACGCAGAAGAAAACAAAGTAGTTATTAAATAGCTACTCGTACTCACCAAGCCCCGGGATCTCGACGCCAAGCAGTTCGAGCAGGTCTTGTTCCCGGTCCAGTATGTCGGACCACCGGTGCGTCACCTGGTTGTAGGTGAGCCGGACCCCTGACTCCCAATACATGGCCCGGTACACCTTACCCCATAGCTGGAGGCCGTACCCTGTACGGGACCTTCCTGCAGCCTGCCGAGATGGTCTTGGGGAGGTGGCGCTGCACAAAGACTTACAGACTCCTCCTGTAAGTGCCCGCAAGGGAGCCGGGTGCAGGAGCGGGACTCTTCCCCTTGGACTTGCCGGTTCCCTTTGCCAGAGAGTTAAAAGAAAAAGTAGTTATTAAAGTAACGAAAAGTAGAAAAAAATGCGAAATATAGATGTACAAAAATAAAGAGATAGATAATGAGTAAAAAAGATTTTAAAAAAGTTTAAAAAACAAAGGATTACATAGATTGAAGCTGGATAGAAAAGGCTTGCCCAGAACCATAGCAATGATTGAAAAACAAGATGGCCGTGCCCATTGCAATCACGTGGTTAAGTTTGCACGATATTTGCCTCGTGAGCACGCAACTGCGGCCCGAACAGGAGAAGCGCAACGCGAGCATGCAACTAGCGACCGGAAACTGAAATATGCAACCAGAACAGTGAAAACAAGATGGCCGCGCCCATATACGACTGCATGGGTACGTTCGCTGTAGCCGCGGTGAAAAAATCCTGCGAACACGCAAAAATATAAAAATCCGCAATCTCGCGAAAGTTTGCGGATTTTTCGGACCGCAAGTATGCTTTTGCGCGAATTTGCGAACCGCGAATTCGCTAAATTCGCCCATACTTAAAATAAACATCGAGCCCATGATTGCTAAAACCAACAGAATGCATAATTTACATTTGTCACTAGTAGGACGTGCAAACGTGATTAAAATGATCTTTTTGCCTAAGTTTCTGTACCTATTTAGGACGATTCCACTTGTCTTGGAGACTAAATGGTTTGAGTTATTAGAACGGACACTCAATAGGTTCATATGTTCTCAAGGCAAGACAAGGAGAGCACTGCGGTACATGACTCTCCCCAGGGTCAGAGGGGGCTGGGCAATTCCAGATTTTAAAATGTATTACTGGGCAGCGGCACTCCAATACATGCAGGGGTTGGTAGGAGGACCAGTAGGGAACACAAGAATAAAGGTTGGCTCTACAGAGGTATATGCGGTACTTTTGGGTGAGGAAGCGGAGAACTACTTTCTCAAATGCGTTGATCATAGGTATTACAAAAGAACAAGATTTAAAACGCTCCAGGCGGTTGGTAAAATTTGGACAGCATTTTGTACAAAATTTGGATTGGGTAGGTTTACTTATTATACACGTATGTTTGTGAATGTGTCCCTCCCAGGAGAAATATTTGCTGATACAGTAATGGCTGAATGGGGAAGTAGGGGAATCCAGAAGCTGGGAGATCTCATCCGGACAGATGGGATCCTCCAATTTACTGAGTTGCAGACGACCTATGGGATTGACAAAAGGACTTTTTTAAAATACCTGCAGGTTCGGAGTTTCTTTTTGAATAAACAGGTAGGCCGGGTAGGGTTTGCTAAGAATAAAATTCTTGAGGCCATAGAGAGGGAGGTGGATTGTTCCATTCGCAGATTTTACGCGAAGCTTCTGGACGCAAAAGCGGATGACCTGCAAAAATATAACGTTAAATGGGTAGACAAGCTGGGGGTAGAGCAGGAATGGTTCCAGGAATCGCTCGGTCTAGGTCATACCATATTGTGTTCGGTCGGGCTGCAAGCTCAACACTATAAGACAGTATATTCTTTATATCACACGCCGGCAAGGTTAGCGCAATGGGGGAAACCACGGAGATTACCTGCCCACGGTGCGACTCCTCGGAAGCAGATATTGTGCATATATTTGCAGGCTGTCCCCAGCTCCATACACTCAGAAGTGACATGGAAAATTTCCTGTTGAGATCCCTGGGTATTAAGATCACAATTACCCTGGCCTGGATTATTCTGGGGGTCAGTGGGGACTCTGAGCAGACACCTGACGCTTATTTCTTATTTATGGCAATGGCAGTCTTGCGGATGTGTATAGAAAGAGCTTGGTTGGATAGAGCCCCTCCAACTCTACATCAGTGGTTGGCTTGCTTACTTGCCACATTTAACCTAGAAAAGGGATTATATGCTAAAAAAGGCAAAAGGGGGAGATTGCTAGGGAGGCGAGTTTGGGAGCCTATTCAGAAATGGAAAGAACATGTTAAAAATCCCCAGGAAGGTTCATAAATGTCTGTAAATGTTTATAAATATTTATTCTTGATCTATCTCCCACCCTCCTCTCTCTCTCTCTCTCTTTTCTCTCCTCTATTACATTTCTTTGCCCTCCGCTCTCCCTTCTTGCCCAGGCAATCATTGTGTTTTTTCCTTTTTCTTTTACTAATTATGATCAAGGGATGCTATTTGTATATGCTAGCAACATGATTAAGATTGTACTGTAATTAACGGAAATTTGAATATGGCTGTGCTGTAACACCAAAAACTTCTAATAAAATATATATAATTTTTTTAAAGAGAATAAAATGCTCGCTAGAGCTGTCCATAATAATTTAGAGTTGGTTGCTACTCCTCCAGAACTGACAGATTTAAATACCTAAGTGTCTATTCTCATTCGATGTGTGCAACCGTTTCAGGCTATTGCTTGTATGGAGCCTACAACAGGCAAAATGCCTCCTTCAGATTTACAAGGAGGATTAAAAGGTATTGTTGTGTATTTACCGTTAGATTTAAAGAAAACTATTGAAACTCTTGGTGTAGAGAGTGTAGAAAGTGAACCACTAGTTATTCGAGTTAATGGTGTGCCTACTAAGAGTAAGAAAATCTGGCAGGAGTTAGTGGATTTTAGGAAAGTACAGACGGCAACTTTGTATGTGATAAAAAACGATAAGTACTATAGAAATATTTATATGGGGGAAGATGCAATACTTTTAGCAGAAGATACTGAAACATCAAGTGGACAAATTGAAAAAGTGGACATGTCAAGATGTGAAGAAGTCTATGAACATTACAGTTTACATTCACTTCATTTAAAAGAAGTGATGGGGAACACTATTGAGTTGTTTCAAATGATAAAAGCAAAGGGAAGTCCCATGAGTGTATGGGAAGAGAGCTTGGAAGCTCGTTGTTTCCGCAGTTGTTTCCAACAGGAAAAGGTGGACGATATTATGAACGTCCTGTGCAGATTCCTGCTTCTGAATATCGGACAAGAAGATTATATGCAGAAGATCCAAGATTTAGACAATGTATCCCTTATATATTTCATTTTTTGTTTGAAAGTGACTTATCTGGACTTTCATATCCAGTTAATTACATTTTGAAAACAGGAATACATCTGCAAAATGTATCTGCAAAGGATTTTATGGATAAAGTGCATCAGAGAGATGATCATTTAGAATCTCAGCTGATTAATCTGATGGCATGTCAGCGTGGGACTAATGAATATTGGTACAGGCGTCTTGGAGAACTGAAATGTATACTACGGAACTTAGGAGCTCCTACATAGTTCTTTACCCTAAGCTGTGTTGAGTGTGCTTCGTATGATTTACTTGAATTCCTTCGAGAGGCATATTCCAATATAAAAAATATTGAAATACAAGACACCTAGAGAATAGTGCTCTTTGGATCCTGCAGGTATTTCAATCATAGATTTGAAGCTATGATGTCTTTTATCTGCAATGAAAAAAATCCTCCTTTTGGAGAAGTTGTGGATTTCTTTTGGAGAAAGGAGTATCAAGTAAGAGGTGCTCCTCATATACATATGCTGTTATGGATCAAGGACGCCCCCAAATTTGGAACAGATTCGGATGATACTGTTTTGTCTTTTATTGAAAAATATGCCACATGTGCCCTACCGAAAAGCACAAAAGAAAACAACTTAAGGCAAGTCTTATGATTCCAAAGCCATCGATGTGGAAAATACTGTCTATTTATTTTATTTATTTATTTTTTACACTTATAAAGCGCACTGATACCAGTCGGCGTCCTGGCGCTGAAGTGATAATTCCAGAGAAGCGAGAATCTAGGTACTTATTGGGAGAAGAGCCATGTCTTTAGATCCTTCCTGAATGCCAGGAGATTTGTATTGAGTTTGAGGGAGAGAGGGAGGGAGTTCCACGCCATCGCAGCTCCCCTGACAAAACTCCTTCCACCCCAGCGTGCCCTCTTGATCCGAGTGGTTTTGACCAGCCCCAGACTGGCCGACCTCAGTTGTCTACCTGGTCTATACCACTGAAAAAGATCTTGAAGGAACACTGGGCCAAGGCCATGCAGTGCCTTAAAGACAATACAGAGGGCCTTGAACCTAATTCGCTTCCGTACCGGAAGCCAGTGCAGTTTATCCAACTCCTTGGAGACTGAGGAAAACTTGGGCAATCCCCCAATCAAGCGAGCGGCCGCATTTTGTAAAACTTGAAGCTTGTTGAGCACCCCCTGTTGTGCCTCGAGAAAAAGGCTGTTACAATAGTCGATGCGTGATAGAACAAGGGCTGTCACCACCGTCTTTCTACTGCCCTCAGGAAGGTAAGGTAGAACCTTTCTGATAATTCTCAGAGTGTAATGTACTGAGGAACTCAGCGCATTGACTTGGGGTTTGAAGGTGAGAAGGTTATCAATAATGACCCCCAAATTCTTCACCTTTGTAACAGGGATAGGAGGAGACCCCATATCAGTGGGCCACCAGTTAGGGCTCCAAAGATTAGTACTTGGGCCAAAAATGATCACCTCAGTCTTTGATGAATTCAGTTTTAAACAGCTTTTTGCCATCCAGGAGCTGACTGCCGACATGCAATCCTGAAACCTGCCTGCCACCTCCCTCTCAGTCCCCGGGAGCACCGAGACCACAATCTGGGTGTCATCGGCGTATGATGTTAACTCGAACCCGAAGGATCTGATTACTGGGGCAAGAGCGGCTACGTAGATGTTGAATAAAGTGGGGCTTAGGGAGGACCCCTGCGGGACCCCCCCCGGGAGCTCAAAAGGTCTTGATTCATACTCCCCCATGGCCACCACTTGTACCCGCTCAGTTAAAAAGGACTCCAGGAGCTTGAGTGCTTGGCCTCGAACCCCGCAGCCCTCCAGCCGATCTAATAACAAAGCATGGTGGACAGTATCGAAGGCTGCTGACAGGTCTAAAAGAATCAGCACTGCCTGGCCCCCTTCGTCAAGCACCTTCCGGATCTCCTCTGTGGATTTTATCAGAGCTGTCTCGGTGCTGTGACCCTCTCTGAGACCATGTTGTGCTGAGTCAAGACCTTTTGAATTGCGCAAAAAGGAACAGAGTTGGGAGTTCATAATTTTCTCAACCAATTTCGCAGGCAGTGGCAACCTGGATATTGGTCTATAGCTGTTGGGGTCCGCAATGTCAAGGGAGGGTTTTTTAAGGAGCGGGCTGATTGAGGCCCGTTTCCAAATCTTAGGGAAGTTGCCTTTCTCAAACATTAAATTGTAAATCCCTGCCAGTTGGTTCGCGATAGGAACAGCCGCCAGTTTTGCAATAGATGTGGGGCAAGGATCGTAGGGTGAACCTGATTTGGTGGCTAGCAACAGTTTTGCTACTTCCTCTGCCTCCACAGGGTTAAAGGTTGAGAGAGTAGCCCCTGTGGATCCCGCATGGGAGTTCCTGTGGGGAGTTTCAAGGAGGCTCTGGGCCACCTGAGGTTCAAGAGAGGTAAATATCACCTGAACTTTATTCTGAAAGAACTTTGCTAAGGACTCACAGAGTTCTGGATTAGGCGGGACCATCACTGCCTTAGGAGAGGCCAGACTGGTGACGGTATCGAAAAGTTCTTTTGTTGAGTTCTTAGCCTTCTCAATGCGGTCCGTAAAGTATACCCTCTTAGCTTGCCTGATCTCATCTTTATAGGCCCTTTGGCCGGCTTTAAGCCTCTCCTTGTCATGCTCAGAATAGGAGGACCTCCAAATCCGTTCTAGTTTTTTGCATGCTATTTTGGCTTCTCTAAGGACGTCCGAGTACCAGGGGGCTGATGGCGCCGACCTAGCGGGTCGACATCGTTTGGGGGGTGCCAGCTTAAGGCAAGCCTGATCAATCCAGTCTGTATACTCGGAAGTAGCTGTGCTTACGTCTGTTGGTCGGGCCGGACCAGAGGCCAGAAGCAACTCCTCCAAGTCAGTTCCATTGATGTATTTCCAAGGCCTACACATACTGCTAGTTTGCCCCTCACCTGTCACTGTTTTAGCCTGAGGAGTAAGGACGGCGAACCGCACCACCCCATGGTCTGTCCAGGGTAGTGGTTCGGTTTTTTGGAACATAAGATCAGGACTGTTGGTAAAGATTCCATCTAAAGTGTGGCCAGCCTGATGGGTTGGCCCTGCTACCGACTGGATCAAACCCACTACAGACATTACGTCTGATAAGGCCAAGGTATCTGAGTCAGCGGGATCTTCCAAATGGAAGTTAAAATCCCCCAGAACAGTAAAGGAGTCAGCCCCAACCGCCTCCTCTAAAATACTGCCAACTGTTTCGAGAAAGCTGGACTTCGCCCCAGGGGGTCTGTAAAGCAGGCATCCCTTAAAGGAGTAATGGTTGGAAAGATCCAGCTTAAACCCCAGGGCCTCACACGCCCCGGAGGAAGTTGGAAAGAAGTGCCCTTGGATGGATGTATGATAAATAATGGCCACCCCTCCACCCCTCTTTTTTGGTCTATCCAAGACGAAGTTAAGGAAGTTAGGCGGTGTTGCTTTTACCAGGTCAGGACCTGAAGCTGCGTCCGTCCAAGTCTCAGTGACAAAGGCAATTTGTGCGTTTGAGTCAAGAATCAGATCTGCACACTCCATGCTGTGCTTTACCAGAGACCTAGCGTTAATTAATATACAGTTAATGGTTATTTTTCCTCGTCTATTCGTCTGCCTGGGAGTCTGAGAGAGGGCTCTAATTCTATCCCCAGTAATGGGGAGCATAGCTTTACAAGAGGTACAACAGTGTAACCCCACCTGTAGATCTTTATCCGGGGCCATCCTCTGACATCCACTCATCAGACTGTTCCCCCCTAATTCCCAGAGCTGCTTATGGTCATAGCACAATCTCTTACTGGGGTCTGGAGGGAAATTGACAGGGGTTGTGGCGCTGGGCGCGGGTCCGGCGCGGACGGGCGCAGACGGGCCCGCCTTCGGCGCGCCCGCTGCGCGGGCGAGATCTCGTGGTCATTTTATGGGGCGTGAGGAGGGCGTGAGGCTGCGAGAACTAGTCCGCAGACCTTCCCCTCTCTCCAAGATGGCGGTTTCTGTGCCCCCTTCCGCGTCAGCGTCCAATCGGCTGTGCGGAGGGTCGGCAGGTGACACCAGGACAGTCCGAGGAACCGAGGCCCCCCGCCTGCGTTTGTAAGCAGGGCTAAAGTGGTAGGTGCCGGTTAAAATTTGGGTCAGTAATTCACAATTAGCAACAGTTTTGAAATCCAATATTAAAATCAGCGAGAACACAAATACAATCGTGCAAATCCCAAATTAAAAAACATTAGCTCAAGCTCCAGCCCTAAGCCCCCGGCTTACCGCCTCAGGGGAATATCATTAGTGAGCGCTGCACGGAGCTGCTAATTTATATCTCCGGGAGAGCGGGAGGCTGCGAGAACTAGTCCGCAGACCTTCCCCTCCCTCCAAGATGGCGGTTTCTGTGCCCCCTTCCGCGTCAGCGTCCAATCGGCTGTGCGGAGGGTCGGCAGGTGACACCAGGACAGTCCGAGGAACCGAGGCCCCCCGCCTGCGTTTGTAAGCAGGGCTAAAGTGGTAGGTGCCGGTTAAAATTCGGGTCAGTAATTCACAATTAGCAACAGTTTTGAAATCCAATATTAAAATCAGCGAGAACACAAATACAATCGTGCAAATCCCAAATTAAAAAACATTAGCTCAAGCTCCAGCCCTAAGCCCCCGGCTTACCGCCTCAGGGGAATATCATTAGTGAGCGCTGCACGGAGCTGCTAATTTATATCTCCGGGAGAGCGGGAGGCTGCGAGAACTAGTCCGCAGACCTTCCCCTCCCTCCAAGATGGCGGTTTCTGTGCCCCCTTCCGCGTCAGCGTCCAATCGGCTGTGCGGAGGGTCGGCAGGTGACACCAGGACAGTCCGAGGAACCGAGGCCCCCCGCCTGCGTTTGTAAGCAGGGCTAAAGTGGTAGGTGCCGGTTAAAATTCGGGTCAGTAATTCACAATTAGCAACAGTTTTGAAATCCAATATTAAAATCAGCGAGAACACAAATACAATCGTGCAAATCCCAAATTAAAAAACATTAGCTCAAGCTCCAGCCCTAAGCCCCCGGCTTACCGCCTCAGGGGAATATCATTAGTGAGCGCTGCACGGAGCTGCTAATTTATATCTCCGGGAGAGCGGGAGGCTGCGAGAACTAGTCCGCAGACCTTCCCCTCCCTCCAAGATGGCGGTTTCTGTGCCCCCTTCCGCATCAGCGTCCAATCGGCTGTGCGGAGGGTCGGCAGGTGACACCAGGACAGTCCGAGGAACCGAGGCCCCCCGCCTGCGTTTGTAAGCAGGGCTAAAGTGGTAGGTGCCGGTTAAAATTCGGGTCAGTAATTCACAATTAGCAACAGTTTTGAAATCCAATATTAAAATCAGCGAGAACACAAATACAATCGTGCAAATCCCAAATTAAAAAACATTAGCTCAAGCTCCAGCCCTAAGCCCCCGGCTTACCGCCTCAGGGAATATCATTCGACAAAAGTAAAAAATGTCGACAAAAGTACAAGTCTAAGGATAAGTTCTATACATCCTGTAATATCCAAAGGAAGAGTGAATAGTTTTATGCGACATACCATCACAAGAAAGTCTACAAAAAATACTTACAATTTAAGAAGAAGCGAAGAGTCAAAATACATAAATGACTACAATCCAGTTATTCTGTCCATGTGGAATGCTAACATGGATATTCAGTACGTTGCGGACAATTCCATTGCTGTTGCTGGATATGTAACGTCCTACATTACAAAATCAGATAAGACAAAATTGAAAGAAATGAGGGAATAAATTTCTCACAAGAAGACTCTAAGTAAGAAATGATACAGTTTCAGTTTGAAGATGTTATCCCATCAAGAAATCGGAGCATATGAATGCTCAGATCGGTTATCATCTGCAAGTCTATACTCCAAATTTAGAAGAATAATTTGGGTGAGTCTAGGTCTTGCAGCAGTGCGAAATTGGGTTCTTAAATATGTACAACAAATTGAATATTTAGCAGAAAAAGATCTAGAAAGTACAGATATTTTGAAAACGAATATGTTGGATACATATTACCCAAACAGAAGTCATCATCTTGAGAACTTGTGTCTCTATGAAGTGCTGCAAAACTACAATTGTAAACAGAACACTACAGAGAACATCAATGATGGAAAATATGGAGTGATTAGTTCCGAAGGATGTTTAGTGAAACAAATTTGATTAATCACAGGAAGCTGAGTTGTGACACTGGAGATAAAAGGGAATTTTACTATTTTGCTTTTTTGCACTGTTCAAACTGTGGTGTTCAGAATTAGAATTACTTGGATAGTTCCAGAGCTATGAAGATTCCTTCAATGCTTATAAAGATACCAAAGAATGCAGAGCTTTTAAAAATTATGTGAAAATGTTGAACTATGAAATTGATCAATAAGCTACCATTGCAGCTGAGATTGCTAGAGACAGTTCCCAAGACAGTCAAAGTTCTGCTGCACTGAGTCAACATCCACTAGGACAACCAATTGTTGAAATTGAAGAAGCAATCGCCATGAATGAGGTGGAAACAGCAATGCATCAAGGTCAAGAAGTTGTAATAGACTTCGCAAAGTTGGAAAAACAACTAAATGTTGAACAGAAAGAAATATATCAGCAAGTGAAATAACAGATTGACCATGGATATCTTCATGAAAAGAAAGAATGCACATGCACATCATTCCAACCTACCTGAATGTATGTGAGTGGACAAGCTGGAACAGGAAAAAGTTTCTTAATTAAAGTAATCATCAGTTATCTACAGAAAACAACTGAGTCACATGTGTCTTGTGTTGTAACTGCTCCAACTGGGTTGGCAGCACACAACATTAAAGGAATTAAATTACATTGTTTACTAATGCTACCTATGAAGCATGAAAACAAATTGGAATATCCCAAGCTATCTGGAGAAGATGTTGTAAAGTTTCAAGAGTGCTGAAGAAAATGTAACTTCTGATTATTGATGAGGTAAGCATGGTCTCAAACTTGATTCTTGCTTTTGTGCATTTAAGAATATAGCAAATTCTTAAAACAGAGTACGACGTGCTATTTGGAGGAAAACATGCCATAGTTTTCCGAGATCTACTGCAACTTACTCCTGTAAAAGGACAACCAATATTTAAAACACTTGTGCATGAAGACACCAGAAAGTCTTTGGGTAGCGTCGGAAATGTTAACATTTGGTAATATTTTGAATACAAGGAACTCATTACAAATATGCGACAGGCAAATGATGTTGATTATGGAAATATTCTTCAAGATATAGGAATTGGAGTACTTACAGAACATGGCAAACAAGTGTTGCAGAGTCGATTACTTTCCAATTTGTTTCCAAATGACAATATAGTTCCTGAGAAAATATACATGAAAATTGCAGAAAAAAAACAAATCTGTAATCTGCTTAATGCCAACACCTTGTGAGTGTTTTATATTCAACAAACAACTTTTGAAGCTGGAAAATGAAGAAATAAAAAAATGGAAGCCATAGATAAAATAGAGCATGAAGGAATCACTATTATTTTGACAGAAAAATTGTATACAAAATTGGATTCTTTACAAAAATTGATATCTAAAACTGCTGGTTTAAAAAGAATCTATATGCATGTAGAAACTGTCAGGTCATTTTTAAGTCGTACTTTGGATGTAGAAAAAGGTTTAGTTAATGGAGCAATGGACAAAGTTGTGGATTTTGTTAATTATTCGAATGAAGATGGTACTGAATTTTTTTTAATTAAATTTGATCAGATTGAAGAAGTAAAACAAATTTGTCGCTGTTCAGTTCGTTTTTTGCTTGTTAAAGATTTATATGTCTGTAGAAAACAGTTTTCAGTTACTCTGGCATATGCAGTGACTATTAATATATCTCAAGGTTTAAGTGTAGACAGTGCTTGGGGGAACAGTGGAAGTACTGTGTTTAAAGAGGGTATGACATATGTTGCTTTGTTGCAAGTCTGAACTTTAGCTGGTTTGTTTTTGATTGATTTTGATGACACAAAGGATACTGCAGGTGCAAACTGTGTAAAAGAGTATAATAGCTTAGGAAGAACGTATGCTCCTAATTTAAGTCAATATCCTGTATTTGAAAAGCGTGTAGTAGGTTGAAAAAGAAGGTATGAGATTATCTGCAGTGAAAGTATAGAGAAGGAAAAAAAAAAGATAATGTCATTGCAAGCAAAAAGAAAAAGGACACGGTTGAAGAGATTGTTGTTTATCAGTTTGAAAATAGCTCAGGTGTCAACTGCTATGCTAACATAGTGGTTAATGTTGTTTTTTTCTTGAAGGTTTGCAACAGCAAATTATAGAGAATCCGGAAAAACATTTTGTTCTATGTTGCATTCCATTCATGAAAAATTGAGAACTGATACAAGTAAAATTCAAAGCGTTTGTGATGTTCGTAATCTTTTTGGATGTATTTTCTGGTTCTACACAATTTATGCAGAATATCCAACAAGTTGCTCAGGAATTTCTAATGTATATGCTTACCGTATTGGAAAATGAAGGTGTAGAAATTGAAAATCTGTTTATAAATAGGAACATCATTGTGAAAATTGTATGTATATGTGTAGCACTAATGTAGACACTGAAAGATTTCTATATTTGACATTACCGGACTGTAAATCAGTGTCTTTCAATAAACTAGTTAAAGCAGCAAATCAAAACATGGAGTGTAGCCAATGCAAATCAGAAATGTTATCAACATTATTCATACAAAGATATGGACAATATATAATTTTAATGATGCAACGTTGTACAACTGATGGAAGAAAATTGGAAACTTTAATAAAACATTTTGTAGCAACTCAACTATCAATATCAGGAAGGACTTTTGTAGCAGTAGCAATAATCTTCCATGATGGTCCTTCCACAACATGTGGGCATTACACTGCCTATTTATAATGTGAAAGGCTGGACACTTTGGAATGATGCTCAGTTGGTTTTCAAACAAGGTTTGCATAGTGAATTACCAAATTCCTACCTAATAGTTTTTAAAGCCAAAGTTTTAGAAAGATAATTCAGCCTATTAGGAATTTGTTATTATGATTTAATAGGACTACTATTGGACAATTCAAATAAAAATGATTGTAATAATTACCTTTGGCATCAAGGAAAGGTATATGTTTGAGTTATGGACTTTTCCTTGCACATTGTCTCGGTGTATAGTTTTAAGCGACAACATTTACCGTGTTTATAAATTTAAGTTATAACATTTTCTTAGCAGTAAGCATTTTATATATGTGTGATTTGTATTAAACGGTATTTTATTGAGTATGGATTCTTGTTTTTTTAATCAATCTTATTGACTATTTTTTGCTCGCTGTTATGTGATGGGTACGATTTAAGTCACTGTTTCTAGTGAAATTCAATATATTCTGAGAACAGCAAAAAGGCAAGAAAATAGTATGTAAAATGTTAAAATTATGCTGTGCTGTTAAAAATATATTATTATATGTTATTATATGTTATAACTATTTTTTATTTTCTTTCACAGATCCTAATTCTAAAGAAATGCAATTTACCACAATTTAGATTGTGAAAAACAACTGAATAAAATATGTAGCATTTTTTAGGTGTTTTCCTGTTGAGGTAAGCTTAAGTAAGTCTTAAAATGCACAATGGCGTGTGTTTGCACACAGTTGAAAAAAGGAAAGATGGATGGAGTAGATTTGTGCCAGAGAATTCCATTGCAGACAGGAATCAAATAGGACACAGCTTCACAGCACCTGTCTGCAACACACATGGTATGGTATTCAATAGAGAGATATAGTGGACTAGTAGGGCCCAAGGAATTTCAAGATTAAAAGAGACAAAATTCTTTCACTTAAAACACATCACTGAGTGTCTTTGCACATGTCACATCAGGTGATTAGCTGTCTACTTTTGCACTTGTCATAGATTGCGTGGGCAGTCATCATGTGTTGCGGTGTTTTCTTTTTCCCGTGATGTAATTCATAAAACATGAATTGGAAAATACATTATATTTGCACAGCATAAACCTGTCAGTTCATGGGATTGTCTTCAAATTCTTCACTTATATCTTCAAAGCCATCATTAATGTTGTTGGCTTTGTTTCCAAAATCTAGAACTTTAGTTTGTAACAGTTTTACTTTGCTGATATAAAACAATGATGTAAAAAATGCTATGGTAACACCAGGCATTCTTGTTGACTACCATGATTTGCGGAGCTCTGGGCAATCACAAAATTTGTCATTAGGTCCAAAATCTAAATCTTTCAGGACATTTCTTAAAATGGTTCCTGTTGATTTTCTGCACATCCTGTGATCTTATTTTGGAAGCAAGAACTTCAGTAAACTAATCAGCTGATAACATCATAAGGGGCTCATTCTTTTTGTTAGACTGACACAAGCGAATTCTGTCATTCTACATTCTCACCAGGAAAATCTTCATTTCAATATTAAGGATCAATACATTTTCTTGAATGTTGACCATTATTTCTCTAATCTCACTGAGTGTGAACACGTAGCCAGCACTGAAGAGTGGCTTTAAAACTTAATTTGCTTTTTTAAAGAGTGCAAACTCAACTGAAGGCTGTCGGTTATGTTGCTGCTGAGAGCTCATTGTACATTCATATTTTTGAATGTATGCATGCATGCAGTTTGGGTGGGCATACAAATCCACTACAAATACTTTCACCTCGCTGTTTATATCAGCTACTCAGTTGAAAGCGTTATCTTGGAAGAACCTCGCTGCAGATAAAAACATGTTTACCCTTTGAGACTCACATATTCTGTACTTTGTTCCTTTGTCAATCCCTTTGGCCCTTGTACTGGGTAAACAATAGATAGCACATTGAATATACTCGGCTTTCTAATCAGTTGTTGGAGGTGGAGGAGAGGTAGCCATTGATCTTCTAAGTAGATGAGTATTGGGTTTGGTTGTTGTTGTTTTCTCAGAAGACTTGGATTCTTGTTGTGATTCACTGGTTTCTGTATTTTTTTTGACAAAATATTTCCAAGTTGTGTTACAACTTGTAGCACTTGTAGTTACAGTGATAAAATATTTAACCGTCTTCACCCATCAGTTTTCCATTTTTTGTGAACTTTTTCTTGCATTATTTCTGCAGCATCTCGAACTCTCTTCTGTCCAGCCACAGTTGATGTTAGCTTTTCTTTCGGATTAGTCTGGCATATGACACATTTTTCTTTGTTGAATGGAAAGGGGCGACCAACTCGGTCCCCCCGAACTTATGGCAGAGTGCCTCGATCCCCCCGGGAAGCCATTTTTGGGCGGGGGCGCGTCTCGGCTGGTATGCCCGAAGCGGCGTAGCTGGGGCGCGCCCGTTCCCGCCCTAGAGTGGGCTGGCCTAGACACTGACGCAGCCAGCCACGCCCTCGGGGCAGGCAGGGGCGGGTATACGCCCGCCCTGAAGACGGATAAAAAGGGACGCAAGACCAGAAGACATCCTCTTGTTCTTGTGCCCTGAAGCTGCACCTCCTCGCTGCACGTGAGCTCGGGACAGAACGAAGAGCCAATTTTGAGCGTTTTAATCTTTCTTTTTGTCTTCTAGATACTTCGTTTGAAAGATGCCCAAGAAAGGCGCGAAGAGAATGTCGACTGACCAGATGGTTCGGGTCCTCATGAAGGAGATGTCCGAAATAAAGAAGCGGTTGGCGGAGCGAGACGGGGAGGAGGGATCGGGGCGTCCACCGGCTGGAGGGAAGCCAAAGAGGCCGAGAAGGGGGCCAGCCGGGGGAGACGTCCCGGTCCCCTGTTCCCCGCTCGAAGCGCCAGCCCCGGTACCGGCCCCGGTACCGAAGGAAGGGAATCCGATTCCCGTCGTAGTCACCCCGACATCCACTGAGGATATGCCTCCTGAGTTGGCGGCACAGTTAGCAGCGTGGTTGGGGGACAGTAGCGAGGGCGCCACGGCTGCCGAAGCGCAAGCACTGATGAAACAGTTGCGCGAGAAACGTGATACAGCCAAGGTACCCGCGCCGGCTGCGGTGATAGACAAGCCACGAGTGGCGGAAGCAGCGTTCGGTGCAGGTAAGCGGCCATTGCCGATCGCGAGGGATGAGTCAGCACCCTCTCGTAGAGAAAAATTGGGGCAACATGTTCCTTTGGCAATAAAGGAGAAGATTTGGGCGGGGGAATATGTAAACATTTTCTCCTTGCTTGTTGATCATTATGAGGTTGAAACTGTTAAGAGTCAAAAGGATCTGATGCATCCAAGTGTTTGGCGCGCAAAAATGGCCGCCTTTAAAGTAAATGAGAATATTGGCAACTGGGGCAATGCATGGGGAATTTTTACGTCAATTCTGGGGGAACGTAGGCCTGAATTGCTCCCTGAGTTTCCAGTATATCAGTCACGAATTATGGGGTACTCGACATCGCACCAAGGTAACCAATGGTTCTGTTATGACAACCTTTTCAGGAAAGCGATGGAGCATAACAAAAGTTTGACCTGGGACTGTTATGATTCTTTGACATGGGATAAAATGAAAGAGTCAGGGATGTTGAAAATGCCGTTGGTGGGGAGTACTGTTGGTGAATCCTCCCGCCAATATGGGGGGACGCCCTTTCGGTCGGGTACGGGTACCGACGATTATCCGAGACCCGCCGGCAATGCAGGGAAGAAGGGTTTCTGTTTCAATTTCAACAAAGGTAAATGTACTAGGCCCCCGGGATCGTGTAAGTTCAAGCACGAATGTAGTGGTTGCGGGGCACCCCATCCTGAGTCCTCGTGCAGAGCCAAAACGGGTGAGAATGGGGGTAGAGGAGGCGCCAAACAGGTCTAATGTAGTCCGAGGGGCGCCTTTACCAACCCCGATTGATACCTTGGCGATGATTCCATGGCTCAGCGAGTACCCAGATCGTACTTCTGCTGGGGTGCTGCGGAACGGTTTTTCATATGGTTTCCGCGTCCCGGTGGGGGACTTTCAGGGTGTCGGGACGTGCAAAAATCAACTTTCCGTCTTGCAGCATACAACTGTAGTGCAGGATAAGATCCGGAAAGAGGTTATCCGAGGTCGGGTTGCCGGCCCGTTTAGTGTTCCCCCGGTACAGAATTTTGTCTGTTCTCCTTTAGGGGTGGTCCCCAAGAAGGACCCAGGTGAGTTTCGATTGATCCACAATTTATCAGCTCCTCATGGCCTTTCTGTGAACGATGCAATTGATCCAGAGGTATGTTCGGTGCGGTACGCATCATTCGATGAGGCCGTAGCCATTTTGAATCGCTTGGGGCCCGGGACGCTGATGGCGAAATCAGATATCGAGTCAGCGTTCCGTTTGCTCCCGGTACACCCGGACGACCAACGTCTTCTGGGATTCATGTTTCAAGGTTCGTATTACATGGATAGGTGTATGCCGATGGGGTGCTCTATATCTTGTGCATATTTCGAGAAATTCAGTAGTTTTCTACAATGGGTTTACACGAAGGAAACGGGTTTTCGAAATGTGATGCATTACCTTGATGACTTTCTGTTCCTTGGGGCCGCTGGGGATGACGAATGTGCCCGGGCCTTGACTGAATTTTGTGTGTTAATGGATCGATTTGGCGTGCCATTGGCACCAGGTAAAACTGTGGGTCCCACGACTTGCCTCGAGTTTCTGGGGATCGAGTTGGACTCTAGTGAGGGTTGTTTTCGTTTACCAGCTGCCAAAGTGTCGAAATTCAGGGCAGCCCTGCAAATGTGTATAAATGCATCTAAAGTTACGCTGCATCAATTGCAGCAATTGGTGGGGAAGTTGAATTTTGCCCTGAGGGTGATCCCAATGGCCCGCCCCTTTTCCCGTTCAATTGCTCAGGCGATGGTCGGCCTAAACGAGGGTCATCATCGCACGAGACTATCGGCTGAGGTCCGCCAAGACATGCGTATTTGGTTAGCATTTTTGGCGGATTTCAATGGTCGAGTCGTCTGGAACAAACCAGCCTTGTCCTCTGAAGAGCTTGGTCTATGGACGGATTCAGCGGGAAGCATGGGCTTTGGCGCCATCTTCGGCACAAAATGGTCGGCACAAAGGTGGCCATCATGGTGGCATGAAGAGGGGCTGACGAGTAATATTGCTTTCCTTGAACTGTTTCCCATTTTGGTGGCCCTCAGAACCTGGCCCGATGGATTCAAAAATCACTCTGTCATATTTTGGTCTGACAATATGACCGTTGTAGAATGCATCAATAGTCAGGCAGCACGTTGTAAATTGATTTTAAGGCTGCTTAAAGAAATTGTCTTACTGTGTATGCAACTGAACGTGGTATTCAGAGCGAAGCATGTCCCAGGGGTGATGAATCAGGCAGCTGATGCACTGTCTCGTTTTCAAATGCAGGCTTTCTCGGGTTTCCTTCCCTCAGCGGACCCAGAGCCGGCACCCTTTCCCGAAGCTCTCTGGTCTCTCGGTGCCCCGAACTTCGTTACCTCGTGGGAGAGAGTCTAGCACCAAGGACGAGGAAGGCATACGAAGAGGCGTTTCGGGCCTATTTAGCCTTTTTGGGGACTGAGAGAGGGGGGTTTTGGGGGCATGAGGATTGGGTAGTGCATTTTCTGATGTCCTTGCGTAGGGCTGGGAAGTCGGTGGCTACAGCCCAGAGGCATCGTGCTGCCATTTCCTTTGTTGCCAGGGCTCATAATATCCAGGACCCGACAGCGTCTTTTGTGGTACAGAAAGCGCTGCGTGGGTGGCAACGCCTTGAGGGTCGCAGAGTAGATGAGAGGCGCCCGATAGGTCTGGATAGGTTGTCCCAGTTGCTGGCCACACTCCCCGCCACATGCTCGTCTCAGTTCGAGGCCTGTTTGTTCCGAGCTGCTTTTACGCTTGCATTTCACGGGGCGATGAGGATAAGTGAGCTGGTGGCAAGGAACAAACAGGATGTGGTGGGGGGTTTGTGCCGGGAACACGTTCAGATCTGGGGTGAGACGATGACTGTATCCTTTGTCAAGTCCAAAACCGATCAAGGTGGGGTAGGGGACTGCATAGTCATTCGCAGGATTCCAGGGTCCTCCATGTGTCCGGTAAAGTGTTTAGAAGACTACCTAGCACGAAGGGTGGCATCATGGGGAGGGACATTGTTGAGACACGCGGACGCCACCCCACTGACGAAATTTCAGTTTCAGCGGGTGCTCGCGATGTCAATTACCGCAGCGGGCTTGGACCCGGGCGAGTTTGGGACCCATTCCTTTCGGATAGGGGCTGCCACTGAAGCTACAGCTAGGGGTCTCAATGTGGAACAAGTGAAACGTGTGGGGCGCTGGTCCTCCAATTGTTATAAGAGGTATGTGCGGTTGCACATGTTGTGAAGCCATGATAATGTACTCACGCTTCTTGTCTTTTGTTTGGTTTTCAGTTACGCAAGCCTTCGAGGCGGGGCGGACTATGCAGTCGACCCAACACCAGGCCAGCGGTCAGACATCACCGGCTGTGAGGAAAGAGGTGTGGGTCGTGGGCCACTCATACGTGAGGCGTGCCGCTGACGTATTCAAAGCAGGTGACATGATTCACGTAGCTGGGGAATACGGGTACAGGGTGTCCTTCTATGGAAGGGGCGGTCTCTGTATTGACCAGTTTCAGGCATTCTTTGAGGGTTTGTTAGGGCGGACGAGGTCACCGCCGTCTATAGTCATAGTACATTTGGGGGGCAATGATTTGGTCACCACCGGTAGACGACTTCTCCTGGAGGCAATGCTTTCCACTGTAAGTTGGTTGGCGAGGAAAGTTCCGGGGTGCATAATTGCGTGGTCTCATATGATCCCACGAAAAGTGTGGCGGGGGGCTGTATCCATTCCTGCTTTGAACCATTCTGTTAGAAAACTTAATAACAAAGTGAGTAGGTTGTTCCGTTCCAGGACATTGCATTCTATCTCGCATGGGTGTATTAATGATGACAGTATGTATCTAGGGGATGGTGTGCATTTGTCTCGGGTGGGAAATGAGTTACTCATAGGAGACTTCTTAGCATGGTTAAAAAACGTTGAAACATGACCTTTAGGTAGGAGTTTTGTGGGGGTTCGGATAGCCGGTCAACTATCCGGCCTGTGGCGGTAAGGTCATGATCGGTGAGCACTAATTGGTAGATCCCTATGAGTGGGCGTCACCCAACACGGATGGGAGCGCTCGGGAGAGGTGGCCATTGGCCCCTCAATGGGGAGGCGGTCCCTTCTAAGGATGGGTCGCCGGAAGTAAAGGAAAAGGCGGTCAAGGCCCCTTCCTTTGTAGGAGGGGTTACAGCCCCCTCCTGGGGAATTTCCCGGGGCCAGTGACATCTGCGACGGCAGATGCGGTAAGTTGTGTGGGGGTGGGATAAGGTCTACGATACCTTCTAGATACCTCACACGAGTATTCGAACGACCTTTAACTGGCGTCGAGTCTTTAGGTGCCCCCGTCAAGTCAAGGGAAATTGGTAGTAGTTGCACTTGAGGTACGCCTCCGTGCTGTCGCCCCTCCCAAGTGGGAGGGGTAAGTCGGGTTAGGGATCTTGACACCGGTTATGACCTTGCCGTTGGCCCTTAAACGTTAGGATGTACAATTTCAATATGTCAAGAAAATGTTGTAGGATGCTAGTTCGGCTAGGAGAACCTCTGTATTAGAGAATCTGTTAAGGATAGCCAAACATCGTAATGTGGTAATGAAATTGTACATAACATGAAACGTTTAATGTTTTAATTTTGTTTTAATAAATACGGCCGGGATGGTCACTCCATCCCACTTCCAAAAACTTCAAGAACTGTTTCCGGTTTCCCTCCTTTTGGGGATTGTGTTGAGAGGGGGTGGCGGGTATCTCGGCCATATGAGTACTCAGATTTTGTAGTTATCAAAGTTCTCTTAGGGGGTAAAGCTCCTTTGCTACCACTTTCTTCGCAGGTTATGAATTTGAATCAATGGAATACCTGAAGAGATAAAACAATATTAAATTACATTACCAATATGATAATTAAAACACATCACTATAGAGCCACCATTTGGGAAATTGGTGGAAGGGTTGCTCTGAGGAGTTATTTTCTGTTTCTATAGGACAACTTGACCTCCAAAACATATGTTTTGACACCAAAATTAAGTATATAGGTCTCATGTTACCTAAAATATTAAATCATCACTGCAACACATTTGCCATTGTTAACACTGTTCTCCAGAATATTTCAGCCTGGATCAGCAATGTCTACTGAAGCTAAATTACTTCTCTAATGATACAAACATAGAAATCAAAAATGAAAATCTCTGAACAACAATTTTTTTAAAGAGCTATATCTCAGAGCTAGGACTATGAGTGATACAAAGAACCAGGCTCAGGAGCTCAACATAACCCCTTTTATGGACGTGTTCTATGGTAGGTTAAGGGCTCACTGTAAATGATATGGTATCAAAACTGGCTCTCCTGCTGCCATAGATAAGCTTAGGAGGCTTTTACCAGCATTTGAGAGAGATAACGTTATATAGCAAAGGTATCCTATGGGAAGCAATATACTGATGACCTGCCAGAGGAGATGATAGAAACCCCGCATTCAGAAGCAGCGGATGAGACCTCAGAGGTGGATCTAATGCTATATAGATTGACCAGAAGGTTGAACTTATACGCTGGACATGGAAAGACAAAGAAAAGAGATGGGTCTATGACCGATCGCTGGTGGCAGCAACTTTGTAACTAGGGAGATTGAAGATACTTTTGACTCCATACTCCTGAAAGGAATTGGCCCTAAGTTTTCAGATGGTGATGACATCACCAAATGGATAACTGTTTTTTAGACAGCCTGCATAGCCAGAAATGTAGCCAAAAAGATTTGGGCTACTCCCTTATGGGAACTATTCTCAGGTAAATCATGCGAGAGACTCCTGACATTGAATGAGAAATATGCTGAGTTCTATGACCTAATGAAGGTACCCTAATTGAGG
Source organism: Lissotriton vulgaris (assembly GCF_964263255.1). Taxonomy (NCBI): domain Eukaryota; kingdom Metazoa; phylum Chordata; class Amphibia; order Caudata; family Salamandridae; genus Lissotriton; species Lissotriton vulgaris. Next base: position 563,843,969 of record NC_141687.1, read on the forward strand.
TCATTGGACTCACCACTGAGGAATACTGGATTGTGGGGCTTAGACTCAATACTGAGGAATACAGTATTACATTCAGGGAGAATCAAATAACCCTGACCTATCCTTGAAAGAAAAGAGAATGCTCCTTACTTAGTGGACCTTGGCACGTGCAGGAAACCCAAGAGGGTCATACATGTAAACCACCTTAAATCCTATAATGACAGGGCTGAAATGCTCATAGTCACAGATGAGGATCAGGAAGCAGAGAGTGAACCTCTCTCTGACCTCCTCTCAAGTAACCCTAATGATAGGTCAGTGGAAAGAGTAGTCTTGTCAGAAACCCTCACTTCCCAACAGCAGACTTACTGCAGGCAAGTCCAAAATCAGTTTGTTGAGCTCTTCTCTTTGACCCCTGGTCAGAGTACATCGTGTACATACTATGTGGGCACTGGTAACAGCTTTCCTGTTAAAAATGATATCTACAGGAAGTCTGATCAGGTCAAAGAGAGCATCAAGGATGAAGTAAGCAAGATGCTGGAATTGACTGTCATTGAACCCTCAGAGAGTCCGTGGCCAGCCAAGTTGGTATAGTTCCCAAACCTCACTCCCAGGGTAGCATGAAAGAAATGTGCTTTTGTGTGGACTACAGGGGCATCAATGCTGTGATAACAACTGATGCCCATCCAATTCCAAGGGATGATGAATTGATGGACAGGTTATGGCAGCCACAAATCTCGGTATTTTATCACCCTGAGGTGGGGCAGGTGATAAGGACCCCACCTTTTATTTCCCTCCATCTTGGTTTGAGGGAGAATTAGCCAATTAGGGTCGGGATAGTGCCCCTTCCCACAGAAAGTGATCACATAGAGGGTGTAAACACCCTAAAGGTAGGTAGCCCATTGGCTACTAGCTGTCTCCCCTTTAACACCCTTACATTTAGTCTTTAAGTGGCATCCGTGGATGTTGAACTTAACTTTGATGGACCTAAGAAGAGCAATGGACAAAGAAGAGATAGTGACCCAAGAACCAACGACCTGCTGCAGAAAATCGGCTCCCAACCATGCTGGCCACTTCAAGGACTTATCCATCATGGTCTTCTGTCTCGTGCTGCAACTTTAAGGCCTCCAGGAACCCCAGAACACCTCCAGCCATCAATACTTTGCTGAGATCCTCCCTTGGAGTAGAGGAGCTAATCCTCTGCAGCCTGCAGACACCGAACTGCAAAGTTCGGTTTACTGATCTGCTGCATCCTGGCAACTTCAACACAGCACCCAAGCAAGAAGAGGAACATCAGCTTCAAAGGGTCAGATCTATCTCCCCACCAAGCGAGAGGACACCAGGACCTATTGGAACGCTGCCATGCCAATACCCAGGGTCCTGGACCTCTACACTGAAGATCAAGAGTGCAATCCGGAATTCAGTGACACAGGACGCAGACTCCTGTCATGGGACGTTGATACCTAAGAGACCTGCTCTGTGAGGGGTCCAGCTGTCCCAGAATCACCTCTGCAACCTGCCTGCCCCTGACCGAGAGGACCATCTTGACGCATGACCGTTCACTGCCCTATCTGTTCTGCATCCATCCCGCCCACCCTGGGTGATGACAAGCCTGCTGTGCACCTGTGGTCCAGGGGCCCTTGCAACCTAATCCCTCAAGTGGGACCCCCATGACTTACCTCTAAGTCCACTGCACCAAAATCAGCGAGTATATTAAGTAGATAATTTTATGGGTGAGATTTATTGGCAATCTCTTCCTGATTTGGCAGGGTAGTAATCAGGTGGCCAATAGATTTGTTACAAGCCTTAATGAATAACCTCAAGTCTGATGAGGAAACACATCATCTTTCTTGATGTTGAGATAGAAATAGTAAACAACAAGGTCACCTCAAAATCACACACAAAGCCAACTGCAGGTTACAGCTTGCAACATGCTCTGATCAGCCATCTGAATCAGCGGGAAACAACACTTACAACGCAACTTTTACAACGCACTACCTTTACATTGAAACTTTTACAACGCAACATCCAATTCAACGCATGCCATTACAACGCAACCATTACAACGCATGTCAATACAACACATACCACTACAACGCATGTCATTACAACACAGTCATTACAATGCATACCATTACAACGCATACCTACACTATCCAACACTTACCCTACTGTTGCACCCCCTGGAGTTAGAATAGTAATTTTTACCCCTACACTATCCAACACTTACCCTACTGTTGCACCCCCCTGGAGTTAGAATAGTAATTCTTACCCCTACACTATGCAATACTTACCATACATTCAATGTAATGGTATGCGTTGTAATGGCATGCGTTGTAAATGTAGTATGTGTTGTAGTGGAATGCGTTGTAAAGGTAGTTTCAAAGAATTCGTTGTAATGGCAGGCGTTGTAATGGATGTTGCGGTGTAAAAAATGCGTTGTAAATGTATGCGTTGTAAAAGTATGCGTTATAACGACATACATCCGAATCAGCTCAAGTGGAGCATCCTTACAGACAACTAAAACAAGCTAAAAGGAAATGCAGTGACAAGGGTACCGTTCTGACAAAACAGAAAAACATGGTTCAGCTCTTTGGCAAACAAGGCTACACAAGATGGGTGCTTGACACAGCTGTCAAAAATGTAGACACATGATCGAGGAATGAAATTTGTTCGGCTCAGAGGGGCCAGTGGGGACAACACAGACAGCACTGAGAGCAAAACCAGGATCATTACCACATTCAATGGTAAATCAGGTATTGTACGAGGCATTCTGGAAAAAAATATTGGTCTTCATAGGTGTGAACCAGTCATAAATGAAAGTGTCAGCGAGAAACCCAAAATCACTTACCGTAGAACAAGATCCTTTTTTTTCTTTAGTTTTATAAAGCCCGAACTAGACCCAAGAAATCGGATATCAGAGCGCTTTACATGAGCACCAGTTTTGTTACAAATGGACACATTAAATTTTGTTAGGCACAGGGAGATTAAATGATTTGCCCAGAATGTTGAGCTTTGAGGTCGACCGCTCTAGCCATAAAGCTACATCATGAGACATGCTTGTGTAAACAGACAGCTACCCAGAGGATTACGCACGTCATGCATTAAATAATCCCCTTATAGGGTTCCAAACTTGCTGTAAATTAAATGTTGGTGAGCATTCTACCAACTGTAAAGAAATTTTGATCCCATACACCACCAAGTAAAAGTCTATAACTCGGTTTATTATATGCAGTACAACCTGTGTTGTTCACATTTTGGATTGCTTTGTGGGCTGTACCATCCATTCACTATGCAAAAGAATTTTGGAACATGCCACGGCTATTATGAATTGAGACAAGCACTACCGAATAGCTAGGCATTTTGAGGTACCCATTACAGTGACAGAAAACTACTTACATTCAATGGGACTCAGCATGTCAGGAGAGCAGCATTGACTGTACTGCCACACTGAGGAAACTTGAATCTAAACTCATTATTGAACTGACCACCAAGACTCCTCACAGCCTGGACTCGGATGGGGAGTTATTTGTCTATTTGGATTGAAATTGCTGAAATATTGCCCTTAATGTACTGATTGTAGTATGCTAGTTCTGTAAATAATGCTTTTAACATATATTTTTTTCTTACAGGCAAATCTTTATGAGTTGTCTCTCTCGACACTGTCTCATACCTGTTTTTTGTCTTTACAGGTATAAGAGGAAGAACCATGGCATGCTGGGTCCAAGAGGAGGCCCCAGCCGTGGCGCCCTAACATTTTTTTCAGGAGCACTTGGAACACATTGGGTGATGTGATTTGCACTTTCATATTTTTCTTTTCTATTTTTTTCATGTTTGAATTTGGGCTATCTTGAATGGTATAACTGAAAACAATTTTCCTTGGACAATGTTTGACAGCCAATGTCTTATTGTCATGTACTTTATCCCACTTGCGCTGTATTTCTTTACTATGTTGCAACAACACACCAGCCTGTTGGTTCCTGCCTTATACATCTACTCTGTTAGGCAATGTAGGAGAGTGCAAGCACTATTCTGCCCAATTGGATTTGTACTGTACTTGTTTTGTAGCCCACTGGGGCTATTTGGGTTAACACTGCTTTTTGAGTAAGCATGCACACAATAGTATGACTTGCGCATGACAAACAATTCATGTTTTGATTGTTTAGATTGTGGTGTGATTGTGGTATTAATTACAAGAGATGCTAAATGATATGCCTTACAGTTTTTTTTAACACCTTATTTCTTCTGCTTTATTTTTTACCAAGGCTCTGAACTGCACATACCATAAAACTATCTTATGCCCTTACTGGTATTCCGAAAGAAATATTTTTGCTGACACCACAAGGAAGCACTCTGCTATCTAATGTACACGTTATCAGATAGGTATCTAACTTAACATATGTTGAAAATAAATGAGGGGTTTTACGCCACTTTCTACTTTGCTCAGAATTAGTCACATGACATATTGTGAAAATGTGATGCCTGTGACGTTGACAACTTTATTAACTTTACTCTAGTTGAATATAGTTTTTGTTTATTTTCCATTGATTGCTGCAACTCAACTTAGGCAATTGTAAATATATGGGAGGTTGAATGCACACTGTGTTATACATTTAACAGTCCAAGCCGGCGGCATAATTTGGTGGAATTCTGTTGGAGTCGCTCTGCTAAGTCCCATTTTGTTGCTCCCTGATCATTTAGCATTTATGGAGTATGATTGCACTGCCATCCCATGCGTGAACAAGGCTGAATAGCAGCAATGCATAGCAGAGGGTGGAGAACTCATATTAAATATCTTCATAAACCTAATTTTTAGTGTGTGTGAGTCTCTGCATGGTGTCTCTCTGGCCACTACCATGCCGACAATTCGCAAATTTGCGCGCAGCAGATTTTTTTGCTTGGTCGCGCTTGACAAATACAATATTGCGGCGCGCAGCGTTCAATTACCGTCATTCAGAGTTTGAAGAGTTGTTTTTCTCCATGATTGCATGTGCTGCGCCATTTTGGATCTTGCTGCGTGATCCAGCGGGAGTTTGTCGACCGCGATTACGTTATCGCGGCTCGCCACCTTGCACAGCGAGAGTTTGTCATTGCGAGTACGTCATAAAGGCTTGTGATCACGTATCACGGGAGTAAACAATTGCGAACTCGTAGATGCGGCGGGCAGCAACAATTCTGCACTCGCGAAATTGCAAAATTTGCAATTCTACACAAGAAATCCACCAGCAGGCAGCATAAACCTTCTGAAAATGATGCTAATTATCAGAATAACTCCTCAGGTTGACATTTGCCTGCACTTTTTTTTGCAAGGAGTCCATTTGGAGGGGTGTGGGAGAAAGGAAGTGCCCCACAGTCTCCAACTTCCTGTTCCTGTCCAGCAGGCTCCTCCCAGTGCTTTGTTCATGTCCTGGTCACTTTGATTTGGATCTTGACCTGGAAGGATTACTTTTTGTGGATGCTGCTGGATATTTAGATTTGTGGTCTTTTTTACTTTCTTTGGATCACTTTTGGATTAGAAATTTCAAAAGTAAGTTGATGTTGTTTGTTTGGGGGCATGGATGACATTGGATTGGGGTGATTTTTGTGTGTTTTTCGTTTTTTTGGCTGTTGTTCGGGCCTTTTGCCCAGGGGTACTCAGTGGTGCATGGACCGAGTCTTTCTGTGGGGTCTCTTTAATGTAAACATCATGGAGGGCATGGATGGCATTGGATTGTGGTGATTTTTGTGTTTTTCGATTTTTTGGCTGTTGTTGGGGCCTTTTGCCGAGGGGTACTCAGTGGTGCATGGACTGAGTCTTTCTGTGGGGTCTCTTTAATGTAAACATCATGGAGGGCATGGATGGCATTGGATTGTGGTGATTTTTGTGTGTTTTTCGTTTTTTTAGCTATTGTTAGGGCCTTTTGCCCAGGGGTACTCAGTGGTGCATGGACTGCGTCTTTCTGTGGGGTCTCTTTCATGTAAACATCATGGAGGGCATGGATGGCATTGGATTGTGGTGATTTTTGTGTTTTTTTGTTTTTTTGGCTGTTGTTGGGGCCTGTCCATGTGGGCGGGGGCCATTTTGAGGCCTGGTCCATGCAGGGCCTGGCCATGTGGGTGGGGGTCTAGGGGCCATTTTGAAGCCAGGCAGTGTGCTTTGTTGTGCCATAGGCCTGCACCCAGTCTGCCATGCTTTCATCCATTATGCCCAGGGGTACTCAGTGGTGCATGGACCGAGTCTTTCTGTGGGGTGTCTTGAATTTCAACATGATTGAGGGCATGGAAGGCATTGGATTGTGGTGATTTTTGTGTGTTTTTCGATTTTTTGGCTGTTGTTGGTGCCTTTTGCCCAGGGATACTCAGTGGTGCATGGACTGAGTCTTTCTGTGGGGTCTCTTTAATGTAAACATCATGGAGGGCATGGATTGCATTGGATTGTGGTGATTTTTGTGTGTTTTTCGTTTTTGTGGCTGTTGTTGGGGCCTGTCCATGTGGCTGCGGGCCATTTTGAGGCCTGGCCCAGGCAGGGCCTGGCCATGTGGGTGGGGGTCTAGGGGCCATTTTGAAGCCAGGCAGTGTGCTTTGTTATGCCATAGGCCTGCACCAAGTGTGCCATGCTTTCATCCATTATACCCAGGGGTAGTCGGTGGTGCATGGACCAAGTCTTTCTGTGGGGTGTCTTGAATTTCAACATGATTGAGGTCATGGATGGCATTGGATTGTGGTGACTTTTGTGTGTTTTTCGATTTTTGGGCTGTTGTTGGGGCCTTTTGCCCAGGGGTACTCAGTGGTGCATGGACTGAGCCAATTCAATTCAAAATATCTTTATTCAATTGTTTCGGTGCAATCATAAAAGTACAGATAAAATATCATAAATACACAGTTTTATAAAAATACACATATTCATTATATTCATTTAAAACCAATAAAAATTGCGAAAACAGTTTCATTTATAAAGTGCAAGTTAAGTGTCCCTACGTTTCCTGATAGTTATAGCATTTTTTAGAAACAAAGTTGTTCTTGCTACAGATACATGATTATCTAGAGCTTGAATACCAATCATCGCCGCACGACAATGACGAAGTCCTAGTTCTCTTAAAAAAGGTAATAAAAAATTTTCCTCATTTCATCATAAAATTTACAAAAAAGAAAAACATGAATGGTACTCTGGGGGGAGATGTTATCGCAGGGACAGAGAGGTAGCTCGTGTGTCCAGTTATTGATTGTAGAAAAGCTAACCAGTGTGTGGTAGATGTTAAATCTGAAACGTGTGAGCAAAAAACGCTCATATTTGTTTGTTACATGGATTAAATAGGGCTGAATCCTAAAAGTTGCTAAAACCAGTTGGTGCTGCTGGATAGAGGATTTTAGGGCCTCCGCAGCTGTCCTATTGGAATCCAAAAGGGCTAAACACTCTTTCTTCAGGTCTTTTCGTGGAATTGCTGAGATATCAGAGGGATTCAGTAAGTATTCTTCTCTCCCAATGTCTTTAAGAAAGTTAAAAACATACTTCACCCATGGGATTTTTGTGGCACCATCCAATTTCAAAATATCTGTCAGGACATCTCTGTTTAGGTGTGTCGCTTCTTGGGTCCAGACTCTATGCCATAGTAAAACTGGCTCTATTTTGATAAGATCAGTAATATAAGATAGGCCAAGTTCTGAGTGGCAATTGAAATTAGATGAGCTTTTGGAAGTGCCAGTATGTATTTTAAGAAAACATTTTCAGGAACTTGTATGGGTGCGGGGTTAGCAAGACCCCAAACCCCACTGCCATAGATAGTGCCGGCTACACACTTAGCTTTGTAGATTGTAGTCCATTCCACAGGGGGTCTAGTTCCTAACTTACTGGAAAAGATTTTGAGAGCGGCAGTAGATCTTGAGTGCTCAAGCTTTTTAACAGAGATAGCTTGAGACCACGTCTCATTTTGAGAAAAATATATCCCGAGATAGGAAAAGTATTAAGCAAATTCCAATTTTTGCCCTGCTATGAAGATTGGTCTCTTGGATTTGTTTTGCTTACCACAATACAAAGTGAAAGTCTTTGATGTATTGACTTTCAGGCCCAACTCTTTCATAAAGCGGCAGAAACTGTCGACCACGCGCTGTAAGCCCACCTGAGTACGTGACATGAGTACAGCGTCGTCAGCGTACAAAAGTGCTGGTATTGGGCGGCCGCCTACGAAGGGAGGATCCGAACTATCTTTGCACAAGACACCTTCCAGCCCGTTAATGTACAAGTTAAAAAGAAAGGGGGCCAGGACACAACCCTGCCTGACCCCGCTCCTTATTGGTATTGTGTCAGTGCGCTCTCCGTTTAGGCCAAAACGTACACGGGCCGTCGCGTTACTATAAAAACGTTTAAGATAATAAATAATATTGGATTCAACCCCAAGATGTTCCAGTATAGACCACAGTTTGGAATGTACCACACAATCAAAAGCGGCCGAGAGATCCACAAAGGCCAAGAACAAGTTACCCTGTTTTGCCCTCGTGTATTTCCCGACCAACATGAGCAGAATCAGACCCTGTTCTACTCTCCCCAGACCAGGGCGAAAGCCATACTGGAGATCAGACAGGACAGAGTTTTCCTCAGCCCATTCCAAATGTCGGTCTAGAATAATTCTGCCCGCAATTTTAGTGAAGGAGTCCAGTAGGGAAATAGGCTTATAACAGGCAGGATCCTGTCTGTTTCCCTTTTTATAAATCGGGACAATTACAGATTCCACCCATGTGGGCAGGAATTCAGCAACGCAACTGGCGTTGAGCACCTTTACCAGAAGGGGCGCCCACAGAGCTGGGATACTCTTAAATAGGTCTATGGGAACCCGTCTGGCCCAGGCGCCTTTGCGCCCTTGCTTCTACTTAGCCCCTTTTCCACCTCCGCCAGTGTGAAATACAAATTACTGTTAAGGGGATAGTTGTCAAGGGTGATCAAAGACCCCACTTGACCTTCTTCATATTCTTCTCCTTCGTAAACTCTTTTGAAGTGTCTGACCCAGTCTGAGTTACAGATAGCACTATCTATATTCGGGCCAGTCTCTTCAGTAAGGAAGGGAGTTCTCACGATTTTCCAAAAACTCACACTGTCGTTTGTTATGGAGGCTGTATGAAGAGCTTCCCAAGCTTCGGCTTTCAGGGTGTTTTTCCTATCTTTAATTGCCTCTTTATAATCTTTCCTAAGTCTACGAATTTCCTCGGCTGATCTAGGGTGATGATGCAGAGCCTTATTTAGCGTTGTATAAGCCTTAGTGCATCTAGAATCAAACCATCCTATTCTTGAATTGCCTAGTTAGGGAGTTTTTAATTCATTCGATATTACTAGGAAGGATGCGAGGCAAGTATCAGGTAATAGATCTGTCTCAAGACACTTATTAATTTCCAGGGAACATTTTTCAACCACTGTTTTGATTATCTCTGCCTCGTTTATCATGGCCCATTTTAGAGTATAACCATTGGTTTTGCCAATTGTCAAGTCAGCATCTAAACTATTGCATTCTCTATTGTTAGTTAGTGTTGGGGCAGTGGGTAGCAAAATAGACAGGCATAATGGAAAGTGGTCACTCAACGCTATATCAGGAACATTAAAGGAGTTAATTCTGTTCCTGCTGTTATTAGAGATAGTAATAAAATCTATAGTTGTAGAACAATCTCTACCATGAAATGTTGGGACTACTATTGGAGCAGAAATGCACATTTCATTAGTGAATCCTAAGTCAAAGTTGGCTAACAGAAAGTTCAATTGATCCCCTAGAAAATTGTGCTTAAAATGAAGATGTCCCTCACCTTCATCCTGAGCTAGTTCAATTGATCCCCTAGAAAATTGTGCTTAAAATGAAGATGTCCATCACCTTCATCCTGAGCTAGACCGCACCTGTTATCCATAGTTAATTCACACAAATTACAGTTAAAATCTCCTAACATAATTACCATCAGTTTCTGTTTAAAAAAAAAATCTTGCTTAAGTAAAACCTTGTTCAGTTTCCTCAGAATACTCATAACATCGTCAACAGGAATGTTGTTATATATATTAACCACAGCAATCGGAGAGTCACAACCCATGTCAAGAACCAACATTTGAAAATAAGTATCTTTAACAGGTTCGATAATTTTCCCACACTTTAGTTTGTTAGATAAATAAATACTCAAACCACCCTTAGGTCTCCCATGGGGGACGGCTACAGCTGAGGTACAAAATGTTCTATAGCCGTTCAAGTGCACTGGTTCCAAGGTCCATGTTTCTTGAAAGCAAAGCAGGTCTTGTGATTCAACAAAATCCCTACAGATAGGGTGATCAATTTTAGATCTAATACCAGCAATGTTCCATGAGGAAATTTTGAGAACAAGTGGGTCTTTCAAAGGGGTAGACAAGACTACTGGGGTAGACAAGACTACTGGGGACAGGGGAATAGGGGTGGCATGTAAAGGGGGGGACTAGCTGGTTGTCCCCCCACCCCGTATACTCCTCTGTCGCCAGGCCTCCCCCCGAGCGCCCGTCCTTACACATGGTTGACACTGATAGTGGTGTATTCTCCCCAAATATAGCTATGCTTTCCCTCTTGCAGGGTTCACAATAGGAGTCTTTATCTGTACTTTGGACAATGGGGTTAACAGTAGTTAACCTCAGTCAGTCAATGTTTTCCAAACCACTAAGTGTGTCAAAATAATTAAACGTAGGAATTCCATAGCTTCTAGCCCATGGCTCTTCCGTGTTCCTAACCCGGTAACAGACGGGGGCAATCCATCTGCTTGGTCGAGGAGGAGGGTAAAAGTAGCCAAGGGGAAGAATATTGACAAGATGTGGGTCGTAAATTCCCATGGCCGCTCTCTCCATCACAGTGTTAACCAGTTGAGGGGATCAAAATGATAAGACTACACAGTCACCTCTCTGTGTTTTAGCTGAAGTTCCTATCCATCTTGCTCGTCTAACCATTTTAAACTCTGAGAAAATATGGCTTTTAAGTCCTACCCTAGATGACAAAAAGTGAAGGGATTTATTTCTCAAAGTTGCCCAATTTTCATCAGTATTAGGCGAGAGTGGAGGTATGTTTGCTAACACCACAGTATACGGTGTTGCTTCTGGTGGGAGATTTAAATTAAAGAGGTTCGGCGTTACTCCTTCCTCAATTGATCTTCTGATGTTCTATGTTTATGAGGTGGTATAAGGGAAGATGCATTCGGGGCTACAGAGGGTGAATCGACGGGCCCCTTTTCATGAATATTATTTTCTCCTCTTGAAGCACTGTGATCAGGTCGATCAGTGGATTTTGCGTTAATGTGTTTAGTTTTGGCTAGCGCTTTGGATGGGGCTGATGTTTTAACTGGAGCAACCGCTTTAGGTGGAACTGGCACTTTAGCAGGAGCTGGGGTGCCAGTTTTAGAGCAGGTAGCACTAGGGTGAGGTTGGAGCTTGGTCTTGCTTGGTGACAGCTGTTTGTCAAACTTACCCTCAATGTTGGTTAACCTCAGTTCTATATTTTTAACCTTTGAGGTAATCGGTTCCAGGAAGGTCATTAGAAGTGTTTCCATTCTTTGCCAGAATGATTCATCTATTAGGTCCCTATTAACGTCTAAGTGGGGGACAATCGTTGACTGGCCATTAACCTCACTTACACTACTCCCGTTTGAATTTCCCGAGACTTTGCTCTCTTTCGATTTAGTGTTCTTTTTATGAGTTTTGTTAGGTTTACTATGTTGCCTTATTCTAACAGAGTGTTTTTGCTTAGATCTGGCCTTCTGTCCTCTAGTTCTTACACATGGACTATCACTAATATTTAGGATGGAAGTTGGACTCTCTAAAATGTCGTGTCCCTCATTTTCTGAATTCTCCTCATTCAGAGGAGTAGAATCGTCATTGTTATGGGTGCTGGAATGTAAAGAGGGAGTTACAGATAGTCGGGTAGTTGAGGGCAATAGGATATTAACACCCGTTGAATCACTAAGAGGCCTGTCAATCGTCGGTGTTATGCTATTGCTTCTGGGTAAAGCAACAAAAGAAGGAGCGAGCAAGGATTCCTGGGAGTTGGTAGTTAACATAGACATGTTTGGGTTAGGTAAAAGGGGAGGGAGGCCAGGTGACTCCTCCGCCCCCCACAGACATTTGAAGTCCGCAGTTTGGGACTTCTTTAGTGTTAGCCCAACAAGGTAATACATAGCCATTGTACCATTTGTAAGGTTCGAGTTAGTCGTGGTAAGCTTGGTACCAACTATGGTACCGGAGGCCAGAGAGGTCATCTTGAGAGACAGCACACTGTCAAATGGCATGCGCACCTACAGGAGATCAAGGCAGCCCGAATTGCAAGTCAACAAATTGTATCCGTTGATGTTTCATCTGATGATGACGAGGAGGAAGAAGCGTCAAACATTTCTTCACTTACACCCAGTACCCCTGTCAGCAGCACACCCCCTGCAAGATATATGAGCCAAACTAAGAGTGTGGGAGAGAGTGAGACACCAATGCGAAAAAGTTCATCATCACCGAGCGTAACTGGGTCGAAGAAGTCATCATCCTGTAAAATGGTCCAGCCCACCATTAGAAGCATGTTGTTTTCAGATGCGCCATTTGAACGCAACCACCCAAAGGCACGTCTGTATAACACTAAGCTGGCTAAAATGCTAGTGCTGGACCTTCTCCCATTGTCTTTTGTGGAAGGGGTGGGTTTTCTTGAATTAGTGGCAACGCTCTGCCCTAAATGGAAGGTTCCTAGCCGGTTCTATTTTGCCAGAGTTGCGGTTCCAGCACTACATGAAGATGTGCTGGAGGTGATTGGGGCAGCTTTGCAGAAGAGTGCTGTTCACACTATACATCTGACAACAGACATGTGGACCAGTTGCCAAGCCGTTGATTACATGTGCATCACTGCACACTGGGTTTCTTTTTCAGGGGTTAAAGCAAAGGTAACCGCAGGTGTTGACACAGACAACGCTTATAAAGCTGCTCAGAAACATGCAACACTAGCCATGTTTGCCATGGAGAAAAATCATACAGGAGAAAACATTTTGCATGAGTTTAACACAAAGGTCTTTCAATGGCTGTCCCCAAGAAAACGCATGATTGGTTATGTTTCCACGGATAATGGCACCAATGTAGTTAAGGCCATGGATAAGGGTAACTATTTCAGAGTGCCGTGTTTGGCACACTGTATAAACCTGGTTGTTAAAAAATTCTTGAATGAAGAAAGTCCAGTGTGCGAGTTACTGACCACCTGCCGAAGAATGTGCACACATTTCAACCATTCTTTTAAGGCCCGGAAGCATCTGGGGTGCCTACAATATGAACGTAAAGTTCCAGTGAAAGCACTCATCCAGGAGGTGGTAACACGTTGGAACTCAACCTTCTACATGCTTGAGCGTCTGTATGAGCAATATGCGGTAGTCGATCAGTATTTCTTTACACTGGGTACACCTAGTTCGATAATTTTCCCACACTTTAGTTTGTTAGATAAATAAATACTCAAACCACCCTTAGGTCTCCCATGGGGGACGGCTACAGCTGAGGTACAAAATGTTCTATAGCCGTTCAAGTGCACTGGTTCCAAGGTCCATGTTTCTTGAAAGCAAAGCAGGTCTTGTGATTCAACAAAATCCCTACAGATAGGGTGATCAATTTTAGATCTAATACCAGCAATGTTCCATGAGGAAATTTTGAGAACAGGTGGGTCTTTCAAAGGGGTAGACAAGACTACTGGGGTAGACAAGACTACTGGGGACAGGGGAATAGGGGTGGCATGTAAAGGGGGGGACTAGCTGGTTGTCCCCCCACCCCGTATACTCCTCTGTCGCCAGGCCTCCCCCCGAGCGCCCGTCCTTACACATGGTTGACACTGATAGTGGTGTATTCTCCCCAAATATAGCTATGCTTTCCCTCTTGCAGGGTTCACAATAGGAGTCTTTATCTGTACTTTGGACAATGGGGTTAACAGTAGTTAACCTCAGTCAGTCAATGTTTTCCAAACCACTAAGTGTGTCAAAATAATTAAACGTAGGAATTCCATAGCTTCTAGCCCATGGCTCTTCCGTGTTCCTAACCCGGTAACAGACGGGGGCAATCCATCTGCTTGGTCGAGGAGGAGGGTAAAAGTAGCCAAGGGGAAGAATATTGACAAGATGTGGGTCGTAAATTCCCATGGCCGCTCTCTCCATCACAGTGTTAACCAGTTGAGGGGATCGAAATGATAAGACTACACAGTCACCTCTCTGTGTTTTAGCTGAAGTTCCTATCCATCTTGCTCGTCTAACCATTTTAAACTCTGAGAAAATATGGCTTTTAAGTCCTACCCTAGATGACAAAAAGTGAAGGGATTTATTTCTCAAAGTTGCCCAATTTTCATCAGTATTAGGCGAGAGTGGAGGTATGTTTGCCAACACCACAGTATACGGTGTTGCTTCTGGTGGGAGATTTAAATTAAAGAGGTTCGGCGTTACTCCTTCCTCAATTGATCTTCTGATGTTCTATGTTTATGAGGTGGTATAAGGGAAGATGCATTCGGGGCTACAGAGGGTGAATCGACGGGCCCCTTTTCATGAATATTATTTTCTCCTCTTGAAGCACTGTGATCAGGTCGATCAGTGGATTTTGCGTTAATGTGTTTAGTTTTGGCTAGCGCTTTGGATGGGGCTGATGTTTTAACTGGAGCAACCGCTTTAGGTGGAACTGGCACTTTAGCAGGAGCTGGGGTGCCAGTTTTAGAGCAGGTAGCACTAGGGTGAGGTTGGAGCTTGGTCTTGCTTGGTGACAGCTGTTTGTCAAACTTACCCTCAATGTTGGTTAACCTCAGTTCTATATTTTTAACCTTTGAGGTAATCGGTTCCAGGAAGGTCATTAGAAGTGTTTCCATTCTTTGCCAGAATGATTCATCTATTAGGTCCCTATTAACGTCTAAGTGGGGGACAATCGTTGACTGGCCATTAACCTCACTTACACTACTCCCGTTTGAATTTCCCGAGACTTTGCTCTCTTTCGATTTAGTGTTCTTTTTATGAGTTTTGTTAGGTTTACTATGTTGCCTTATTCTAACAGAGTGTTTTTGCTTAGATCTGGCCTTCTGTCCTCTAGTTCTTACACATGGACTATCACTAATATTTAGGATGGAAGTTGGACTCTCTAAAATGTCGTGTCCCTCATTTTCTGAATTCTCCTCATTCAGAGGAGTAGAATCGTCATTGTTATGGGTGCTGGAATGTAAAGAGGGAGTTACAGATAGTCGGGTAGTTGAGGGCAATAGGATATTAACATCCGTTGAATCACTAAGAGGCCTGTCAATCGTCGGTGTTATGCTATTGCTTCTGGGTAAAGCAACAAAAGAAGGAGCGAGCAAGGATTCCTGGGAGTTGGTAGTTAACATAGACATGTTTGGGTTAGGTAAAAGGGGAGGGAGGCCAGGTGACTCCTCCGCCCCCCACAGACATTTGAAGTCCGCAGTTTGGGACTTCTTTAGTGTTAGCCCAACAAGGGAATACATAGCCATTGTACCATTTGTAAGGTTCGAGTTAGTCGTGGTAAGCTTGGTACCAACTATGGTACCGGAGGCCAGAGAGGTCATCTTGAGAGACAGCACACTGTCAAATGGCATGCGCACCTACAGGAGATCAAGGCAGCCCGAATTGCAAGTCAACAAATTGTATCCGTTGATGTTTCATCTGATGATGACGAGGAGGAAGAAGCGTCAAACATTTCTTCACTTACACCCAGTACCCCTGTCAGCAGCACACCCCCTGCAAGATATATGAGCCAAACTAAGAGTGTGGGAGAGAGTGAGACACCAATGCGAAAAAGTTCATCATCACCGAGCGTAACTGGGTCGAAGAAGTCATCATCCTGTAAAATGGTCCAGCCCACCATTAGAAGCATGTTGTTTTCAGATGCGCCATTTGAACGCAACCACCCAAAGGCACGTCTGTATAACACTAAGCTGGCTAAAATGCTAGCGCTGGACCTTCTACCATTGTCTTTTGTGGAAGGGGTGGGATTTCTTGAATTAGTGGCAACGCTCTGCCCTAAATGGAAGGTTCCTAGCCGGTTCTATTTTGCCAGAGTTGCGGTTCCAGCACTACATGAAGATGTGCTGGAGGTGATTGGGGCAGCTTTGCAGAAGAGTGCTGTTCACACTATACATCTGACAACAGACATGTGGACCAGTTGCCAAGCCGTTGATTACATGTGCATCACTGCACACTGGGTTTCTTTTTCAGGGGTTAAAGCAAAGGTAACCGCAGGTGTTGACACAGACAACGCTTATAAAGCTGCTCAGAAACATGCAACACTAGCCATGTTTGCCATGGAGAAAAATCATACAGGAGAAAACATTTTGCATGAGTTTAACACAAAGGTCTTTCAATGGCTGTCCCCAAGAAAACGCATGATTGGTTATGTTTCCACGGATAATGGCACCAATGTAGTTAAGGCCATGGATAAGGGTAACTATTTCAGAGTGCCGTGTTTGGCACACTGTATAAACCTGGTTGTTAAAAAATTCTTGAGTGAAGAAAGTCCAGTGTGCGAGTTACTGACCACCTGCCGAAGAATGTGCACACATTTCAACCATTCTTTTAAGGCCCGGAAGCATCTGGGGTGCCTACAATATGAACGTAAAGTTCCAGTGAAAGCACTCATCCAGGAGGTGGTAACACGTTGGAACTCAACCTTCTACATGCTTGAGCGTCTGTATGAGCAGTATGCGGTAGTCGATCAGTATTTCTTTACACTGGGTACACCTATGATTGACCTGAGGATACAGGTGGAGCAATGGCAGCTAGTTAAAAGCCTGACAGACATGCTTCGACCTTTTGAGGTCTTCACGCGTGCAGTCAGCAGGGAGGACTGTAATTTGGGAAAAGCTATCCCATTGTTGCGCATGCTAGAGCACCAACTGAAGGCGGTGTCTTCTATGTTTCAAAAAGATGGAATTTTTTTAATGTGACAAGGGAACCCAAATAGTACCTAGGGACCATGGGCAAACTAACTTTTTCAAAAAACAGCGGTCCTTAGGATCAACAACATAAACAATAGAATGGAATATAGACTGCAATCAGTACTATATCAAAAAATGTCAGTACCCAGCCGGGCCTGAAAAGCTTTATTCAAATATATGCATAGATAAACAAGACCACCAGGGGGGTCAAATTCACTATCTGATAGGGTACAAGCCTGTACCTATCCAGAAAACACTCAAACGGGGTTCAAGAGTAGGAAAATAGAAAAATAGGAAAAGAAAAGGAATATCTGGCAAGAAGGACGTGGGAGCCAACTGTCCCTTGCATTATTACAACAATTTTAAGCAAGTTTGGACAAACAATTACTGTAATAGAATAATCACAATGGAAAAGATTACAGAATTGCTAAAAATGTCGACGACGTTTCGATCCCTGGCTCCTAGTGAACTGGGATCATCATCAGGACTTTGTATTAATTTGCCTGTTTTGCTTTTGAAGCGCCTCAGCGTCCAGGTGGACAGAGGGCTGAAGGCTGTAAGTTACTTGATGCAAAGTCTTTTACCCAAATGGGGGCGTGGGCTTGGAAATAATCCACACGCGCTGTTCCGCAGTTGCTTCAGCCTTGCTCACGAATCGAGCGGAGATCAGTCGGCAGGCTCAATGGCACTGTTCCGACAACACGAGAATCCGGAAGGGATTTCCGTAACTTATAGCCTTCAGCCCTCTGTCCACCTGGACGCTGAGGCGCTTCAAAAGCAAAACAGGCAAATTAATACAAAGTCCTGATGATGATCCCAGTTCACTAGGAGCCAGGGATCGATACGTCGTCGACATTTTTAGCAATTCTGTAATCTTTTCCATTGTGATTATTCTATTACAGTAATTGTTTGTCCAAGCTTGCTTAAAATTGTTGTAATAATGCAAGGGACAGTTGGCTCCCACGTCCTTCTTGCCTGATATTCCTTTTCTTTTCCTATTTTTCTATTTTCCTACGCTTGAACCCCGTTTGAGTGTTTTCTGGATAGGTACAGGCTTGTACCCTATCAGATAGTGAATTTGACCCCCCTGGTGGTCTTGTTTATCTATGCATATATTTGAATAAAGCTTTTCAGGCCCGGCTGGGTACTGACATTTTTTGATATAGTACTGATTGCAGTCTATATTCCATTCTATTGTTTATGTTGTTGATCCTAAGGACCGCTGTTTTTTGAAAAAGTCAAAAAGATGGAAAGCAAGAAGCATTTGAGTTGGCGGAGAAGTTGTTACAGCGCCTAATTTGCGATGAACGTCTTCAAAATTTCCACACAGAACAGCATTACATTTCTGCTACTATTCTGGATCCACGGTACAAAAAGGCAGTGGCAGGCAGAGTATTCTTTCCTTTTGATGACGCAGATGTTACAAAGTACAAACATTGGCTAGCTGTGTCAGCCAGTCGGTTTGAAAGAGAACGGCTGGAAATTGACGGAAAAGGCAGTACATCAGCATCAGCAGGCCATCCGGTGTTAAAAAACTCCACTTCTGCATCTGTGGCTGTGGCAGAAGTGAGTGATTTTCTCTCTCAGCCATGGTGGAAAAGGGGAGTTAGGGCCTAGCTGCACAGCGTATTTGGACTGAATTGAAGGTAGGCTCATTTTTGCTTTTTGCCTGTTTGAGGGTGTTCTGCTTTTTTGCGGGTGGCTGCAGGGGTCTGGGGGCATAGCTCGGAAGGTCTAATATCGGAATCAAGTGTTTTAGACCAAATCCATGGTGAAAAGGTTTTTGCGTTTTTGCTCACTTGTCTGTCTTTGGGGGCTTCCAGGTTTTTGTGGGTGGGTTTTGGGGTCTAGGAGCACTGCTGGCACAGTCTAATGTTGATTGCATTTGTTTTACAGGAAATCCATGGTGGAAAAGGGGAGTTAGGGCCTAGCTGCACAGCGTATTTGGACTGTATTTCAGGTAGGCCCAAAGTTTTCTAAGTGTGGCTTTTCCCGGGTTTTGCCTTTTGGCTTGTTGGGGGTGTTAAACTTGTTTTCGCCCGTGTTGACAGTTCTGCGGCCATTGCTGAAGGTCTAATACCCGAAAGAAGGTGTTTTGGAGACAATCACTAGGGAAAAAGTTTTTGCATTTTCTGAGATTTCGCTCACTCTACCGTTTTCAGGGGGCTGTTTGTGGGGGTTCCTGGTGTTTGTGGGGGGGTTTGCGAGTCTTGGAGCAATGCTGGGTATGGATACTTTTCCTTGCTTGCAAGTGGTTTGAATACAATCCATGGTGGGTAAGGGGGATTTGGGCCTACTTTACTTTCAAAGTACATTTTGTCACCATTTTCTACTAGGCCTCGTTTTTGGAGATCTTATTGGAGGTCTTCTACATTTTTGCGACTGGGTTTAGTAAAGGTCTGGGAGCACTGCTGGGAAGGTCTAATTTTGTTCTAAAACACAGTTTACAGTACACCTAGCTTGAGGGGAAAGATCTGCTGAATTAATTCGCTCATACTTATTTATCCTTCAATAGGAGACTCAGACAGAGAACGCACTTTCAAAAATATTGTACTGTCTATTAGGAAACTCAAAGTGTGACTTTTTGCGCTACACAGCGTACATACCTTATATTTATTTGTCAGTGGTGTTCTAATATCACTTCCTGTTTTTCCATCAATAATTACAGGCCGGGTTTCAGCCTGTGCAATGGGAAAAAAAGGATGAAGTCAGGCTTCACATTAGCGAGCCGCAATTCAGCATCTGCCAGGCAGGCAGTGGACAGGGTGTCTTCTGTTCACCAACATTGATGGACGGAGCGTTAGATGGAATGGAGGAGTCCCGCTAATAAGAGGAATGGTAGGATGAATGCAACTTACCAAATTCAACAGGACAACTACAACAACATACAGATACAGTATCCGTTCTTTTCTAATTTTCTTTTAAGTAATGTTTTTGCTGTGAACTTCTATGAGTGTCACTCTGCATTTCTTTGATCTCTGCTTCTGAATTCATCCCTACAGCCATTGTATAGGTTTTACTTCTGCTATTTTTCCAACCTAATTTAATGTACGAAGTGTTTCTCTGAGTGCATAGATAGGCAAGTGGAAACGCATAATTATTACTGGAGCCCTGTACTGTCGCATTCTTTCATTCACGGTTGTCGAAAGCCTCACTTACTTTTCAGTAACCATGCATGCAGTAGTGCATGCACTTCCTTAATGTCACTTAAAAGATTTATGGATAGCTTTGTACCCAAAGATTTGTTTATCTTCAATTATTGTTTGTCCATGCTGTGCTTTTTTTTCTTCTCTCAACAAAGCCTTCCCAAAAACCCCTATTCCCATCCATTTTCCAAACCCTAACCCTCTTCCCCCGGGCTGTGTGGTTTTGATTGATGTGTGACTAAATGACAGCAATAATTCCACACACTTGCTGGGGAGGATAAGGTCATAGCAACAGGCTGGTGAAGGAATCCGAGGATATATTCTTACTCAGCTTGACACAGACCCATGACTATTGGCAAATGAAAGCAGATTTTCAATTTTTCATGTGCGCCATCAACTTGATTGATCATCAAGAACATCCTCCTCCTAAACGTGGCAAATGATTACGCTGCTGTGTCCTTCACCTTCAATACTATTTCTTGTACTAGTAGCCAATGTCAAAGAAATTCAACGCAAGTAGTAGTTATACTTTCAATACTTTACCATTTGTTAGGCTACATTGTGGCACTGTTCTAGTGTACTGTCACCCGCTATATAGCCGAGATACCCGCCACCCCCTCTCAACACAATCCCCAAAAGGAGTGAAACCGGAAACAGTTCTTGAAGTTTTTGGAAGTGGGATGGAGTGACCATCCCGGCCGTATTTATTAAAACAAAATTAAAACATTAAACGTTTCATGTTATGTACAATTTCATTACCATATTGCGATGTTTGGCTAACCTTAACAGATTCTCTAATACAGAGGTTCTCCTAGCCGAACTAGCAACCTACAAAACATTTCTTGACATATTGAAATTGTACAACCTAACGTTTAAGGGCCAACAGCAAGGTCATAACCGGTGTCAAGATCCCTAACCGGACTTACCCCTCCCACTTGGGATGGGCGACAGCACGGAGGCGTACCTCAAGTGCAACTACTACCAATTTCCCTTGACTTGACGGGGGCACCTAAAACTCGACGCCAGTTAAAGGTCGTTCGAATACTCGTGTGAGGTATCTAGAAGGTATCGTGGCCCTTATCCCAACCCCACACAACTTACCGCATCTGCCGTCGCAGATGTCACTGGCCCCGGGAAATTCCCCAGGAGGGGGCTGTAACCCCTCCTACAAAGGAAGGGGCCTTGACCGCCTTTCCTTTACTTCCGGCGACCCATCCTTAGAAGGGACCGCCTCCCCATTGAGGGGCCAATGGCCACCTCTCCCGAGCGCTCCCATCCGTGTTGGGTGACGCCCACTCATAGGGATCTACTAATTAGTGCTCACCGATCATGACCTTACCGCCTACCAAAATAAATACGACAGTGCAAATTAACCTAAGAATACATTGGCCACTATGACCGAAAGAGCATACATCAAAATTCGACACTAACTGAATATCTTTAATGGCAAACATACTCAAAACGAACATTCTTTATTAACTCAAAATCAACATGGCACTACAACCTGGAAACAAAAACAAAATTAATCAACTTTATTATACACAACTGGCTGTCTTCGGGGGCTGGTGGGTGGGTCAAAATTGGCTCTTCGTTCTGTCCCGAGCTCACGTGCAGCGAGGAGGTGCAGCTTCAGAGCACAAGAACAAGAGGATGTCTTCTGGTCTTGCGTCCCTTTTTATCCGTCTTCAGGGCGGGCGTATACCCGCCCCTGCCTGCCCCTGAGGGCGTGGCTGGCTGCGTCGGTGTCTAGGCCAGCCCACTCTAGGGCGGGAACGAGCGCGCCCCAGCTACGCCGCTTCGGGCATACCAGCTGAGACGCGCCTCCCGCCCAAAATGGCTTCCCGGGGGGATCGAGGCACTCGGCCATAAGTTCGGGGGGACCGATTCGGTCGCCCCTTTCCATATAGCCGAGATACCCGCCACCCCCTCTCAACACAATCCCCAAAAGGAGTGAAACCGGAAACAGTTCTTGAAGTTTTTGGAAGTGGGATGGAGTGACCATCCCGGCCGTATTTATTAAAACAAAATTAAAACATTAAACGTTTCATGTTATGTACAATTTCATTACCATATTGCGATGTTTGGCTAACCTTAACAGATTCTCTAATACAGAGGTTCTCCTAGCCGAACTAGCAACCTACAAAACATTTCTTGACATATTGAAATTGTACAACCTAACGTTTAAGGGCCAACAGCAAGGTCATAACCGGTGTCAAGATCCCTAACCGGACTTACCCCTCCCACTTGGGATGGGCGACAGCACGGAGGCGTACCTCAAGTGCAACTACTACCAATTTCCCTTGACTTGACGGGGGCACCTAAAACTCGACGCCAGTTAAAGGTCGTTCGAATACTCGTGTGAGGTATCTAGAAGGTATCGTGGCCCTTATCCCAACCCCACACAACTTACCGCATCTGCCGTCGCAGATGTCACTGGCCCCGGGAAATTCCCCAGGAGGGGGCTGTAACCCCTCCTACAAAGGAAGGGGCCTTGACCGCCTTTCCTTTACTTCCGGCGACCCATCCTTAGAAGGGACCGCCTCCCCATTGAGGGGCCAATGGCCACCTCTCCCGAGCGCTCCCATCCGTGTTGGGTGACGCCCACTCATAGGGATCTACTAATTAGTGCTCACCGATCATGACCTTACCGCCACAGGCCCGGATAGTTGACCGGCTATCCGGGCCCCCCACCAAAACTCCTAGCTAAAGGTCATGTTCCAACGTTTTTAACCATGCTAAGAAGTCTCCTATGAGTAACTCATTTCCCACCCGAGACAAATGCACACCATCCCCCATATACATACTGTCATCATTAATACAACCGTGCGAGATAGAATGCAATGTCCTGGAACGGAACAACCTACTCATTTTGTTATTAAGTTTCCTAACAGAATGGTTCAAAGCAGGGATCGAAATAGCCCCCCGCCACACTTTTCGTGGGATCATATGAGACCACGCAATTATGCACCCCGGAACTCTCCTCGCCAACCAACTTACGGTGGAAAGCATTGCCTCCAGGAGAAGTCGTCTACCGGTGGTGACCAAATCATTGCCCCCTAAATGTACTATGACTATTGACGGCGGTGACCTCGTCCGCCCTAACAAACCCTCAAAGTAAGCTTGAAACTGGTCAATACAGAGACCGCCCCTTCCGTAGAAGGACATCCTGTACCCGTATTCCCCAGCTACGTGAATCATGTCACCTGCTTTGAATACGTCTGCGGCACGCCTCACGTATGAGTGGCCCACGACCCACACCTCCTTTCTCACAGCCGGTGATGTCTGACCGCTGGCCCGGTGTTGGGTCGACTGCATAGTCCGCCCCGCCTCGAAGGCTTGCGAAACTGAAAACCAAACAAAAGACAAGAAGCGTGAGTACATTGTTACAGCTTCACAACATGTGCAACCGCACATACCTCTTATAACAATTGGAGGACCAACGCCCCACTCGTTTTACTTGTTCCACATTAAGACCCCTGGCTGCAGCTTCGGTGGCAGCCCCTATCCGAAAGGAGTGGGTCCCAAACTCACCCGGGTCCAAGCCTGCTGCGGCAATTGACATCGCGAGCACCCGCTGAAACTGAAACTTTGTCAGTGGGGTGGCGTCCGCGTGTCTCAACATTGTCCCCCCCCATGATGCCACCCTTTGTGCTAGGTAATCCTCTAAACACCTCACCGGACACATGGAGGATCCTGGAATCCTGCGAATGACTATGCAGTCTCCCACCCCATTTTGATCGGTTTTCGACTTGACAAAGGATACCGTCATAGTCTCACCCCTGATCTGAACGTGTTCCCGGCACAAACCCCCCGCCACATCCCGCTTTAAAAGCGGCTCGGAACAAACAGGCCTCGAACTGGGACGAGCATATGTCGGGGAGTGTGGCCAGCAACTGGGACAACCTATCCAGACCTATCGGGCGCCTCTCATCTACTCTGCGACCCTCCAGGCGTTGCCACCCACGCAGCGCTTTCTGTACAGCAAAAGACGCTGTCGGGTCCTGGATATTATGAGCCCTGGCAACAAAGGAGATGGCAGCACGATGCCTCTGGGCTGTAGCCACCGACTTCCCAGCCTTACGCAAGGACATCAAAAAATGTACTACCCAATCCTCATGCCCCCAAAGTCCCCCTCTCTCAGTCCCCAAAAAAGGCCAAATAAGCCCGAAACGCCCCTTCGTATGCCTTCCTCGTCCTTGGTGCTAGACTTTCTCCCACGAGGTAACGAAGTTCGGGGCACCGAGAGACCAGAGAGCTTCGGGAAAGGGTGCTGGCTCGGGGTCCGCTGAGGGAAGGAAACCCGAGAAAGCCTGCATTTGAAAACGAGACAGTGCATCAGCAGCCTGATTCATCACCCCCGGGACATGTTTTGCTCTGAATACCACGTTCAGTTGCATACACAGTAAGACAATTTCTTTAAGCAGCCTCAAAATCATTTTACAACGTGCTGCCTGACTATTAATGCATTCTACAACGGTCATATTGTCAGACCAAAATATGACAGAATGATTTTTGAAACCATCGGGCCAGGATCTGAGGGCCACCAAAATAGGAAACAGCTCAAGGAAAGCAATATTACTCGTCAGCCCCTCATCGTGCCACCATGTTGGCCACTTTTGTGCCGACCATTTTGTGCCGAAGATGGCGCCGAAACCCATGCTTCCCGCTGAATCCGTCCATAAACCCAGCTCTTCAGAGGACAAGGCCGGTTTGTTCCAGACGACTCGACCATTGAAATCCGCCAAGAATGCTAACCAAATACGCATGTCTTGGCGGACCTCGGCCGATAACCTCGTGCGATGGTGACCCTCTTTTAGGCCGACCATCGCCTGTGCAATCGAACGGGAGAAGGGGCGGGCCATCGGGATCACCCTTAAGGCAAAATTCAACTTCCCCACCAATTGCTGCAATTGATGCAGCGTAACTTTAGATGCAGTGATACACATTTGCAGGGCTGTCTTGAATTTCGATACTTTGGAAGCTGGTAAACGAAAACAACCCTCACTAGAGTCCAACTCGATCCCGAGGAACTCGAGGCAAGTCGTGGGACCCACAGTTTTACCTGGTGCCAACGGCACGCCAAATTGATTCATTAAAACACAAAATTCAGTCAAGGCCCGGGCACATTCATCATCCCCAGCGGCCCCAAGGAACAGAAAATCATCGAGGTAATGCATCACATTCCGAAAACCTGTTTTCTTCGTGTAAACCCATTGCAGAAAACTACTGAATTTCTCGAAATAAGCACAAGATATCGAGCACCCCATTGGCATACACCTGTCCATGTAATACAAACCTTGAAACATGAATCCCAACAAACGTTGATCATCCGGGTATACCGGGAGCAAACGGAACGCTGACTCGATATCTGATTTCGCCATCAGCGTCCCGGGCCCCAGGCGATTCAAAATGGCTACGGCCTCATCGAATGATGCGTACCGCACCGAACACATTTCTGGATTAATTGCATCGTTTACAGAAAGGCCATGAGGGGCTGATAAATTGTGAATCAATCGAAACTCACCCGGGTCCTTCTTGGGGACCACCCCTAAAGGAGAACAAACAAAGTTCGGTACCGGGGGGACAGGAAACGGGCCGGCAACCCGACCTCGGGCAACCTCTTTCCGGATCTTATCCTGTACTACAGTAGTATGCTGCAAGACGGAAAGTTGATTTTTGCACGACCCGACACCCTGAAAGCTACCCACCGGGATGCGGAAACCATATGAAAAACCGTTTCGTAGCACCCCAGCAGAAGTACGATCTGGGTATTCGCTGAGCCAGGGAATCATCGCCAGGGTATCAATCGGGGTTGGTAAAGGCGCCCCTCGGACTACATTAGACCTGTTTAGCGCCTCCTCTACCCCCATTTTCACCCGATTTGGCTCTGCACGAGGACTCAGGATGGGGTGCCCCACAACCACTACATTCGTGTTTGAACTTACAAGACCCCGGGGGCCTAGTACATTTGCTTCTGTTGAAATTGAAACAGAACCCCCTCTTTCCTGTATTGCCGGCGGTTCTCGGGTAATCGTCTGTACCCGTGCCCGACCGAAAGGGCGTCCCCCCATTTTGGCGGGAGGACTCACTAACAGCACTCCCCACCAATGGCACTTTCAACATTCCCGACTCTTTCATCTTATTCCATGTTAAAGAATCGTAACAGTCCCAGGTTAAACTTTTGTTATGCTCCATCGCTTTCCTGAAAAGGTTGTCATAACAGAACCATTGGTTACCTTGGTGTGATGTCGAGTACCCCATAATTCGTGACTGATATACTGGAAATTCAGGGAGCAAATCAGGCCTACGTTCCCCCAAAATTGCCGTGAAAATTCCCCAAGCATTACCCCAGTTACCAATATTTTCATTCACTTTAAAGGCGGCCATTTTTGCGCGCCAAACACTCAGATGCATCAGATCCTTTTGACCCTTAACAGTTTCGACCTCATAGTGATCAACGAGCAGGGAGAAAATGTTAACGTATTCCCCCGCCCAAATCTTTTCCTTTATTGGCAAAGGAACATGTTGCCCCAATCTTTCTCTACGAGAGGGTGTTGACTCATCCCTTGCAATCGGCAATGGCCGCTTACCTGCACCGGACGCTGCTTCCGTCCCTCGTGGCTTGTCTATCGCCGCCTCCGGCGCGGGCACCTTGGCTGTATCACGTTTCTCGCGCAACTGCTTTATGAGAGCTTGCGCTTCGGTAGCCATGGCGCCCCCATTACTGTCCCCCAACCATGCTGCTAACTGTGCCGCCAACTCGGGAGGCATATCTCCGGCAGACGTCGGGGTAACTATCACGGGAATCGGATTCCCCTCATCCGGTACCGGGGCCGGTACCGGGGCTGGCGCCTCGAGCGGAGAACAGGGAACCGGGACGTCTCCCCCGACCGGCCCCCTTCTCGGCCTCTTTGGCTTCCCTCCGGCCGGTGGACGCCCCGATCCCTCCTCGCCGTCTCGCTCCGCCAACCGCTTCTTAATTTCGGACATATCCTTCATGAGTGCCCGAACCAACTGGTCAGTCGACATTCTCTTTGCTCCTTTCTTGGGCATCCTTTCGACGAAGTATCTAAAAGACAAAGAGAGAGATTAAAACGCTCAAAATTGGCTCTTCGTTCTGTCCCGAGCTCACGTGCAGCGAGGAGGTGCAGCTTCAGAGCACAAGAACAAGAGGATGTCTTCTGGTCTTGCGTCCCTTTTTATCCGTCTTCAGGGCGGGCGTATACCCGCCCCTGCCTGCCCCTGAGGGCGTGGCTGGCTGCGTCGGTGTCTAGGCCAGCCCACTCTAGGGCGGGAACGAGCGCGCCCCAGCTACGCCGCTTCGGGCATACCAGCTGAGACGCGCCTCCCGCCCAAAATGGCTTCCCGGGGGGATCGAGGCACTCGGCCATAAGTTCGGGGGGACCGATTCGGTCGCCCCTTTCCATATTCTCTATCGTACCGTTTCATCCGCCCAGGATTGCCAACCTTAATCGCCATTTCCCGTGCAGCCAGACCTGTGCCTAGCCCTATTTCCAAACACAAATTACAGGTAAGATAAGCGTTTGGGGGGAGGTAGTATAATGGAGTATTAGGAGAGACGAGAGACTGACGGTAGTACTAGTAAAGTCCTAGGACTATTGAATTCACTTACTCTGTGAGAGGCACTTAGTTTTGAAAACATTTGGGCAATTACTTACACAACTTGAATCAAGATGGCACTTAAGTTTCAGGAAAACAAACTTACTGTTAAACCCCCACCCACCACTCAAAAGCAGTAAAAAAAACACGTATGCTAAGATAAAGTTTAAAGTATATTTATATCCCTAACATAAATAATCTCCCGCAAGACCCAACCCACCCCCACTCCCTAACCCCAACGAATGTCAGTGAAAAGTCCAAAAAACCCAACTCCCAATTCCCACCCCCAGAAGTTTTTAAAAAAGGGGCAAGGGACAGTCTCCTCTTACTGCTGGCTGCTGTTCACTTTTCGGGCCAGGTCGGCATGCTCCTTGCGGAGCGTCTCGAGCAGGGTTTTGGTATTTAACAGCTCCTGCTCGAGGTAGGACACCCTGAGTGAAAGGCGGTGCATCCTTTTTTTGGTACTGCTGTGGGGGCAGCTGATTTTTTTGCTGCTCGGCGGTGGCGGGTGGCTGCAGTACCCCGGCTCCATACTGTTGGAGACCTGCTGTGCTGACTGGCTGACCCAGGGAGCGCGGAGGAGGATGCAACTGTCCCGGTCGATGTTGTGGTCGACTGCGTGTCCCCCTCCTCCTGGGCCACCAGCCGCCGATATTCGGCGACAGTGGCCTCCAGCCTCCGTTGCCGGGCACTTTTAGCCAGCTCCTTCCGTGTTGGTTTGGAAGGAGCATCTAAATGAAGAAAGAAAGACACAGTCTGTAACCAATGCTCTTTACGATTAACACAAAATGGTTCAGCAGAAGGTTGTGTCACAGTTGAACTAGCAACTTGCAAGCGCAGTACATAACTATTGTGGCCAGGATCTATCTAACCTCCCACTTCTTCATCCTTGCTCTAACATTAGTGGGAGTTTAAGGAATCAATTCTACGAGCACTCTGGACTCACTCCATTAGAGTCGACTATGACAGTACACCAGTCTTATTCTTCTTCTTCTCTCTTGTTTAGCAAAATTGGTACGTTAACTTCTGCAAGCCGGCATAATGCCAGCGCAGTCAACTTGCACCCGAGAAAAACAGACGCCCGCCATGATGAGTGAGACAGACTTGCGTTACTGTACCAGTCCAGTACATGCAGGTGGTGATGCTCTTAGTTTTCTATTACGGGTGGCACTGAGAATACTCTGTTACAAGGGCTACTGCTTAATTAATTTAACTTTCACCCTACAGTGCCAATGAATACTAGAAAAGGAAAATGAAGAAGATAAATAATCTGATTATCTATCACTGCACATGGTATGTATTTGCTTACACATGGGATGACTTTAGGTGCTTTGCTTTTTATTGAGTGAACAGTGATACATCCACACATGAATGACCAAGTACTACTAAACTTATTAACAGAGGTAGTGAGTGGCCATCGTAATAGCAGGATATATGCTGTGCTTGCAATACAAACTACTGCTACTATTCATGGTAGTATTCTGACAAAATTAAAACTTATTTTCCTTGCCTTTCCTACACTGGGACGGACGTGCGGGTGCGGTGTTACATGCTCTTCAAATAACACTTAGTTCATCCAGTGACCGTCTACTCTCTCTAGATACACATATGCTATCTAAGAGTCAGATAGTACCATGATCCAGGCATCCATCCATTCAAACTATATGACAATCATTCTTCTTCATGTCTCTCATCTGGACAAACCTTACGTTTTCTCACGGGAAAACAACCTTTTCATTTTATTTGGGAAACCGCAAGCCATACATCCGTGCTTGACTTGCATTTGAATTTCAACCAAAGGATATATGGCGCACACATACAGTTCCTGTTTCACCCACCCAGGCTGTTCTCCTTCCACCCATCCTTGCTTCATCCTTCACCCAGCCATGCATCATATTCCTTCCCAGCCACCTCAGGCACCAATCAAACACGTATCATTCTTCTTTGTCAGTCATCATTACTTTTAACTTGCTCGTCTTTCCACACTTACTTACACCCTTCTTTCGCTTTTCGTTCATCCCATCCATCAAGTTCATCTCAGATCTGATTTGGATTCTCGAAAAAAAAATCACTGCTGAGTTGAAGTAAATTTAGAGGAGGCTACTACCTGGTTGATTAGAACTTTTTTCTAAATTTGAAAGTCTTCTTAACAGTATAGTAACTTAACTGTACAAAATATATATACTACACCCGTGCAGAGAGCACACTCTGCAGTCTGCAATCTCAATAAGTAAGAAATATAAGAGCTTACCCCTGCCTGCCACTACCGTGGCAACCCTCACAGCAGTTTCCTCCGGCACTTGCACCGCCTCCTCCCCAGAAGTGTCCTCCTCCACCTCCGTGCTGGGCCCGGCACCAGATGTTCCACCTACAAAGTACATTTAAGAATGTTAGATGTCATAGACATACACCACTCACTAGTATTTTGTCTAGGAATGGAAAAATGTGAATACAGAAACCAATCTAATAATTTGTGACTGTCTACTCTAAAGTAAAAATGTCAATTTTTCCAGGGAAGGGTGTTGTCTTGCTGCACTTTTTGGCACAACTGATGAATGCCTGCTTTTTAACACGCACCATTTTTCTCATAACAGACAGAAGCTTCACTTCTAAGAACAAGAGCAAGATCAGATCATCATCACTAGGACGGAGTGACCAACAATTCAGCACCAAAAAAAAAAATGTAAGTTCAAACCAGGTGAGGGCTCGGCTCGCCCACAATAAATGTGTGAAATAAATCACTAAGCACTTTTCCATTTTTAATCAACCGTTTATGTTTTATGACAAGCTTGATTTTAATAAATGTTTTTACTTTTAATAAAGCTTTAAAACTTACATAGACTCTGTGCTTTTTGGTCAAGAGTGACTGAGCACAAGGTTTTGCAATTTGCAAGCATGAGTCCGTGTCTCTGACACTTCTGGACTCTAAGGGGCAGATTTATGACGGACTTGCGCCACGTTTCCGCGCCGTTGCGTGACGCAACGGCGCGGAAACGTGGCGCATCCCTGCGACCTATTTATAACGTGACGCATCTAGGTAGATGCGTCACGTTGTAAAGCCCTGCGCCACATGAAACCTGCGTCAGGTTTCATGTGGGCGTTCTGTCGCAGCGTGGGCGTTCCCTCGTAGGAAAGCCCCGTAAAACTGACGCAGTGAAATCTACAAGATTTCACTCAGTCAGTTTTACGAGGCTGCTGCGTCAAATCCTTACGCCTGCTTGAAGCAGGCGTAAGGAGTGACGCACCACGTTATGTATGGGTGGCCTCTGTACATTGCAGGAGTTGCGTCGTACTTGCGACGCTACTCCAGCAATCCGCCGCCCGTACACCACAAGATGCGTCACGCATCTGCCCTTCCTTGCACCATGGTGCGCCGCATTGTAAATGCGGCGCATCTGTGGTGCCGCAAGGAGGGAATTGCGTGACGCATCAGTTCTGGCGCATCCCTGCTGCTTTGCAGAGATGTGCCAGAACTCATAAATCTGCCCCTAACTCCGTACTCTTGTCCTGCGTTGGATCATCATCATTGGGGATCAATCATCGATGAATTCGGGAGCTAAATGACTCTGCCACACTATCTAGTCAGTAAGGAGATTGGGGGTTCTTCAAAGTCTGATATCACTGAGGTATGTGGAAAGTCTACCTGCGCCTATTATAATTGATAAACAATGCACTATTTAGTGTCCATAGTTCTGTTTGTGCAGATTTGTCCCTGCAACAGTAGTAGTATGGATTGTCCTCCTATCCAAACCAAAAGCAAAGTAGTATCTTATTCTTTCTTGGTGGTCATTCACATTTTATTGTTGGGAATTGTCAAAGCATAAACATTTAGAAAACTTGAAAAGACATTATGGACAATCCCAGAGGACTGCACTCAGTGCATAGAGCTATTGCTGACTAGAATGGGAGTTTCGTTTAACACCTTTTGCCAAATGTGCAATCTTAGTTAGCTACACAGACAGACTAATAAGAATACTCTAGTAATACCACAGGGAGTCATAGTAGAGGCAGGATAAGAATTTAGATACAGTCTACAAGAAGATCAAAGACAATTTAGAAAAAAACGAATGAGGAACGCTAGGAAACAATAGGTACTCTATATTAAAATTAAAACTTACCGGGGCCAGCAAAGGAGCCCTCGCCTGACCGATCCTGGCCTTGTACAGCAGCAGCAGCCGATACCCCCTCCTTCTCTGTCCTCTTGCCCCTGGGGGGAGCTGATGTACAACATGAAAGAAAGAAAGACCCGAAAACATGGATGATTGTTGTCAACCAAATGAAACATTTTAAAAGAACAATAACAAAATATTTTGGCGAAATAGCAAATAGACAACTATTCCACAGGATATATTGACCTATCTCATGTGGTCTTCTACGATATTAGTATTGCTTGATTTGCGGACCGTCGACTTGGAAAGTTATGTAACTCACTAAACAAACTACTAAAAAGGTTCGCCTAGGACTGGCAGGCAGCAGTCCGCAGCACGCGAAGTGACAGACAAACTCCATCGTTATTGCAGATCAGTGACAACACTAAAACGTTTCCTACTACATTAACCAGTCATTAAAATACTCAAACTATCAATCCACAACCACTATTTCTTCTTATTGCCAGGTGTACAAACGAAGGACTGGACTTGAGTCTGTAGGGGTAGATTTACAAGCCCCTTGCGGCTCTTTTGCTCCGTTGTTGTGTGACTTTTGTGACGCAGCGGCAGAACAAAAGAGGCGCCATGGTGCAGCGTACATTAACAACATGACGCATATGGGAGATGCATCACGTTGTAAAGCCCTGCGCCATCAGGGGGCGTTCTGGCGCAAGAGGAGGGCGTTCCTGCGCAGGAACGCTTCCTAAAAGTGGCTGAGGGAAATCTACAAGATTTCAATCAGTCACTTTTAGGACAATGATGCGTCACTCAAACCCTGCGCCTGCTTGAAGCAGACGTACGGCTTGATGCAGCATTAGGGAGATAGGGCACCCCAGAGCATTGCTGGAGCTGCGCCATCGTTGCGACGCAACTCCAGCAATGCGCTGACTTTACGGCACAGATACTTAACGCTTCGGTGACGTTTTGGGCCCATGGTGCGCTGCATTGTAAAAACGGCGCACCATGGGTGGTGGTGGCGTGGAGCACAATGACTGGCGCATCCCTGCTACTTTGCAGGGATGCGCCGGTAATTGCAAATCTGCCCCTTAGTGTCTAGCATTACGCAGTTCTGTAAACTACACTCATACATAATTTCTCAGGCCAATGAAATGAACACAAAATCGAAAATAAATAAGCATGGTAGCAACGCTACTGAGAAGAAGACCAGTGCACCTGAAATGCACAGAAGATTTTGAAATATAATTTACCTACAATGTAATCTGCAGCATTATTGCTCTTGGTAAAAAACAAAAATGTGCAATATAATAGCACACAGAGCAGGAGAAAACAGAGTAGTGATGAAATAGCTACTACTACTCACCAAGCCCGGGGATCTCGATGCCGAGCAGGTCAAGCAGGTCGCATTCCCGGTCCAGGAGATCCATCCAATGGTGGGTGGCCTGGTTGTAGGTGCGCAGGACCCGAGAGTGAGAATACATGGCCCGGCACACCTTCTCCCACCGCTTCCGGCGCTCCCAGAGCCCGTAGCCGCTTGCGATCCTGCCGCCTGCCATGATGGTCCTGGGGAGGTGGTGCTGTACATAGAACACTAGTGCGGCCACCTCCTCCGCGCTAAAGATCTCCCGTGGCATCACTAGCTCCCCCCTCAAACGCCCGCACGGGAGCCGGGCACGTGGTGCTGGACCCTTCCCCTTCTCGGGCTGCTTCCTGGCTGCCTTTACCATGGTCTGGGCAGAAAGGAAGATAAATAATAAATAAGAAATAGAATAGGGAAAAAGAAAAGAAAAGAGTTTAAAAAAGTAGTTTAAAATTAACCAAAAGTAGCAGAAAACACAAAAATATAAAGCTAGAATAATAGAGGGATAGATAATAAGTAAAATAGATAAAAAAAACTTCAAACAAGCAAAGGATGGCAGAGATTGAGAGAGGATACAGAAAGCATGCCCAGAACCATAGCAATGAATGAAAAACAAGATGGCCGCCCCCGTTCACGATCGCGTGGGTAAGTTCGTGCGAGATATCCACCGCAATCACACGCGAACTTGTACTAGCGAGCCGCACACTTTGCGAGATTACACATAGCGCCCGGAAACGGAAATACGTCATGCAAACAAGATGGCCGGGCCCAAGTACGACCGCTAGGGTAACTTGGCGTCGTTGCGCTACCAGCGGCTTGTGAAAACGCAAAAAACCACGCGAACTAACACGCCGCAAAAAAACAAATCGCATATTCGCACGAATTTGCGGCTTCCGAATTCAATCTCGCGCAAATTCACGCCCCGCGAATCCTGTGAAATTGCAGAAAAACAATTTTTGCAAAACTGAAAGCACTCAGCAGGTGCAAAAGTTCAAGCTCATCATTAGTAACCATTCCCTGTAGTGCTTCCTGAGGGCCCCCTCCAGAGTTCAGTTGCCTACATGCAACTATTCTATGACCCTGCTCTGACCCTCACAGCAGGCTCAGAGAATAGCTACAAGTAGGCCACAAAGGTCCTGTTAAAAAAAATTACACTGCAACAGAAAGCAATTACAGATAAGGAAGCAGGTGCCAGACTGGAAGTTTAAATTCAGTGACACATTAATCAACCCCTAATTCATTCATGTCAGTTGAGGCAGAATAGGTGTGCTAACGAATTTTTCAAAACTGAAAGCACTTAGCAGGTGCAAAAGTTCAAGCTCATCATTAATCAGGAAGCACTTACAGCTAAGGAAGCAGGTGCCAGCTCAAATTCAGTGACACATTAATCATCCCCAAATTAATTCATGTCAGTTGAAGCAGGACAGGTGTCCTTTTCCCCCCCTAATCTACAGTGATAAACCAGAGGGTGGCAGTGATGTACCAGATGGTGGCATGGGTGAACCAGAGGGTGGCAGTGGTGAAACAGAGGGTGCTGTGATGAACCAGACATAGAAACAACATGGTCGCGACCGTTGCGACCCGACAAGTAAGTTCGCGTTTGCGAACTGGTACAAAACCCTAGCGAACTGGCAGAAACCCCTACGAACACAAAAAAAAGAAAAAATCCGCAAATTTGCAAAAGTTTGCGTATTTTGCAGATTGCGAATTCGTGAATACGCAAATTCGGAATCGCGAATTCGCAAAATTCGTCCATGCTTAATATATATATATATATATAACTGCTCACAAGTTCTCTTTGCGTTCAATCCATGAACAAGAAACAGCACTCACAAGGGGGGGTTAAACAGTACCAATACTCTTTATTGGCAACCCAGCACAAACAAGACGCGTTTCGCGTTTCGGCGCTTAGCCTTCATCAATTGTGATTTTCGAACGTGCCGCCATTGCATTTAACATTTCATTGGTCATGCACTGAATAGAAGGTTGCATAGAAAGAGGACTAATGTTATCTATATCCTTTGCCATTTTGTACTATGCAGTCATTGTAAAATCGCAAAACTCAAGAATATAAATACATTCTTTTCATGGTTTTGACAGTTATACAAATTGTGTCCAAGTGATAAATCATTTCAATACGATTATCCTTGTTTCAGTTTATCGCCCTAGATGGGCTCTATTGCCCTAAGCAATTAATAAGGCCCATGGATGGGCGTTAATTCCTCTATAAAGTGCTTCATAGACCACAAAGAATTTACATTTACCATTGGTAACATTCATATAAACCAAAGCAAAAAACATCATAGGATCTAATACAATTATAATTCATCTAGAACACGACTCAGATCAAACAAGAAGAAATCAAGATAACCAGTATTTACAACCATTCTGATTATGTCAGGTGTACTGCTAGTTCTTCATTGGTATTTAAACCTGTGGGGTTTTTGCTCTGCAAATCTATTATATAACGTGATTCCAGACGTCTTAATTTCTGTAATCGATCACACCCTCTTGGATGTGCTAAGACACTATCTAGGCAGAAGTAGGCTAATAGGTCCCTATTATGCCCATGCACTTTATTGAAATGTCTTGCGACTGGGTACGATTCATCAATGTTATTTATGGCGCGCATGTGTTCTAATATGCGAAGTTTCACAGGATTAATTGTGCTGCCAATGTATCGTAGCCCGCAAGGGCACACCAGACAGTATATAGCGTAGGGGGTGGTACAAGTTAAAAATGTGTTGATTTTTTTAGGCATTTTAAGACCTGGAACGTTATATGTCAAAGTCCTTTTGCTGATTTTATACGCCTTACATCGGCCACAAGGATAGAATCCTTTTAATGGTATTTGATTCGGGGTTACAGTTTTAGACATATGATGACTATGGACCAATTGGTCTTTTAGAGCTCTGGCTTTACGAAATGTCACCATCGGTTTCGATGGAAGATCATCTTTGATGACATTATCCGTGAGCAGGATGTTCCAGTTTTTGCAAAGGATTTTTTTCACCTGTCCTGCATTTTCTGAGAAAGTTGTAATCATCCTAAAAGCCCCTTTATCTGTTTTATCTTTAGTTTTGGCTTTTAGTAAGTCAGCTCTTGCACAATTATTCACTTTGGTCAGGGCCTGATTTAAAACCCCCTCCTTGTAGCCCCGTACTTTGAAGCGATCTAAGCATAGTTAGGCAGATTTTTGAAATTCTTCTCCTGTAGAATTATTCCTTTTCAATCTTAATAGCTCACCAAACGGTATGCTTTCAACTAGTTTTTTAGGATGGCTGCTAGTTGAGAACAGAGTAGAGTTCCCTGCGGTCTTTTTACGAAACAATTTAGTACACACTTGTCCTTCCTAAATGTACACAGTAAGATCTAGATAATTCACACTAGATGTATTTATCTCCCCACTAAATCTTAAGTTGACATCGTTATCATTTAGCACATTCACATATGCTTCAGCCTCTGTTATTGAACCTTCAAATATAATAAAAAGATCATCGATGTAACGATGCCACGATTTAATTTTGTTATTCCACATAGAGTTGGTGCTGGCCCAGGCTACCTGCTCCTCCCACCAGCCAACGCAAAGATTCGCGCAGCTGGGGGCGGAGCAGGGACCCATCGCCACGCCCGACATCTGCCTGTATAGCTGACCATTGAACACAAATATGTTGTGATTTAAGCTAAACTCCAGAAATTCCATTAGCATTTTGTTGTGTTCATAAAATCTAACTTGTTTTGTTTGTAGAAAGCTATGGACAGCTTTCAACCCATCAATGTGTGCAATGCTGGTATATAAGCTTGTGATATCCAGCGCCATTAAACACCATTAAACACCATTAAACAATAACCATTTTGCCATTCAAAACTACCCATCAGATTTAAAAAAATGGGTAGTATCCTTGAGATAGGATTTAAGAGATGTTACATGTGGAAACAAGAACGAGTCGATATACATAGAAAGATGTTCAGTTAGTCCACCTTGTGAAGCCACAATTGGTCAGAAACTAGACTTAAGAGGCAGAATAAATGTCAGAAATGAGCAGAAAGAGGCAAAATAGAGATGAGAAACAAGCACCGAGAACCAAAATAAAGGTCAGAAACTAGACTAAAGAGGCAGAATAACGGTCAGCAATAAGCAGAAAGAGGCAAGATGAAAGTCAGAAATGATCAGGAAGAGGTAGAATAAAGGTCAGAAACTAGCAGAAAGCGGCAAAATATGCCTAGGTGCATAGGTATAGCAATGCTGTTATAATATCACGTTATGTATTTTAATATCATAACCAATTTACATGGCTTCACACACATTAAAAATATTGACTTTACGTTACGTATTATAAAAGCTTATTTTCAAAGGTGCTCACAGGTTAGATATTTGCAAACCTGCTTTTTGAATGATGCAGACAAACATAACTTTAAATGTGTGTTTGAGTGAGTGTAGTATTAAGAGAGTAGTGAAGTGAATTTAGTATTGGTTGTAATGTACTAGGTTTGGGTGTGAGGGGCCATCCACATGTCAGCCTTTGCAAGTCTGGTTGCGCTACTGAGTATAGTGGTGGTGGTGCTGGAGGTGCTGGTTGTGGTAGTGGTGATTGCAGTGGTGGTTGTGATGGTTTAGGTAGAGATGGTTGGTTTGCAAGTATTGCAGAGGGGTTCATATTTTGTGTGTGTTTTTTTGGCTATCTGTACCACATAGGGCATCGTGTTTCATATTCATGCAGATTGACATTGTTATTGCTGCCATCATCTTCGTGGTCAAGGTATGTTGCCTTACACTCTCTTTGCTAAAAAAATTAAGATGTTCATGGCGTATCTGTGCTAAGCCTTGGTAACTTATTACAACATTATCCAAGGAATGTGTCTGCTTGTCAACCATGTGAGGAAGTCCCTTATGGTTGTCCCCAATCTCACAGCAGCATTATCTCCCTGCACAGTGCCCTGCTTTTGGAAACATTGATTCTTCCAGAGGACAGGATTTGGATATGTCACTCGCATGCATGGCCAGCAGGTGGTCCATCATAGAGAGAATTATCACCTGTACCACCTGCTGGCCATCATAACCTTCCTGCACATAAACAATCATTCATGGTGTTTTGCTCTTTGATGCTCCTGCTCTTGCATGGCATTAGTTTTTGGCACTGCCTCAGATTTACAGATCCTTGTAAATATGGGGCGGTATCAAAAAGCAATGGGTTTTGTGGTGGATCACCCACAACAACAACCATTGCACACCTCTTTCACGCAGATACCTGTGTGAAAGGGTTCCATATCTACAAGGGCAGTGTTAAGCCACAAAAAGTGGCCTAATGCCACTTTGCAAATATGGAGCAGGGCATTGCGCCACAGGAACATTGCTAAATTTGACTTTCCTGTGGCGCAATGCCCTTGTAAATAAGCCTATAGGCGAGTGTAGGGAAACAAAATTAATTGAGGACTTTATGTGAGGGTTCTCCACAGCCAGGACAATCATCTGTGGTGCTTAACTGGTGGCAAGGGACTGAAAACCTTTGGCAGAGACCTTATCGCAAGACTGCTGGTTGGCCATAAGGTGGCCTTGGTTGATGGTTCCTGCGTGGGCCACCAATGTGCTTCTCTTTTTCAGACATCTACTCCTTTTCCTCTTCACCTTCTGGTCCCCTTCCACTTCTTTCTCCTTCAGTGATGGCTACTGATGTGTAGCTCCTTGGTTTTCCTTGGATTGGGAGCCGTCCTCCTCTTGTGGTTGGTGAAGCATCATGTCACGCTCATTGTCCCAGCACCTGCAAGAGGAAGATGACAACAGCGGAAATGCATCAAATAAACTTTGTGCTCAATACTTTAACAGACATGTTTCACCTTAAATCTCTAAAAGAAGTCACGCTTTAACTTAGCCACATGAGATTGTACTTAAACCTATGAAAGTAAAGTTTGATCTATGCATGAAATTACTGCAAATATGCAGTGGTGATTCACCTGCTCCAACCACAGATTCTTGCTTTGTGGGTTTATCCCTTGGTGTCTGCTCCTTAACTAGTGACCTTGAAGACGATGCTGGTAAGGTTTCCCCTGATCCAGCACTAGAGAGAAGTTAAATATGAACTCTGAGTTAAGCCTTTATAAATCAACAGATACCAGTAGTATGTGACAGTAATGACAGAGGCATACATGACAGAATCCATGAAAAATTAGTTACAAAATAAAAAGCAGACATTTTAAACAACATACAAATATGCTGGGAAAATCCAAATGATGAGACACAGCAGTAGATATCAGATGTTCACAAACTTACCTAATCGAAGCATGATAGAGAATGGAATTGGTGTTACCAGCATGTCCCCCTGTTGGTTGCAATATGGACACCAGTGGCTGTTGTCTCACTGTAGCAGACGACAAGGTCACATACATAGCAATAAGACATGCAAACGCATACATTCTGGTGGTACAGTGATATGTTAGACACAAGTTAAAACAAAAACAAAGAGGTTCCATCATGTTATCAACTGGGCTAAAGGAAAGTCCATTGTGGTTACACTACACTGGAATGCCAAAGATTTAAGAAAGGTGAATAAGGATATCATAGTAAATAATTAAATAAAATGGGAATGGTAGTGGATATACTGTTGTGTGGCCTTTGAGCTGAACCTAACCTTTCACTTATGAAGAGAGAGATAAGTTTGACCCAAACTAAAAGAACAGACTATAATTACCACTCTCTAGCATCCAACTGCTGAGTGTGGTCAGGTTCAATTCTAGTGCAGCACTAGGAGAAGTTGAAATGGTGGTGGGGTGACAATACAGTCCCTTAAAATTGATTCAAACAAGAAAGGGACAGTCATTTTTGCGCTAACAAGTATGGAAATATATGTTACAGTGTATTAAAATGTCTCCTCAAAATAAAGCACCAAAGAAACATTTATAGTTCAACAAACTAAATGCCAGATTTAATATTCGGCGGTTGGGCTGTCCTCCACCAGAGTGATGGAGTAAATTACTCCAGTGCTCTGGCGGATTCCTGACTGCCCAATTTTGAATGTCTGTCAGGCTTATACATATTTCAACCATTGACACGAGTCACCATCAAGGTGGTTCCTGCCAAGATATTGTAACTGTGCCATATGTCTCCATTAAGTATGAGGGAGCCATATGGCAAAATTATAATTATAATTTTTCAAAACAAAATCCCAAAGCAAGATTTTGTTTCTGAAAAAAAAACAGTGCCGCCATTACTATTGGAGTTATTTCCCATGGCGAGAGGATGATTTTGCAGTTTCCACCAGGGTTTTTTTTGACAGTGAGAAGCAGTGAAAACTGACCTGTATGTCTACCAATCCTAATTAGGTGGCCGGACATACAGGTCAACCATCAAAGGCCCTTACTCCATCCGGCTGTTGGAAAGGTGTAACGACGGCAGAGACAGAGCAGTCTCGATCATGTTTACACCAAAGTTCCACCTGCATTGAAATTGGGTAGGCAGACCATAATGTGGGCAGAAAGTGTACTGTTGAAAAAGAGTACCATTTCCCTCAACATATAAATCTATGGTGTGTAAGTGACCTTGATAGCAAAGTGACATACCGTGAAGCGATCTTGAAAGATAAGTGACCTTTACCTATTGGGTTTGTATCCTGAACAGACCTTACCTGAGATGTATTCCGCACTAGAAGCCACAAAGACTTTTCCTGAGATTATCCTGGTTTTGGTTAGGTAAATGAAGTGT
The DNA here is from genome assembly GCF_964263255.1 of Lissotriton vulgaris. Lineage (NCBI taxonomy): Eukaryota > Metazoa > Chordata > Amphibia > Caudata > Salamandridae > Lissotriton > Lissotriton vulgaris. The sequence goes on from NC_141687.1 coordinate 563,884,762, forward strand.
GATTCACAAGATTTACATTCTCTCACAAGCCCACTGTTTCCATAGCCAAGCTGTTTCTACAGAACCAACATACCAGTGGTATAATGCAAAATGATGGGACCCCCCTGCAGATTGTGATAAGGGGCCCCTGAGTCACCCATATTTCACAGATATTGAATGGACCAGGGCAGAATGGGGACTGTCAGAAGGATTGGGGCCCCCTGAAGGTTTGCCCCCCACGCTGTAGCGGCTGCAGGAGCTCGAGTTATGCCCCTGCAACATACATTACATCTCTTTCCCTCTTCAGTACTGATAGCAGCTAGCAAACTGTTCATACACAATTCTACTTATCTAACAAAATAGGTGGCCCAAGAGAAGTTTACATTTCACTTGTGTATTTCACATAATTATTGGGAATTTAGCGGTGTGCCTGTTCAACATATTTCCTAAAATTATCCTAATCTGCCACATAGCATAATTACACAGAAACATTATAGCACTGTAACAATGCAAAAATCACAAGTGGCTGTCGTGTGCAGTACTTGTGTGTTTCATGCTATTTTTTTGAGTGTGAGAATGCATTTAGCACTAAAATATGAAGCTAAATATTTGCACTTTGCATGTTTGCGAATAAGTGTGTGTAATTTTCCAGAACATTTCCATTATTACATAAAAGAAAATTTTGCAAATTTCGTACACCCCTAAAATGTAGACAAAATGGTTTTGTAGCAGAATGCATTTGTCGTTTCTCTAACCTCATATTTGACTTATATTTAATTTCATTTAGAACAACAGCCAGTAAGTGAAGATAGTATGGTTCTATAAAACTGTCCTGAAGCTGGATGTTCCAGAGTCCAAGAGTGACTGGTAATTATTGGGAAAACAAGAGAACGTCTATCACTAAGTATATATCAAAACACTGTGACTCACCCAGGCCAATTAGTGTACAATTTATTCGAGACAGCATAAACAATTGAAAGTTAAATTGAAAGCAAACATGTAATTTAATTTGTAAGAGACATGACCAACGTGCTTCTACATTTTTTGTATTTTCACTTCCCTGAGGCGAGGCATGTCATCCTCACTTTGCCTGCCAAGTTTCTTTTGATCTATTAATGAAGGCTGGAATAAAATGTTTATTTTAAAGATTAATGGATTTATATTATGTTTTAACGGAGTTTTAATATCATGATAACTTGCATATAACTAGAATGGTAATGCTTAATTTGAAGTTTGATGATTTTTTTTACATGCAGTTAAGGTAAGATTTTGCTCCTGTCAATAAAGCTTTAACTTTATCTCCTACATTTGCTCCTCTTATTGACCACTAAACACATTATTAAAACTTTTGGGCTTTCTTGTTAAATATTACCTTTGCGAAAAATGGCATATGGTCTTTTGAATATTATGTATTTGTGTTCAAATATTCAAATATTTTTTATACAGCCACCTATGCAGTGGCGTAGTAACTGCACTATGGACCCTTGCGCCAGCAAATATATTGGACCCCAATTGCCTGATTAAGTAATAAGCAATAGTGCCTAATTGGGTTGATGTATTACCATAACAGCCCTCATGCCTGGCAACACTGCACCTGCTACACTATCAATAGTGATGGTCCAGCGATAAGCAGTGTTAGAATTAGAAAACATTTACTAGTAGCAGGAAAATGGGTATGGAGTCACAAGAGGCGGAGTTTGAAAAGCAAAGTCTCAGGGACCAAAATCTAATTTTAGATCAAAAGTTAAACTTTACTGCTTTCAGCAGTCACAAATGGACACCCAAGTAGTATCTTTACAACTGCAGAGGTGCCACAATCGGGGCAGAGATTCCACACTTGGGGCGGAATCTCCGCACTTGAAGTGTAAACTCCTCACTTGGACCGGAGAAAGCATTATTACACACACCTGCTGACAATTAAGGCCACCTAAAACCCATACACCTCAAACCGCATAACAGAAGCCCACATCAAAGGCTGTGTTTTTTGCCACAGACAAACTTCACCTGCGTGCTTTGCACTGTTTCATCAGCCACGCGTCAGCACGTCAGCATCTTAAATGTTGGGAGGAAGAAGAACTACATTGACGAGGAGACTGATATGATTAGTCACTACAAAATAGAGTACTATAAAAAGAACCCCAATAGGCTACATAGTTATGAAGAAGAATAGTTATATATAAAACAGGTGAAATGTAATATAGAATTAATAGTAATAAAAACAAAAGGGAAAGGAGAGGAACAAGAATAAATATATTACAAATAAATATTTGAGGAGAGCAACTATCAAATAGAGGTATGAGTCAGATATAATATAAGTAAATAGGTAGAGAAGGATATATCTAAGAAGATACATAATGATCAATAGGTTTCCAAAATAAATTATGAGTTACAGTTGTGAGTAATACCATTCCAAGATAAATGGGCACCTCTTCTAGTAAAAATAATCCATGACCACCAAACATGAACAAATAATAATGAAATCTTTCCAACTTGTAATGTATTTTAAAGCAGATGATAACTAAAAGTTAAAAAGCTTACATCCTAAGTCAGACAATTCATTGGTAAGAGCAACAGATTTACAAATCAACAATTTAAATGAGAGAACCTCTTGCACATTAAGTATTTTTTTATAACATCCCTAACTTCATTCCAAAATTTTAAAACAGATGTACAATCCAAAAGCATATGTTTTAACGAACCAACATGTAAGTTACAATGCCAACAATTTGAATTCAGAAGAAGTTTAGCTTGAAATAATCTTAAGGGATGCCATAAGCAATCAGAATACAATAATTTGTTTGATAAAATTATACTGGTAACCAACCTGAGATATTGTTCAGCCAAATTGTTTTCCATGTATCATATGAGAAAGAGGTTGAAAGTTCATTATTCCAAAATGTTGAAATTCTATCAATATTGTTACCTTGAAATGCATTCATTTTCTTAGATATGAATGAGACAGCATGAGACAAAGAGGATACAATCTGACTTAGTATTAGAGGGAATATTATGAGGAAAGGAATCTAATATAGAGTTACACAAAAGTTCATATTTGAGAAAATCATATGATGGTTAATTAATTTTCTTTCTGTAAAACATTAAATGATATAAAAGTATTGTTATTGTAGACATCTTTGAGGTAAAAAAAAAATACCAGCCTTAATCCATGAATGCCAAAATCTAACAGTTCAAGAACTTTTTAGGTGTGGATTATACCCTAATGACTTATCTACAGTGTTGGACGTGGATAAAAAAAGAGTCAAAATCGTTTAGCATTAGTTTTGTGGATTTTAAAATAATGGATTTATGACAAAAATATTGATTTATTAGACATGGATAACAAGGTAGACAATGGAAAAGAAGTTACCAGACTCCTTTCTAAAAAAAAAGCCATGTAGGAGGATTAATCAGGTAAGAATGATTGAATCAAATAGAGCTTTGTTTCAAATACATGCTTTATGATAATTTAACAAGTCTGGTAAACCAAATCCTCCATTACATGTAGCAATTTTGAATTTTTTATAACCAATACAAGGGGTTTTATTGTTCCAAAGAAACTTAGAAATGAGTTGATCAACAACTTTATAAAACTTCATAGGAAATTGACTAGGGATCATGGCTAGGGAATAAAAAAAATTGGTGCCATAATCAATTTTAATGAGTCAATTTTTCCCCACCATGAAGCGAAGACCATTTAGATATTTTATCCCTAATGTAGCTTAAATTAGAATCACAATTTAATAATATTGTTGTTTTATAGATGAGGAGAACAAAATGCCAATGTCTCTCTTTGCAAAATTATCTCCTAAATAGGTAACATATCTGGGGTATAGTGAATATTTAAAGGAAAAAAAAATCAGTTTTATTGGTGTTTAATGTGTAACCAGAAATTTCAGAATGTGATGAAATAATCTCTAATAAAGGAGGGAGTGAGGATTCAGGCTGTATGTACGACATTAAAACGCATGCTTTTACATTGCATGCTTTTACAACACGGGTTTTACAACGCATACCATTACAATGCATAGTGCTTTGGGGCGCTGGATAGTGAATAGTTTAATTTACTATTCCAACTCCAGTCCCTGTGGATAGGTGTTGGATAGTACATTAAACCTATTCCCTATCCTAGAGCGCCCCCCCAGCGCAATGCGTTGTAATGGTTTGCGTTGTAAAAGTTGCGTCGTAAAGGCACTGCATTGTAAAAGTTGCGTTGTAAGTGATGTTTCCCATTCAGGCTTGCTAATGAACAAAATATTTCATATGCATATGCTAATATTTTAATAATTATCTCATTAATATTGATACCAGCAATATCATTACCTTTCCTAATGGAAACAAGCAGAGGTTCAACAACAAGAAGAAATAATAACGGGGAAAGTGGACAACCTTCTTTGGTACCTCTAAAAAGAAGAAAATTGATTCAAGATTTGACCATTAATAAATAATGAACAAAATATTTCATATGCATATGCTAATATTTTAATAATTAGCTCATTAATATTGATACCAGCAATATTGTCAGGATTCTTGCTCTTGCCATGTCAGGACTCTTGCTCTTGCCAATGCTTGTTGTTACATTTGTGCCAATGCTTGTTGTTACCAATGTGCCAATGCTTGTTGTTACTAATGCTCGTCACAACATCTTGCCAATGCTTGTTGCTGAATCCCTTTGCCAATGCTTGTTGTTGGATCGTTTTGCCAATGCTTGTTCCCGCACATCCTGTTGGCATGATCTTCTTTGCCAGTGCTTGTTGCCTTGTGCCTCAGAAGTTCCTATTTCGAGTTTTGCTGCCGAGGTCTTTTTTCCCTCTGCAGCCTCCGTACTTCAGTTTGGGACTATAAAAGCGGCCACGCCCAAAACGCCGCGCGGATTATTCCTTTCTGGTTCCTGTGATCGGAGGTCTCCTGCTTTTGGTCCGGTCTTCGCTTCCAACGCTGGAGGATTTCGCTGATGTGCCTAGCAGTCCTGTTTCCTGTTAAATGGTAGTAATCTACCACGAAAATCCGCTTGCAGAAAACGCAGGTAGGATTTAACCTATTTCTATTTGCCGGCTGGAGGAACTTTCAAGAGGCTCGTAGGAAGAAACGCGAGGGGCGTTTCCTTTGTTTGTTTTCTGGACTTGGTTATCGGACTTGGTTTCTGGACCTTGGCTCCTAGTAGTGAGCCTTCTAAACATTTCTTCTGCCTTTGTTGGTCCTTTTAAAAACCGCTTTATCGAAGGTCCTCGGTGGAGGGCTTAGGTCATTGATTCTGTTCGAAGTTCTTTTGGTCTAACTTTGGCTCTATTGTATTTGAACGTTTGCAATGCACAAATGCTGTGAATTGAACAGTGGTTAGTTCTTGAGACCTATCATACTGTTGTAAATCAATCTGAGGTTTATGAGAGGTGACCTCATTTGTGTGTACAACTGTGAGACAAATTTCCATGCTTTAAGTATTGAATAACACTTGTGCTTGTGTTGAAACTATTATGAGTCTTGACTAAACCTGTGATGCATGTTGATATTTAATATCTACGCCGATTGCGCCAACTTGCTTACTGAATATTGCTTACTGAATATAAAGTTTACATGGTGGAAAGTTACTCTTGTTTTCCTTCTATAAACAGTGTTATTTGCAAACACCATAGCGCTTCAGCACATAGTAGGTTTCAGGGTAATGCTCCTGAGAAACTCTAGGGGGGCTTAAGAAACCAAGGCCCTGACAGAATAATCCGCCCACGAATTTGTTTCTCCCGAGCAAAACCAAATGAATGCCACCATGGATGATCTGTGTGCAATGATTGGGAATTTACAAACTGAATTAACTGTTAGTAGAACTGAAACAGCAGCTTTAGCCAATAAAGTTATTCATTTGCAATCGCGCTTGGACTCAGCACCATCTGCAGGTCAACATCAAACAAATGTATCAGGTTCATCACCCACTGTTTCAGTTACTGTTCCTACTACTGTTCCGTTGGCCCAGCCTGAGAGGTTTAGTGGGGAACCGAACAAGTTCCAAACCTTTCTAACGCAGGTGCAGTTGCATTTCATGGTTAAACCAGTTTCATTCCCGAATCCTCAGTCACGAACCGCCTTTCTGATTTCCTTCTTGAGTGGTGACGCAGCTATGTGGGTGGTTCCCCTGGTTCAATCTGATGATCCAATATTATATAACTGGGTGCAGTTTAAACGAGAATTTGAGAGGATTTTCGATAGACGAACAATAACAGGATCAGCCGATAGAGAACTATTAGAATTAAGACAGGGAAACAAGGAACTAGTACATTACCTTACCCAATTCAACCGTCTTATTGCAGAGACTGATTGGCCTGAAGCCAAGAGGGCAGCTCTTTATTACCAAGGGCTAAGAGATGAGCTGAAAGACCTTATTGCACCAATAGATCCTCAACCTCGAACATGTGCAGATCTTATTGCACTCAGTCTACGTCTGGACCATCGAGTTGCTGACCGCAAAGGAGATAGAAAAAGAACAGATGTCAGAATCTTTTCCAGAGCTAAGGATAGAACACTTCCCAGTGCCCAGGAATCTGCAGAGCCTATGGAAATAGGAAGTTTGAGGAAACCCTTAACTTCTGAAGAAAAAGAAAACCGGCGTAAGAATGGTCAATGTCTCTATTGTGGAAAGAAGGGACATTTCGTTAGAGAATGTTCACTCAAACCTAAGAACTCTTGGTCTCGAGACAGAAAGGAAACTAAGTCGGAAAACTAGAGAACTCGAAATTGGATCAGGAGACTTTTTCGAGTTGGCAATCCCCTCCTGAACAAACCATCGCAAACACCTTGCAGTTAACAGTGCCTCATCTCACTTTGAATGTTTCTTTTAAAATACCTAATATAAACCCAATCTTGGTGGCAGCTATGATTGACTCTGGTGCCACCGGAAATTTCATAGATTCCAAGTTCATTACAAAAACTAGTATACCCATTATTGTGAAGGAGAAACCTGAAATAGTCTACGCAGTCGACGGAACCCAATTAACTTCTGGAATGATCACTCACTGTACCTCTCCCATAGTAATGGTTTGTAATATGGGTTCCGAACAACACCAAGAAACAATATCTTTTGATGTAATTGACGCACCCCAATTCGGAGTTATCTTGGGCATCCCCTGGTTAACAATGCATAATCCTACTATCAATTGGACCGAACGTACAATTGACTTCACTTCCTCTTGGTGTAAACAGGGATGCTGTGGGGGACCGGTAAAAGACTCTAAGAACTCCCCAAGTTCCTTTCTACACACTGCATCCGCCCTTTATGTCTCCACAGCCGCTGAGCAAGACATAGTTCTTCCTCCCATCTATGAAGAGTATACAGATGTTTTCTGTGAACAAAAGGCAGAAACCCTACCACCACACAGAGACTATGATTGTGCCATAGATCTAGTGCCTGGGGCCAAGATACCCTGTAGTAGAATCTACGCTTTAACTGATCTAGAGAATAACCACCTTCGGGAATATCTTGATAAATTTTTGAAAAATGGTTTCATCCGGCCCTCCAAGTCTCCCGCAGCTTCTCCGCTCTTTTTTGTACCTAAAAGCAATGGAGAATTGCGCACCTGTATTGATTACAGAGCACTTAATAACATCACAATCAAGAATAGATATCCTCTACCATTGATTCCTGTGCTTCTTGATCAAGTGCGCTCAGCCACAATTTTTACGAAGCTTGACTTGCAAGGCGCCTACCACTTGGTCCGTATTAGACCAGGTGATGAGTGGAAAACCGCCTTCCGAACTCGCTTTGGCTTGTTTGAGTATTGTGTAATGCCCTTTGGCTTATGCAACGCTCCGGCTGCCTTCCAATTTTTTATTAATGACGTCCTTCGGGACTTCTTAGATAGGTTTGTCATAGCCTATATTGACGACCTTTTAATTTTTTCATCTTCAACGGAGGAACACATTCGACATGTGAAGATCATCTTAAATACCTTAAGATCTCATGGTTTGTTCTGTAAGCTGTCTAAGTGTGAGTTCCATACCACCAAGGTTGAATTCCTTGGCTTTATTCTTTCTCCATCTGGAATTACTATGGCTCCAAGAAAAATCCAAGCAATCCTCGATTGGCCTACCCCAACTTCAGTGAAAGATATCCAACGTTTTCTTGGATTTGCTAACTTCTACCGCCGTTTCATCAAAGATTTTTCAACCTTGGCCACACCCTTAACCCAGCTGCTAAGGAAGAATGTTAAATTCACTTGGTCCTCTAACACTGACTCCTCCTTTCAAACCCTTAAAAGAACCTTTACACAAGCACCTGTTTTGCGACATCCTGACTCAGACTTACCTTTTATTGTAGAAGCGGATGCTTCTGATTTTGCAGTAGGAGCAATTCTTTCACAAAAAGACCAAGAAACCAATGAACTGCATCCCCTTTTTGTCCAGAAAGTTTTTGCCTGCAGAAACCAATTATACCATTGCAGAGAAAGAACTCCTGGCTATTCGTTATGCCTTCAAAGAATGGCGTCACTATCTACTAGGAGCAAGACACACAGTAACCGTATACACAGACCATCGGAATCTGCAATTCCTAAGATGTGCAAAAGCCTTAACTCCCAGACAGCTCCGTTGGACGTTGTTCTTTGCAGAATTTGATTTCATCATAACTTTTAGACCTGGAACCAAGAACAACAAAGCAGATTCTCTGTCACGATATGATCATAAGCCAGATGATATCATTTCAAATCCCAGACCTACTAGTATGCTCTCTGAGAAACAAATCATAGGTGCCACGATGTCCGATGTTTTCTTTCAACAAATTAGACAAGCAATGCCTATACCCAAACTTCTTTCCTGGGTTCGGGATGGGCCCAATAGAACCATTCATCAGAATCTACCCTTCTTCTCCAATCTCCTATTTGTTCCAACAAAGAAACTACAAACACAGGTTTTACAGTGGTGCCATGTTAGTCAATTGGCCGGTCATCCTGGAATCACAAAAACCAAAGAATTGTTACAGAGGAATTTCTGGTGGCCAACCTGGAATAAGGATGTTCAATCTTTCATACAAAACTGTGATGTTTGTGCCCAAGCTAAAACGGAACATGGTCGAAAGAAAGGTCTTCTTCTTCCGCTTCCCACCCCAACACAGGTCTGGGAGGACATTGCTATGGACTTTATAACTGATTTGCCGGAAGAGAAAGGTATGAACACTATTCTTGTGGTGGTGGATCGTTTATCAAAGATGGCCCACTTTATCCCTTGCTCTAAGCTTCCTTCTTCGTCTCATTTGGTCCAATTACTCCTGGAACTTGTGGTTCGTCTACACGGCCTTCCTAGATCCATTACTTCAGATCGAGGTTCACAGTTTATCTCGCAGTTCTGGAAGGCCTGGTGTAAAGCTCTTCACATTTCTTGTAACACCTCCACTAGCTTCCATCCGGAGTCAGACGGGCAAACCGAACGAGTTAACCAGGTCCTGAAACAATATCTGAGGTGTTTCCTGTTCAAGAAACAGGGTTCCTGGTTAACTCTCTTATGGGAAGCTGAGTTTGCGTACAATAACCTGCAGAATGCCTCCACGGGTTTGTCGCCCTTTTTTGCTGTTTATGGCCGACATCCTCATTTCTCGCCCTTGCTACTGGCTCATCCCAAAACCCACATACCTTCCTTGGATTTGCATTTCAGGGAAATGGAACGCATCACTAAAGCCTTACGAGCAAATGTATTGAAAGCCAAAGCCACGTACAAAAAGTTTGCGGACAGGAAGCGTCAAAAGGGTCCAGATCTTCATGTAGGAGATGTGGTTTGGCTTTCTACCAGGAACTTTCAGTTCAGGAAACGTTACAAGTTCCATCCTAGATTCATTGGTCCATATAAAATTGTTCAATGTGTGAATCCAGTGACTTACAAGCTACTCCTTCCTAAAAGTATGAAGATTTACCCTGTGTTCCATGTTTCTTTGCTGAAGAAAGCAACTGTCAAACGACGGCCTCGCCCTCCTGCTCTTCTGGTGAAAGGTCAGGATGAGTACGAGGTGCGTTGTGTTAAGGATTGTAAACGTATTAGGGGGAAGCTTTGGTACCTACTCTCCTGGAAAGGCTATGGCCCTGAGGAGGACTCGTGGGTCTCTGAGGCCAATGTACATGCTCCCCGTTTGGTGCGATCTTTTCATGCCCAGCACCCGATTTCTCAGTTTTGAGGTCCTGGGGGGGGGTGTCTCCATTTTTGTTGGGGGGCACTGTCAGGATTCTTGCTCTTGCCATGTCAGGACTCTTGCTCTTGCCAATGCTTGTTGTTACATTTGTGCCAATGCTTGTTGTTACCAATGTGCCAATGCTTGTTGTTACTAATGCTCGTCACAACATCTTGCCAATGCTTGTTGCTGAATCCCTTTGCCAATGCTTGTTGTTGGATCGTTTTGCCAATGCTTGTTCCCGCACATCCTGTTGGCATGATCTTCTTTGCCAGTGCTTGTTGCCTTGTGCCTCAGAAGTTCCTATTTCGAGTTTTGCTGCCGAGGTCTTTTTTCCCTCTGCAGCCTCCGTACTTCAGTTTGGGACTATAAAAGCGGCCACGCCCAAAACGCCGCGCGGATTATTCCTTTCTGGTTCCTGTGATCGGAGGTCTCCTGCTTTTGGTCCGGTCTTCGCTTCCAACGCTGGAGGATTTCGCTGATGTGCCTAGCAGTCCTGTTTCCTGTTAAATGGTAGTAATCTACCACGAAAATCCGCTTGCAGAAAACGCAGGTAGGATTTAACCTATTTCTATTTGCCGGCTGGAGGAACTTTCAAGAGGCTCGTAGGAAGAAACGCGAGGGGCATTTCCTTTGTTTGTTTTCTGGACTTGGTTATCGGACTTGGTTTCTGGACCTTGGCTCCTAGTAGTGAGCCTTCTAAACATTTCTTCTGCCTTTGTTGGTCCTTTTAAAAACCGCTTTATCGAAGGTCCTCGGTGGAGGGCTTAGGTCATTGATTCTGTTCGAAGTTCTTTTGGTCTAACTTTGGCTCTATTGTATTTGAACGTTTGCAATGCACAAATGCTGTGAATTGAACAGTAGTTAGTTCTTGAGACCTATCATACTGTTGTAAATCAATCTGAGGTTTATGAGAGGTGACCTCATTTGTGTGTACAACTGTGAGACAAATTTCCATGCTTTAAGTATTGAATAACACTTGTGCTTGTGTTGAAACTATTATGAGTCTTGACTAAACCTGTGATGCATGTTGATATTTAATATCTACGCCGATTGCGCCAACTTACTGAATATTGCTTACTGAATATAAAGTTTACATGGTGGAAAGTTACTCTTGTTTTCCTTCTATAAACAGTGTTATTTGCAAACACCATAGCGCTTCAGCACATAGTAGGTTTCAGGGTAATGCTCCTGAGAAACTCTAGGGGGGCTTAAGAAACCAAGGCCCTGACAAATATCATTACATTTCCTAATGGAAACAAGCAGAGGTTCAACAACAAGAAGAAATAATAACGGGGAAAGTGGACAACCTTCTTTGGTACCTCTAAAAAGAAGAAAATTGGTTCAAGATTTGACCATTAATAAAAAAACGAGCAGTAGAAGTAAAGTAAAGAGCAGATATCAGACGGATAAATGACCAAAATTAAATGCAGTGAAAGTACGAAATAAAAATTGCCAATGAACTTTGTCAAAAGCTCTTTAAGCATCCAATGCAAGTACTCCAGATGGTAGGGATAAAGTGGATCCATGTTCTATAGCATGTAATACAGTTCTTGTGTTATCAACAGGGTATCCATTTTTCATGAATCCAGACTGATTAGGATGGATAAGAGAATGTAAAATAGGGGTGAGTCTAGTTGCAAGCATTTTGGCATAAAGTTTACAATCCTGATTTATTAAGGAATTAGGGCGATATTTTTATTCAAGTGTATGGTCTTTATTGGGTTTAGGTAACACAACAATCAGAGCCTCAGTAAAACAACCTGAAGTTGATCCCGTAGAACTAAAAAAATTAAAGAGTTTCAACAAGTGAGGAATAGGTTGCCAATTAAATTCCTTAAAAAACTCTGCTGGAATGCCGTCAGGTCCTGGGGATTTATTTTGTTTCAGAGATTTAATGGCTAATAGAATATCTTCTTCAGTAATGGGTAAATCTAGTTTGTTTTTTGTTAATTTAGGAACCATAGGCAAACCACATTTAGATAAAAAAGAATCAATTAAAGAAGGGTCATTCAATTTAGGTTTATTATATAGGACAGCATTATAATTTAGGAATTCATTAACAATGTCTATTTGTAATAATGCAATTTCCCCATTGGGGCTATGAATTGAATTTATTTATGTTTTATCTTTTTTAATACATAAATAGTTGGACAAAAGCTGGCCAGATCTGTTAACATTAACACAGAACTTTGCTTTGCTTTAGAGTTAGAGAGTTGTACACCAACTATTTTGCTCAAGATTGAATTGAACTCATATCGGAGTTTTTGTAATTTCAGTCTATACTGGGGGTCATTGGAGGTTATAAAAAGTCTCTCAGGTTTTGCAATTTGTTCATCTGATTCCTTAATTTTTTCATTGACAATTTTGTTTTCAGGTGCCATAAGAGAAATTGAGGCTCCTCTGATATAAGCATTGAAAGCATCCCATCAATTTACCATAGATGTAGAGCCTTCTAGGTTGAGTAGGAAGTAATCTTGAAGTGTATATAACATTTTCAGTTTGTTTTGGTCATTGAGGACTATGCTAGTATTCTTGTGCCATCTGGATTGAGTTTTAAAATTTGAGTTAAGTTGTAGGACTATGGAAATCAAAGCATGATCTGAAATATCAATTTTGCAAATAGTAGGAGTAACAACTGAATTAAATAATTGCTGAGAAATTAAAAAATAATTTAGCCTTGAGTATGAGTTATGTGACTTAGAGAAAAAGGTAAAAAAAAGAAATCCGTAGGAAAATGTAATTGCCAGATATCCACCAATTTTGTAGTTTAAAAAAAAGATTTGAGAGTAAAAAATGCTTTAGGTGGTCGAAATTTTGTGAGAGACGATCTATCTACTGGATCAAACATGTAGTTGAAGTCCCCTCCAACTATAAGAGGGACGTTGCCCAACTTGAGAACTTCAGTCGTTAAATTGGACCAGAAATTAAGATCATCAATTGTTGGACCATGCACATTAAGTAAATACATAACTGTATCATGAATTTTAACTTTTGCTATGACATATATCTACCTTCTGAATCCAAAGATTTTCCTAAAATTTGACAATGTAAACTTTATGCAAAAGGAATAGCCACTCTATTTTTTTTACCCACAGCAGGAAACGATATAATAAAATCAACCCACTTTTTTTTCATAAAATTCAAAACTTTGGGCCACATTAGGATAGCGGGCGGAAAATCACCCCGACCGCCATGGAGATGGAAAACAACCGCCGGCCAGGACCGCGGAGAAACCAGCGGCCACATTAGGATCAACCGCCACAAAAGACCGACCGTGGCGGTAGCGGCCCTACGCGACCCTCACGCGGGCGGTGAGGTAAAAAATACAGACCGCAGCGGTCGGAAAATCAGCGGAAAAGCAACAACCCGTCGCAAGGAAAGTGGAGACACTGCACGGGAAATTAGGATATCCTCGAGGGTCCTGCGGTCGGAACCGATGTTCCTGACCGCTGCGGTCGCACACAGGAGTGAATGGGAAAGATAGCGTAAAAGCGGCAGCGTAGCCACCGCAGCAGACTGAACATGAAAAACATGGCGGATGATTCCTAAACACCGCAGTGATGCCAAACATTGCACAAATCAAAGTAGCCATACCCCCCAAAATAATAAAACACATAAAAATAAACATAAATAATGCTAATAAAAATATTAATGCAAAAACCACAGTTCAGACATGGCCATATGCAAATCAGTCTGACCCTGTGCCTCATGGGAACAGTCCAGCCTGAACTGCCAAGCCATGGCTTCCCTGGACCGGAAACAAGCTTCCGAGGACCGGTTTCTGGCATTCCAGCCGTCTTCAGCCCGGCTTGATTGAATCCAGTAGTGTGGATGGCTTGGGACTCACGTCTGAGCATATCCATCCCACTCGGGGTGACAAATGCAAAAACCACAGTTGATGGACAGAATGCAGAACAATGTCATACATTCACCCCAGTACAGAGATCTGGGCCTAAACCCATCGTTTTTTTGCACTCCACACCACCCCAGTTCAGACATGGCCATATGCAAATCAGGATAGCTTGATTCCAGTGGCATGGAGAGCACGGGACTCCACGTCTGAGCATACCCATCCCACTCGGGGTGACAAATGCAAAAACCACAGTTGATGGACAGAATGCAGAACAATGTCATACATTCACCCCAGTACAGAGATCCGGGCCTAAATCCATCGTTTTTTTGCACTCCACACCACCCCAGGTCAGACATGGCCATATGCAAATCAGTCTGATTCTGTGCCTCATGTAAGACATTGTTCTACATTCTGTCCATCAACTGTGGTTTTTGCAATAAAAATATTAAAGCACAGGACAACTCCCACAACACACCTGACAGCCAAATTCCACTTGGACACACCCACACAGCTGAGTATAAACCACCACCTTCACTGACCACAATCCTTTGCAACACTCCAGAATAGAAGGCCATACACCACATCTGACAGGAGAGGCAAAAGAGCACAGCACACACACACATCCACCACCACCATCACTACTACCATCACACCAGCACCAACAATCCCCCAGCACACAACACACCTCACACACCAACACCACAACCACCACCCACACACCTGCACCCACAAACACTTCAACCACCACACACCATGACATCACAGAAAATGCCCACATTCACAGAGAGAGAGTGAGTTGACAGTCATGGTCAATTTATTTTATTTTATTTTTTTATTTTAAGGGTTTTGTAACACGCTCTGTTACTTGGAAGTATCCTGGCACGGTGGGCAGAGGATATGGCGTGCAGAGGGGAAAAGAGGAAGCTAAAAGGCTACTTTAAACAGATGAGTTTTAAGGTTTTTCTTAATGATGGCAACATTCTGGGAAGAGCGGAGCCAAAGAGGAAGGGTGTTCCAAGCTCTAGCCGCCAGAACAGATATAGACTGACCTCCCAGCCTGGCATATCTAAATCTGGTGATGACCATCCTGCATTGGTTAGCAGACCGCAAGACACGGTTAGGGATGTACAGGGAAAAGCGATCTCTTAAATACTGAGGCCAAAGCTCATGGGTGGCCCTAAAGGAGAGAACAAGAGCCTTAAACAGAATACGCTGTGTCACTGGGAGCCAATGCAGGCTATGCAGGTGGGGGCGGACGCTCGACCTCCTAGGGATGTTGAACAGGAGTCTGGCGACCGCGTTCTGCACCACCTGCAGCCTTTTGATCAAATAGGCAGGTATGCCAATGAACAACGCATTCGCATAATCTAACCTGGAGAGAATGAGTGCCCGTGATACTGTCTCTCTAGCATCTCTCGGGAGCAAAGGGAAGAATCTTTTCAGGGTTTTTAGGGTGCCAAAGCAGACACCAGTAAGTCTTCTGATATGGTCTTTAAATTTGAGATTATCCCCAAACCAGACTCCCAAATTCCTAGCCGGGCCACCCATGGATTTTGGGCAGGGGATGTCACGAGGCCAGAGAAGGGTTCTAAAATTATCTGGAAAGGCTCCGTAGAAAAGGACCTCCGATTTTTCCTCATTACATTTAAGCTGTGCTTGGGCAAGCCAACGAAAGACTGAGGTAAGACAGTCCTGCACAACCGAGGTATCCAAATTATCATCTGGCCAGGTGAACAAAAGTTGGGTGTCGTCGGCGTAGGCCATAATTTTTGCCCCAGAAAACTCTGCTAGATAGATCAGGGGAGTCAGATACAAATGAAAAAGCAGGGGGCTCAATGTAGACCCCTGGGGGACCCCTGTGCAAAGTGACTTTGGCTGAGAAGCATATGGTGGCATCCAGACTTGCTGCGTCCTGTTGTTCAGAAACAACGTTAGCCAGTCCAGAGCCAACCGTGAGATGCCGATAGAAGACAGCCTGGAGAGTAGAAGCCCGTGGGGCACTGTATCGAAGGCGGCAGAGAGATCCAGTAAAACCAGAACTGCTCTGCCGCCTCCGTCCAAGCACCCCCTGATTGCCTCTGAAACCTCAACCAAGGCGGCCTCAGTGCTATAGGCAGCCCGGAAGCCCGATTGGGCAGGATGTAAAGCTTGAGAAGACTCTACAAAGTTATCCAATTGGCGGATGGCCATTTTCTCACAGATTGTAGCCCGGGCCGGTAGCAAGGATATAGGCCAATATTTCGACGGAGCAGCTAAATCCGACCCGGCTTTTTTGAGGAGCGGCAGAAGGTTCGCCTGCTTCCACACAATAGGAACATTAGCCCTGGAGAAAGAGAGATTAACAATCTGAGTAACTTCCCTACAGACCGTCGCATCCACCGCCCCAACCACCCGAGCAGGGCACGGGTCTGTGGGAGAGCCCGACTTCAAAGATTTAAGAACCGTCAGGACATCTTCCTCCCCAACCAGAGAAAAAGCCACAAACTGATCTGTCAGTTTGGTCATGGGTACGGGCGGCAACACTGGAAAGGACTTATAAATGTCACAGACAGCCACCAAATCCTCCTGAATTTTAACTATTTTTTCAGAGAAGAAAGACGACAGCTCTTCACATCAATGTTTAGAAGATGGCAACAAAGGTTGAGTGGCACAGGGTGATAAGAAGCTCTGAACAATGGAAAAAATGTCTTTGCTATTATTGTTTGCCTTGGTAATTCTGCCTGCGTAGTAGCCGCCTTTAGCTGCCTTAATCACAGCATAGTATTCCTTCTGGGCCATACGCAAGGCAGTCTTAGCCTCAGGGCGACAGCCTTGTCTCCACACTCGTTTTAGTTTTTTGCACCCCAATTTCAACTCACGGACGGCATGAGAAAAACAAGGTTGAGAGGGGGAAAAGCATAGTCTATAAATAGGACCTTGATTCACCGAAGCAGTCGCCCCCTGTTCCAGCCACCCATTGAAGTGTCCCACTGCCTCACCCACTGTGGGACCTAGGAACGGTCGTTCTCGGGAGAGTATGTCTGAAAAAGTAGCTAGATTGATCTTCTGAGGATGCACATTCGGAAGGGAATTCCCAACCCCAGCAGACTTTTCCAAGGACCAGGAAAACCTAATCAGCCCGTGGTCCGACCACGTCACACTCTGGGGGCAGGACATTCCAATATCAAAATTTGAACACACTAGATCTAATAAGTGCCCCCCTACATGAGTTGGGGATTTGACCCATTGTTTAAGCTGGGCCTGTTAGGAATTAGAAACCTTGACATTTAGGATTGCAGGAAGACCGGTATTTAGCCCATAGCCCTAACCACAAATTTAATTGCCTTTGTTGACGCTCCCTAGCGCGCGTAAAAGAGGCGCGGCGGAACGTAGCAGTTGCTTGGCTTACTGTTCCGGTACCACGCCCCCCTCTCCACTTCATGGTTCCTGATCGCGTCCTCGGTGGCGTACTGCAGATTTCTCCGGGCGTTCTTGGAGATTATTCCTGCCTGCATCTGGCTGCCGTCCCTTCCTGCAGTGTCCCGCTTTCCTTGTGCGCAGTGAGAAAGTTCTTGCCGGTCTTCGGCATTTCTCTGTTATCGCTCGAGCTAGCTTTGGCGGTTTCCCTACCTTTCCTCACGCTTTTTGCGGGCGTCTTGCTCGACTCCGTTCTTTACCCTCCAGCTTTGTGGCACTAGCAACCTTTATTTTCTCCCCGTTGTATTTGATACCTTCTGAGAGAGAGCGCTCTGCCCTGGTCGTTCCTCAGGGCCGGGTGTCTCTCCGCGTGAGTGTGTTACTGCTCCGCTGTTCAGACCCCTACACAGCCGGTCGGTACACCTCACTCCTTATATTGTATATAGGGCCTCCTCCAGATGTCTAGCCTTTGTTGAATATGGCACATCCACATGGATGTTAAAGTCCCCCAATAAAAGAAATGTAGCAAATCTCAGGGCCGGGGCACAATTAACTCTTCCAGAGCTTCTATGAATTGAGCCGCATAGCCCGGAGGTCGATACACCAGCGTGCCCCCCAAGGTAAAATGTGGGCTGAGAGTAACGACAAAATGAAGCAACTCCCCGATGACCAGATCACCAGTAGGTTTGTAGGAGAGCTGCCATTTATCCCTATATATCACGGCTACACCGCCCCCTCTGCCTACCGGGCGGTCAGCCCTCGTGATCTTAAAACCTCTAGGGACAGCCAGCTCCACCACCGGAGAACAGGTATCTGTGAGCCAAGTTTCAGTAACAAAGAGAAGATCCAACTTATTCTCCATCAAAAGCTCAAAAGCATCAGCTGCATGCTTACCTAAAGACCTAGCAATGATAAGACCTGCATTGATCGAAGCAGAGGAAGTGCTAATGGGTAGGGGGCCACAAAGAGAAGGACAAAAAGAAAACTCGCAGTCAATACATTTACTGGAAAAACACTCCTCAGCTACCCAAGGGGACCCAACCCTACACCTAGCTGTATTCAGTGCAAGAAGTTGCTTACGTTTGTACTTCACTCTAGTGATTTTGGGCGGACTTTGTGAATAAGCAGGGGTTATGTCCCTGTGCCCGTCCGAAGCACGGACGGGCACAGACGAGCCCTCCTTTGGCGCTCCTTCGGCGCGCAGACGGCGCGCCCGCTGCGCGTCCGGAAGTGCTTTGCTACTTAAGGCACAAGCCCCTTGCCCAGCTAGACCGCTAACTCCGGTCCTGCAGGGGTCTGAGACTGATCTAAGATGACGCCCAACCTGCCCTCCACAACAATCGGCACAAGGGAAGCCGTGGTGGATCGGGGCACAGGGAACCAGAAGGCAAAGGGAAAACAGGTACAGTTAAAAAGCGCAAATGCGCGGCACAATGTAACACCACCGTTTTAAAAAAAATATGCAGGAAATAAAAATATAAGCAGCTGGGGTGAAAAGTAGGAGCAGAGGAGAGACCATCGCAATCTGCTCGCCTCGCCTCGCAAAACGATGTGACAGGGAGCTGCCACCACCTTGCACTATCGCCCAGGCCCCCGGACTCTCAGTCTACTTAAGGCACAAGCCCCTCCCACAGCTAGACCGCTAACTCCGGTCCTGCAGGGGTCTGAGACTGATCTAAGATGGCGCCCAACCTGCCCTCCACAACAATCGGCACAGGGGAAGCCGTGATGGACCGGGGCACAGGGAACCAGAAGTCAAGGGGAAAGTTAAAAAGCGCAAATGCGCGGCACAATGTAACACCACCGTTTTTTAAAAAATATGCAGGAAATAAAAATATAAGCAGCTGGGGTGAAAAGTAGGAGCAGAGGCGAGACCCTCGCAATCTGCTCGCCTCGCCTCGCAAACTGATGTGATAGGGAGCTGCCACCACCTTGCACTATAGATATGAGATAGTGAGAGTAGAGCCACAACTGTTTGGTAGCCTGGTCCAACCGACACCATTAGCCACAAGGACACAAATGTGGGAAAGGATAGTCCAAAGGGTCAATGCTGTAGGGACCACCCCAAGATCCAAGAAGGAGATCATGAAGCGGTGGCATGATCTCAAGAGGGTGGTCAAAGAGAAGAGGAGCAAGAACTGGCATCTGGCGAACGTGACTGGCAGTGGCCCTCACATCCCACCGAAAACATTCACACCATGGGAGGAGAAGGTGCTTGCCATACTGAATCCTGAGAGTCTCACAGGAGTAGCCGGGGGAACAGAGACTGGTAAGTACAAACAAATGGAAACCAACACACTGAGAAGTACTTCCTTGCACAACCCAAACCCCATTACACTGTCCACCCTCACCTAACAGGTAGCTAGCCATCTTGCATAGGAGGCCTGTATTGGGGAGGGAGGTCTGTACAACAACTCACACCATACCCCCTCTACCACAGCCTACCAAGATATATAACCCCCCAACACCACCCAGAAGCATGTATCAGCCATTGCACTGTTCAATAAACAGACTTACAGGTAGGTAGCCATCTTGCATTGGAGGCCTATATGGGGGAGGGAGGTCTGTACAACAACTCGCACCATACCCCCTCTACCACAGCCTACCAAGATGTATAATCCCCCCCCAACACCACCCAGAAGCATGTATCAGCCATTGCACTGTTCAACAAACAGACTTACAGGTAGGTAGCCATCGTGTATTGGAGGACTGTTTGGGGGTGGGAGGCCTCTATCACTACTCCCAGCATGCTCCCTGTCCTACACTCCAGCAGCATGGAGGCCTCCCCCACCCAGGAGCATGTGTCAGCCATCGCACTGTTCAACAAACAGACTTACAGGTAGGTAGCCATCTTCCATTGGAGGACTGTTTGGGGGTGGGAGGCCTGTATCACTACTCCCAGCATGCCCCCTGTCCCACACTCCAGCAGCATGGAGGCCTCCCCCACCCAGGAGCATGTGTCAGTCATCGCACTGTTCAACAAACAGACTTACAGGTAGGTAGCCATCTTGTATTGGAGCACTGTTTGTGGGTGGGAGGCCAGTATCACTACTCCCAGCATGCCCCCTGTACCACACTCCAGCAGGATGGAGGCCTCCCCCACCCAGGAGCATGTGTCAGCCATCGCCTTGGTAACAAACAGACTTACAGCTAGGTAGCCATCTTGTATTGGAGGACTGTTTGGAGGTGGGAGGCCTGTATCACTACTCCCAGCATGCCCCCTGTCCCACACTCCAGCAGCATGGAGGCCTCCCCCACCCAGGAGCATGTGTCAGCCATCGCACTGTTCAGCAAACAGACTTACAGGTAGGTAGCCATCTTGTACTGGAAGACTGTTTGGGGGTGGGAGGCCTGTATCACTACTCCCAGCATGCCCCCTGTCCCATACTCCAGCAGCATGGAGGCCTCACCCACCCAGGACCATGTGTCATCATTGCACTGTCTTCCTCAGCTAACAGGTAGGTATCCATCTTAACTCGTCCTGATGTGTGTGTGTGAGACCTGCATCCCTACACAAAGCAACAATTTCATGCAATGCATCAACACCTGACATGTATGAGTAAATGATGTTCCTCTGCACTATGAAATTACACACAGTGTTGCCATCAATAATACTAGTGGAGACTTCATAATTGTGTAGTGTACAGACAGTCAATGAAACGCAAATGATACAATACTTGCACTGTGCTCAACACTGACCATTCCCCATCTAATCCACAGGTGATGAAGAACTCACTGCTGAGGACCAGAACATCGACCAGCAGAGCCAGTCTCCACCCCTGGTACATGGACTCTCAGAAGTTGACTCCCAGGACAGTATGGACGATGAGCTCCACCCTGGCCCATCTCGTGTGCCACAGACCCAGAGGTCCCAGGACCCCTTCCTCCCCACCGCCACGTCTGCTGCACCAACAACAGCACAGCAGACCCCTGCAGTCAAGGCCTCTGCCTCCACCATCGCCACCACTACCACCACCACCACCAGTACAACCAGTGCCACCTGCAGCACCCCATGCCCCCCTGTCCCAGGGGATGACCAGGCCACACCAGCAACTGTGGAGGGCAGGGAGAGTGTGTATGGACCCAGAGTGGCGTGGCAACAGGTCAGTGGCAGCAGGGGAGGGGGGAGGGCCAGGGTCACCACCAGACCTCGGGAGGAGTGAACACCATCCCTGGATCACTTCACCAGAGTTGTGGAGGCATACCAAGAGGTCCAGGCACAAAGTGGCTGGTCTGATGAACTATTAAGGGAGCTCATCCTGCTGATGAGGTCCATCGACAACCCCCTTGGACAGATGGTGGACCTCATGGGCCAACAAGTGGCATTGTAGAGGGACAGGCCTGTGTCCCAAACAACACCACAGCCCCCTCCTGTTGTGCCGCAGGATGACAGTGCACCATCCTTCCCTGAGCCAACAGAGAGGGACGAGTCTCCTGATGCCGCTTGCCGGATGTACCATGTTACAACGCATACCATTACAACTACCTACTATTACAACGCTACCATTACAACGCATACCATTACAACGCATAGCGCTTAGAGGTGCTGGATAGTGGTAAGTATAATTTACTATTCCAACTCCAGTCCCCGTGGACACTAGGGAAGGTGTTGGATAGTAAATTAAACTTATTCCCTATCCTAGAGCGCCCCCCAGCGCAATGCGTTGTAATGGTATGCGTTGTAAAAGTTGCGTTGTAATAGTAGGTAGTTGTAAAAGTTGCGTTGTAACAGGTATATACCGCCGCTTGCCAGTCAGCAGACCCCTCAACACCAAAAAGATCAAGGGGGCGTCCAAAGAAGAGCCTGGGAGTCTCCGGAGGCAAAGCACCTGCCACACGCCAGTCACGGAGTCAGCCCTGATGGCAAACCTCTTCCCCACTGCATTGACTGTTTGGACTGTCTTTCCCCACATTTCCTTGGCAATGGCACTTGTCTGTTGGACTGAGTCACCACATCCATGTGGTGTCTACTCTTGCATCTCATCAACCATGACTGTCAACTCACTGCTTATTCCCCACTTTCATGTAAATATTCACGCACAAATCACGTGTCCACTTTACTAATGAAATACCTGATGCATCAGATTTTGTGCAGTATCTTTTTTAGTACAACATTTTCAGTGCTGACAATGTCCATAATGTGTCCAAATGATGTACTGTATGTAGGGCAGGATTATTCTGAAGCACCTAGGGAGACACAACAGAACCACAGTCACTGGTGTCATTGTGGCATCACAGGCAGAACACTACACAAAACATACACAAGACACTACTGGCATACAAGACAATGGGCTGCAGGTGTGAACAAATAGAGGCCAGCATATGTCCCCATATGGAACGTCAATGTCACATTAACCACACACAGGTGACTGTACATGTGCCTGTCTGTTACATCTGCGCATAGCCATTCACAACAGGAACCACACCAGACAATGTACACGCCGTACGTCGTCACCCACCTTCAAGTCGTGGGTGACGTTGTGTCGTTATATCTGCTCTCCTCCTTTTTGTCTGACAGGGAACAGGTCATCTTCTGGAACGGCCATTGGTCAGAAAAATTCTCCCTTCCAGGAGGAGTCCCCCAGGGCTCGGCCAGGTTGTGCAGCATACAGCATGCCACAGCGATCTTGCATACCTTCCCAGGCGAGTATGCCAGTGCACCTCCTGTCCTGTTGAGGCAGCGGAATCTTGACTTCAGCACGCCAAAAGTCCACTCAATTACATGTTGGATCCTGCCATGGGCCTCATTGGGCCTCATTGTACCGGATGTCAGCCGGGGTCCTGGGATTCATAAGCGGGCTCAACAGCCATGGCCTACTGGGATATGCAGAGTCACCTGTGAATAACAAACACCCATTGCAATGTTGCACAGCCTGAGTGCATCAGGTTACACACAGCATGCAATATCAGAAGGCATACTCACCCACAATCCAAGCATGCTCGGGATGCAGATTTTCCATCATCCGGGGCACCATGCTGTTCCTCATGACGTACAAATCATGTGCAGAGCCAGCAAATCTTGCACACACATGGGAAATGGTCATGTTCGCAAGGCACACGTCAAGTCAAGTCAAGTCAGAGAATTTGTATAGCGCACTACAAACCCAGAGGGTTTCAAGGCGCTTAGGAAAGGGGGAGGATTACTTGTCAAATATCCAAGTTTTAAGTTGCTTTCTGAATGCTAGGTGGTTCTGGGTAAGGCGAAGGTAAGCGGGGAGTGAGTTCCATGTTCTAGCAGCCAGGTATGAGAAGGATCTGCCTCCCATGGTGGTCTTGTTGATGCGGGGTACAGTGGCGAGGGCTTGGCTGGAAGAACGTAGTTGGCGGGAGGGGGTGTAGAAGGACAGTCGTGAGTTGAGGCATTCTGGACCGATGTCGTAGAGTGATTTGTGTGCGTGGGTAAGCAGTCTGAAAGTGATCCTCTTATTGACGGGTAGCCAGTGGAGGTCTTTAAGGTGACCAGAGATGTGTTCGTTGCGTGGGATGTCTAATATGATTCTGGGTGAGGCGTTTTGGATTCGTTGGAGTTTCTTCTGCAGTTTTGCGGTAGTACCTGCGTAGAGGGTGTTTCCATAGTCCAGTCGGCTGCACATTGATAGAATGATAATGTTTACAGTGTCTATAAATGTGCTCTGTTGCCTGTGGTGGCACCAGACCTACATGGGTACAATCGATGACACCAACAACACGTGGGATGCGCCCAAGGGGATAGAAGTCACCCTTCACACCTGCCAATTCTGCTCCCCTGGGAAAATGAATGTAGCAATTCCTATAGAGCATCATGGCTGCAAGAACATCCCTCAGCACCTGGGTGAACATGGTCTGCGACATCCCTCCAGCGCTAGCCACGGTCTCCTGGAAAGAACCAGTTGCAAAAAAGTGGAGGCCTACCATCACCTTGTATTTGGGTGTGAATGCAGTTGGATAGTGATGGCGAGGCTGCAGGTGGGGCTCCAAAAGATCACACAGGATCTTCAGTGTTGGGCTGTCCAGGCGGAATTTCTGAATTTTTGCAATATCCTCCATGTTCTCCAGCACTGTCAGGTGACGTAGGAGATTTGGCCTCCTCCAAGTTGAGATATAAATTAGAAAATGTCAGTGGCAACCATCTTGAGATGGCAACAGCACACACCATCAACGATGTCATGGAAATACAAAGACTGCCTGAGAGATGCATAGCACACCAGGTTACATGGGTGGCCTTTTGATACACACAGAGGGCGCACCTCTCCACTAACAATACACGAGTGCAACAAACACATTGGTGAATGTAAATGCACACATACTGAACCACACATGTCACATGTGCACGCCAGGTGCTGTGACATCCGCTAAAGTGTCTGAAACTACCATGACTGTATCATACCCATCTGCTGTACCTGTCACACCTCAATGCATCATGTAAAGTCTGCACACATCCATCCACACATTCATCACAGTAGCAGGAAAACTTTCAGTTTTGTGCATGAGCTGATGTGAAAGCACCAGTCTGGTACGAAACCATACAGTGACACAAGCCTTGTCAAGGTCAGCACTGACCCACAACACATTGATTTCTTCAATATCATTGACACCAGCTCAAGAGTGTCAAGCATCATCAACCATCAAATGCATAACTAACATGGCAGGGATCACAGACCAAAGTGTATCACACAGAACGTGCGTCCACCTTTGGATGACATGGAAGAATCGCATTGTGTATACAAGGATGTGCCCTTCACCATGTTGCTGCTGGGTATTGATACAGTGTTCACGATGGACATAGCCATTTAATGTTTTGAAAATGGGGGTACCTAAAGCCTGGCCCCGGCGGTGTTACACTAGCACCACCCCCCTTCACAAGTGCGGTAGCCATTGGCATGGAGACATGTAAAGATGGTGGTGGGTATGCTCCGCCGCATGAATCATGGTAGCTACCGCCTTCCCCGGCGGTGTGACACCAGCACCAACCCCTTCACAAGTGCGGTAGCCATTGGCATGGAGACATGTTAGATGGCGGTGGGCATGCTCTGCCGCATGACTCGCGGTAGCTACCGCCTGGCCCCGGTGGTGTGACACCAGCACCACCCCCTTCACAAGTGCGGTAGCCATTGGTATGGAGACATGTGTAGATGGCGGTGGGCATGCTCCTCTGCATGAATCGCGGTAGCTACCGCCTGGCCCCGGCAGTGTAACACCAGCACCACCCCCTTCACAATTACGGTAGTCATTGGCATGAAGACATGTGTAGATGGCGGTGGGCATGTTCCGCCACCGCGGAGGCGGTCATTGGATACATTTTGAATGATGCACCATCGCGGTAGCGCACCCCAGGCACCCGCGGTGCGTCACGGCCATGGAGCATTGCCTACAGCGAATGGCAGCGATGATCGCGGTGGCATGATGCAGATTTGAAAATCACGGAAGGTGTGCACCACCACCGCAGAGGCGGTCATTGGATATTTTTGAATGATGCACCATCGCGGTAGCGCACCCCAGGCACCCGCGGTGCGTCACCGCCATGGAGCATGCCTACAGCCAATGGCAGCGATGATCACGGTGGCATGATGCAGATTTGAAAATCGTGGAAGTTGTGCACCGCCACCGAGGAGGTGGTCATTGGATGCTTTTGAAAGAGGCAGACCTGGACAACCAATTGTAGCAGCTTTTCAGCTTCCAAACGACCCCAGGGGGCTATAAATCTGTTGGAGTCAGCCTCACATTTCCACTGCTCACAGAGCATGCTGCCTGGGACCCTCTCCTGCCTGAAGAGCCTGCTGCCTGGGACCCTCTCCTGCTGCTGCCTGAAGAGCCTGCTGCCTGGGACCCACTCCTGCTGCTGCCTGAAGAGCCTGCTGCCTGGGACCCTCTCCTGCTGCTGCCTGAAGAGCCTGCTGCCTGGGACCCCTCACCACTCACTTCCACCACAGGTGTTCCATGTCCACAGGGATGGCAAGGACAGAGAAGATCTGTGCCAGTCCATTCACAAGTAAGGAGCTGGAGGTCCTTGTGGACGAGGTGCTGGCACAGTACCCAAAGCTGTTTTGTGGTCCCAATGTAGTGGTAAGTCTGCATAAAGGTAGCTGTAGGGCACGGGGTTGTCAGATGTGTAGTTGTGCAGCTGCAGAATATGCCTGAGGGTGTGGGGTTGTGTACGACACCGACAGACAAGCTGTCTCCAGGGTGAGGGAGTGTGTGTGTGTCCCAATGTCACTCTTTTCTATACCTATACTTTTATGTGTAAGTGGGGTGTGTTACATTGTCAGCCATACAAAGCCAACTGATGTTAGCCATGTAGGTGCCAGGACAGTAATTGCTTGTGTGAATGTGTCAGTGTGCCCCTGTAGTCTAAGTCAGTGTGACCCACAGAGTAGGTTCAGTGGCTGCCCACCCAAACGATAAAACATCACCAGACTCACATGCTCCTGTTCCTTCACAGTGAATAGTAGATATGCCCCATCTGTGCCCTGTATAATTTCAGACTTAAACACTTCTGTCGATGCATATTGTGTTGAGGCATCCTGCATTTGTGAGATTATCATGGAGCCTATACGCCCTAATGTGTGCCTGCAATCACAAGTGTTTGGGCCATGCAGAGTGCCCTTGTGAGGGGTCACCCAGTTTTGGAGGGAGGGAGGCTACAATGAGTCCTGAGTCTTTGTCTTGCCAAGGTACTGATAGATGTTGTTATCTGACATTGTGTAACTGTTCGTTTACCCTTCTTTTCTCTCATACCTGCAGCTCAAAGTACACCAGCGTAAGGCCCTGTGGAGGGCCATTGCAGTAATGGTGCGAGCCCTGGGGGTTTCTAACAGACGATGCACCCACTGTCACAAGAGGTGGGATGACATCAGCTGGCTGGCAAAGCAAGTGGCAGAGATGACCTTGGGGATGCTACCACGCACAGGGCGAATGGCACGGCGCAGCATGACTCCACTGATGGGCCGCATACTGGCAGCGACTCTTCCAGACCTGGATGCTCGTCTGAAGGAGCATCGGCAGAAAGGCAGGGGTGGTGAGTATCTGGGGAGGGTGACTTTAGCTGGGAGGGGATGCATGTGTACAGGGCCTGCGGCAGCGGTGACCCATGTGATGTGCGTGTGTTGCTATGCTATACTGTGTGATGTGAGTGGCTACTGTGATGTGTGCTTGTATGAGGCATTGGCCCACCCTGGGCTTACTGAGCTGATCCTCCCTGCTGTTCTTTCACATTGCCAGATGTGTTAGGCTCCACATGGTCATTCATCATTGGGATAGTGTGGGGAATCTATATTGTGGTGAACTGCAGTATCAACTTTATGAGTGTGACTTCTTGAATGCCTACTTTGCATGCACCATGATGGTTGAGGCCCACACATCTGACAACAAGGTGACCGAGATTACCACATGGTGCCTGCTATGGCCTACTTGGCATTGTGGCATGTAATGTCATAATAGGTGTGTGTGTTGTCCCCTCCTGTTCCCTGAAGGCCTGTCAGTGATAATTAGTGTTGTACCTACATCATGTCCCTAGAGCAGGTCAAGTTGGGGGGGGGGGGGTCACTCCATCTACGGGCAGGGTGTAGTGCTGTGTGGCATCAACATGCCTCACTCCTGGCAGTTATTCTGCGTTACAGGCACTGTTGTGGTATATGTAGTGTGTTGATGCACAGTAATTGCAGGGTGTGGTGGTTACCATGTAGATTTGTGCCTCTCCTGTACTGCATTGATTTGAATTTGTATGGCCAGATGATGACACTTACACAGCCCTGTATCTCTCTCTAATGCAGATTCGCAAGAGACCACGGAAGGACATGAGCCAGAAACCAGTGGTGGCAACAGTAGCACTACAATATTTACAAAAAGGGGTGGTGAGGGACAGAGTCTCTGAATTAAGCAGAAAGCTCTCACCCAGTCAAAAGATCAGGGCTAGATCCAACACCGTTTTTTAGCTCACTGCACCATCCCAGTTTCAGAACCTGGCTGTATGCAAATTAGTCTGTTCCTGTCCCAGTGCATGATGGGAACAGGACAAACCAAACTACAGAAGCCAATTCTTACACTGGGAAGGAAACAAGCTCCCGGGGAGTCCCTTTCTCACTGCTCCATCAGGATTCAAGCAAGCCGGGCCGAAGAGGCTGAAATGCCAGAAACCGGTCCCCGGTAGCTTGTCTCCTTTCTGGTAAAGAATTGCCTTGGTAGTTTAGTCTGCCCTGTTCCCATGATGCACTGGGCCAGGGACAGACTGATTTGCATATAGCCAGGTTCTGCGCTGGGATGGGGCAGTGAGATAAATAACGGTGATGGATCAAGCCCTGATCTTTGGACTGGGTAAGAGTGGTCTGCTCAATTCAGACACTCTGTTCATCACCACCCCCTTTTGTAAATCGATTTTGGCCACTATAGGTGTGGCAGGGTATACTCAGACATGAGTCCCTTTCTCACTGCTCCATCAGGATTCAAGCAAGCCGGGCTGAAGAGGCTGAAATGCCAGAAACCGGTCCCCGGTAGCTTGTCTCCTTTCTGGTAAAGAATTGGCTTGGTAGTTTAGTCTGCCCTGTTCCCATGATGCACTGGGCCAGGGACAGACTGATTTGCATATAGCCAGGTTCTGCGCTGGGATGGGGCAGTGAGATAAATAACGGTGATGGATCAAGCCCTGATCTTTGGACTGGGTAAGAGTGGTCTGCTCAATTCAGACACTCTGTTCATCACCACCCCCTTTTGTAAATCGATTTTGGCCACTATAGGTGTGGCAGGGTATACTCAGACATGAGTCCCTTTCTCACTGCTCCATCAGGATTCAAGCAAGCCGGGCCGAAGAGGCTGAAATGCCAGAAACCGGTCCCCGGTAGCTTGTCTCCTTTCTGGTAAAGAATTGGCTTGGTAGTTTAGTCTGCCCTGTTCCCATGATGCACTGGGCCAGGGACAGACTGATTTGCATATAGCCAGGTTCTGCGCTGGGATGGGGCAGTGAGATAAATAACGGTGATGGATCAAGCCCTGATCTTTGGACTGGGTAAGAGTGGTCTGCTCAATTCAGACACTCTGTTCATCACCACCCCCTTTTGTAAATCGATTTTGGCCACTATAGGTGTGGCAGGGTATACTCAGACATGAGTCCCTTTCTCACTGCTCCATCAGGATTCAAGCAAGCCGGGCCGAAGAGGCTGAAATGCCAGAAACCGGTCCCCGGTAGCTTGTCTCCTTTCTGGTAAAGAATTGGCTTGGTAGTTTAGTCTGCCCTGTTCCCATGATGCACTGGGCCAGGGACAGACTGATTTGCATATAGCCAGGTTCTGCGCTGGGATGGGGCAGTGAGATAAATAACGGTGATGGATCAAGCCCTGATCTTTGGACTGGGTAAGAGTGGTCTGCTCAATTCAGACACTCTGTTCATCACCACCCCCTTTTGTAAATCGATTTTGGCCACTATAGGTGTGGCAGGGTATACTCAGACATGAGTCCCTTTCTCACTGCTCCATCAGGATTCAAGCAAGCCGGGCCGAAGAGGCTGAAATGCCAGAAACCGGTCCCCGGTAGCTTGTCTCCTTTCTGGTAAAGAATTGGCTTGGTAGTTTAGTCTGCCCTGTTCCCATGATGCACTGGGCCAGGGACAGACTGATTTGCATATAGCCAGGTTCTGCGCTGGGATGGGGCAGTGAGATAAATAACGGTGATGGATCAAGCCCTGATCTTTGGACTGGGTAAGAGTGGTCTGCTCAATTCAGACACTCTGTTCATCACCACCCCCTTTTGTAAATCGATTTTGGCCACTATAGGTGTGGCAGGGTATACTCAGACATGAGTCCCTTTCTCACTGCTCCATCAGGATTCAAGCAAGCCGGGCCGAAGAGGCTGAAATGCCAGAAACCGGTCCCCGGTAGCTTGTCTCCTTTCTGGTAAAGAATTGGCTTGGTAGTTTAGTCTGCCCTGTTCCCATGATGCACTGGGCCAGGGACAGACTGATTTGCATATAGCCAGGTTCTGCGCTGGGATGGGGCAGTGAGATAAATAACGGTGATGGATCAAGCCCTGATCTTTGGACTGGGTAAGAGTGGTCTGCTCAATTCAGACACTCTGTTCATCACCACCCCCTTTTGTAAATCGATTTTGGCCACTATAGGTGTGGCAGGGTATACTCAGACATGAGTCCCTTTCTCACTGCTCCATCAGGATTCAAGCAAGCCGGGCCGAAGAGGCTGAAATGCCAGAAACCGGTCCCCGGTAGCTTGTCTCCTTTCTGGTAAAGAATTGGCTTGGTAGTTTAGTCTGCCCTGTTCCCATGATGCACTGGGCCAGGGACAGACTGATTTGCATATAGCCAGGTTCTGCGCTGGGATGGGGCAGTGAGATAAATAACGGTGATGGATCAAGCCCTGATCTTTGGACTGGGTAAGAGTGGTCTGCTCAATTCAGACACTCTGTTCATCACCACCCCCTTTTGTAAATCGATTTTGGCCACTATAGGTGTGGCAGGGTATACTCAGACATGAGTCCCTTTCTCACTGCTCCATCAGGATTCAAGCAAGCCGGGCCGAAGAGGCTGAAATGCCAGAAACCGGTCCCCGGTAGCTTGTCTCCTTTCTGGTAAAGAATTGGCTTGGTAGTTTAGTCTGCCCTGTTCCCATGATGCACTGGGCCAGGGACAGACTGATTTGCATATAGCCAGGTTCTGCGCTGGGATGGGGCAGTGAGATAAATAACGGTGATGGATCAAGCCCTGATCTTTGGACTGGGTAAGAGTGGTCTGCTCAATTCAGACACTCTGTTCATCACCACCCCCTTTTGTAAATCGATTTTGGCCACTATAGGTGTGGCAGGGTATACTCAGACATGAGTCCCTTTCTCACTGCTCCATCAGGATTCAAGCAAGCCGGGCCGAAGAGGCTGAAATGCCAGAAACCGGTCCCCGGTAGCTTGTCTCCTTTCTGGTAAAGAATTGGCTTGGTAGTTTAGTCTGCCCTGTTCCCATGATGCACTGGGCCAGGGACAGACTGATTTGCATATAGCCAGGTTCTGCGCTGGGATGGGGCAGTGAGATAAATAACGGTGATGGATCAAGCCCTGATCTTTGGACTGGGTAAGAGTGGTCTGCTCAATTCAGACACTCTGTTCATCACCACCCCCTTTTGTAAATCGATTTTGGCCACTATAGGTGTGGCAGGGTATACTCAGACATGAGTCCCTTTCTCACTGCTCCATCAGGATTCAAGCAAGCCGGGCCGAAGAGGCTGAAATGCCAGAAACCGGTCCCCGGTAGCTTGTCTCCTTTCTGGTAAAGAATTGGCTTGGTAGTTTAGTCTGCCCTGTTCCCATGATGCACTGGGCCAGGGACAGACTGATTTGCATATAGCCAGGTTCTGCGCTGGGATGGGGCAGTGAGATAAATAACGGTGATGGATCAAGCCCTGATCTTTGGACTGGGTAAGAGTGGTCTGCTCAATTCAGACACTCTGTTCATCACCACCCCCTTTTGTAAATCAACAGTAGCACTACAGCTGCAGCGGAGGCAAGTGACACTGAGCCCACCAGCGCATCTGAGGGGGACAGAAGTATGCAGGAGGAATCCGTGGCTGAGACACGGAGTACCACATCATCTGATGCCAGCGGGGATGCATCCATGTTGGCAGGCAGAGGGGATGGGGAGTCTGCATCATCATCTACCACCCAGCGGCAGGTGCCCAGCCTCCCATCCACTTCCTCTGGGGCTGCCTGTATCCATGTCACTAAGAGGAGACGAGTCACATTCACACCTGGCACCGCTGCCCCTGCACCTGTCCCCCCTGCTGCACTCAGTGCAGAGTGTGTTGAGCTCCTGCGCCAGCTTTGTGTGGGCCAAACTGCCCTGCTCAATGCCTTCAGTGACCATGACAAGAAATTAGGCCAAGTGATTGCATACATGGAGGGCATACACTCTGACGTGGGTGGGCTACACCATACAGTCCAGGCGTTGTCATCCACAGTGATGTCTGCCCTTCAACAGGCACATGCTCCCATTCCAGCTCAGGTGCCTTTGTCCACCCCCCAATCAGTGGCCACATCAGATGACAGTGACCACAGTACGCCTGCATCAACAAAACGATACAGCACAAGGAGCACACAACAGACACAAGCCAAAAACTCCCGCACACAGACACCATCCCCACTGAAGAGCATGTCCACCCCAGAATGCACAGGCAAGAGCCAGTCACGGAAGAGCAAGGCCAGAAGAGCAACCAGGCAGACATCAGGCGCACATGCCACAGAGCCATCACCAGCAATAGACTCTCCTTCAACTAAAACTTCACACAAACCTACCCATGCAGTGTCTGTGCCCACTGAGGAGGTGTTGTAAATCAGGAGTACACCCAGGAAGAGCACAGGGACACATCCACCCACCACATTTACCCCAATTCCATGACCATTGCTGCAGGTGGAGGAGGGCACTGTGGAGACCACCCCTGGCAAGAAATCAAAGGAGGGATCTGTAGGGGGTACACCTGGCAAGAAGGCAAAGGAGGGCAATGTAGGGGATACACCTAGCAAGAAGGCAAAGGAGGGCACTGTAGGGTATACACCTAGCAAGAAGGCAAAGGGGGCACTGTAGTGACCAGCCATGGCATGAAGACAAAGGAGGGCACTGTAGTGACCAGCCCTGGCAAAAAGGCAAAGGAAGGCACTGTAGTGACCAGCCCTGGCTAGAAGGCAAAGGGGGCACAGTAGTGACCAGCCTTGGCAAGAAGTCGAAGGAGGGCACTGTTGGGGGTACACCTGGCAAAGAGGTGAAGGTGGTCCAGAGGCGTAGCCAGCCCAAACGTTCCACTGGATCCAGCAAATCTCCAGAGGTGTGCCAGTATCTGCACCTGATGTGGGACAGTTGGGGTGTGTGCTAGTTGTGTCATCACCACTTCCCATCAACCCCAAGACAGGGAAGCCATTTCATATTCCCAAAAAGTGGAAGGGCACCCCTCCAACCTCTCCCACCCACACTGTGTTAAAGGTCTGCATGACTCCACCTCCACGTGCCACTATGCCACCTGGTCCACACAGCACTCCAGCTTGCAAAGACACTGTTAGCACCACATCACCTGGGGCTCTGTCAACACAGTCAAGTGGGCCTGCTGTCCCCAACACACAGCCAGGTACAAGTCCACATGACAGCCAGCAGTGAGTTGGCATCCCCCTCATATGCCTGTGCCTCATACAGGTGTGCTAGTCCTGAACATTGTTTTGTATATGGGTGTGTTGCTGGCACTGTTGCTCTGCTGTGTTGGCCTCTCACCTGCTACGGCCACTGGCCCTGTTGCTCTGCTGTGCTGTACTCTCCCCTGTGCAGCCTCTCATGTACTTGCTGGCTCACCTGCCATGGACACTGGCCCTGCTGCTCTGCTGTGTTGGCCTCTCACCTGCCATGGACACTGGCCCTGTTGCTCTGCTGTGCTGTACTCCCCCCTGTGCTATGGACACTGGCCTTTTGTGTTTCACCTGTGCATAGTATCTTGACTGTGTACATCATTTTGTGCCTTGCTGTTGTCTACTATTGTTCTACTGCTACATCTGTGCAAAATGTGAATAAATACAGTTACTTCTGTTGTGTGTTTTGTCAGTGTCCTTGCTGATTAAAGTTCTTTTTGTGTTTGCATTTGATTGGCTGTGCCCCATGCTCTATGTATCACTTCAACATTGCAAGGCTCTTTGCAGGCATCCAATTTGTAGACAGGGGTGACAGGGTCTTCAGTCCATTCTGACCCTGATAATGGTGTAATCTGTGATGGCTATTTTACCTGCCATGCAGTTATCATCTTAGTGATTTGCTATTGTTGGATACACTGTTCACATGGCAGGTTGTGGGACACTGCCAACACAGGGTGTGATGCTGTGCTAAGGTTTTGGAGCAGGTTGGGATATGTCATGATGTATGTGTGTGGATTCCTTTATGTGTGCCCAGCCGTGTATGTGTATGGTCATCTTGTGTTGGCCCTTAGTCCTCGTACCATGGCCTACATGAGATGCGTGGTCTTGGGTGTAGCAGAGGTGTGAAGGGTGTAAGTTTATAGTGGATGTATGTGTGCCCCTGAAATGTGAGAGACACACATGTGTCACCCAGGAGTTGTATGCCTGTTGTTTGTTTTGTCTTGCCCTGTGGAGAAGATTGTATGCACTTGTGTGAGCTGTTTGTAGTGCACTGTGCTGTGTGTTGGTGTGTCCATGCAGTTGTGTGTGACTCCTCCTAGTTGTTTTTGTAAGTTTGAAGTATGCAAAGTGTGTGAGTTGCACATCAGTGTTGTGTTTGATTGATCCTCAATGTGTCGTGGGTGTGTTTGTGTAGACTGTGTGGCCCTGCTGCTCCACACTGGCATTGTATTTGTGTTTGTGATGCATTGCAGGCACATGGTGGTTTTTCTCATCCTGTATGGCATGATGTGTGTGGTGTTACACCATCCTCTATGTGTGCCACTTGTGCATTGCCATTGTGTGTCTTCCCACCCTCTAGTTGTGTGTGGTACACCCATTACATGTCTGCTACAGACATGCAGGGTATTTCACTTTGATGTCAGCACCTGGTCCGACCCATTGAGACGTCCGAAGACCCCATTATTGGAAGGCAGGCGGGACCTCTTCTCCAGATTACCACAATATGGATATCCTCCTGGATGTACTATGCTGATGGAAGTACCCGACCCACAGACCCCACCATAAAAATACTCGACGGATTGTTCAAACAGATATCCTTGATATTGAACCTGCAACTCCACCGTACATGCAGTTTCAACTCCTTACTACACGGAACCCCACTTATTGGTACACGCGGCGGACCACTGGTGCAGAATCACACCAAAATCAATCGTTTTTCGGAATATCGTGACCCGAGTTTCCAAAGACATCGATCCTCACAGAACAAGGTTCACTTGGAACTTTAATGGCTTCCTGATGAAGGCCCTCAGCCGAAACGCGCGTAGTTGTTACCTTTAGCCATGTTTTTAGATTGAAACAATCAGTTTGACAAGCACCCCAAACACAGTCTCCATACAAGGAAATGCTATGAAATGTACTGAAAACTGAAATGAGCGAAACTGTACAGCATTTTGTATATGTAGATTGATCATCACATGTACAGAGGAGACACAAAACAAAAAAACGTTTGCTTTTTAATCATAAAGATACCTTTCAATAAAATAAAATATATATTTTTGTACCATGCACGTTGTTTAAACATAGTCTTTACTGTATGATGTCAGGTTATGTCCACTAGCTAAAATTGTTCCTAATTACTTGTTTTCTCAACCGATTTGTGTATCCTGAATTAGGAACTCTAGTCGGGGGTACCCCCTCCTTTTTTTGCATACAGCTGCCCCCATGGTTTCCATGTCTGTGTGCCTCCCCATCACTTCATTTGTGAGCTTGTGCTTTGTGGTGCAGTTCTTGGGCCATAAGTGTTATTCCACTCTGGACATTGCCACAATGGTGTATGTGTGCTGTCCTTGTGCTATTAGTCATTCTGTGGTGGTCATGTGCACTTCAGCTACGTGTGCTGCCCAGTGCTCTGGTGGAGATGTATTGGCTCTTGTGTCCCAGAGTGGTGCATGTGTAGTTGTGGTGTTGGATGTGTTGGTGTTGGACGTGGTATTAGTTCAGTTCCTGGGTGTGCTGTAGTATTTGTGCAATGCTAAATTGTGGTGTGTGTGATGTGGTTGTGTTGATCATGTGTGTGTGTGGATGTTATGCTTGTTATGCACACACTGCTTGTTGAGCATGCAGTGCTGTGTTTATGTGGCCTGGGCATTGCCTGATGTGCATCCCCTGATGCCTTGTGGTGTTTGTTGATTGGTATTTGATGTGCATCTGTGGTAGGTTTGATGTGGCAGTGTGTGTGTGTCCAGATGCACTTCTTGTGTGATTTGTGTTATGGTGTGTGTGTTTCGTTCCTGAGTGATGATGTTGTGTACTCCTGTTGGGTCTGTGCTCCCATTGCTTTTCCCCAGTTGGGGGTACAGGGTATGTCTGTTTCTGTTGGAGTTCAGCATGTGTTCCTGAAGTGTTTGTGTGTTGTTCTTGTGTAGGCATTTGTTGAGGCATCCCTGTGTATGTGTTGTGTTTGTTGCTACGCCAGGGTGTGTGTTTGTTTGTGTGTGTATGTGCTGGCAAGGATTGTGAGCCTTCAATGTGTGTGTGGCACTGGCGTTGTGTGTTCCTTGTCAGCCACTGCTGCAGTGGCTGTCTCCCTGATTGTGTGTTGTGTGGTGCAGGGTGTGTATTGTGCTTGCTTGTTGCAGTGCTGCTTAGTGTGCATGGGAGTGCACGGGATGGGCACCTGGCCTGTGATTTGATGGGATGTGTTGCAGTGTGGTTTGTTGTGGTGTGGCCCTGGGGTGTTTGTGCCCTGCCCATGCCTTGGAGTGGCCCTGCCTTCTGCATAGTGTGCATGAGTTGACCGCAGCGGTGACGTGACAGGGAGCGGGACGTTGCTGCTGGTTGGCGGACGATGTGTGTCCTGGATGCTGAGGGGTGCCATGTTGTCAGGTGGGTGATGTGTGGTTGCCCTTGTGGATGTGTTGTGACCCCCAGCAGGGTATCTGTGTGCTGATTGGACCCTGTGTCGGCCTGTGTGCTGTGTGTTGCATTTGTGTAGTTGCATACCTGCGGCAGCATCCGTGGCGGCCCATCTGACGATAGTGTTGTAGGAGGAACATCACCGGGTGCATATGGAGGGCAAGGTTCATGGCGTTCAGGTCCGGGTCTCAGCTATCTCGCTCCGCTGTTGAGTTTCCGCCTGGGTGTTGTTTCCGCTGCAGTGCGTCAACTTGTTTGGGCCATCCTAATTTGTTGAGCGGGCAGACGTCATTCCGCACAGCGGAGAGTCTCGATTGGCTCACACCGCCGTGGTGGCGGGTGCACCTTGATTGGCGTGCGCGGCGCTCCGTGGCGGATAGGAAATGACCTATGTTTTGCTATCCTAATGTGGCGGGCGTGAGTTCCGCTGCTCGCGGGCGGGAAAAGCTGCTTTTCCACCCCGCCACCGCCCGACATCCTAATGGGCCCCTTAGTCTTCAATATGTGTTTCCTGCATGAAGCAAATATCCGCCTTACAATTACCTAAATAATCTAGAATTTTTGTACATTTTACAAGGTGTCGTAAACCTTTGACATTCAAGGAGACTATTTTAAAGTTGGGAACATTAGCCAAAGTAAAGTAGAAAAGATACAAATAAGAAGAAGAGGAAATGTTGAAGTGGAAAAAGATGAAAAATAGTAGCTCTAGAAAAGAGTAGCAGGGAAAAAAAGTGAAAAAGGAGAAACAAACACACATAGAGAAAATGACAATAATTAAACATTAATAATGATTTTGAAACGCATACACGCTTTGTAAGCATGACCGAACCATTGGAGCCCTGTGAGGAAATAAACAGTTAAATTAGCCAGAAAAATGTATTATAGTAATGTTCAAGTAGCAGAATCATTTGTATCCATAGAGTGCTGTGAATGCTGATCCAGAAATATTTGTAAATCTTCAGATTGCTGGAAGAACATTGAAAAATTATCTTTCCAAATTAGCGTTGTTGAAGGATTAAAAAGACCATTCTTAAACCTAAGACTTCTTAACCATGGACGGATATCAATGAATTCCTTGCAAGTCTTAACCCCTTCGCTGCGGCGGCTATTCCGCCGCAGCGCTAAGGGGGAGGCGGGGCCGCGTGGACCTCCCGTGCTCATGACGGAACCGCTCTGTCACGGCCCGCGGGTGAGCTGTGCTTGTGACAGAACGGTTCCGTCACGGCCCCGCCCGCTCTTTAGAACGTCAGCGCAGGTGCAAAATTCGCGCCGCGCAGGCGCGGCGAGCGGGCCGTGACGCAACTGTTCCGTCACCAGCACAGCCCACCCGAGGCTCGTGACGGAACGGTTCCTTCACGAGCATGGGAGGGGTTAACAGTATCTTTAGCAAAGTCTTGGTAAATAAAAATGTTATTACCATTGATCATTAAAGAAGGAATTGCACATGCAGCTTTTTTTAACAAGACAAAAGGATGGTGATGTAAAACCTTGAAAATCATTTGTCTCAGTTTTTTTGTGGTGAGGATTACGATGAGAAGGATTCCTATGAGCTTCATCTATTTCAAATTTCTCAGGAAATTTAATGCTCAAAAGACCAGTTATAAAATTTTCCAAATATAATCTACAATCAGAACCTTCTACATCTTCTGGTAAATTAACAATGCGTAGGTTGTACTGTCTGTTACGATTTTCCAAATCCAGAAGAAGAAGGAATTACAATGCAGCTTTTCTTATCAAGACAAAATGATGGTGATGCAAAACCTTGAAAATCATTTGTCTCAGTTTTGTGTGGTGAGGATTACGATGATAAGGATTTCCATGAGATTCATCTATTTCAAATTTCTCAGGAAATTTGATGCTCAAAAGACCAGTTATCACATTTTCCAAATATAATCTACAATCAGAACCTTCTACGTCTTCTGGTAAATTAACAATGCGTAGGTTGTACTGTCTGTTACGATTTTCCAAATCCAGAAGAAGAGCAGACATAGGAGATATTTTTTTGCCACACGACGGCTGAAATGCCAGAAACCGGTCCCCGGAAGCTTGTTTCCTTCCCAGTATAAGAATTGGCTTGGTAGTTTGGTTTGCCCTGTTCCCATCATGCACTGGGACAGGAACAGACTAATTTGCATGTAGCCAGGTTCTGAGCTGTGATGGTGCAGTGAGCTAAAAAATGGTGATGGATCAAGCCCTGATCTTTGGACTGGGTAAGAGTGGTCTGCTTAATTCAGACACTCTGTTCATCACCACCCCCCTTTTCTGAATCGTTTTTGGCCACTATAGGTGTGGCAGGGTATACTCAGACATGAGTCCCTTACTCACTGCACAATCAGGATTCAAGCAAGCCGGGCGGACGACGGCTGAAATGCCAGAAACCGGTCCCCGGAAGCTTGTTTCCTTCCCAGTATAAGAATTGGCTTGGTAGTTTGGTTTGCCCTGTTCCCATCATGCACTGGGACAGGAACAGACTAATTTGCATGTAGCCAGGTTCTGAGCTGGGATGGTGCAGTGAGCTAAAAAACGGTGATGGATCAAGCCCTGATCTTTGGACTGGGTAAGAGTGGTCTGCTTAATTCAGACACTCTGTTCATCACCACCCCCCTTTTCTGAATCGTTTTTGGCCACTATAGGTGTGCCAGGGTATACTCAGACATGAGTCCCTTGCTCACTGCACCATCAGGATTCAAGCAAGCCGGGCCGACTACGGCTGAAATGCCAGAAACCGGTCCCCGGAAGCTTGCTTCCTTCCTAGTATAAGAATTGGCTTGGTAGTTTGGTTTGCCCTGTTCCCATCATGCACTGGGACAGGAACAGACTAATTTGCATGTAGCCAGGTTCTGACCTGGGATGGTGCAGTGAGCTAAAAAGCGGTGATGGATCAAGCCCTGATCTTTGGACTGGGTAAGAGTGGTCTGCTTAATTCAGACACTCTGTTCATCACCACCCCCCTTTTCTGAATCATTTTTGGCCACTATAGGTGTGGCAGGGTATACTCAGACATGAGTCCCTTGCTCACTGCACCATCAGGATTCAAGCAAGCCGGGCCGACGACGGCTGAAATGCCAGAAACCGGTCTTCGCAAGCTTGTTTCCTTCCCAGTATAAGAATTGGCTTGGTAGTTTGGTTTGCCCTGTTCCCATCATGCACTGGGACAGGAACAGACTAATTTGCATGTAGCCAGGTTCTGAGCTGGGATG
Organism: Lissotriton vulgaris; assembly: GCF_964263255.1. Classification (NCBI taxonomy): domain Eukaryota; kingdom Metazoa; phylum Chordata; class Amphibia; order Caudata; family Salamandridae; genus Lissotriton; species Lissotriton vulgaris. Next base: position 563,924,822 of record NC_141687.1, read on the forward strand.
GTGCAGTGAGCTAAAAAACGGTGATGGATCAAGCCCTGATCTTTGGACTGGGTAAGAGTGGTCTGCTTAATTCAGACACTCTGTTCATCACCACCCCCCTTTTCTGAACAAGCTGTGAAAAAGCATCAATTTTAACTTTATTGTCCTGGATTTTTATGGCATTGTCAGAAATCTTTATTGACATACTAGCCATATCTTTGCGCAAGTTTTTAATCTCTACGCTATAGTATCAGTGCTAGAAGTAATTGCCTGAATCTCATCAAGTATTAAAGTTAAGGAAGGTTCACTATATTCCACCACTGTAGAATTTAACAGGAGGAGGAAAAATATTTAGCTTTATCTTATTATGTGGAGTTTGCACATTTTTATTCTACATCTCTCCAAAAATAAAACTTAAGCAGGCAAATATAATCAATATGTAAGAAAAAGAAATTATTGAAGACAAAATGCTTAGATAGAGGCTGGTGCAGCAGCTAAAATTGACTGTGGGAGTAGTTAGGCCATAGCCAGGCCCTTTCCTGAATAAAACTCCGACCCCCTGACTGGAATTTTGGACAGTACCTTTGTGGAGAAGTCGATGTAGAACCAGGGGGGAAGAGGAACTGCCTCTGATGCTGCGCAGAGCAGGAAATCACCACTACGGTTGGTTCATTCTTTAAAACACTGCTGTCATCAATTAGAAAAAGATTCTGGCTATTTTTTGTCCACAAATTGGCAAACACGGGCTAGCGTGATGATGAGCTCACTAGGGGAGGCCATCTAGTTTCACGTGCTCGCAAGTCCAGAAGACACAGAGTTATAGCAGCAGCAAACATGAGGTTTCCAGGAAGAGGGCTGAGGGAAGGACACACTGTTGTTGAAGCAACTTCCCGATTTGAAAATGACACCAGGCGCAGCACCAACTTTCAAAATAGATTCCTATTAAATATTCACCTCTTCCTCCCCTCACCCACAGACATGACTTAATGCGCTGAATCCGAGATCAGCAGTGGAGAGATCCTAATGGCCAGGGGAAAGGGCTCCTCTGTCGAGACGTAGCCCTAACTGGGCTGGTACCCTCGAGAGTCTCTGCAATCCTGACTGAGTGACACAGCTCTCAACTCAAGACCACCTGCCCTCCCAATGAGCAGTGCAGCAGTTGAATTCCATGTGGGAGCCAATGTTGGGCTCTCATCTCCCAAGAGGCATTCTCTGATAGAACTGGGCATCAGATAGCAACAGCAGTTGAGTTGACCCATGTCCATGGCATGAGGGGGTTCCCCACCACACTACCTCCACCCGGCAGCCTCCTGGCCTCTGTGATGTTGCAGGGGACCCCACTGGCCTGGCCTGGTCAGGAGATGGAGGGTAACACCACTTTCCGGCCCCCACAGCGCACTACCAGGTAAGGCCCCCCTTTACCGGTCTTTCCCTTCCACCTACCTACCTAACTGTGTTTCCTCACTAAGCCCACCTACCAGTGTACCCTGATTGTATGTGTGTGCGTGCCTTGCCACTGAAAGTACTTTAGGCTGTGAAGTCCACAGCTATTAACCAGATGATTACTTCACCGAGACCACTAAAGTGTTGTATCATAACAAGCAAGTTTAAATTTGCAGAACAGGAGAAGCCTTTAAACTCCAACATAAAATATTTATTGGCTCAAGTCAGCATTTTTGATCCATGCCTCATGTCACTTGTGCTCTGCATGGGCAGCAGAGAGCGTATTCGAGAATGTGCACAGTAAACCCAATACTAAATAAAGCAACCTAGTCTTAAATACTAATGCATCAAAACATGTGCCCTTCACCCCTTATTTTTTATATGGGCTTCTGTATTGAATGATTTTGTTTGGCCGCGCAATTGCACCAATTGCTGATTTGTATTTTTATCATCTGCAGTTTGTGTGTACAATTAAAAAACAGTTTTAAAAAAGAAAGATCAGATGACTGCTCCATTATGCTAAGGAACAGCCCCACATTTGTTTCCACTGTCTGTGCCTGCTGATTTATCTCGCCATTCCCAAAGTTCTATGACAGTCTATGATAGTCTATTTCTGGTGGCCACATTAGGCGGTTAGTATGTTAGTGGTTAGTATGTTGACTGTTGAGACAGTGCTGGTCATTATTATGATGGTGCACATCTCCACTGGGAGAGCAGTTATTCAACAATGGGTGGGCGGAACTCCACGGAATCTTGTGGAGTTTTTATGTGGCTCCTCAGAATTCCATGGAGTGAGACTCCATGAGTTCTGCCCATCCCTAGTGGGGAACCTCAAAAAACAACATGGTCTTTCTCCATTCCTCAGCAGTACAACACAGAAGATAGCCCTATAGCACTAGCTGGATAATTCAGTCAGTACATTGGGGAGGATGTGTGGACCATCAATGACATAAAAAATAAATGGCAGTATGAAAGGAGGCGGGTAAAGGAGAAGTTCACCAGGATAGATGTGGCCAGAATACTCACTGGTGGACAAACTGGACCTAGTCTCCATCTCACACCACTTGAGAAGGACGCCCTCTCTACCATGTATCCCCACCTGCTCCATGGGCTTTGTTAATGATAACAATAATGTGGTGCCAGGTAATATGCAATGATTTCAACAATGACTTTATCTGATAAATGTGTACTGTAAACTGCAAATGTAGGTATGGAAGTAACTTCATGTTTGTTAAAATAGTCTTAATTATTTAGGATCTCGTGTATCTCATTTTGTCAATCACACTACAAGTCCCAGAACCCTATGTACTGGAAAAATTAACTTCCAATTTCCTATACCAATTTACTGTGGTATATGGCACATCAAAATGTTCATTTATTAATAACAATTACAGCAGTGGAGTAACTATGTGAAAAGTTGTTTATAATCATGATTTCTTGGTATTGTCTATTGACTTCCACATTAAATTTCCACAAACAACCATAGTAAATCCACCCACTGGAGTAGAGGTTACTGCACTTGAAGGAAGGCAACATCAAGGGGCAGATAAACCAATACCACTGGCACAAACTGGTATGTAAATATGGCCAGAAGTGGGTCCCATGTAATACCTTGTGATTAGAGGGCCCATATATATTTAAAACATAATCTATAGAATAGTCTCACACATGTGAATTGAATTAGGAAATGTTGTCTATAGCATGTGTCAAATAAACTGTAAATTAAATTACATTAATATAATTGCAGTCTCTGTAACGATGGCCAGAAAAAAACTTACTACAACAATCTCTTCTCCATGTAGTAGTGTAAAATATGACTAGGCAAGACACACTGGATGAATGGTAGATCCTGATGAGTACACTTAAAAATGATGTTAGGGAAGGCTTATAGGCATTAATATTGGGTGATATGTTAGCTGTATGTGGTGTATCTCTAATATCCCTGTAGTCACTCAGCTCCAAATGCTCAGATATAGTTCATAAGAGTACACTGCTCCATAAAATGTTGTATAATGAAAGGATGACCCTACATTTAAATTGAATAAATACAATAAATACCAAATTGCTTATATCGTCTCATCTAAAGAGGAGTAGCCCCAAATCTGTTCCAAAGTGTATACCTATGACACATACATGTAAAAATAAATATGTATGGTACATTACATCATGGCATTTGCGGATCATTCAGGGTGCAGCAGTCAGACCCACTACCATCCGTCCATCAGATAATGTGCCATATTGTGATGTAAACTATTAACTCCCAAAGAGTTCACAATAACTAAGTCACTTTTTTGAAGCATCTGATGTTGTGTGATATGTTACCAACAAAATCAGTGATGTATGTGCTAATATTGCATATTCACTGATAGTACATACTCTGCATTAATTGAGTGCCACTTCCTTCTAAAGCTGCTGGAAGGAGGACCATGTCTCCTGCGACACAATATAGGAGCCAATTTCAGCAGCCAATGTCATGGGGCATCTGAATACCACACAGTTCTACGACTGGAGCTGGTGCTTTTGATTTTCCATTGCACACCTGCAGTGTGAGCAGTCACATGTAGGTTTACACAAAACTGGTCACATTTTGAACATCAAATAGATGCGAAGAATATTTGTCCCAACCCTTGCGTTGAAATACCACATAATATACTATGAAAAATACTTACCATGTTGCAATCTCTGTTGTCCATGTGTTGACAATGAGTCACTTGATGAACCTGAACCATCCACTAGTGGAGAACCCAATCCTCCTCCAAGAACCAATGTCAGCGGCCAGCTCTGCTAAACAAAACAAAGATGAAGAGGAAGAAGATGAGCAAGAACTGGTTGTGGAGGAGGACCTGGATGATGAGGAGTGCATTGTTGGCCCACTAGGCAAAAGACTGAAGCCTACATTATTTCCAGCCATCATTGCACCTCCCACTTCCCATTTGAGGGCTGCCCAGTCCCAGCAGTCAGCCAACCAGCAGCAGCATTCACCTACCCAAACACTACAATCCCAACCTCACAGCTCTCGCGTCCAAGGTAAATGTGTTGCTTCTACACACTCCTCCAATGACAGTGTAACTCAGGCCTTTCCTCTAGCACCTGAACCGCTGCTGAGGAGTAGGGATCCCAGAGGAATAAATATCCACAGCTTCCATTGTGCTATCTCCTCACCGAGCAGGCGGACTTGACGGTGATATCAAAGGGCATCCCATGCAGATGGGAATGACAGTTGGTCTGGTTGGCCCGTGGGAGGAATAACTTTCCAACAATAGGCTCATGTGAGGCAGGATATTTGTGCCATAGGGGCTACTCTGTTTGACATTTCAGACTCCCTACAAAATATCTCTAGATGATTGACAGGAAGATCCATGTCTTGGACAGGATTGAGAAGTATTGCAAAGACATGTCAAGGAGGCACACTGACCTAATATCAGCCTTTAGGGAAAAGAGTTCAAGACACCATGGCTTTGGCATGAAGATGATGGAGGACACTTTGAAGTCTTCCTTCACATTCGACACATGGAGGAGATCCAATACACATACCTGCACCCCATTCCAAATGTACCACAAATTCCCCTAACACCTTTCCTATGTGCGTAGGCAATACCATGTCCACATGCCCACCCCCCCTGCACAGGCACAGCCCCCTGCACAGATAAATCCCCTACCTGGACAGGCATGTCTCCTCCCTGTACATGCACCCTCTACCCTTGTACAGGCACAACCAACAACTGTGCATGCCCCCTCTGTCCTTGTACGGGGACAGCCAAAAACTTTGCTGGCACCCTCTGCCCCTGTACAAGCACAATCAACAACTGTGATGGCACCCTCTGACCCTGTATTGGCCCAACTAACAACTGTACAGACACCCACCTCCTCAGCTTTGCCAACTAGCACACCAGCACTGACAGCAGCATCACACCCACCAGCAGATCGGCACAAACACAAAAAATGCACTTACTCACAGAGAAGGCATTTGATAGAGTAAATTGGCAATTCTCATGAAAGCATAGAAATGTCATAGTTTCAGACTGAATCTCTTGGAGGCTGATTCACAGAACTAATCGGAGACAAAATCCTAAACTTACTACTTTTGGTATTCACAGAAGGCACTTACTATTGTTGGTATTCACAGAATGCACTTACGACTCCTAACTCTGCAGGCGGGCGGGAATTTCCGCACTGGACAGTACTCTCTGCACCCTGAGCGTACTCTCCGGCTCAAGACGTATTCTCTGGCTAGGGCCGGATAAAGTGTATTCAATGGGCTGGATTGCATTTTTTACAAAAAGGAACATTAGGAATGTGTAATTAAAGGTAGAAAAGGTCATGAAAAACAGTTTGGGGAGGGAAAAGGGTACAGAAAGACACTACATCATAACCCAGAAGAGTTTTCTTCTTTGCATCATGGTACATGCAGGCTCCTTTACTCTCCTCCGCCACCTCGTCACTCCCACAGCACACAGAGGCGCATATAACCAATGGCAGGCCGCCGCAGCGCAGGACGCTTCATTCTACCACACCGGACTGGGGTCGTGTCTCCAGGACTCCACCTACCAGGCTCCTTCACTCTCCAACACCACCTCGTCACTCCCACCACGCCGTTAGGCACATATATCCAACGGCAGGACCCCGCAGCGTGGGACGCTTCCTTCTTCCGCACCAGACTGGGGGTGAGAGCCACATGCAGCGAGTTCACAGGACTCCACCAACCAGGCTCTTTCGCTCTCCAACACCGCCTCATCACTCCCACAGGGCCCGTAGGCGCATATAACCAACGGCAGGCCCCCGCAGCGTGGGAGGCTTCATTCTGCCACACCAGACCGGGGGTGAGAGCCACACGCAGCGGGTCCACAGTACTCCACCTACCAGGCTTCTTTGCTCTCCAACACCGCCCTGTCACTCCCACAGTGCCCGGAGGCACATATAGCCAATGGCAAGCCCCCGTAGTGCAGGATGCGTGTGGCCAACACCCCTTTGTTTTAGGTCCATGGTTGCTATATCTGGTCATCTGCCTTTCCACCTCTGATGAACATCACCATTGTGGGGAGCATTGAAGGAGAACATGACGGAATTCCAGTGAAGGGAGGACTAAAAACCCCTTTTAGAACCACAAAGCGGTGAGACTAATGATCTACTAATTAAATTACTACCTCAATATAATATTGGCGAAATATTAACTACAGTGTGTGATCTAAATACAAGTACTTACTTGCACCGATTGAGGTGAAATACTGTGAAAATTGAACTTTGAACCGTTCCTGAAAATACTTGAACTGCACAGACCATGATGCAGTGGGGCCATACAGCGGAAGAGGTCAGTGGTGTGCTCCCAACTCCGGAATCCCCTTTTGATGGCTCCCTGTAGCCGTAATAGCTGACGAGCTTGTTGGAGATGCACCTGCGCGCCAGAGAGGCAACGAGGCCCGTGACGGGTGTTTGGCGACCTGCTCTGCAACCCCGAAACTATCTCTACTGATGAGGGAATCAATCCCGAAACACGAGCTAGGCTCGTGTCTAGAGATGATCTAAATAAGTACGTACTTGCACCGATTGAGGTGAAATACTTTGAAAAGTGAACTTTGAACCGTTCCTGAAAATACTTGAACTGCACAGACCATGATGCAGTGGGGAGATACGGCGGAAGAGGTCAGTGGTGTGCTCTAAACTCCGGAATCCCCTTTTGATGGCTCCCTGTAGCCATAATAGCTGACAAGCTTGTTGGAGATGCACCTGCGCGTCAGAGGGGCAACGAGGCCCGTGACGGGTGTTTGGCGACCTGCTCTGCAACCCCGAAACTATCTCTACTGATGAGGGAATCAATCCCAAAACACAAGCTAGGCTTGTGTCTAGACATGATCTAAATATAAGTACTTACTTGCACTGATTGAGGTGAAATACTTTGAAAATTGAACTTTGAACCATTCCTGAAAATACTTGAACTGCACAGACCATGATGCAGTGGGGCGATACGGCGGAAGAGGTCAGTGGTGTGCTCCCAACTCCGGAAACCCCTTTTTTTTAGGTCCATGGTTGCTATATCTGGTCATCTGCCTTTCCACTTCTGATGAACATCACCCTTGTGGGGAGCATTGAAGGAGAACATGACGGAATTCCAGTGAAGCGAGGACTAAAAACCCCTTTTAGAACCACAAAGCGGTGAGACTACTGATCTACTAATTAAATTGCTAGCTCAATATAATCCTGGTGAAAACTTAACTACAGCGTGTGTAGCAAGGAGGACTTGGATTGGATAGTTGATTAACACAGTTTCACATTAAGCCATCAGAATTGGTCCACCATAGAAGTGTTCTTATAACTTTCGTCTTTTTAACAAACTATTAGGTCTTAATTTAGCCGAACCGTGATTTGATTATCTTAACAACCGTACATTCTAAACGTTAGTTTTTAACCCATTGTTTTTTAACCTGATGGATCCCCAATCTCGAAAAGAAAAAGAGCTTGTAAGAAGAGCCAAATAACTGAGGGGAGCAACAAAACTAGGACAGGGCTGCTGCAGAATTTAAAAGACCAAATATGTGATGATATAAATATCCCTCTAAACTCACAAATCTCCCATATTATACCTGTTATAACAACAAAGATCAAAGAATTATTAAAACCACTCTATCGTGAATTAGATAAATTGGCTAGCAAAGTAAATAAACTGAATGGTTTGCTACAGAATACCCATGAAGAATACAAATGATAGTCTCGGGGAAATGAGGAATCTAATTAAGGGGAGTCGTATTGATAAGTCACCTTAGGCAATAGCTGTCACTGATAAAGAATTAAGTATGGAATCAGGCAGGAAATGTAGGAGGGGACAGCTTGACACGGCATGCATAGCGACCAATAATGGAAGGGATGAGTTGGGAAGCCACCCACATTTAACTCAGCAGACCCCGAATTCTCAGCCTTTCCAAAATAGAAGGGCAGAGTCTGAGATGGACCAACCAACGTCAACACAATCGAAGCTAAGAGAAAACAGGGCCCTTGTGGGAAGAGCTGATGTCCCTATAAATTTACCACCAGAATGCTGCCCATATGTTGCAGTTATTGTTAATGTCCCCATGTTGCAGCCGGGCAAAATGGAGCCACATGATGCATTAAAAAATAAAATGGTCCATTGGCTTCATAAGTCAAGTCAGAAACACTTTATTCGATTGTTTTAAAATCATAAAAGTATGCTACAGAATCATATTCAATCATACACACAAGTTTTTAAAACAAGTTAAAAAGTTAAAAAGTTAATTACACATGGCAAATTCATAAAAAATCATCTTTACAAACGTATTTACAGTGATCACAATCTAATGATCCCTTAGCGATATTCAGATTATAAAAAACAGTACAAAAGACTAGAAAATCTTTACATTTTTAGATACAAGAAATGCTAGCCGCCTGGGGTAAAGTGCAAAATGTGCCGCTCATGCGTTCATAATTTGTACAACTCAGGGTTACATAAACAAAGGTCATTTATTCAGTACAGGCATTTTTAGTTTACGTTAATCATTTGATTTTAGTCTTGCTTGCTTTGACCGGATAGACATAGTCAGAAAATTTGCTACCCCGTACATTACTACTGAAGTTTCCATAAGTTGTAAGTACAATAGGGCTGGTTTAACCTGCACAAAACCTCTCAGAATTGGTTTAATATATCTTTCCCTTCCATTCTTAAAGAAGGGACAGAAGAACAAGAAGTGTAATATGTCCTGATCTGAGAAGTGGTCACATTTGCAAGGAGCATTTTCCTGAGGCTTACACCATTTTTCAAATTCACCTAACAGAAAATGTGCTTGATTGAACCGAAATTTGGTGAGGACCCACCTGTGAAAAGGTTTATTAACTATCATTAAATAAGATTGCATAGATAGTGAAGCAATCGTCATGTACTGGGCCCTAACAGTTGGTTTTACAATTTCAATAGCCTCTCGCTCTGAAACCTTTTTCTCAATATAGTTTTTCGTTACCCAGTCAATGTCCTCCCTCACAATGCTCTCAGGGTATGTATATAACTCTGGGCGGCCTAAATTTTCTGCTGTAGTTTTAATGTATCGCAACCACCCGATCTTCGCCACATTTTCTCTCCCCATGCAGTCCCTGATAATCATATGGTTTAAGATTAAAGCTGGATTAAGCCATATCCTAATCCATGACAGTAATGGGGCCAGGGTCAAAGAGTCCTCAATGTAGCCTATCCCCAGTTCCATATGTACGGGAAAGGCTGGGGTGGATTTTGGGAGGCCCAGTAGGGATCGCAAAAATACATTTTCTTCCCTTTGTATGTGGTCCAGATTTTTATAACCCCATATCATGGCACCGTACCTTGCAATGGACAGTGTTTTAGCTTTATAAATTGCTAATATAGCCTCAGGTGGCTTACCACCCAACCTTTTAGCAAAGCCTAGGATGGCGGCTGCCGATCTTTTTACTGCCGCAGCCTTACTTTTAATTTGTGGAGCCCATGTCCCGTTCTCATCGAACACCACACCTAGGTAGGTAAAAACTTTTACTTTAGATAGAACTGAACCATTACAGGTAAGGGTTTTCATGCCATTTTTGCGACTACCTACAGCCATGACGTGGGATTTCTCAATATTGACTGCTAGATCCAAGCCTTGCATAAAAGCCCCAAAAGAATTTAAAAGGCGTTGTAATCCATTTGGGGTCCTAGCCAGCAATACCGTGTCGTCGGCATAAAGTAAAACCGGCATTAAAGAGTCACCCATACGCGGTACATCAATGGAGGCCATTTCCAGGGTCTTGCCCAGAGAATTAATATAAAGTGAGAAGAGAATTGGTGCTAAAATGCAACCTTGGCGCACCCCTCTTCCTGATTTAAAAAAGGCAGTGCAATTTCCCTCTTGTGACATACGTACAGTTGCCCTCAAATCACTATGCAATTGTGCCAAATAATGCACCAGTGCCTGGTCTAACCCCAACTCTAAAAGTATTGTCCACAGCTTTGACCTATTTACTAGGTCAAAAGCTGTGGACAAATCCATAAAGGCCAAGTACACCATACCCTTGGATGCCACAGTGTATTTGCCCAGGGTAAGGAGTAAATTAAGGCACTGATCCTCTGTGCCTCTCCCGGCACGAAACCCATACTGGGCTTCACACAGGATGTCATTATTTGTCGCCCAGGTTGAAATTCTTCCCAAAATAACTTTGCCCAAAATCTTAAAAGAAGAATCTAACAAGGAAATGGGTCTGTAGCATCTAGGGTCTCCCCTTTGACCCTTCTTAAAAATGGGGATTATAACAGACTGCGACCAGGTATTTGGTGCCCCTATACCTTCTAAGCTAATGACATTAAAAACATTGGTGAGAACAACTGCCCACATGCTCGAATTTGATTCCAGTGAAGCGAGGAATAAAAACCCCTTTTAGAACCACAAAGTGGTGAGACTACTGATCTACTAATTAAATTGCTAGCTCAATATAATCCTGGTGAAAACTTAACTACAGCGTGTGTAGCAAGGAGGACTTGGATTGGATAGTTGATTAACACAGTTTCACATTAAGCCATCAGAATTGGTCCACCATAGAAGTGTTCTTATAACTTTCGTCTTTTTAACAAACTCTTAGGTCTTAATTTAGCCGAACCGTGATTTGATTATCTTAACAACCGTACATTCTAAACGTTAGTTTTTAACCCATTGTTTTTTAACCTGATGGATCCCCAATCTCGAAAAGAAAAAGAGCTTGTAAGAAGAGCCAAATAACTGAGGGGAGCAACAAAACTAGGACAGGGCTGCTGCAGAATTTAAAAGACCAAATATGTGATGATATAAATATCCCTCTAAACTCACAAATCTCCCATATTATACCTGTTATAACAAACAAAGATCAAAGAATTATTAAAACCACTCTATCGTGAATTAGATAAATTGGCTAGCAAAGTAAATAAACTGAATGGTTTGCTACAGAATACCCATGAAGAATACAAATGATAGTCTCGGGGAAATGAGGAATCTAATTAAGGGGAGTCGTATTGATAAGTCACCCTAGGCAATAGCTGTCACTGATAAAGAATTAAGTATGGAATCAGGCAGGAAATGTAGGAGGGGACAGCTTGACACGGCATGCATAGCGACCAATAATGGAAGGGATGAGTTGGGAAGCCACCCACATTTAACTCAGCAGACCCCGAATTCTCAGCCTTTCCAAAATAGAAGGGCAGAGTCTGAGATGGACCAACCAACGTCAACACAATCGAAGCTAAGAGAAAACAGGGCCCTTGTGGGAAGAGCTGATGTCCCTATAAATTTACCACCAGAATGCTGCCCATATGTTGCAGTTATTGTTAATGTCCCCATGTTTCAGCCGGGCAAAATGGAGCCACATGATGCATTAAAAAATAAAATGGTCCATTGGCTTCATAAGAACTGTGGGTACCCAGTGTCTGAAGCAAGTCAGATAACAAGGAGAGTAAACTGGATTGGCCACTTAGCCAAGAGTGTTAAAGGGGATTGCATAATTTTTAACTTTAGAAATCTATGTTCAGCTAGAAACCCCTTGGACAGAGTAGTGTTACCACCACGCTTCGAAAGGAATGTGTCACTACAACCACTAGCATTTTTCAGCAGACATCTAAGATCTACACATAATAGGGAAATTGAAAATTTAAAAAGTCACCACAGTGTGATACCTGTCATGACAAGCTATTCCCAATATTCTCAAAACGCCGCCTATGTTTACCCTCCTCTGCATCTAAAGAGATAATGCACCAAGAAGTTGATTTAAATTATTTATCTGATTTGATTGCCATGAAACCAGTAATGCTCTGGAGATCTATATGGGCATAGGAAGAAACCAAATGTACCTAAAAAACTATCAAGGACTGTTTACAGTTGGATAATAGTGTACGTATTTCTTGGCTAAAAAATATTGCTGATGTATATGGTGAATTATCTAAGATTAAGATCTATGAAAACTCTGAGCATGTATTATCTATATCAAAACTAGAGATAAAGGATAGTTTCTTGGCCCACAAAAATGTGCTTCACATGAGGGCCATAGGGAAACAAACTACATTCATATTTTACCAAATAATGGAGCTCAAAAGAGGTTTCCAAGACTATTTGTCTATATTCACTAAGCCTTCACATCTTTTCGTTTTACCAAGACTGAGATTAGGAATTGTACATCACGTGGTTGCCTAACCTATTATGAAAATATGGCCAAAGTCCCCATGCCCTTGCGATGAGCGGTCCAAACAGAGCACTATGCAATTTTTGCTATTATGTAATTTTTACTTGCATTTTAGATGCTTTTACCAAAAGCCACTTTCAAAAAAATATAACGGGAATACCACCCATACTGCTATGAAACTACTTGTTACTCTAAAAAACCCAGTGATATGTTTTTATGTTGCGCTATACACTCAAAAAGCAATTGATGTGAGAAAAAGCACAGCCTCTATCAACTGATTTTATGTATAATTAATTGGATCATTTATGTATTGCTGATTGTTGTTTTTAAGAAATTATATTAATTTAATAATGGTTTTAGTTTTTTGGTTGTTGTACATACCGAATAAAGCATGCTGAATTGAATTGATAAGCCCATTAGCATGCTTTCAAGCTAATTCAAAGATGCAAATGAAGATTTATATTTTTAGAATGGTCAGGTTTTTTAAATCACACCTGAGACTTGTGCATCCTAATTTACTTTAAAACTAATTTCCCAACCCTACTCTATCTGATTCTGGAATGTAACACTTAACTTGTTTCCTCGGTCTTTGAATATGAAGCATCGTCTCTATTTTATCAAACATCAGTGGAGTGAAAGAAGGCTGATTCTATGTCACACCTCTTCCAATTTGTGAAGTGGTCATTGCGTACATCCTGCTTGAAATGTCACTATCATTTAAATTGAAAAGATGAAAAGCATTTCCAAGATTGCTGCCCCACCCTATGCAGGGGTGGATGTGATTGTCATATGTTTGGAATGGTAGTGTTCATGTTTTATCACGACTGAGCTGTTCTCAAACTGGTTCCCTGCTCCTCCTTCTAAGGGTAAGCAGCCTGAGGGTTGACAAGCTCTTCCTAGGAAAATGGAGGGTGACATGCCTGCTCTTTGTCTGCATACGGGCCAATTTCAAAATGAAATATTAGAGAACAATACATAGTTTATGTATTACAAGTATCCTTCATTAGTCAATAACCACCTTGCTAATGACTTCATAACCTGTATCCACCTCAAATAAGAGATATGCAGAGAGACTAGTTTAATGCTACATCCTAGAAAATCAGCAATATCTGTAGCAATGATTTAGTTCTTATGATGAAAACACAAGCATCTTGTTGAAATACTTAATCAGAAAAAAATGGTACAAGTTACAACAACTGTTTTATGCAAAGTCTGCTGTGTGTTATGCTATCCTTCTTTGCTGAAGCATAAGGCTTAGATGTTGGAGGATGAAGACCCTGATTATGAATTTGTCGGTCTTACCACAATACCGCCACTGAGGCGGTCCTGAGTACACCGCAGAGTCTGCCGCCAGCCTTAGTGTGAAGTGCCCAATAGGCTGGCAGTCTCTTGGCAGTGGAGTCCCGATGTAGTGACATTTTGCTGCTGGAAAGATAGGTAAGTACAACATGTGTATATCTGAAGCACAAATGTATGTTGTGTATGTGTTGTAATTTTTAAGTAGGTCATGTGTACTGTATGTTTTGTTGCATGTTAAACATAACAATCTGTTGCCATGCACTACATAGGAGAAGTGATTGTGAAGCGTACCTTCGAATCTGGCTACAACAGGGGTTGCAGTGCTTCATATTCTGGTAGCAGCAGCACAGGAGAGACCTGGATAATGATGTCTGACGCAGATTCTGAAGTGGCACCACAAAAAAAGGTGGCTTCTCACCTATTTTTGGGGCTTTCAGCTGAATTGCACATGGCAGTGTCCCCTCTAGGAAAAGCTTGATGGAAAGGCAGATATAATCCAAAAAGCGAGAACCGTGTTGGGACTACCTCCAGGACCCGCATCTGGCTTTTCTGCAATTATTGCAGTTGCAGGAGTCTCATCATGGTGGTCCAGGCGCGTTCTTGTAGCTGAGTACACAGCATGATCGTGATGTCTGCCACGGCATCAAGACTGCCAAAAATGGGATGGTGGTGCATTTCCGGCAAACTCGTAAACAGGCCCAAATTCTTAATATCCTTAGTGTACACACACAACCTAAAAAAAAATGCAAGAGCAACTTCAATACCTTTATAACGGCTTGTCTCTAATATCCTTACCACAGACTAGTCGTGAAATTTCCAGTCACCTGTAATAAATGTGTGTGTACGTGTGTGTGTGTGTGTATGTGTAAAGTTATAGTTAGGTGAAAATTTCAGTGACTTCATAATATAACATTTTAAAACAAAAAAAAACACTGAAATTCAACAGTTATATTTATCTAGTATAGTTAATAATCGTTCCCCATCCACACACAGTTTTGTCATCAATAGTGTCATTTAAAAAGGTTGGACTGATCTTATCAATGTTCATATAAAACATGTCATGAGTGATGTAATACGAGGTGTAATTGGATGTCCGTATCAAGGGTGTTATCTATCGTCAATTTAGGGAAAATTAGTTATAGTTTAATATCGTTTTTAATGGGTTTTAATCTGAGTATAGAGTGTCCCATTGCCATTAACTTTAATTTATCTAGGTTAGTGACCAGTCCCAGTATTTCCATAAAGAACACTTCTCTGCCCATTGTTGAAATCCACTCGAGGTTTGCGATATCAGGACTGCATCCTCTGCTTAAAGTATTAATGGGGCCATCTCTGCCTCACCTTTGACAGGTTGTCCCTTCCTACAATCAAAACCTTTCTGTTTCCTGAATGTAGATCTTGAACAAAATATGGTCAAGAACACATTCTTGCCTAGCTATCTATAACGACAGAGGTGCAATAGGGCATCACCCTGGGATGAAAACTTCAAATAAGCCATTAATCTGCCATGCAAAGCAGCTATCAAGACAGCTATATTAACAACTAATCCCATCAAAATTAAAATTGCCAAAAGGTTTTAACTGTTCCACTATGTCAAAAGTGGATGTGAGGCCAATGAAATCCTAATGCAGCAGTTCTTTCCTGAAAAGAATAGATTGTTATGTTTTCATATAAAGAATTAGGCACCATTAACCTGTACCTATGCCTTTTTCAATCTATATTGCAACCGAGATTGAATTCCTACAACTATTATCCGGACTTGAAGTCTACCAAGTAAGATCCTTTCCAAAAGATTTACAGTCAAATCCGCAGCTAAGGTCCTGATTACAAGTTTAGGTGGTATTTTTCACACATGATGAATTATGATACCCTGGTGTATGTTATTTATCAAGTCTGATAAATACCACCATTAAATTAAGCAGGTTTGAGTTTCCAAAATTTAAAGAATGCTGAGTTATTTAACACATCTGATAATAATCAGATGTGTTAAATACTTAACAACTGATAATTCCATCCTGTTCGGAAACAGGGGTTTAATTGCCCAACTTGTAATAAGGGCCTAAATGAGCAACTAGATTTGAGAGTTTTGTCTGTCTAGGTTCTTAAAAATAGGAATGATAATAAAGATTATACATGTTTCAGGGAAATTGAAAAAGACACAAGTTGTGTTTAATACACTTTTACTTATGGGGGCCAATAAGTTCAAATTCTTCTTGGAAAGGTCTGTGGGCATTCCATTGGGGCATGGTCTCTTATTCCTAGAGCTAAGTGAGTGTTAGATTTAATGAGTAAGACTCCTATAAAAAGTTGTCAGTCTGATTAAATTGTTGAGGAATTAAGCCCCTTGTATCTCACAAACATGTTTTTTCCTTTGGGGTGGAGGTAGCCACTTGCAAAGAACAGTCAATAACATTAAAAGAGCAGATGCCATGGTACTAACAATCAGAATAGCCTGCACTGTTTAGACATATTTGCCCACATGCATCAATATGGGCTTTAGCGATTTCTAATTTGCGAAAAATAGCGATTTGCAAATTAGAAATCGCAAAAGCCTATGCATGAATATTTTTGATTTTTTTATGCAATTCGGTAAAAATCGCTATTTTTACCGAATCGCATAAAAAATGCGATTTTCAAATTGCGAATTTGCAATTCCCATTCATTCCTATGGGCCCATAGGAATGAATGGGAATTGCGAATTCGCAATTTGAAATCGCAATTCAACAAAGCATTTCAAGGGTGGAGAGGGGGGTCCAAATTACCCCCCCCCTTTACCCATGAAATGCACTTTTACCTATAAGTTACAGACACACATGTCCTAAGGACATGTGTGTCTGTAACTTAACAGTTTAAAAAATGCATTTTTGTGCATTTTTAAACAATTTCGCAAATTACCACGAGGTTCAACCTCGTGGTAATTTGCACTTGCAATTTTTAAAATCGCAAATTTTTTAAGAATGATGCATTGCATTGAAGGAATCGCAAAATTGCAATTCCTTAAATGCAATTGCATTTTAGAAAATCGCAAAATTAGCGATTTTCAACAAAAACAAATGATGCATCTCAAAAAGCATTTTTGGAATCGCAAACGGACGATTTTAAGGAATCACACCATTTGCGACTCCAAAAATGCTTGATGCATGTTGGTGATTGTTTTTTAAATTTTTAATTGTGCCTTTAAACAGTGATCTACTTACTAAACCACAAAACAGTTGTTAATATTCTCAAGAGTGGATAGTCCCTTGTTATTGCAGATCTGAAAAAGACAATCTCGAAAGCGCAAAAAGGATTATATTCCAAATGTTATAGTTATTCTATAGTCTTTGTTTTGCACTAACACATGCTCCTACCCTCTTTTATAAGAATCTGCAGCCTAGGCACCTTACTGTTGGTGTCAACTTATGTATTCCCTTTCATAGATTCTAAATGTAATACCATTGGGTTTAATAACTGCTCTGTGTGTGAGATTACCTCTTAGGAAAGAACTGAGCTCCAGAACTTCAATGAGACTAAGTTATGCTCAATCGTTGATGGTTTTCCCTTTTCCATTTGGGTGGGATGAGCCAGAATGTCGGAGGGAAAATGCTATGAACAACAGATCAGGTTTTATGTGCTCATGTAATTAATTAGGAATTTCCCTTGGATGCTGGTCATGGTTTAATTGAGTAGTGCCCCTGGAAAACTCTCAGAAAAGATTGAGTCAGACATTTTTTGCAAAGGATCTACTCTGGTGAAATTTTAGCATTTAAATCTCCCATAATAATATCATTAGTCTGTTCTGTACCTAATAGTATAGTGATCCCATTACCATTGGTAAAAAAATCTGGCTGTTGCTTCAATTTGAAAGAAAGACTCTGACTAAAATAACTGTTGTAATATTCCATACATTCAACATGAGCCCCTTGGGGAAAACATGCCTCAGTGCTATAAAGAGAATGACTTTGCAAATGTATTACAGAACAGCCAGGAAACACCGAGAGGCAATTAAAAATGCCCCTGAAAGTCTGCCCCACAAGGAGGAGACAAGGAGGAGAATGTCAGTACAAGGAAACATTGTTAACCATCTGTTAGACCTGTTAATTGTAGGGTGGTCTGCCCCCACCTTTTTGCATGCCTCCCTCCATTTTTCTGTATTCATTTTACTGGCTTTAGGACTCTGGGCACTTTACAGTTGCTGACCAATGCTAAAGTGCTTTTGCTATCTCCCCTAAACATGGTAACATTGGGTCAAACCCAAGTGACATATTTAGTTTATTTATAAGTCCCTATTAAGGTGCACTATATGTGTCCAGGGCCTGTATATTAAATGCTACTAGTGGGCCTTCAGTACTGATTGTGCCACCCACACACGTAGACCCTAAACCATGTCTCTGGTCCGTCATTGCAAGGCCTGTGTGTGCAGTTCTTTGCTGATTTGAGTTTGTATTTAAAATCCCTTGCAAAGTCTTCAAACTCCCCTTTTTTACACCTAAGTTTTAGGGTTTGTACATGGAACATAGCTCAGCCTCACACTGTGTCATAAGAACATCTTATATTCATGGTATGGTTGTGTATTTTGTGAAATAGTTGTTACAATTGCCTTTGTTTAATTATCAATATGCAGAATAACAGTAAGGTTCCATTGTTTGTACTAAAAGCTTAGTGGATCATTGTATTTACTTATGCTTGTTTTATGTTGCCCCAGTCATCTGGACTAAAGTCTGGTTACAAACATTGCACTTGCCTGTGCTTGTTTCTTATATGAGAATTCAGGGTGCATTTGTTTAAAGGTCACTCTTTCAAGCCAAGAACTAATTTTCATAAATTGCACCTGTCTGGTTAAGCAGTTAAACATGTGAGACACCTTTCTCTTCCCTCTCCAACTGAAGAACCCAACCCTTCAAGAAATCTGTAAAAGCCCTTGAAACCCAATCACTTGTGCTTGCGCTTGTTAACCCTCTTCCTCACCTGGATTCCAGTCTCGTCTCTGTGTCCTTCCTGCAGCAAGAGGATTTCTTCTCGGTGCTTCCATTCCTGTTTGGGTCTCCATGGCTACGCCAACGTGGTGATTCCTATTTCTGGTCCCAATTCCTTTCTGCTCCGAACTGAAACACAAAACAAAAGAGAAGTTCAAGTGAGATTATTGCGTGCATGATCGGAAGTGCTTTCAAAGGGATTAAGATATTTACGAACTTGATTTTATAAATACTTAAGGGTTTTAAAGGCAAGAGGTTGTCATCGTTTTAGCGCGCATAAACAAAAAAAGATCTTTGAGAATAAATATACTTTTACGACTATTCACCTTGGAAGTCTGGAAATTTTTTCAAAACTTTGGTGCAATGAAGGGCAGCAGCTGTGCCTATAAAGAAATAGTACCAAGAGGACAATAATTAAAAACATTTCTAGACTCATTCATATGTTTTAAGAGACATTATATATTGATATTGAATATTGTTATTAGTAAGTTAGACACAAGAAGCACATTATACTATGAGCAAAGATTTGGTGCATATAGTGTATATTATTCTTTTATTTCTCTGTAGATCTAGTCAGAAATATAGTTTAGGCTGCATTCTTTAACGAACATTGTTCTGGTGAAAATAACCGCAAGCACTGAAAGGTATTCTTCCTAATGATAATGTTTAATAGTAGACAGAATAAGAATAGTCTATGAATACAAGTTAATATGTTTCATTTGTATTTTTAAATAGATGTCAGCTCACAGACGCAAGAGTACCTGAAACTCTGAACAAAAGAAAAGAGAGGCGTCAAGTTAAGTTGAAACCAGTGGAGTGTTTCTTTTTCTTTATTATTTTGTCCCATTAACCCCCTTCCCATGGAGATCTATTCTTGTTAGACTGCGTTGTCTCATCTGCAAAGTTGAACAACTTGGATTTCAGGTGAGGGAAGGTTTAACACCTAAGTCATGCCTAGGGTAGGTTCTAGGCAACCCATAGTACAGGGTGCAGTGTAAGTAAAAGGCTGGACATGTACTTTTATGTCTTACAGGTCCTGGTGATAACAAACAGCTAAATGTGTTTTTCACTACTGTGAAAACTACTCCTCTCATAGGTTAGCATTGGGTAGTCCTTAAAATACCTTTAAGTTGTAATTCCTGATTAGAGAAGAGTAGCTGCTTCATGTTTTATATTTTTGGAATGGTAATGATAAATCCTCTCTTTGCTGGTAAAAATGGCTTTAACATTACTATTTTAGAATTACCACTTTTACAACGTGGACATTTCTCTGCTCTTACTGCTCTCTGTGCCTTGCAGCCTGTCTCAAATACATATCTTGGCTCGGTGGCAGTTACACTATGTGCATTCCTCCCAAACAGAAACAAACACAGGAAGACTAGGTGTGTCTGAGTAACCATCTAAATACATCTGCATTCTGGTGGCCCTGCCTGGAGAGGAATGGATGAAGGGACTCAAACCTACACTTCAAAGGGTAGTGACCTGACCCTACACAAAGGACTGATTACCCTTCACAGATAGCTTGGCAGGCAGGACTGGGTTGAAAGGAATACGTGTGCACTTCAAAACCACTTTTAGGTTTCCTCCACTTTAAATGCACATTTGGGTATAAGTACCGGGTCTCTGATTCCATCAAATCATGCACTTCTGGACCTACAACTGTACCTCTGTCAGAAGAACTGCTGTGCTTCTCAAAGGACTCAACTGAACTGCTGATCTGGAAGGCATGCTTTTCTGATTGTTGCCCTGTTGCCTGCTGCTCTCTGACTCTGCAGAAGGAGAGCTGGACTTCACCTTCTTCCAAGTGATCTCCAAGGGCTTATTGGCTTGCCTCCAGTTGCTTGAGACTCAGGGAAATCAAAGTCTATACTCCTGTTCCTGTGCCTGGCTTACTGGGAGTGACCCATATGCTTGCAACACGGATTTCGATACACCTCCTGTCTGAGTGTAGCAGAACCGGTGCATCGACCAGGTTGCAGGAGTAAAATCTGTGCACCGCTTCAGAAATGGCAATTACTATTCTCCTATTATCATGACTAGAGAATCTGGATTTCATTAAAGACACAGAGGCTAACAATATCCATATTTCTTTTAATGCAGTCAAAGCAGCAGCATACATCATAAAGTAAAAGGTTCACAAACAGAACGTTAGGAACATACAATAGGCATGAGCCCACAACAATCCGCCTCTTTTAAATGTGGTGGAGAAGAAAACAAGTCCAACATTTTAAACTTCCAAACGCTTCTTTTAAACCATCGCAAAACTGAGAAAAATGATAAACAAGGAAGGATCCAACGGTGAACATCAGGAAGTTATGAGAGGTTACCTGAAAAGAGATATAAATACCATAAGTAATGGAAAGAAAGACAAGCAATGTAATTAAACAATAAGATGTTATTATTGAATCAACTAATGATTACATAAGCTTCAAGTCAATAATGAAGACGATTTCTTCAAAAGGTATTAGACATGAGGATGAATATAACGCAAGCTTCAGTCTTCAAAGGGGAGGGATGGGTAGGATAATGTTATCGTCCATGTCTTTAATGAAATCCAGATTCTCTAGTCATGGTAATAGGAGAATTGCAATTTCATTAAAAGACCAGAGGGTAAATGTAAATGTACAGGAATTTATATAGTGCAAATCACCAACCGATCTCTAAGCGCTTGCTTAGGGAACCCGTCCTGGTATTGCCCTGTGAGATAACCCCGGCAGGGTATCCGCAAGGTGAAAGCCAGGCATCCCACCGCGAGGGGCCGTTGTGGAGATTAAGCAAGCTATTGCCCAGAGTCGCAGAGTGTGAACCCGTGAATCGAGTAGGCACCAGAGTGAGAATTGTCGAGTCCATGGACAATTTAGGACTCAAGACCCCGCCGAGCCGGGAATTGAACCCTGGTCCCGGGCTGACCTCTGCTTCCAGGTCTGCCTCCTCTAACCAGTGAGCCACACTTCTCCTACATTCTTCTACATTTATGCATGTTGATAGCTTTGTAAGACTACATCAGACATGTGTCTGATTGGTTTATAGTAATGCTGGGCAAAAGTCCTAGCATTAGACCAGTAGGCAGCTTTAAGAATGTCGTCCAACTTACCACCAGACCAGAAGGATTTACTGGCTATAGCACCTCTAAGTGAAAGTGCTTGGAATTTCTTTAAATCAATACCTGTTAAATTCATAACAGTTTTAACCCATCTGGCAATAGAGGCCGAAGTTATAGCTCTGTGTGGTTTATAAGGGATATAGGTAACTGATTCACACCCTGAGCACAAAGTCCATTCATTCTGCAGTCGTACTCTCATGCAATCTACCACACAATGTTTATTGCATGAATCAAAACATAGATAGAAGATAGAATCAAACATAGTCTTGGTTCTTCTAATTAACTACAATTTGACTAAAAACATGTTATAGGATTTATTTGTGACTTCAAGAGCTTTAACATCAGAAACCCTTCGGCAAGATATTAAACATAACAGTGTTGGGAGCTTGATGGAAAGACTTTTCCCATTCAAGAGAGTGTTATCCGGACAATTTGTGAAAAGAGCTCAGATTAACTTAGCATCACAGAGAGACTGATATTTGGGTTTAGGAGGTCTCCGTAGTCTAATAATTTTGAGAATTCTACAAACTATAATGTTCTTACCTACCGTTTTACTGTTGGTGAGGGCATGGCCTGACAAGATAGCCAATCTATAACAATTGATTATTTTATAGCTGAGACCCCCTTCGATCTGTTCTACAAGAAAATTTACTATGTCAACAATAGGTGCCTCCACAGAATCCAGGTTCCTTTCCAGGCACCAACGTACCCAGCTTCTCATATATGTTGTTATACCTGTAGTGAGTGCCTGGGGCCCACGACTCTCCAAGGAGAGTTGCAGCTGTCATCAAAAGTCCTGAGACTTCATTGGCTTTCCTAACACTCTCAAGGCAGGAAGGTTCAAACACCCCGCCTGTACTAGGGGGTGATCTCCTCCATCTATAAATGTAAGAAGATTTTCTTGATTTGGAATTAAGAAAGGAATGCTGCATGCTAGTTCCAGAGTAGTCAGGAACCATGCCTGAGATAGCCAGAAGGGAGCTATTAGAACAAAGGAGCATTGGTCCTGTCTTACTTTCTGTAAGACTCTCTGGATCATGCCAAAGGGGGGAAATGCGTACGCTTTGACTCCTTTCCAACACTAGAGAAAGGCGTTCACTGCAAGAGCACTTGGGTCGGGCATCCAGCTGAAGTACTTCTCCAAGTGGAAGGTTAGTCAGCTTGCAAAGTAATCTATTTCTAGAGAACCCCATACTTTGTTAACACCTGAACACAGAAACATTGAGTTTCCATTCGCTGTGATCTAAAAGGATCTACGAGTTCCAATCCGCAGAAATGTTTCTTTTCCCTGGGAGGTATTCCGCTCTTAGGGCGATCTTGTTTTCCATGCAGAACATCCAAATTTTTTTTTGCTAAATTTGGGAGATCTGCAGATTTTGTACCCCCAGACGATTTATATAGGCTGCCGCGGACATGTTGTCCATCTTTAGAATGACTGATCTGCCCTGGAGAGAACGTCTAAAGCTCATCAATGCATAAAGACCAGCTGTCAGCTCTGGGTAGTTTATGTGGTGAGAGGACTCCTCTTGTGACCAGACACCACCTGTGTTCTGATCGAGGAGGCAAGCTCCCCAACCATGATGGCTCGCATCTGATTCCAAAACTATTACTGGTATTGAACCAAATATTGCTTTGCCATTCCAGGCATCTAAATTCTCTAGCCACCAGGTCAGTTCTGATGTGGCTTCCTGATCTAGGGAAATGTGATCTCCATACCAGAGGCCGGATCTTAGAGCTCTCGCTTTTACCCTTTGAAAAGCTCGATAATTCAGGGGACCCAGGGAAATGGCTTGGATGGAGGAAGAGAGGAGACCCAGTAGTCTGGCTAGTTCTCTCAGGGTTAGGTTTTCTAGACGGGTCTTATTTCTTTCCTGATCTTGGTTATTTTCTTTGATGGGAGTAAAAGGAGACATTTTGTTGTATCTACAGTAAAACCTAAGAACTACAGGGCTCTGGAGGGAGACAATATAGATTTTTCTTTGTTTATAATGAACCCCAAGCTTCCTAAGAGGTCCATAACAGTTTTCAGATTTTGGATTATCTGAGAATGGTTTTGGGACAATATCAGTATGTCGTCCAGGTATATGATTAATCGAATACCTCTTTCTCTTAGGAATGAGGTGATTTTCCTCATGACATTGGTGAAGCACCATGGGGCCGAAAGGAAGGGCTTGAAACTGAAACAGGTGGTTTTTCCACATGAACTGAAGGAAGGGTTAGTGGATTTTTGCCATTGGGATGGTACAATATGCATCTTTTAGGACTAGTTTGACTAGCCAGCCCCGCTCCAGTTGCAAATCTTTCAGGAGATGGATGCCTTCCATCTTGAAGTACCTCTAAACCAGATATTTGTTTAGTTCCCTCAAATTTATAATGGGTCTCCACCCTTTGTCCTTTCTCTCGACGAGAAAGAGTGTACTTATACATCTCATTGCTTTCAGTGGGACTTCAAGTATTGCTCCTTTCTGAAGCATAGAGGATATTTCCTCTTCTACTACCTTCTGTTGGTCTGGGTTGAATGGGATATCTCTCGGAAAGAAGTTTGAGTAGGAGTTTCTATAAACTCTATCATGAACTCCTTGACAGTGTTTAGTACCCATGGGTCTTGAGTAATTAATTTCCAATTCTGAAGAAATTGAGTTTGCCTCCCACCTTTTCGGAGAAAGAAGGAGCGGGAAGAGGTAGAGTACTCACATTGGGAGTGGGATGGTTATAAAATTCTTGGTTGTCCTCATCCAAATCTAGTACATATTCATCGAATATGTCAGAAGCTTCATCGTCTTGTAACTGATTATGTCCAAGATCATATTGAGCACTTTGATGTTTTGTGCGGCTAGGGATACCCAGATGTTTTGTGTCTCTGAGATCACCAGTATAAGTTGTGCCGCTAAGGACACCCAAGGTATTTGAGGTGTGAGGACCTCCATTAATAATTGAGGTGCTAAGACCTTCACAATTAGTTGAGGTGCTAGGACCTCCCATAGTGCTCCTGGGGATTGGTTGTTCAATATTTTTATTTTTATTTTGTCTCTTCCCCCTGAATTCAGTGCGGTCGTCAATAGGTTGGGAGTCCTGGTTCCCTGTATTGTCATCCTCCTCGGTAGGGATGGACCTCTTTGGAGCCATGACTTGACTCAGGGTCTCTAGCATGCAGGATTGGGAAGCAAGCAACTGCCACTCGGGAGCCCGAGCGATCAGCTGCTGCCAGTCTCAATAGTGATTTAATGTCTCGATCGCGTTAGCCGATCAACTGTAGGCATAATGGAAGGTAGAATAGCACTTGGCAACGGGAGGACGTAACACTCCTGTTGCCAAGGACCATTCTTCAACTGCTTCCACGTTATAAATGGAGTCGGAGCCCCATGCGTTTGTAGTGTAGTTCCTATTTGCCCTATAGGCCCTGCGCATTGGAATAACATAAACAGCAGTATAGACGTAGAAGTGCGGTCTTCCAGGTCTCTACTGACTATGCAAAACTTAATTGGGTTTGTTACCAACTAGCTCAGAGGTCACTGGAAACTTTCTTGACTGAATAGGGAGTGATCAGCTCCCCTGGCTCAGACAAGAAGGGATTCAGTTTTCCAACAACCGCATGAGCATGACAACTTTGCTCCTTAGAACAAGAGTCAATCTCTAGAGTCGTGTGAAACAATAGACAGTTATTTTACTCAGTCAGTTGTGCAGATTACTTTCACCAAGATGCAGAGAATAGAGAGACGGGCGTTTTCAATAAAAGGTATTATTTATTGAAACAGTCTTTCTTCTCATGCAAGAGAAATGAATTGCCACAATTGCAAGACTCGTTATTATAAAAAGTGCGTACAGTAAAATGAGGATTGCGAAATAGTACTGTAAACGCATTGATATGGTTTCTTAGCCATACAATGGTTAAAATGAATAAAAGACATACATTCATAGATACATTTAGCTAACGTACTCAACTGGTGCTTCTAACTACGCCTACCCCAGTGTACCTGACGTAAGCCTAATACTTGGGAGGGAGTAAGTGAGTAGCAGTTTAAGTTAAGTTGGTTTTGCCAAGGTTTGCATCAAGAATTCTCTCTAAGGGTTTAATCAACACCATACCTCTGGAATAGAATGTTGGAAGTCTTGTATCTCCTTTCAGGACTCGATATCCCAGTCACTCGCAAGAGTAGGCTGGAAACGCCGGAGCTGGATTTTCTCAGCAGGAGAAAAGACAGCGTCTTTCTCAGCGTGTCGAGGAGGAGGAGGGGCAGCATCCGTGGGCTGCTTGCATCTGCTGGGCTCTGCAAGGGACAGCTGTTATGCTCCTGTATTCACCACACCATCGCTATCATCGATGTCATCGCATTTGCTTAAGGCAACGTTGGTAATATTTATACCTGAAAGGTGCCTGGTTTGACGTAAGTTTTTGGACATAAGACGTCAATAAAGATGTCACTAGGAAGTGATCGTCCTTTCCTTGCACATTAGAGTTCTATTACTAATCAAAACATAGCAAGCGGGGCTTTCCCAGGTTGCTGAGTTTTATCTTGTTGAAGAACTCGGAGTGTAATCTAGGAATCTTAGATAGTGGCTTCTGCTGTGTCATTTACTTTAATGAGCTGCAGAGGCAAGTTTCTGAAATATGGCTGAAATATGGCTCCGATCGTTTATGCCATTATAGGGGTATGAATGGATTATAGCCTTATAGGGGCATAAGGTCACAGTATTGATCGGGGTCCTAGATTAGAACGCGACACTCACTCCACGAATTTCTGTCCATCAAATTACTAAAAACAAAAGCAATAAGATGCATGTGTAACATTACCCACCCCAAAATACATATTTGCATTTGAAATGGCGTATTTCAAAAATACATGGAAATACAGGTACTGTACGTCTTCTAAGCATAGAAATCATTCAAAATTATAGCATATGTAATCAGTGAACGATTTTGCGAAAAAATTACACATGAAATATCTCTTTATACAGAAAAGAAGGGCGAGATAATTTCATCACATATAAATGCATTTGCTGTAACATGTGCTAGAGGCTGCTGTAAAGTTATTATGTCTCTAGATTTACCTAAAAATTGAAGTTCTGTTCTTTATGATGAGTTCTACTTTAAGCAAAGGTTTTCGTGCCAGAAAAAGGTAAATATTTTGAAAAAATGTTCAATTAAAAAAAAAACTTTTCATGGTGAACGGGGAATAGAGTTCCAACGCTTTTGAGTAGTTTTTGTTGCTCAAAACTGAAGGCCGAATTCAGAGTTCATGGGAACGCTGTGTGTCGGAATGCTTTTCAAAAATTCTTGTTTCTGTTCAGGGGAGAACATCATATCAGACAGGCTCTCAAGGAATTGGTCCACAAAATCAGGTGAAAGTTCGACCAAGTTTGATAGTGCTGTAACTTGGTAGGTGTGAGAATGATTGCTATCATCAAAGTCTGGATCAGCAATGCTCACAGAAGGTCGTACCTGGGTGATGTTGCTTTTATTTCTCGCTCCACTGTCACCACCTAGTCGTAGCACTGGAGTCTCAACGAATGCCGTCATCAGGATTGGTAGCCGCTGGGGACAACACAATGCGTGAGCCGTTACAGTACTTAGCAAAGTATCGATATCCATTGGTACTGCTGATGGAAGTGCAAGACAGGTGTCCAACACACATTCATCTCCGCATAGCATACATCAAAGCACAGGTAAGATGCAGGTCTGCCATATAGGTCTGAATGAAGGAAACCAGGTCATGTTCAGATCTCTAAGCCTGGCCAATCCAAAGACTCTAGTTATTCTGTCCCGGTAGCGTATTGCTAGGATCGTTTCTTCCATCCCTGCCGGAATCATGTCTGTGTTTTGGCTTGCCATATCGGAGCAGGAGGGTCAAAAATAAAATGCATGCTACAAGTCCCAAAATCAGGGGTATGCCGCCAAAGACTGAATGGACAAAATTAGGAATGATTTCCAGAATTGCTTTGAATGGTGTTAACAGTCCCGAAAAGATGGTCTTAAATACGCATGGGATGCCTATGGCACTTGACATATTTAGAATTTGGCTAAGCATTTCTGTGAAATGCATGGGGCAATTTGTTGATAAAAGGTCATGAATCTCCGATGCTGTCCTTGCAACTTGGAGATCATACGTCTCTTTTGAGGACATGATGGGCACTGTTGTCTGCATAAGCACATATTTCATTCTGCTTAAAGTATCAATTCGTATAGAAGAGACATTCAAACGAGGCCATATGGTAGTCTCGGAGTCTCCAGGGCTGTTTGGAAACAATGCGTGCATACAGCATTTGACCATGGAAGTTACTTGAACGAGATATGCTTTCCCTGGCAAAAAACCACAACAGCTGTGATCCGTTATTAGAATGTAACTCCCGTCCGAGAGTTGCTTAAAGAAAGGCTCTATCTGCGTTTCAGGTGTGACATGTTGGTGGCATGAAAGGTTGTTTGAATTTTCTTCACAGGCCCGTGTAAATTAATACCTTGGCACAAAAGTATACCGCTTAGTGAATGCTTGCAGTTTTCACCACTAAGAAATACATTTTTGTTGCTGTCACTATAGCATGTGTGTGTGTATGGTAATTTCCATGCTGACTTAATGTACCCTTTACCCAAACGATCATAATGGCCAGTCGGTATGTATTCAAGGCAATTTTACATTGGAAAGTTGTTATCGGAATTGTGATAATCCCGTGTATTATCCATTCAATGACAGGACTTTCTGACATTGTCAATGGTAATCTCTCAAGTTTTTCAATGCTCAGGAATGTATAGTCTGCACCTTTCTGTGCCAAGCTGATTTGTTTATCAGTAAGGTTAAAGATGGAAAACAATGACGTTGTGTTGATTAAACGCCATGGCACGTAGCCTGAACGAAGGTTTTGCAGCGTCCAGCTTAACTGTACAATAGAACGCAATTGTGACTGGCCATGCTGTAACATTAGCAAGTCTTTGTCTATTATATCTATGGCAGATGATACAATACTGTCCAGTGAATATATTCTGGAAGACAGAGTCATTAACCCATTGTCCACAACAGAAATTGATTTTTCCAAATTAATACGATCAATTTCTCGTATTTTTTCAGCTGTTTCAATTTGTGTTACTTTCCAAGCCTCGTTGTAAGCCGCATATATACTGGTCGCTATGAAACGTTTTTGACGCTGTTTGCGTGGTCCCAGAATGAAATTGCGCAAATCAGCACCATCTTTAAGTAAAGATAAGTGTTGCTTAATTTCTGCCAGTGTGGATGATTCTAGCCATTCAAGGCACAGCTTCTCTACACTGTATGTTAATACTATCCCTGGATGTTGTCTCTGGGAGTATCTAGGTTCTTGTCTGGTCATTGTTAACCCCTATGTTTTGTTCAGGAATCTATCTTGACCGTTATTCGTGTCAGTAGGCCAGATTAACCACTTTTTCCAATCAGGATGTGTTCTGTTTAGATGTAAAATTTTTGATACGTCTATCTCAATCTCTGTAGTTGCATTGTCAGGTATTGGCTTTGGTATAGATGGTTTATTAAGGCCTTTAATCTTAGCTAGACCAAGACAGGTTGTTTGGTGAAATGTGTCATTTAGGAACATTATTTGTTCTGGGATCATGCAGGCTCGAAATAATGCCTCTAGGCCTTGTACCTGCCAATCTTTTGTACCCCAGATGGTTTTTGTTTCAATGTTATTTTTCCAAAAATCAAAACCAAATGTCATCATTTTTTCATAAAATGCTTCTGAATATATCAATTTAGTATTTGTCAGCATTGTTTTCAATCCTGTTTTATCTAACAGTTTATAATAATATGTTTCTGCATCACTTGTGTTAAACCCTGAGAATTACTGGAATTTCTCAAAGAATGTTTTCGAACTGCTTTTAGGTGGAGTAGCACAATGTTCCCATTGGTTATATTTAAAAACATTTCTAGGTTGTGCAGATTTATGCAAGTAATGATCACCGTAATGTGAGAAGTAGTACATCTGTTCATAATTAGACGAACCTTGTAAATAATCATGTTCTGTAAATCTTGCTGACAACACTAAATCAGACATCATATTATTAATACTTTCAAAATCCCAATCATTAGAAAATGTACTTGGTTTAACAAAGTCACTTAAGGAAACCTTGAACTGCTGAGGATATTTCAGGATTTCGACCGGATCACATATTTCATAGTCAGTTTTGTCCCATACTACCCCCCCCCCCCCGGGTATTGGAATGGCTGTGGCATTTACTGTTGATAGTTCTCTTTTCTTCACGTGGGATGATCTGTGTGGTTTGAGGACTAAGTTGATGTTCTGACTTGCTGTGTCCATTGAACTGTATTTTCCCTCAATGAATTTTCCCAAACAAAGTACCATGATGAGCCAAAGCAGGAGGAAAAATACACCTAGTCCAAACCAGAACTCTAACCATGGAGAAATAAGCTAAATTTCCTTGATTTGATGAAAGAGTTCTGTTGCTTTTTCTTTAAAAGTCTTTGTTTCTGACTTCACTTCAGGGTCGTTTTGATCTTAAGAGAAGTTGTCGAAATTGATGAACTAGCCAGAGGCAGTTCTGTCAATTGTTGGAATTGCTTTTTCAATTTGTCTTTCGGTACACTTTCTGATGCCACATCATTGTAGACTGGTGTTTCTTGACGAACTGATTCAATCTGTGTTTCAAGTGGCACGAGTTCCATGGCATTATTGCATAGTCCCTCTCTGTGCACTGCAGGCTTATCAAATGTGATTAGTCTTTCAGTTTAACCTCTTGAATTGTTGCAAATTTGGGTATTCTGTTGTTTCTCAGAAGTCCACTGGGCCTACTGTTGATTATAGGCCACATGCTTGTGGTTTTACCTGGTTGATTGATACAACTCTGTTCTCCTTTTTACCAGCAAGGGGCGGTAGTACTACTGATCTTGTTCCGTTGATTTCCAAGACAGGTACAGCTTTTCTGTAAGAAGGCCCAAATTCCTTCTTCACCGCTATTTTTTCTCTGACTAAATCCCCAATCTTTGGAATCCAGACAGGCCTTGCTGGGGCTGGTGTTGCCTCTTCAGTGGTAGTTGGCTGTTGTTTTAACTTTATGTTGCTTAAGGATTTTCTTGTTTCATTCAAGTCCTGTAAAACAGCCGAACGATCTTTGATGTCAAAGTCTTTATTCTTATCTTCTACCACTGATACCTGACAATCTAAATCCTGAATGTGCATTCTAGTTCCGAACAATAGTTCGTATGGGCTGAAATCTTTTAGAGAATTTCTTGGCAAATTGTTTAGACTGAGCTGGACACTTATTAAATGTTTGACCCACCCATCACCCGAACCTAATACCTTCGCTGTTATAGATTGCTGTATGTCCCGGTTTTTTCTTTCCACTACACTGTTCCCTTCGGGGTGTGATGGACAAGAGTATCGCAACCCAACGCCCATACTGGCCATGGCCTCCTTATAAGCTCGAGAGCTGAAAGCAGGACCCTGGTCAGAATGGAACATGGCAATTGCGTATGTGCCGATAAAGACTCGCAGATCTTTTATAAAAGTTTTGGCGTCAGCCGAGTGCTGGGGCCACATTTTTTAAGTGAATTCTAGTCTTAAATGGTATACAATGGGACGCATTTCTCTTGTTTGACTATGCGTATAGATCGCCTTATGCTTTCTATTAGGGTTCCTGACACTACGCTGGCCGGTTCTCCACTGCGATCTCTTTTGCAGTCTTCACAATTTTTTGCAAAATAATGAATATCTACGCTCATTCCCGGCCACCAGTATTCTGATTGTAATTCTTTCAGAGAGTCCCTGATTGTTTGGTGTCTCAGACCCAACCCCATATGTGTTTCCTGTGTGAGGAAACCTCTCTGGTTTGTGTTTGGAATTACCATATCCCCCACTCAAGGGATTTGAGCAAAAGGAACGGAGTTCGCATCAATTACGTATGCATAATTGAGTGGATAGTTCACGGGTAGCGCTGCACAGCTGCCCTTTGAGGACGTTTTTACTGCCAGCATGGTTTCCCCGTCTATGTATTTTTCTGAACGCTTTTTTGTGGCTCCGGAAGCCGTTTTAGTTGCTTCCGCTGTGCCTGTATTAGCCAATGAATTCCCTGCAACGGGAACGCCATCACGTCGATGGCTCAGAGTGTGTATCACGTGAGTCTTTTGTAGTTCTTTCCGTAAAAGAACTACCTGTTTCCAAAGCATTTTATGCTTGATTGTGGCACCTGTGTCATCTTTGAAATCGTTTTGAATCCAGCTCTGCAACTTGTTATTGTAAGAGTTGACGCAAAAATGCGAATCGCACACGATTAGTGTCGGGAATTCACGTTCTGCATTTTCAAGCGCCATCTTTAAAGATCTGATTTCAGCTCGCTGAGCCGAACAGTTTCTTACTGATTCAGTTTTTGTTATTTTTGGTCTGAATTTACCGCACAGCCAGCGACCTTTAACAATCGCACAGGCTGCATCGTAGGATTTATTTTCTACGTTGAAATGCTGTACGAATCTGTCTGTGTAGATTATACAGGAGTATTGTTGGAGAGGCAGAATTTCGATTGGCAAAGGATATTCTTGTTCATATTTTAAATCATTCAGTTTTTCGAATTGCGGAGCAAAGTAGTATTTCACGTTGTCCGCAGCAAGAGAATTTTCCCACTGTATCCATTTCGGATCCAGTGACACTGCAGGCATGTTTACTGGGCTGAATAGCGCCTCGAAGGCGGATTCCACTGTGAGGACATTAATCCTTTTGCCGTGTGCTAGTTCCCTTTCATTAGCTAGTGCAGTTAGTACTGCTTTCACAGTATTTTCTGTGAGACTGAATGTTTTTTCTGCTTGTGTATACAAGTGTGAGTGTAAGCTATTGGTACCTTTTCTCCCTCATTAGAGGTCAGGTACGTGAATCCTCATCTTCCTGGGATGACTCGGATTACAAGGTTGCGTGTATTGTCACGTGTATCTAATTTTGTTTTTGCTAACATGTCTGTTTGCAGTGATCTCAAAATTTCTGTGTGTTCTTGAGTCCAGTTGATTGGTTTAAAATCATGTTTAATTAGTTCTTAGAGAGGTTTAACTCTCTCCACATAATTTAGAATGTAAGTTCTTCCGAAATTCAGGAAACCTAGAATCGATTGTAAGTTCTTCAGCGTTTTTGGTGCTTGGAGTACAGCGCACTTCTCTAAGAAGTTGTCCGCTAGGCTTTTTCCTTCACTTGATAATTCGTATCCTAAAAATAATACTGTCAGATGGGCAATTCGAGACTTTTTAAAGTTGAATTTGTAACCCTCTGCTGCGAACCCAAGTATTATGGTGTTCACTCTTTTTCAAGTGAGTCTCTAAGTCGTCGTCTGTGAGATAGATATCATCTACATAAGATAATGCCTCATCATCATACATTTGTAGTAACTCTGTTACTCTGGCTGAGAATAGTCCTGGGCTGTTCTTGAATCCCTGTGAGAGCCTACAGAAATTTTTCTGAGACCCCACTACTGAGAAAGCGGTCAAGTATCTGCTTTCTGGTGCAATGTTTTAACAAAAGAAACCATTAGATATGTCTAATGTCGTTTTATATTTTTTACGAACTATGTTATTCATTAGTGCAGCACTATGCGAATTCTGTACTGCAAATGTTTTGCAACATGAGTTTAGGTGTCTGTAGTCCAAGACTAGACGATATGAATCGTCTGGTTTGGAGACAGGAAACAAAGGATTGTTGAGGTGCATGTTTCAATCACCCCCTGGTATTCAACTTGATCTAAAATCTCCCTGACTTGTTTTTTAGCTTCTTGCTTAATTGGATACTGCCTTTGTGCAGTCGGTTGACTTTTTAACT
Organism: Lissotriton vulgaris; assembly: GCF_964263255.1. Classification (NCBI taxonomy): domain Eukaryota; kingdom Metazoa; phylum Chordata; class Amphibia; order Caudata; family Salamandridae; genus Lissotriton; species Lissotriton vulgaris. Next base: position 563,958,524 of record NC_141687.1, read on the forward strand.
GGATTTTGTGAGGAGGAGAGTCCTCATCCCATCCTTCATGATTTTTATATAGTGCTGGTGCCTGGGCCACTGCCCATTTCCTTGCATATATATATTTAGTATGAATCGGAATGTGATTCGAGAAGGCAGGCATAATCATTTCTTCGCCACGAGGGCACTCCCTGACAAACTCTGGGGGCTAATCTTTTTCAGCTAACAGGATGTCATAGTCTTTTGAGAGTTTATCCCAAAATAGACCCCTTATTTTCCTAGTATTATCACCCTCTATACGCAGTGTTATTTCGTATATCTTATGAGGTTCGCTAACTCTGGTGTCTGCAGTTTCTACTTGAATGTATTCATTCGTGTCCACTGTCTCCAGATGACTCATCAGGATCTTGCGAGCTATGCTGATTTCTGCTGCGCTGTCTAGCATTGTCTGTGCCCACTCCCCGTTTTTCAACTGTGTCCTCAGTATTCTCGGCATGTTCGATTACTCTAATACTGGCTACCTTCTTTCTTGGAAATTGAGATTTTTTACTTTGAGCAGGTTCCTTGTCTTTGGATTTAGTGTGCTCTCCTGGGTCTGACCGTCCTCTTCTTTCCGATTTCTGCGAAAAAGATCGAGAGGGACGTGTATCAATACTTTGATATCTATCAGGTTTCTTTAAATTATCCCTATTTCTAAGGTTATATCTTTTCTTAGAGGGCTCCCTCTGGGGAGACTGGTGTTCTCGAGTCGGAGATCTTTCCCTCCGTCGAGGAGACCTTCCTCTGGACTGGAAAACTTTTTCCTTGGGAGTGGATTGTTTATTTCCATCCCAGTTCTTTTTTAGAGTGTTTGAATTATTTTTTATAAATAATTTTTCAGGATTTTCGAGTAGTTGGGGTTTCACTGGTTTCCCACCCAAGCTGTCTCTACCTAATTCTTCATAACATTTTTCTATAATTCGGGCAAGCTCAATTGGTTGATCTGTTATATCTGTTTCCTTCAATTTCTGGCGGATCGCCACAGATGCTGCTTCTCCTTTTATATTGGCTAGTAATATAGCCGAGACCTGCTTGAAGTCTTTCAGTAATTTCATACCAAGAGTTAAAGCAGGTTCTGGACCGTATTCATTCTGAATCTGTTTTAGCGCATCTGGTATTACCGCCATTGACGGAACACCATGCGTTTTTGTGTAAATGGAAGCAAAGACTGTACCCCAAGTGTCACAGTCCTCCACGTGTGGTGCGACCCCCATTGGAAGGCAGATGGTCAGGATTCTGTGTTTCTCAATAGGGGTAGTATTCGGAAATACTGCCTCTATTTGAGTAATTTTCTGCGCTAACCAGAAAGGAATTTGTTCCCGTTTTATGGGTGTTTTACCAAGACATGATTGTATGTTCTGTGGTGTAATTTGATTTGTGTTCCCCTGATGAGGGGTCAGCTGTGGGACATTAACAGCTGTTTGGACTGTTGCCGTCCGCATTACATATTGGACTAATTGTCTATATATTTTAATTAATGTTTTTAGCTGTACTAACAGCTCTTCTTTTGACATTTTTGCAATGTCCGGATGTGGTGTGTAGCTGGCTAGAACCGGCCACGTTGGTCCTGGTCTACCTAGTGGACCGAGCCTGGTAATATGATCATTATGTTTTAGGGCGCCTTTAAACCAGAGCAAATGCTCTTGGTATTTTAATGGGATTTCAATCTCCTCGAAAGGAGCGTACTCTTCCGGTGGATCCCCTATTTTGTAATAGTGGAACTCGTTTGTTGCAGCGTTTGCCGCTGGAAATTTTATCCATGAATAGAATACCTCTGTCTGCCGATATTCGTGTGCGCTCTATCACGAAGACGACTGTGCCACCTTGTGTGGTCAGTCCATTTTCTATAAGTTTTAACGTTATAGTTTTTCTTATGTTGACCGGGATGATTATCGCACCCGGTTCATTAGTCCCTGTACTATCGGGACCCTGCTGAGTCGCATTTACTGCGGCATCAACTGTTCCGTTTTCAGTGTCTGACATTTTATTGTCAGAAATGTTTTGCAGAGCAGGTCTCCAAGGAGACAAAGATTAGGTGCACAATATTTTAGAACACTGTATCCTTCAACGTTGAATAAACCAGAGCTTTACATAGGATTCTCTTCCTACTAAGTTCGGGCGGATTTTAACCTTTCACCCACTCCAGACGTCTATTGGAGTATTTACGGGAGAAAGGGTCTGTGTTAAAAATGCACGACTGAGTTACTCTAACGTCTTGCGTTAGTTTTATCGCCTTACCAAACATTGGGCGCCATGTAGTCTAGTTCCTATTTTCCCTATAGGCCCTGCGCATTGGAATAACATAAACAGCAGTATAGACGCAGAAGTGCGGTCTTCCAGGTCTCTACTGACTATGCTAAACTTAATTGGGTTTGTTACCAACTAGCTCAGAGGTCACTGGAAACTTTCTTGAATGAATAGGGAGTGATCAGCTCCCCTGGCTCAGACAAGAAGGGATTCAGTTTTCTAACAACCGCATAAACATGACAACTTTGCTCCTTAGAATAAGAGTCAATCTCTAGAGTCGTGTGAAACAATAGACAGTTATTTTACTCAGTCAGTTGTGCAGATTACTTTCACCAAGATGCAGAGAATAAAGAGACGGGCGTTTTCAATAAAAGGTATTATTTATTGAACAGTCTTTCTTCTCATGCAAGAGAAATGAATTGCCACAATTGCAAGACTCGTTATTATAAAAAGTGCGTACAGTAAAATGAGGATTGCAAAATAGTACTGTAAAAGCATTGATATGGTTTCTTAGCCATACAATGGTTAAAATGAATAAAATATATACATTCATAGATACATTTAGCTAACGTACTCAACTGGTGCTTCTAACTACGCCTACCCCAGTGTCCCTGACCTAAGCCTAATACTTGGGAGGGAGTAAGTGAGTAGCAGTTTAAGTTAAGTTGGTTTTGCCAAGGTTTGCTTCAAGAATTCTCTCTAAGGGTTTAGTCAACACCATACCTCTGGAATAGAATGTTGGAGGTCTTGTATCTCCTTTCAGGACTCGATATCCCAGTCACTCGCAAGAGTAGACTGGAAACGCCGGAGCTGGATTTTCTCGGCAGGAGAAAAGACAGCGTCTTTCTCAGCGCGTCAAGGAGGAGGAGGGGCAGCGTCCGTGGGCTGCTTGCATCTGATGGGCTCTGCAAAGGACAGCTGTTCTGCTCCTGTATTCACCACACCATCGCTATCATCGATGTCATCGCATTTGCTTAAGGCAACGTTGGTAATATTTATACCTGAAAGGTGCCTGGTTTGACATAAGTTTTTGGACATAAGACGTCAATAAAGATGTCACTAGGAAGTGATCGTCCTTTCCTTGCTCATTAGAGTTCTATTACTAATCAAAACATAGCAAGCGGGGCTTTCCCAGGTTGCTGAGTTTGACCTTGTTAAAGAACTCGGAGTGTAATCTAGGAATCTTAGCTAGTGGCTTCTGCTGTGTCATTTACTTTAATGCGCTGCAGAGGCAAGTTTCTGAAATATGGCTGAAATATGGCTCTGATCGTTTATGCCATTATAGGGGTATGAATGGATTATAGCCGTATAGGGGCATAAGGTCACAGTATTGATCGGGGTCCTAGATTAGAACACGACACGTTGCATGGAGAGGCTTAGGCTGCATTAAAAGAAATATGCATAATGGTAGCCTCCGGTCTTGTAATGAAATTCAGAAAAAAAGATACTCATGTGAGATCAGAGAAAAATGACAATAAAACCACTATTTTCCAAGATAATAGAGACAGTTTTCCTTTGTCCAACTGATGGATTTGGGATTCAATATTGACCCCCCTCCCAATGACTGAATAGCTGCCTTAGTGGAATCGTCATCCAATAATGTTGCCAGTGTTTCTCTTAATAGGGCTCAATCATTCAGGTCCAAAGGGATAAAGAATGAAACCTATGCTACAGTGACGTGACTAGGTATCAGTGAACATACAGGTCTTTTAGTGGGTGTTGAATGGGCTTTATATTTAGGCCTGGGCAGTGTTTGCACAGTTCTTCCCTGCTGATTTGGCTGGGGGTTTGTCTTGTGCAGTAAAGTCACAGCAAGCAGCACTATGCATCCCACCAGAAGGCGCTGCTTCTTTCTGTCGCTCGAGTAGATACTCTACTTGAGCTGCAGCTTCCTCAAAGCAGACAACAGATTTCGCAACATGAGTGACCACCCATTTTGAGAAATCTCAATGGGAGGAGGCCTAGCTCATGATTTTTTTCACTAATGCTCACCATCTTAGCTTGGCTGAGTAGTTATTGAAAAAAACAAACTCTGCTCTGTGTCACTTTGAGGATTTTTGCAGAACTCTGCACAGAGCGAGGAGTGGTCGAAACTACGCTGGTGGAGCGGAATTCTTAGCCCACCCTCCTTATAACGCTGGCTGATTCAATCTGATCAGCATTCCTGCAACTGTCAGCCCTAGATGAGAGCTGGGTTGACATTGCCCACCCATGGAGATCTTCCCATACCTCCCAACCCAGAGAAAAGACGCCTCTTCATTTGTAATGCTAAGCGAATTGGTCTGACAAAATGCTTACTGAGCTGCATGAGAGATGTGAAAAGCCAGAACAATACAATCTCCATCGATATCTTCATTGTGAGACCCAGCCTGATTTACTCGACTGGTATTCAGCAATGCAGGGTTGGGTTAGATGGTGTGCACTACTGTGTCTTTTCATCCAGTAAATTGATTTGTTAATAGATGAAGCTGTGTCTTTAAATATCCACTTTCCCAAGGCCGGCAACCTACCCAGTTCAGCCATATTAAGAATTGCTTTGGATAGGGCGGGCTGATGCAATACTTGATTGGTTGTGGTAGTTAGAATATCCCAGGTGCCTGGTGTATTGAAGATGCGCTGTGTGTTGTGAAGAGGGTGAAGATCCTGTCAACTCTCACACTCTCCACATAAGCATTAAACCCCCTTGATGGATGATTGAGCCCTTAGAAATGCCCTGTTCTTTTCATCTTGATGCGGATTGGTCTGAGTGGCAGCACTGTAACTCTTGAGGGCCTTTACAATAAAACCATAAGAGATACAAAAAACTCAAATTGCACAAACTTTTGGAGTTAGATGGTGAATTATTTTTATGGTACGGATGTACAAGTATGGCTTCATCTTAAATCTTGGCAGATAATAGCTTTTAGAAGCTAGTCAGCCAGGAGTGCCCCACGTTACCAGTCCACATCGGGGTCTGGTGGCCTTTGATGAGTCCACCATTGGCCTAGATTTGCAGGAGTGCTAGGCAATCTTTAACTCAGCCAAGCTGATGGTGGGAAGCACTTGAAGACACTGGAGTAACTGGATAATTGCCTATCACCCCTCCCTCTAGCACTTTCTTGGTCTTTCCTGATGTCCCCGCTCCTGGTTCCCACACAGCAGTGTTGTACGGTCTTTAGCGCTCCTGCGCTGATGATGGGCAGTGCATGTAGGTGTGAGGATTCTGATCAGTGGACTCAACGGTGACATACTGGATAGTTCTTGATGCCAGGGCTTCTGTTAGCTTCCAAGGTCCCGCTGCCCGGAAGGGCAGGGTGCACCAGGTACACCATGCTTTACAGTTCATATAAAGAACAAAGAGATGTTAATGCCAGACTGGGCAGTGTTGGTGGTCGTTTCAGTTTTCAGACGTGTCACTGGATGTGATGTTTAGAGGCACAGTCACTGGGTGCTATAATCACTTCTTTGTCAGTTCAACTTAAGTCCGAAGTTAAAGAATTTGCAATTAGGAAAGGAGGAGAGGACCAGAGCTCCACCTTGTCTACTTGCAAGCATGTGTAATTTAAAAGGAAGACTGACAGAGTCAGCCACTTTATGAAATTCATTCGGTACATGGCACAGTAATACACTGCAATCAATGTAATACCGTGCAAGTTTAGAATATCAGACTTGCACCCTTCATCCGAAAGTGATTTTGAAAAAGATATCAACATTGTTTTTGCAAATACTAATAACTGTCTTTACAGTAAATTCAATGTGTCTGGCAGTTACCTACCTCACCACACCCACCAAAATATCTAAGACAAATAGAGACTCAAACTTGTGAGCAAATTGGAGTTCTTTCCTGGAGTACAGCTGCACATGTAGGGAGCTACAAGACATGCATCTTAGGAAACAAACAAAAATCCAAATTTAGAATATTCTATAATTTGGTGAAAATCTGGAAATTTCTGCTGTAAGTAGTAGCTTAGATTTTCGATTTTTGTTGGCTAACAAAGCACTACTTCTAACTGCAATTTGCTGATCGAGAATGTCCCTAGGTGGAGCATCCTGGACCACTAAGTGGTTCTGCAGACTGCTGATCACTCCCATCAACAGTGATGAGTGCTGGAGAGGGCAGCCATGACAGTGCAGGGAGTAAGGTGGAGACCATAAAGGCTGGAGTTGTTTGACAGGTGGCATCTCAATGAGTGGGTCTGGCCAAGAAACTGCAGAAAAGGCAGTGGTCTAGGCCAAGAAAAACTTTTATAGCGTTTGGGTGGGTTGAGCTGGTGGAGTAGATCAGGTGGCTGGTCTTAAATAGAAGGTAGAAAAATGCATAACCTGGGATCCTCAGAAGAGGATGTGGAGCAGCAGCCAGAGCTGCCGACTTGGGACCTGGGGATTGAGTCTATGTGTCAGCTCAATATTCTGTGATTCTGGGCAAATCATGTCATTTCCCCCGTGCCCATGGACAGCACCTTGATTCCCTCACAGGTGGTAAGCTGTGCTTTATAAACCTACAAATTATTATTATTATTTATTACTCTGTTGTACTTAGAGACTCCTTGTTAGACCTGCCATAGCATATGGATAAATGTGCCCTCTTGTCCACAGTTCCTGGGGCACCCTGTCTGAGTGTCATATCCCATTCTCACTAACAATGGACTGGCTAGGTAGGTTCTATGTCCTTCTTGCCGTGATGTTTGGCGTTTGAAGCATTGACGATGGTCTAATATCGGCTGTCGTTATTAGATCTTGCACATACAGCTTGCATTTGAATTGACATAGTTTAGATCTGCTGCATACAAGATTGGGGCTAATGAGATGGTGTTTATGTGATTGAACTGGGCGAGTAGAAGCAGGCTTGCAAGATCCATGTTCATACGTGCACTATTTCCTAGGGGTGCTATCTGTATTACTGATACCTTCCCCTTTGCTATAAGGAACCTGCAAACTGGCCTATTCTGAAACCCAGATTCAATCGATCCAGGTGTAAATCCCTTTTCGTTCCCGCATCATTTTGCGTAACTGACGGTGCACCTTCATTGGACCCAATCAACATCTTTGTATCTTATTAATATCCATGAATTTGAGGAACGCTGCCTAGACATTTGATATTGAGTATGTTGGATACTTGTGACTTACATGGGGAACAACATATAGGCAGTTGTTCTGTTCACTCATTTTACTTGTCCGTCTTGCCGTGATTGACCATTCAAAGTTATCACTGCCCTAAAAAGGCCTCTAGTAGGACGAAACTCGTCGGCTGTATCAGTATGAAAACTGATGTTTATGACCACGTTTCTTAAGCAATAGAAAATGGGAATCATATCTACGTTGTATACAGATTATACATTTGTTCTCTCATTTCTTTGTAATTCATGCGTGTTGCATCTGAGCCTTGAGAAAATAGCCACCTCCTTAGGAGAGGCCAGTTTCTTGGGAGACTCCTCATCATCAAGTCCAGCAATATCATAGTAGCATTTTGTATGAAGCCGGAGAAGAGGGTCTGCCATGTTAATGATTCGCTTCTCATATATAAGCGATATGGCTTTCTCTGGAAGGTCCCCATCCAATAACCTATCCACAAGCAGGGAGGATTCTGGCTGTAACTTCCCCTTTGGCAGCACATATCTGATCTGCAGGTATCTAAAATGTTCGTGTTTGCCAGCTCACATTCCTTCTGTAATTGGGTGAAGGGAAACACTCCACACTCCTTCCATAAATCACCCACACATGAAATACCTATTAGGTCCCAACGGTCGAATCCCCTAGTGTGACTCAGCTTGCCCAGCTGGTCATTGTACCAATGTGGTGTAGCCAGTGGGATCCTGCCCTCCCAACCCAGGCTCTTTGTGGCTGCTCTCCACACCTGGACAGAATGATCCCTGGGCCCTGTCAGTTTCATCTTTGTTAGGCTTGAATATAGTGCCCCAGCGAAACCACCCCCTAGTAGGAGCCATCTATCCATTTGGACTCCAGGGTCTCCCTGTGTCATATATGTACATTTAGTTATAGCAGCGAGCTGGGACGTCCAGTAATATTTTGTAATGTCTGGGAGGCCGATTCCCCCATCAAACAAACCTAGTGTTAACTTTTGAGTGGCGATCCTTAGTGGTTTACTGTCTCATAACAGGCCTCTAAGAACACTATTAATTTCTTTAAAATATACTGACTCGACCTGGTGCGGCACATTCTGTAGTACATACAAGAATCTCAGGAGGGACATCATTTTAAAGAGGGCTTTAGGGACAGAGGGAGTGATCTCCAGTGTTGGACATTGCTCTAAAGGCGTTGTAAAGGAGTCTGAAGGTTTTGCTCATAAAAAAGGACCGGTCTGTAGAGACCCGGAATCCCAAGTATTTGAAATCTTCCTTCGCTTCCGTAATCGTGAATAAGGGTGGGAGCAAAATCTGTTACCCTGATGGATTTTCGGCAATTTCGGCAATTTTGCGATTCACAAATCAAGTGAAATTGCCGAAAATCCGCAAATCCGCTCGCAGGAGGATTTTTTTGTATCTTTTTGCAGTAGAGGGTGGCATCTTCGTGGATAAATAAATGCAGGCAGGATTCATTCTGACAGGATGCTCCTGTCACAAAAATTAAACCTCGACAGGAAGCACTTACAGATATAAATAAAGCAGGTGCCCAAGTTGAAGCTCAAATTCAGTCACGCATTATAATCAGCCCAAACAACTAGTGAGCACGGTCGAGGCTAGGCAGGTGTGCTTTCCCTCCATATCTACCACCTAAAATTGGATGTAATCCTTGATGGAGATCTTTGCATCCACAAGTTTCTCGAGCGCAATCCCCGTGTACTGCTGTGACCAGGAGGCTGCTTCCTTCTCATCTGCTGCTCCGATCGGTCTCTGACCCTTACAAGAGGCATGTGAACTCGCATGGAAGCCCCACCCATTTGGCCACACCACACACACACTAGGGTATGCAACGTTTTCCCGCCCTTTCCTCACTATCATAGACAGCTCACTCGAGGGACCTCGGCACCCAAATAACTAGTGAGGACGGTCGAGGCTAGGCAGTTGTGCTTCCTCCCCATATCTACTGCCTATAATTGGATGTAATCCTTGATGGAGGTCTTTGCATCTACGAGTTTCTCAAGCGCAATCCCCATGTACTGCTGTGACCAGAAGGCTGCTTTCATCTCATCCGCTGCTCTAATCGGTCTCTGACCCTTTACAAACAAGAGGTATGTGAACTCGCATAGAAGCCCCACCCGTTTGGCCCCGCCACACACACACTAGGGTATGCAACATCTTCCCGCCCTTTCCTCACTATGATGGACAGCTTACTCGAGGGACCGCGGCGCCTTTTGGCGCGGTGGCAAAGTTACAGACACGCGTGTCACAAAATGGCACAAAAATCTGCGACTTTGTGGTAAAATCTGCAAACTAGCAGATTTTTTTGACATTTCGCGCAAATTCGTGGACCGCAAATCGGCCAAATTTGCCCATACTTAATCGTGAATCCCCGAGGAAGCGTAGGCGTCAGTCCACTTAGGACATAGAACACTGATTACCAAATGATTTTATATCCGGCAAATCTGCCAAACACGAGGAAGATGTGCAATATACTATTCAGAGAGGTCGCTGGCAATGCCAAATATAGCAAGTTATCATCAGTGTGGAATGATATCCGGTCCTCCCAGCCTTTGATCCACCTGAAACTTCTGACAACAGGGTTGTTTCATATCCACATCGCCAGCGGCTCGTGTGTAAGGGCAAAAAGCAGTGGAGATAATGTAGAAAAAGGTAGGGCTAGGACCTTTCTCAAGATTTGCCCGGCGCTAACCGCCCTTGTACCATTCAAGTTTACCAAGCAATGAGGCAGGCGCCGGAGACCAGAAGGCAGGAAACAGAAGTTTATTCCGACGGAGCAGAACACATCAGATCAGACAACAAGGTATCATGTCGAGGTGCTCTAACAGCCTCTCGGAGGCCTGGCCTCTTATACACTGGTTTATGGCATGTGACCTTCCTTTAATACAATCAAGTCTTTGTAAGGCAAGAGAAAAAGACATCCCCGTAATCCTAGTGTCAATCCCACCCCCATATACCTTCACAATAGAGGTTCTCAACCTGCTGATAAGAGGAGGGGACCATCACGCAGCTGAGTGTTCCGTCGAGTCTTAGGATGTGTGCGCCTGATCATATCACAGGGGGTGGGGAGGCCTGGATCAATAGAGGGCCCTTTGAAGGAGAGCGACCTCATACAATAAAGGGCAGTAAATGATATCTCCTGGCTTAGGCAATGGCCTCGGACCTGTGTGGACAGTCGGACACGGGGTGAGGGGCTATCAATGGAGTGGTATTCATGCCGCGTGGACAATCCAGCGCAGGAGGGAGGTTTGTCAACAGAGGGGCATTCATGGGAGGAGAGGAGGTGTTGGTCAGGCGCTAGCGTGACTCCCAAGGACAGGGTCATGCAGAAGAGTCCTGCTCGTAAGGAGGAGGAGGGAGGGGGAGCCAGGGTGCGCGGAGGATGCTTGCTGGGTCAGAGGGACGTGCTGGCGATCGATCGTGGACAGGGAGACCATGATACCTAAAATGGCTGCCATGCACGTAATACATAGGTGACCTAGAATAGCTGCCAAACATGTAGTACATAGGTGACAAGCTGGCGCAGATGATGTTCAGATCGCAAATCAAAATTCCACAGTCCTCCCTTTTAACATATCTCGCCAACTTGTCAGTTTGGATTTATCCCCATAAGGCCACGTATTTCTACTTCATAGAGGGGACTCATGTGCTCGTTTCGGAAGTCCAAAGTCTTTGGGCACATACAGTTAGAAACAAGGCCGCACAAAGGTGGCAGACATTGGATACCTAAACAACACCCACATAAGATCACAACAGGTATCAACACAAAGGAAAACAACTTCCAACCCCAACTCTTCAAAGTGTCCCAAAACCAGTTCCCAAGCGACCATCCTTCTTGTTCTTGGTGAACCTCTGAGGAAAGTCTGTGGAGGTGTTCAATGGCTTTGTAGACTGAAGGCGAGTTGTCAGGCACGTATGTGCAGCAGCTGGATCCGATGATGCGGCATGCTCCTCCTCGGTCGGCTAGGACCACGTCTAGGACAAGTCTATTTTGGAGGGTCACGAGGCGGACCGCCTGAAGTTCCGCAGTGTTGTTGGCGAGGATACCAGCAGTGATGTTGATCGTTGTTTCTACTGCCTGGGTCAGGTGCCGGATAGCACGGCTGTTTGCTATTGGGCCCCACAGAGGAACAAGTCCCTTTGCTGCATCTAGGAACTGTGCTCTGGTGGAGTCGGCTTGTCCAAGGTCGTCTGCACGCCTCTGCCGGTGATGGTTGGCAGGGGCTACATATGTGGGCGGGAGAACAAAGGCAATGTAACAGGTACCCTTCCAACCCTTCGGGAGCCAGGTGTAAGCTTTGGTGCCACACACAAAGTACATGTTTGGAGAAGCAACAAAGGAAGGGGGGTCAGCTGTGTCCAATGTTCTGGTGATTCGGCAGGCGCTGTGACCCACCGGTTGCGTTCCCTGGCCTTCTAGGCACACAAGGCCGGTGACATTAATAACAGACAGAGCCACAGTCAGTGTGGCGGTAGTTTGTTTTTGCAGATGAGAGAAGGTGGTTCTGGCTGGATTGTGGAGCACCTGTACTTCGACTCGTTCTTTGGCTGGAATGTCTTTGATGAAGGTGGCGCCTGCGAGTGCAGGGCACAAAGCAGCAGGAGTCTTTCCGGTTCTGTTCAGCCAGAACCCAGAGTAGAAGTGTGACACTGTCCGGCCAGAGGTGGCGTTATCCTTGTGGCTCTCTTGCATGAGGATCAGCCAGGCGAGGCAAGAGCCGTGAACTGAGAAGGGTGAAGGGATGAAGGGAATAGAGTGTCCAGTGGCATGCGGGAGCAACCCGCAGATCCAACAGTTCGTGGCATTGGCAGCAATGTTGTGTTGGTGCAACAGTTGCACAAAGGAATTGTTCCAGAATTCCCTGCGCCTTTCTCGGAGCTGAGGCGACAGAGAGATTAGGTGATGCTCTTTCAGGGGGGTCGGCTGCACAGTAGGTAGCAACGCCTCATGAGCCGGTGTGCTTTCCTCCAGAATCCAGAAGGAGGTCATGAGGAGGAGGCAGAAGAGGAAGACAATGAAGAGTGCGATTGTCTTTGATTTGTGCAAGTTGTCAGTCTTTGGATTTCTATTCTGGGTATTTCCTGTTGCTTCCATCATCTTCTTATCTGGCGCTTCCATCATCTTCTTATCTGGCGCTTCCATCACCTTCAAGGGAGCTCGGTAGCGGGCAGAACCACAGACTTCGTTTAGCTTCTCTCCCGGCAACCTTTGATTGTGTTTAGGTCACCGTTCTGAGATTTAACTTAGTCCGTGGCCTACTTAGCCGAAACTCCCCCCTTTCGACGCAGGAAATACCCTTCTCTGGACGGCACAGTGGGATCGGAGAATTTTGCAAGTTCGAGTGCCCCAGTATCGGGATAACAGTCCAATATCGGTCGGTCTTTGCTCAGGAGCTCTTCTTGGGTGCTGACGTTTTCTGTCGTGGCCAGGTTTGCAGAGACTTTTCTGCAATGATGCACGTGCAGCCAGTGCCTCTTCCCCTCCACTCGGAGTGCCGTTCGGGTGGTGATCAGCACTTGCCAGGGGCCCGTCCACCGAGGTTCCAGACTCTTGGTTCGCTGGAAATTTCGTATCAGCACGAAATCTCCCGGTTGGATGTCATGGCCGGGGCCCCTGGAAGCATCGGGGATAGCCTGCTGCACCTGTTGATGGATGACAGACAACGTTTTAGTTAACTTGCACAAATAATCAGATAGTAGGACGTCCGGGACGTCATGAATGGAGGTCGGTTTGGGAGCAGTCCAGAGATTCATCGGACGCCCAAACACGACCTCGTAGGGGGTCAAATGGTGCTTGGTGGGAGTGGAGCGCATCGATAACAAGGCCAGTGGGAGGGCATCCGGCCAGTTAAGTCCAGTGGTGGCCACTATTTTTGCCAGTTTCAGCTTCAGGGTGGCATTATGGCGTTCCACTAGACCAGCGGATTGGGGGTGGAAGACCGCATGAAATCGTTGCTTCACCCCCAACCCTTTTAGGATTAATTGGATAACCTCAGCTATGAAATGGGGGACATTGTCGCTCCATAAAATCCGACAAAGGCCATAGCGAGGGAAGAATTCCTTCAGTAGTACTTTGGCAGTAGTCATGGCAGTGTTGTCACGGGTTGGATAGGCTTCCACCCATTTGCTGAAGGCACACACAATGACTAGTACATACTTCAGGTTTTGGCATCTCTCTAGTTGGATGTAATCCATCTGAAGGACCTCAAAGGGGTGATTGGGGGTCCCGAACCCTCCCCGGGGTACTACAGTCCCTTTCCCGGGGTTGTGTTGCAGACAGATGAGGCACTGCTGAACTAGGCGTCTGGCTGAGTCGGGGATTTTGTCGTTATGCCAGACTTTGGAAATGAGTTCGATCATGGGTGCAGATCCTATGTGTGCGGGGGAGTGAGCCATTGTCAGTGTGGAAATCAGATATGAGTCGGGCAGCAACCATTTGTTTGCATCTTTTGTTCGCCAGCAACCCTCTTCGTCCTTCAAACCCACCCTTGCCCATTTAGTTAATTCGTGAGGGGTGCTGGCCGACTGTATGTCTCTGATCATTTCCCTTGTGTCACTCCATTTTTCTGCTTGCGACCTAGTCACATATATGCGTGTCACTGTCCTATTTTCAGCTGTGGTTCGTGCAGTGATGTCGGCTAATGCATTCCCTTGTCCGACTAAGTCTGTCACTCTTTTGTGTGCCTGACATTTGATCACCGCTAATCGTTTGGGGAGGAGAACTGCCTCAATCAGAGCGGACACTAAATCTCCGTGGAGGATTGGGGTACCGTGGGACGTCAGGAATCCCCTCTCCCTCCACAGGAGCCCAAAATGGTGGACCACTCCGAAGGCATACTGGCTGTCCGTATATACGTTCGCGGTGGTCCCTGCGGCTATGATGCATGCTCGGGTGAGGGCTATCAGCTCTGCTGCCTGGGCAGATCGTTGTGTGATGCAAGCTGTCTCAACTATTGTTCGGGCTGTCGTGACTGCATAGGCAGCTGAAGTGGTGCCATCTGGGAGTTTGATGCATGAGCCGTCTACCCATAGCTCTCCATCGGGGTCAGGAAAAGCAGTGTCTCGGAGGTCAACCCTACTCCTTGTCTGTTCGTCTGTGAGGGTCACACAGTCGTGTATGGGAGGAACGTCGGGGTCGTTTTCAGGCAGGGGTAACAATGTGGCAGGATTCAAAGTCGTGCATCTCTTAAGTGTGATGTGGGGTGCAAGCAGAGTCAACTCGTACCCTGTCAGTCGTGCGCTAGTCAGGTGTTGGGTCTTTGTCTGGTTCAAAAGGGTGTCAACTGCATGGGGCACTAATACAGTAAGGGAGTTGGAAAGTACGATTCCCTCGCTCTGACGGATGGAGACAGCAGCGGCAGCTACCGCTCGGAGGCAGGCAGGTAAGGCTCTGGCTACAGGATCGAGAGTGGCGGAGAAGTAGGCACAAGGGCGCTGCTTAGGGCCAATTGATTGAGTCAGGACAGACAATGCGCATCCCTCCCTTTCGTGGGTGAAGAGGGAGAAGGGTTTGGAGTAATCCGGCGTTCCGAGGACGGGTGCTGAGCAGAGTGCATCCCGTAATTCCTTAAAGGAGGCTTGACACTCAGTGGTCCAAGGAAGCGGGGAGGGGACATCTTTGGTCAGCAGGGCAAGTAATGGTTTCACAATGAGGCTGTAATTAGGCAACCACTGTCTGCAAAAAGAGGTTAGGCCAACCAAAGAGCGGACCTGCTTTTGCGTTTTTGGGATGGGGGTGTCTAGGATAGTTTGGATTCGGTCAGGGGTAAGTTTCCTCCCTTCCTTGGACAGAAGATGGCCTAGGTAAGTTACTTGTGGCTGGCAGAACTGTAGTTTCTTTTTGGAGACTTTATGGCCATTTTCTGCAAGGAAGTGTAGGAGTTGGACGGTGGCTGTCGTTGCAAGCGGGGTGGTGTCGGCCGCCAAAAGGATATCATCGACATATTGGATCAACACCACTCCCTCTGGTAGCTGGAAGGCATCCAGCTGTCTTTTGAGAGCCTGGCTGTAAATGCTGGGACTTTCAGTATACCCCTGGGGAGCTCTACAAAATCGGTACGAGCGAGATTTTAAAGTGAAGCCGAAAAGATAACGGCTGTCTGGATGGATGGGGATAGAGAAAAATGCGTTTTTAAGGTCGACAACAGAGAAGGTGGTGGCAGTGGACGGGATGAGGGTCAGAATGGTGGTGATATCAGAGACCACAGGATATTGGGGTACAACCACTTTGTTAATCTCTCGTAAGTCGATGATGAAGCGGTACGCTTTCTCATCTCCTTCACCTTGTTTCTTAACAATAGGTAGGATTGGGCTGTTGCAGACGTTGCTAACCACTTCTTCAACCACTCCTGCATCTACCAGAGACTGAATGATCGCTACCAGTGCCTTCTCACCCTCTGGGGATATCCGATATTGCGGGAGTTTCGGGAGCATAGCGTCCTGTCGTACAGTTATGTGAATAGGGTCAATCATCATTCGCCCCACATCAGAGTCATTTTTGGCCCACAAGTACGGAGGCAGGGTGTCAAGCAGGGACAGGTCAGCGTTAGTTATGCAGCACATGTGTCGTGGGGGACGGGATCTGGGCATGTCTGGGTTGTCGTACAGAATGACTCGTATTCCGTCTGGGGAACACCTAATGGTAGCTCGAAAATGTTTCAGTAAGTCAATGCCCATAATGGCGTCAGGGGAGTTGGAGGAGAGTAGAAATGTTGCGTCAGCAGTGTTGCTTTCTAGGTCAAAGGTAATAGGTACGGACAGGGGGTTAGTGGAGGGCGTCCCATCGAAACCTATCGACGTTATGTGTGAGCCAGACAAGGGTGCCCTTGGAATCAGTCGTTTTGATAACACACTACGTGTCGCCCCAGTGTCTACCAAGAATGGAGACTCTGTACCCAAGACCTTAGCGGTGACATAAGGACCTTGCTGGTCAACACAGAGCTCGACTGGATCCCTCCCTTGCCCCTGGCAGTCCTATGCAAAATCGGGGGCATTTTCACCTTCGGATAGCTGATATTGATTCTGTCGGGGACGGTCAAATGTATTCAGTCTTCCTGATCTGTCATTGTTAGTGTCGTTGGAGTTCCCTCGTCCCTGTACTCTATTCCTCGGACCACCTGCCACATCCCTGGAATCCCTATTTCTATTCATCTCTAGCAAAACCGGACACTGGGTTTTCCAATGGCCGAACCCTTTGCAGAAGGCGCATTGGTCATTGTTAATATCTCTCCGTCCAGTGTGAGATGTCGGGGTGTGATCCTTAGGAGGTAGATCTCTGGGGGCGTTTGATTGGTAGTTCCCCCTTTGATGTTCCCGTCCTAACGCTATACCCTGTATCTGGGCTATCATTACCCTTTCCTTCAAATCTTTCTTCTTTTTCTCGGACGCCCTATCATTCTCATTCTTTTGGTGCTCGTAATACTGAGCCATCTGAAGGATAGCTGCGGGTTTGGAGGCCCCCCAACTACTCTCACTTGTCTGTAGTTTTTGGGAGACTTCTTGAGTTAGTCCTTTTACATAATTTTGCACAAACAGGTGCTGTCCGGTTGCGGTGGTCATGTCCTGGCCACTGTAGTCGGAGAACACTGTCTCAAATCGGGAGAAGTATTCTGACACATCTTCCTGGGGTTTCTGTCGACAGGCCGTGACTATCGACCAGTCTACTTTTCTTTCCGGGACCAGTGTTTTTAATTTCTGAACTATTTTATCTGGGAGTTCCAGTATGTCCTTCACTGGTTTACTCCCTGGCTCTCGCTGTCTGTCTAGTTTACCGAGTTGGTCCCAGGTATGTCCAAACAGATCCGCGTGGTCAGCCTTCCGGATTTGCTTCCACACGTCAGCTGGCAGACATAGCCCAAAGAACAAGTCAATATCTGCTATAGTCATTATTGTTGAACCCAAGGCTGTACCCAATTCGGTATAAAATGCTGTCGGGTTCTTTCTTAAGTCGGGCAGGGTTTGCTTGAAGGTTAGGATATCTTGTCGGTCCCATGGTTGGTAAACCCAATTGTACACAACCCTTCCTTTTGCATTTTCATTATTAATATCATCGCTCGTTCCCTGGCCCCGTGGCAAGATCCAGTAAGGAGCCGCTTCTCTAATAGGCATCATAGTATTGGCTACTTCTGCCGAGGTTGTTTCAGGGACCGTAACCTTGGCTTCTGGTTTCTGTTCTGTGAGGTGGCGGAAGACCTCAAGTATTTGCATGAAGAGCTCCGTCGCCTCACGTTCAGTCCCATCTCCAACATCAATTTTCCTATACAGCGTTGTTAATTTAGCGGGACCCTTGCTCTGATACCTATCTTCATACGCGTTCAGGGTGTGGTAGCTGAATCGCAAAATAAAATGCCGTCTGTGGCTTTCGGCATGTGAATTATATATGTTCATTGTGTACTCTTCGCTCTCCCTTCGTTCTACCAAGGTCTTTGCTATTTTGTCGATCCCGTCCCGCTCATCTTTGCTTAATCTATTTAATCTGGCCGATGATTGTTTGCTAGACTCGGGGTCGTCTGATGAGGTTGTTAATGTGGCTGGTGCAAAGGCCGTGAGGGCTGGTGCACTAGCGCTGAGATCGCTTTCGCTCACACTCGGAGCGTGGAAGCTTTGTCGGCAGGGGGCATATGGAGGGGGCATGTAGATGGTTGGGGGACCTAGTAGTAGCTCGTCGTTCGCTCGTTGTTTGGAGGGCAATTTAGGGTAGAGCGCAGAGGGGGTCCTAACAGGACATTGGCCTGTCGACCCTGATTCTTGGTTTTGCATAGTTTCCTTTCTTTCTTTTATTTCTTCTTCTAGTTGCTTTGCGGCTAGGTGGGCTGCCTTTCGTAATTCTTTCCCTATTTTTGCTTCTTCTCTTTTCTTTCGTTGTTCCGTTTCTTTGCGCCACATGCCGATACTGTCGAGCATAGTGGGCGTGGTCTTATTCTTCTGGAGCGCTATTTCTAATGTTTTTATTTTATTTTCGTCAAAGGAACCTATCAGTGGCCACTGACTTTCAAGGTTCTTTTTCGTATATTTATGCCATAGTTTAGTGTAAGCTATAGCGACTAGTCCATACTTGGTGAACATGTCCTTATTAGGGGTGCCCTCCAGTGGAGCTGGATGGTTCATCTCTAATAAGCGGTCCGGGCTAAACAGGCTACCAACCAGTGGGGAGAAGACAGGCATGACGGATTACAACGGGGACAAAAGTCTGCACTACCTATCTTATCACGGCGGACAAAGACTAGACAGAATATTTCTATTCTACGTTGTTTGGAGGCCGTGAATACCTCAAAAGAACCAATACCGAATAATCGGCCAATCAAACAATCCAGTGGGGAGAATAAGTGGGCACGAAAAATTATCGTTACCCACTCTTTCTCTACCTGCAAAGAGAGGCCTTGTTCTTCCCTGTTTGCAGACAAAGAATCTCCAGACAATAATCCACGAACGATAGTTCGGGAAACAGTGGGGGAGGAAGATAGGTACGACGGATTACAATGGGGACAAAAGTCTGCGTTACCTATCCTTCACTGCTTGCAAAGAGAGAGCCTGTTTGTTTTTCCCCGTTTGCAGACAGTGAATCTCCAGAGGGTTTCAACAAAGCGTAATACTAGTATTATCAAAACAAAAACAATTTCCTCAATTCGTCGTGTTTACACGACCTTACCCGGACCGCATGGACGGTTTCCTGTCCTCTGGATCCAGCGCCCGATCGTCCTCTCTCCTTCGTGTTGTTCGCGGCACTCCTGATGGCTCCCAGTCAGGACCGTAGATCACTCGAGAGAGGTCTGTTCAGAACTAGTGAAGGTCGGATGATCGGCTGTCAGACGAGGGTCTATCGGACACGAGCTCTTCCCGATCGTTGCAGTCGTTCACTCTGTCATCGGGACCTCTCCCACTGGATCCACGTGTCGCTGATGGGCCCCACGCTTTGGGACGCCAATTTGTAGAAAAAGGTAGGGCTAGGACCTTTCTCAAGATTTGCCCGGCGCTAACCGCCCTTGTACCATTCAAGTTTACCAAGCAATGAGGCAGGCGCCGGAGACCAGAAGGCAGGAAACAGAAGTTTATTCCGACGGAGCAGAACACATCAGATCAGACAACAAGGTATCATGTCGAGGTGCTCTAACAGCCTCTCGGAGGCCTGGCCTCTTATACACTGGTTTATGGCATGTGACCTTCCTTTAATACAATCAAGTCTTTGTAAGGCAAGAGAAAAAGACATCCCCGTAATCCTAGTGTCAATCCCACCCCCATATACCTTCACAATAGAGGTTCTCAACCTGCTGATAAGAGGAGGGGACCATCACGCAGCTGAGTGTTCCGTCGAGTCTTAGGATGTGTGCGCCTGATCATATCACAGGGGGTGGGGAGGCCTGGATCAATAGAGGGCCCTTTGAAGGAGAGCGACCTCATACAATAAAGGGCAGTAAATGATATCTCCCGGCTTAGGCAATGGCCTCGGACCTGTGTGGACAGTCGGACACGGGGTGAGGGGCTATCAATGGAGTGGTATTCATGCCGCGTGGACAATCCAGCGCAGGAGGGAGGTTTGTCAACAGAGGGGCATTCATGGGAGGAGAGGAGGTGTTGGTCAGGCGCTAGCGTGACTCCCAAGGACAGGGTCATGCAGAAGAGTCCTGCTCGTAAGGAGGAGGAGGGAGGGGGAGCCAGGGTGCGCGGAGGATGCTTGCTGGGTCAGAGGGACGTGCTGGCGATTGATCGTGGACAGGGAGACCATGATACCTAAAATGGCTGCCATGCACGTAATACATAGGTGACCTAGAATAGCTGCCGTACATGTAGTACATAGGTGACAAGCTGGCGCAGATGATGTTCAGATCGCAAATCAAAATTCCACAATAAGGGGCAACCTTGTCTCGTGCCTCCAATAAGTGCGAAGGTGCAGGATTTTCTGTTATTGACCATGATTTAGGCCATCAGTTCTTGGTACAGAAGCCAGTCCCACCCAATATATTCCTGACCAAGTCCCAATTTCTTAAGCACTGCAAACATGCAGGGCCAATCAATTGTGTTGAATATCATGGGAAGAGAGAGACAACCACTGCATCCTCGCTTATCATCCTGGCTCGGCTTAGCTCTCAGTGTAGCCTTTGCAGATTAAGGGCCATATGTAGGTAGCTAAATAGCGGTCGGTAACAGCCGAACTTCGGTAAATTTGCCATTACCGACCGGTATTTAGGCATTTGAGCTGTAGGAGGCCAAAAGTAAGGATTCGGTAATTATGAATCGGTAAATACCGATTCATCATTACCAAATTCTAAATTACCGAATCGGTATTTACCGAATCCTTATTTACAGAATCGGTAAATACGAATCAGTAAAAATGAGAAAAGAGATGTAGGTAACTTCAAAAATACAGAATTTCATGAAATTCTGTATTTAAGAGTCTGTAATTACCGTGGATTGAAAGCAGGTGGTAACCAGGTGCAGGCCACAAAACAGGCCCCAAAATGCAACAGTGTGATCAGAATGGTGGCTTTCTATATGATAGCAAGGCGGCTACGGCTACAGGCAGCAGAAAAGAGGAACTGAAGATGGGAGGAGCAAATCTACAGAGAGCGGATCACACTCTTACAACTTACTGAGGCAGAGATCCATGAAAGGCACAGGCTACACCCCCACACCATCATGAACTTGATAAGGGACCTGCACCCACTCCTGGAGCATCCAACACCAAGGGCGCACGCCATACCACCACATGTGCAGTTGCTCTGTAGCCTACACCTGCTTGCATCTGGCAGTTACCAGGGGGTGATTGCTGCGATAGGTGGGGTGTCCCAGAGCTGCCTGTCCTATTTCTTCAGGAAGTTCCTGGAAGCCATGATGCAGAGAATGCATCATTACATCAGCTTCCCTGGCACACATGCAGAACTGCTGAAGACCAAGACTGACTTTTACCAAATGGCACAGTTCCCACACGTCATCGGCTGCATTGATGGAACACACATCCCAATCTGCCCACCTGCAGCCACTGAGTACATCTACAGGAACAGAAAGTCCACCCACTCAATAAATGTGCAGGTAATCTGTGATGCTGCCAACATAATCACAGACATCGTGGCCAAATTCCCAGGAAGCACCCACAACTCCTATATCTTCCACAACAGTGGGATCTACACACGCCAGGCAGCGGGGGAATTCGGAGAAGGATACCTGCTAGGTAAAACACAGTGACACACCCTGATAGATATTGCAGATGTAGGTGTTGTTGTGCATGTGGGTAATGGCTCTCTCTTTTCCACATAGGCGACAGCGCATATGCCATCCGCTCATTCATCCTCACTCCCTACCTGAACCCATCAACCCCGAGTGAGAGACGTTACAACATGGCACACAAATCTACATGCAACGTCGTGGAGCGCACCTTTGGGCATTTAAAAAAAGGGCTCCAGAATAGCGGAGGCGAACGTCAGTACTCACCCCTCATCTGCTGTAAAATCATTGCAACTTGCGCAATGCTGCACAACCTTGCCAGTATGAAAGGAACAGCAGTAAAATTACTAGATATTGAGGATAATGATGATGAAGATGCACAGCCTGAGCCCAACAAAGCAGGAGTGGTGCCAGCAACAGATGGGAGACAGAGACGGGCAGAGATCACACACAACCTTTTCTAAGTAAGTAAGGAGACACAGCCAGGCTTTGCATGTACATGCTGTAGTTTAATAACTGGGCACTACAACAATGAACAAATGGCACACCATGCCAGTCCAAATGGTGACAACCTTATTAGGTAGTAATGGGTTACTTCACCCTAAATATGTTCATAAATGTGTGGGCAGCATTAACATATGCGCCCACGCACAACAGTGCTGGATGCCTGCAGCTGGCTTTCCTCACTTTCTACTGAGACAGGGCCCGCAGCACGCTGCCTGCTGCTCCTCCGGGTGTCTGGGACGGGGAGGGTAATGCTGCTCCTGCTGGTGGTCTCATCACTCTCCCCCACACCTAGTGCACCAGCGTTGGCTTACTGGGTGGTCAGCAGCACTTCCAGTGCGGATGTCTTCTTCCCCATCCCCCTGATGACATCAGTGCAGCAGTGCAGAAGCCCCTCCTGCATTGCCATGAACCGCCTGCAGAGCAGGGAAGTGGCGGTTCACTGCCCTGGTGTGCTGCTCCATACACTGCCTCTCCCTGTGCCTTTTTGCCCTGTCCTTGTCCAGTTTGTCACACAGCATCAACACAGACTGGGACATGTCCCACATGCCCTCAGCCATCTCCTTGATGCCCTCCGCCATAGAGCTGATGCCCCTGTCAATGTTAACCATGTTCTGGTTTAGGTGCTGCATTTGTCTCTGAACTGATTGAACGCATTCCCCAGCAGGCGCTGCACCTTGACCATACTGGCCTTCAACCCTCCGAAGACCCCATCACCCTGCCGAGTTGTGCTGTGCTCCCGGGCCCTGCGCACCCTCGGAGGTGGACTGCAGCCAGCATTTGGTTCCTCCAGTGGAAAAGTTGGTGTGTCACCCCCCCTTGTTACCTCAGAGGACGACTCCATGACATGGAGAGTGGCAACAGCATGCCTCCTGGGCCTTCCCACTACAGGTGATGTTGCTGCTGGTGAGGCTTAGAGTTCTTGTGCGGCTTGCTGTGGTGATGAGTCAATCAGCAGTGTTGATGCTGGCTCTGCTGAGTGCGGCTGATGGTGGTGTTGGTGAAGTGCTGTGACCTGCATTGCACGGGGTACCCTTTCCTCCTTCTCCTGTGCAGTCCTGCGCGATGACTCTACTGTGGACAGATATGGACATTAGCTCAGTGCTCCTGCAGCCCTGAATTTCAATATTAAATTTCATTCCTATCACACTATCTCAGTGTCCTCTGCTTCTTCTGACTGAGGTGTGTGGCATGCCTTGTTGTTTAATGTGATGACTGTCATGATGGGTGTTTCACTGACTACATCTCCCATAATGCATTGCTGGTGTATACTAAAACCTGTAATGGAGTGTGAGTCACACAGCCACATTGCGGAATGGGGATAGGGAAGGGGGGATTGCTGTAAATGCTTCTTACCTTGTTTTGTGGCAGCTCTGGATGAGCTGTCTGCATCCCCAATTCCAGACACACTCTCGGGCTCCGGGGTTGACTCAACCAGCTTCTCCAGGTCAGTGAGGGCAGGTGTCCTGCTCCTTCCTCCCCCTGTGAGACTGGCCTCTTTCCTCTGTGCAGCCAGCTTCCTCTTGGTGATGATCCGAAGGTCATACCACCTTTTCTTGAGGTCATCTATGTCCCGTGGGCTCACCCCAATAGCATTGACCTTTGCCTGGATTGCCAGCCAGATCTTCCTTTTTACAGCTTCAGCTATCCGCAGGGACTGTTTTCCAAAAAGCTGTGTGTGGTGTTTCACCATCTCCTCCACAAGGACCTGAAGCTCACTTGCACTGAACGTCATTTTCCTTTTCCTTTCTCGTCCTTCCCTCTCTGATTCATTGGATGCCATCCTGCAGATCTCCTCAGCAATGTTCAGACAGTGGCTCAGTTGCTCCCAGCTCTCCAGAAGGTTCTGATTGTCTGCACCTGCATGGGTGTGGCCACTTCCTGCTTGTGGGGTGGGGTGGATGCACAAGATTGGTTGAATCCTCAATTGCTTGTTTTTTGAATCTCTGATTCGAAATGTTTCTGAAATTTTACCTACATCTCATTTACCGAATTCTGAATACCGAATCGGTAAAATTCGGTATTTAGGAATCTGTAAATATAATTTACCTACATATGATCCTAAGAGAGGTGTTTCTAGCTGGCATGATGCCCGATCGGTCCGGGTGAACTAATTTTGTGATTACACTTAGTAGGCAGGTGGCCAAGACTTTTGACAATATCTTGGCTTCCCCATTGAGCAGCGATATTGGCTCATATGAAGAACACCTATTTTTCGGCCTACCCTCCTTGTGGACAACCACTATCTTTGCAAGTCTCTGGTCTGTGGTAGGTAGTCCTCCTGCCTTACTTTCCCGGAACATTTTAGTTAGGTAGGGTGTGGTCTTACTCAAGGTTAGTTTATACAGTTCAATGGGCAAGCCATTGGGGCCCGTTGCTTTACCCCCGTGCAAATCTTGAATGGCCTTTTCCACCTCTACACTATTTAGTTCCTGATTTAGCTCAGAGCGCTCTTCCTCAGTGAGTACCGGTAGTGAGATATCTCTCAAAAAGGAGGTTGCCTCCTCCTCCGTGTGCGGCGTCTGAGACACATAGACAGTTTGATAGTATTGGCCAAAGGCATCCGCGATCATCTGCGGCTCAGTGAGCCTACTACCCGATTCTGCCTCTATTTCAACCACTGCTCCATTTGCTTGGTCTCTGCGGTCTAGCCAGCAATTTCCCGGCCTTGTCCCCAAGATCATACATTCTGCTAAGTGTTGCTCTATACTTGAACCTGGCTGTGTCGGTGGCCAAGTGAGTATATTCCCTGGTTTTCAAATGTAGTGCCTGCTTTACCTCTTTGGACTCGTCTTCCCGGAGTATCCCCTCCATCTGTAATATTTCTTTTTCTAGGCGGACTATTCCTGATTTTTTCCCTTTTATCAACCCCACAATTTGAACCACAGCCACCCCTCTGATTACAACTTTGTAGGTCTCCCACAGTGTCAGAGCTGAGTCTACTGAGCCCTCATTCTCTTGGAAATAAAGTTCTGTGTCTCATGTGGTTTTGTCCTTTCTTTGGGGGATCATAAGGTACCATGGGTTAATAGGAGCTGTCCTGCTGGTGGTGGGCTCTCCCACCTCTAGTCAGCACCAACTGGGCGAATGATCTGAGACACCCCTGGCTAGGTGGTTCACTTCCTTAATAGTATTCATTTGGGATGCTGGTGTTAATATATAGTCTATTCTGGACATACTACGATGGGCCCCTGAGTAAAAAGTGTTCTGCTGCTCCACAGGATGCAGCCTCCTCCAAACATTCACTAAGCCCATTGCTCCCAGGAAGCTATAGATCTGCAACCAGCAGGGAGGTGATACTCTCTGGAGCCAGTGATCTAAGGAAGCCGAGACAATGGAATTAAAGTCACCCCCCTTCACTAATCTTCCCTCCGGCAAATCAAGAAGGAGTCTCCCAAGATCCTTGAATGCTTTGACTTGGAGACCTGGGGGTAAATAGGTTGGGAGTGGGACCAGGTTTGACTTGCAACCCTCCCATGTCCCTGAAGTCACTAAAAATTCTTGCAACTATAGGTCGGGGGGGCCGGGTTTTGGCTTGCCCCCAAGCACTCTATGCGATCTCTCGACCGGGAAAAATGTTGACAGTCTAGTTGGTTTCAGGTATGTTATTTCCAGATCCTCTGCATGTTCCGGGACCCCCAGTATGCGAACATTATTGCGCCGTGAGCGCCCCTTGTTTTCATCCAACTGCACCTCCAGCCTCCCGCTCAGGGTCTGCAAATCCTCCACCCTCCGCTGAAGGGCAGTTGTGTCACTGAAAAGGGAGCTCATAGTCGACTCAAAGTCTTTGAGTCTGGTGTTCATTGAGCGCATATCCGCTCTAATTAGGGAAACTTCTGATGACACGGATTCAATCCTGGATTCCAATGACATTCTCACTGTCGTTATAGCTGTTAGGATGTCCTGCAGAGTCAGCTCTTTTGACCCCTCTTCAGTCTGTTGTTTCTCGGATGCGTGTTCTCCTCCCTTTTGGTTGGGTTCGGGCTCTTGTATATTTGTCAAGTTTGGCCTGCGTGGGGGCCTTAATGTTACTAGGCATGATCAAGTAAAGATGGCCTGAGTTCATGTGGATGAAAGCCAGAATGGGTGTGCTCGGCAGAGCCACCTCAAAGTATGCCCATGATCCTCGGTGGTTGGCCACGCCCCTCCAGATAACCCGTGTTGATTTTTTGTGCTTCTTGGCGCTATTTCCCCTTAAAATCTTAAAATGTAATATCTCCGGTCCATAAGGGTTAATTATGGTCATTTTGGTATTGTTGTATTTATTAAAATATACTCTTTTTTTCTAAACCTGGTGTGGGATCTTTGTCTGTGGTATTTTCTCTGTTTTACTGTTTAAAGTGCTGCACAAATACTTTACACATTGCCTTCATGTTAAGCCTAACTCCTCTGTGCAAAGCCACCAGAGGGTGAGCACAGGTTAATTTGGGTTTTGCTTGTGCCTTACCGTGACTCGAGTTGTAGTTGCTGTTTGACCAGAGCTCACAACCCATTTAACCAGTACCCCATTTTCTAACACTCCTCATTTAATATTCTACCTACTCATGGTGCATAAGTATGCATAGTTCAAAACATGGTTGGAACTGTGAGCCATCACGCTATGCAACTGTGCACCACTATGGGAGACCTACTGATGGTGATAGCCCAGCTCCATTACCAGTAGTCCATTTGGTTGTCTATTTCACTTTGGAGACCAATGGGTCTCTTATTGAACGGTGTCTCAAGCCCTCTCATTTCCGAACTCATAAGGCCTGTAGCTCTAATACGTGCACACTAAAACACTGAGTTTGGATCAATTTGTCTTTTTTTTCTTTAGGTCAGTACCTCAGTTGGCTTATGGGTGCTGAGTTTTTTGAGCATTTAAAAACACGCTTCATGACTTCTAGGACAGGTTTTTAGCTTCCTTGGCTAAAATCCTCATTCTCAAGATCTGTCAGAAAATAAGATGAAATGAAAATTAGTTCTTAATTTGAGGCAGTGCTTTCCGGTGCTCAGCACAGCATTAATTATCAACACCGGGAGCAAGGGTGCGGAATTTATTAAAATATGGATTTGTCCATGGGGCAGGTTGCTTCATAAATCTACTTGTCCTGTAAAAAAATCCACTTCCCCCTTTGGTGCCATGTAGTGCAGCGACAATTTATGGCAGCAATCTCATTATATAAGAGCTCTGATAATGCCAGGACTCATAACATAGTGGTGTTGGAATATGTGCAATCCCATTTTTTTGCTACGTTTCAGTAGATCTACACACTGGGGATAAAGGTAGTAGTAAGCAATAGTTCCAGGGTTAGAATGGCCTTTTGTGTCTGTGCAAACCTATTAAGTTGCATGTTTTAAGGGTTTTCAACGACACTTCTCTAATCTTTTCACATACTGAGAAATGTTGGAAATTTATGCCTGACAATGGCAGACGTAAACCATCTTCCAGAGTTTGGAAAAAAGAGGTTGCAGGGAAAGTGAACTTGCAAACACTCCGATTTTCGCATGAGCAAATCTACACATGCATATTTGCTCATGCTAAAATGCAGTTCACAAATATTTTTTAGGAGTACTATTTCTTGTTGTATTCTTAACTTCTTGGGAATTTAGTAAAGCTGCATAGCTGCACTTAATGCAAGGAAATTTACCATGGGTGCACTTTTGAGACTTTCCTTAATAATTGGGCCTCTAATTTGGTCTGGCGTTGACTGTGACCTTTGTGTTTCTGTCTATCTCTCTCTCTCTCTCTCACTCTTTCTTTCTCTATCTCTCTCTGTATAGGCTGGCTTCACTGTGTGCCAGCATTCTCCTCTTTCACAAGGAGCATATCAGCACACATCGTAGTTTTGTTCAGTGCCAGTAACTACTGTGGCAGTGTGTGGTTTTTGAGACCCCAAAACAATGTTTGCTATTGCCAATGTAGTACCGCCAGCTCCCACACCAACAAGGTTTTACAAAAACCATTCCAAAACAAGTCACTCATTGACAAAACTAAAAATCTGACCTCTAATATTAGACCTAATAGCTTTGCCAATGCTTAATTATTTTTTTTCCCATAATCTTATTGAAACTGGTTGCACTTATTTTCCACTATGAATATTCATGGGAAATACTAGTATGCATCAACACATGTTACTAAATCAATCTACAAAGAAATGGTACCTGAAATTTTACAGGTGTTTAGCAAAATATTTTTTTCAGGCTTTCGTTTTTTTATGAACATTTTATTTTGAAAGCTAAGAATCATCAATATTGCTTTCAAGCATCTGCAAAAATTTGCATCAAATCAGAGAGCATTCTGGGAACATTATACATAGCCTCATATTGCTAAACTTTTAAAACGTGTGCACACATTTTTATACTGGTACCAATGTCAGATGGGCAGTTGGAGCTCAAAGCAATTACTTACAGCGCTCATCCTAATTATAAAGGCTTTCAATTAATGAACCATAAACACAAGTTTGAACAGCATTAACATGTGGGCAAAAATATTACCTGAACAGCAGACAGTCCCCTTCCCAGATCCATAATGTGGCAAAGCAAACTGGGGGCCAAAGGGTTTGTGCTGCAGGGGGTTGGGCTTACTTGTCCCAACGATAAAATACACATAAAACTTGTTGCCCTTGACCCCAAACAATGTGTCCTGTGTGTCACCCTGTGGGACTTATGACAATTTGTCACTAGTGGCACTCTATATCTAATTTAGAGATGAGAAAACAATAGTTGTTTATTTGTTCAACATACAATAAAAGTGAGTAATACCTACTGCCCAAGCCATTCTAATAGCATTGGTGAGCATAGAATAGTCTTAATTGGCACACTTGCAAGAGTGTGATGGATAGTAGTTTTGTGGGTACTGTAGTTCATAGTGCTGGCGTGGTCAATCGGTGTTGCAAGCTGCCTTTGCCTCATGACGAGGGCCCTGGCACATATTTTTGTATAAATTAAGCAGTGGTACAAATGTGTCGCACCTTACATGATAGGTTGCAATATTATGCCTGGAACCTTTAGTTCCATTGAAAAAGGGCTTTGAAAAAGCATTAGAAAGAGAACCGCTTCGAAGACAGCAGAGATTTACTGATTTCTCCATCAGCTACAATGTGATTTTCATTTGTAGCTCCTTATTGCGTAAGCGCTAGACATACTTTTGCAGTCATAACTTATGATTCTTGTCCTCAAAGGTTTCTACAATCATCAAGTTTGTTTAGTTAATCATCATGTTGAGGCCTATTTCAGCCATAGTTGCAAAGGCAGAAGCTTCAGTTTCCTAATTTTTAATCTCCACCAGCTCCCAAACAGTGCAATTGCTGCATTTTTTAATGTGTCTCAAATAGCTCCATACGTTGCAGTATGATCTTCTATCACTAGAGCACAGCTTCAGGCTCTGCAGTCAAGACTCATTTCCCTTTTTCAGCAGACCCGTGTGACATCTCCTTTCCCCACGGATGACAATCGCAGAGCTGGAAATTATGACAGGTCTTTAAGGAGTAGGCAAAGGAGATAACGCAGATGAGAACCAGTCATTGTGCTCCTCATCTGCTGAGTCACATAACACCAAATGAAGTGGCCCAATGTTGAATGTGAAGAGGAGCCCCTGAGTCTCCCATATTTCACAGATGTTCATTGCCCTTGGTCTAAAAAGGGGCTGGTGAAACGGTAGGAGTGCCCCTGAAGGGTTGCCCTCATGCTCCACAGGGGCTTCAAGGACAAAAGTTACACCCCTATCCGATACTCAGCCCACAGCAGGGAAACACAGATCCCCATCAATGTTGGTCAGGAAATCTGACTTGAGGAATAGATGAAGTTTAGCTAAAGAATCGTCTAGTAAGTTTGTAAAACTTTGTACTTCATGAATTTAGGAAGGTGGAGTGTTATGTGGTGATGGTGGTTAGGGTTCACCATGCAATATTCTGCAATACTCTCACAATACCACAAAGATGGTCGTTGTATTCACAATGATAAATCCTTAGCTCAGTCGTTGTAGAGTAGCAAAGAGCAGTCAGGTTTTACTAGAGGAACATGTGTTAAGCATTTCAGTATACCAACATGGACTATAAGTATCTGACACAACTCAAAAGAAAACCAACACCAATTTATAAAAATAAAACAGATATGAATAACCGGAGTAATGGGTTTTGGAAGCAATATTAAATCCGTACGAAACAGTACTGCTCAACTTTATTATTACAGTCAATAAGAAAAAGCACTAGTGACAGTCAGTCATTTACAGGTCAATTTGCATGGAAACCACGAAGGGTAAAGGTGCTGAAGGTCCCTGGACCAAGATCAAAATAGGCGGGGGGGGGGATGGACCACTTGTACCTGTGTCACCAGGGTAAAAAAAGGTTGGTACCTTACATAAAAAACCAACATACACATACATGGGTAGGAAGGCGGTCTATCTTGGTTCTTCGCCTAATAATAACATGACAGCATCATCACAGGGTTGTTTTTTGGTGTGCTCACCTCAATCTGGAGGTAAAACCACTGGTATTACACTAGTGTCCAGAGACCAAAAGAAGGAGAAAATAAAGTCCTCAGGGTGAAGTGAGGTTGAAATTCTTTCTGCATCCTCATTTTGTTAAATGTATTAAATATGTGGGGATGTAGAAGAAGTTAAAACAAAGGGTGTTCATGTGTAGATCATGCTACTAATCTTACGTACCAGTGAAGTCCATATATGAGGTGGACATGTTTCAGCCCCATTATGCCCAGCGGGTCTAGGGGGCTTTCTTCAGGACCATTGAAAGTGAGCTGTTGCTATATGCACGGCACTCAGGAGTAGATTATATTTTAATCACTCAATGTCTCAGGTCAAAAATTACCTCGGAATCCCTGTTGGAGGCTTCCACGGGGGGTCCGGCGAGGGTCTCCCAGCTCTTCAGCTGCAGGAGTACTTGCCTGTGCTCACTCTGGGATTGTGCCATTAGTCTCTGGACCAAGCCACAACAGTCAGTTTAATTTTATCTGGCTCAAGTAGCCCAGATGCAGAGTTGTCCTGGCTGTCTTGGCTGTCCTTGGTGCTAAAGTGAGAGACACAGGAGGGATGTTTTTACCACTTACTCTGTGCTGTTTGGTAACAGAGCGCAAAAAGTCAACAACAAAGCCACTGCTGATGATGATTGTAGGATTTTTGGAGTTCAGTTGAGGTGCAGCATTGAGTAAAAGCAGTGGATGCTGGATTGGCAACAGTAAGCACAGCAGAAAGTTATTTCGACACTCGAAAGTGTGGGGGAACACAGTAGCTGCCTGGAACTTTGCGGAGGTCAGAACTACATTTCCTGCAATGCAATGGACCATCTACTTCTGGGCTATTCCTCAGAGTGCCTGATGACCAACAATGATTTGGTTCTGGTACATTGTTTTTAACTGTGACATGCAGAGGACTAGTACCAGTGGTCAAGGGGACTCTGTTGATGCCTTTGGCTCACAAAGCAGCCAATCTGTTTTGGATATCAAAGCTTTGGTCCAGGACAAGGGCAGTCATGTAGTCCAGGTAGGCTGCCACAGATGCAGAGCATAACGCCTTTGGGTTGTGCAGCTCTTATTGTCGCAGACTCGGGTCTCTTCTTGAGTCCTTTGTTCCAACTCAGCACAGAACTGAGGTTTTGGTGTCAAGGGTAGCCCTTAAATCCTAATTTTGGGACTTTAGGGGTGTGGGTGCAAGTGGCCAAAGGGCTGCTAGCCCCCGCAGCTAATCTGCCCCTGAGGTGAACACATCTGGGGGAGTAGGTCACATTTCTACTCAGAAACCCCCATTCTACCACTTTTAAAAATGGCAGACATCTTACTTAGCTGTACAGACCAGGTTGCCCACCCTAGAAGTGTGGCTAACTTTCTGGGGTCTACACCTCTTGAACACCTAATTTTCCTGTTTGCCCATGTAAAAAGGCACCTGAGGACAAGAGAAGGTCTGTTTCCTCCTTTGTGAGGCATCCTGGTTGCATATCACAGGCAGTGCAGCCTTTAAGGCTCACCGCCTTGATGTGCCACTTCAGTAGCCATCCTGTCAGGCAGGGATTTGTGACCTCCTTCCCATCTAGGCCATTGTTTCTGACTCCTGAGAGAGTTCACATTTCCCGGCAGGGGGTCAGATTCCTGTCTCCGGGACAACAGCTGCAAGCTGGCAGCCAAAGCACAGCAAGTGTTGTGGCAATCAGGTGAGCATGAAGCGTTACGGCTAGAGCGAGCGGTCGACCTCAAAGCCAGGGAACCAGGTTTGAGTCTCTGTAGGGGTGCTCAAGATCCTGTGATTCTGGGTAAATCAATGAATCTCCCTGTGCCCAACAAAAATAAATGTGTCCATCTGTAACGAAACTGGTGCCCATGTAAGGCGATAACTTATGAACTACGTACCACCTAGTTTATCAGGATTCTGTATTAAGCTATGTTTAGCAAATCCCATTTCTAGAAATTGTTTTTGGTTGCAACAACTTTTGCTAAATGGTTTCTTGCTCAATCATCCTCTCTAAACACGCGGAGTCTTGGTCATGCAGTCTGGGGAGGGAATGTCGAATTGTAAAACAACTGGGCTAAGTTAAATTGTTTGGAAATGAGGGAGCAACTTAGCTATACACCTCAAATTTATTGTTTTGACGGTGGTTCTCAAATTACTTTTCTATTTCCATTTTAACAGAGCGGGTCTCAGTTTTCCCGAGCGGGTGCCGGGTGAGGTGAGGTTACTTCCCACATAATGCTGGGTGAGTACGATACTTCAACAACATCATTGTGAATTTTATCATATAAGCCAGGAGGACTGTTGCCTTCTGTGGAGCGATGAGACTTTCTCTTCGTTATTTATGCGTTGTCTGTACTGTTTTCTTTGTCACTCAGGGATCATTGTAGACAAATTTATTATATCACATATTCTGTGCACTATTTCCCTCTCTTGTAGGAAAGAACAAATAATTAATTTTCCACCAGTTTACATTGGGGATCCAAGTTCCTGGTAGGAGTATTTTGATTCAATATTGCACAGTATTATTATTATCATTTTCCACGTTAATACTCATTTGCAGTCGCTATTTAGAACTCGGTCCTGAAGAAAGCTGGACAGTTGATTCCTTACAGCTGACACATGTCGACCCTACTGCACTGCGTCACTATATAGTCATATTTTCAGACTATCAGGCGTTATTTTAATCTTGACACTAGAACAGTGCCTATCAAACATATCTTCTGCTCTAGTAGTTAATTTTATATCTTATCACTCACTTTTTTCACAGCACTGCACATCATCAGCACCACTTGAAATACACTGTGGCTAGAGGTCTATCTCGGATATCCATCTCTGCACCATCATTAGATGGGTTGGGCGAGATCTGGATCCACCATCCGTATCCCACGTGATGATATTCCGCCACAATGGTGGGCTGATGGGAGTTTTTCAGCCTAGTGTAATTTCATGTTGTTGTTTCATGATCCCTTTGTGTCTTTAGTTTCAGAACAGCACACATTTATCATTGTGACCAGACATCTCTTGTTATTTTCATTTGTAACAGGTTGGGTTTTGGGATGTCGGGGTCGGTAAACTAACCCCTGTAGACCCCCCCCACTTTTCCTTTTTCTAGTAGCCCATGTAAAGTGCTCTGATACCTGATATTTTAAAGTCGAGTTTGCGCTATATAAAACTCTAAAAAAAAAATAAGGTAGCCAGCATGGTGCAGAACACATCGTCCTTGACACAAGATTCATGCCAGGGGTGATGAGGAATGTTGTTTGATACCAAGCAGAGCATATTAAGACAGTACCATAATGGAGATACCAACCTCAGGTTTGCCTGAGTGCGATCCCATGTTACCCTAAGGGCTCTCTATCACTTACAATAGCCTTCAATGGCAAAGGACACTATGGCGACATATAAGTTTGCCCTTATGTGTCCATGCCTACAATATAATGCACCTTGCCTCCTGGACTCAGGATGCCTTCCTTAGGGGTAGCTGGCATATATTAAAAATAGTGAATTCACTTTGCTGTACATGGTGAGGGCCAAGTCGAGTTTGAGCAGTTTGCACTGCTCCTGCATTTGCAGGCCTGCCATCAGTAGTTTACTTGGGTCGCTCAGGGTGGCCGAAACAGTGCTTCAGACCCTGGTGACCCCTTTAACATCCATGCCCTCTGTACCACTTATAAGGAGGTTAACTTCCTTGCCAGTTGAGGTTACCAACTCACACACATGAAATGTAGGGAGAGAGCACTGGCACAGGGGCCTGGTTAGCAGTCTTCAGTTCACTTTTAGAGCAATAAAGTGTGAGGGTTACCATACATGAAGGGTTCTTTCCCACGCTGAATCACGACATTTTCTGAAATTAACCTCGTTTGGAGACATAATTAAAACCTGTCTGGGGTGCTTAAGACTGTTAAGCACCCTAAATTCCAATGTCTAAACTACGACATATGTGTAAACAGCAATCTATTGTTTCCAAAAGGGCATTGCTGTGACTGCATATTAATTTTATTGTGTATCATTAGCGTACTGAATATGTTCTAAACCTGCTACCGTCTCCTAAAATAAGCCTAACCTGAGAGTGGAGTTTACCAAGAGAGTACATAGGTTTCAGATTCTATCTGTGGTGCTTTTGTGTTCCACACTGTACAAGGTACAACTTTAAAGACCCCATATTGTCTGTGTATCTGGACTCATACAAGCATGTGCAAGATTGCGTGTGCTGTCTTTCTTTAGGTCAAATCTGACCTGGGACCTAATCAAATTGGCAGCCATGCGATGCCACCCATGCCTACCTTGGGCATCGGGTCAAGATTCTGTGTTCCATAAACAATGGCTATGAGTCGCTTCACCTCATGGGATAAGAGATGAGGCGAGAGAATCCGTTGACTAGGAGAGTGATCTCGTTTCCACTCCCTTATGAATCATTTTGGCACCGAGAGAGAGTTCAGGGAACCAAAATAAAAGGGGGAATGCAAAGCCTGTTATTGTGACCTGCCAGTGCACCGGCGCTGACATGGCAAGTCCCTGGACGCTAGCCAGGTGGGAGTACAAGACCAGCGCTCCCTGGCAAGGAGGAATAATGGTCCCCATGGCGATGAGAAGCCAACCCACGCCCTCCTGGCTCCTGAGTCATGTGTCACTCCACACCTGGGCTTGGCAGACGGCTGCGGCGGGGGAATGCCATGAAACCGCGGGGGCGAGTTGCCACATCCTTCTGGAGGACATGGCACCAGGAATACTGCAGGAGAAAATCCCTCCTCTCAGCTCCCCTCCCAAAAACGAAAACAGAAACCCGACGCTGTTTGCTTTAGAGAGAGCCCTTAAGACTAGAGGGCTCGAGACTTTTCAGGGTGACTGAAGAGGAACTGTGGGAGGATTACCGCCATGTGCGTCGCACGAGAGGTGGGTGGTGCGTGCCGGGAGCGTGGGCGACACCCCATGGGATGCTGGAATCCTGCTCAACTGGTGTGTTCGGCTTCTGGACTGGATCCTCTTAACTGTAGCAAACACTCGCTGGTGTGTAAAGTAAACACACAACCAGAGGGCAATGTGAGGGAGCAGGAAACCGTGCGGAAAGGAGACAAAGCTTCCATGCCCTTTTGATAGACAGAAAAGAGCATCAGACATCAGCGGGTGGCGTGAACTGCGCACATCATGAGCAGATTCAGGCCCCGCCTCTCCCTGCGGCGCTCATGAAAGGTGTCATAGTAAGAGCACTGAGAGCGCTCGTCATCCACAGCAGTTGCTTGGTTATTTCAGTGGGGCGAGCTAAAAGAGGGTCTGACTATGTCATTTAGTCAGACCCTTGACTAGCTGCCACGCATAGAACTAATTGGGAAGTCGATTTGAATGAAGTGGTTTAACCCCAGCCTTGAAACGGCGGAGTCCAATAGCCGAGTGCTGAGCTGTTAAATTAGACCATTTTCTTAAAGAGAGACAGAGTTTGAAAATGGCCATCAAGGGGTTGTAGGGCAGCATAAACCAATCTCAACAGAACCCAGAGATGGTAACAAAGGATCTTATTACAAATGTAAACGTTTATGTATTTTTATATTGCTTTTTTAGTGTAAGATATTTTGCTTGCAAATTCTGTTTTCCTCCAAGTGCAGCTAACAAAAATGGCACTGACTCAGATTAGAATGTTTCGTTTTTGTTTATCTTTCATGAATACATTTTGATAAAACAAAAATAACGGTGAGGGCTTGTGGATTAATATGTTTCTGTGGCCGCAGTCAGGGCTTTAAGTGAAGAAGGTCCCACCGGGCCTCAAACCCAGGGGTAGTTTGAAACGTGCATTGAAAAGGGTCCCTTTCAGGCCATGTATACATGCCCTTACCTTTTCAAGAGGAATCACTGGTCAATTACTTAACAATAAGTGTAAAATACTTTAAGGTAATCCATGTTGCTCCTGCTTATGCAAAATGCTACACTTGGTTCTGTAGGATACAAACCCAGGGGGTAATTTGAAACGTTCATTGAAAAGGGTCCCTTTCGGGCCATGTATTCATGTCTCTACCTTTTCAAGGGGAATCACTGATCAATTTCTTAGCAATGAGTGTAAAATACTTTAAGGTAATCCATGTCGTTCCTGCTTATGCTTCACATGCTTTACTTGATTTGTATTCCCTATGAGCCTTTGCTTTTTCCATGATGTTGTGTTTTATTTTCTTCAGGCAGAATATTATAGTTGTCTAGGGCATACTTTGAATCATGTTGCATCCAGGTGTTTATAACAGAGAACAATTCAGTTGTGGCTGAAGGACGTGAGTTTCTCTTATTGCCTGGCAGGGGCAAAAGGTGGTCTCAATACATAGTCATATTTCTGCACTCAGGTTTGGATGCTCTATATGCAGCACTATACCGTGCTTATTTCTTTTCCTTGTAGGCACTATATTGCGATTTAACTGGAGGTGCTTTGCTCCGGGCGCCACATTGGGAAAGCATAATCTGGATTTTGCAGAATTCCTAGCTGCACACAATTTGGATATTATCTTTGTTACTGTTGTCCGGGCTGACAGAATTGGTAGCTGAGACAGAGGGCTGGTTATCGTCTTTACGGATAACTTGTCAATATCCTGTTCTTCGTACAGAAGTGGTTCAGACTGTGAAACCCTTTTATTCTGAATAGAACTCAGTAAAATCTACACTGTCAGAGGTTTACTGGTTTACCGACCTCCAGGGTCCAAAACATCTTTTGCTAAAATCTTGCGGCAATTGGAGGATTTATCTCTGAACAGTTCAAGCTGCCATTTGGGCTACCGCAAGGCTCTTCTATAATCCTAACTCTTTTCAATCTGTTTGTTAACCCACAGGCAAAGCTTATTTGATCGTTTGGCTTTTTGGTCATCTCCTATGCTGATAATACCCAAATAATAGTTTTGGTATTGAGAAACCCAGAAGAAACCGCTTGGTGTTTCAACTCTTGCGTAGGTCAAATCAACAGCTGGATGAAAGTAAACTTGCCTATTCTGAAAAGACGGAGATTCTTCTCCTGGGAAGTGAAACCCCTTTAAGGTCACTCTGTTGGTAGCCTAAGGAGATGGGACCATTACCTTTGCCTGTTCGAAAAAGGAGAAACCCCGGCATTGTCTTTGATGACAAACTGATTTTTGAAGACCACGTAAGCGCCATGATCTCATTAGGTTTTTTCTTCTTAAAAAGGATCAGGAGGATCTGATCATTTATTCCACCAGACCATCAGAAGATAGTCATTCCTGCATTAGCTGTATCCAGACTGGAAGATGGAAATGCTTTATTCCTAAACATACAAGAAATATTTTTCCAGAAACTACAGATGCTATAAAATACATCAGAATAACTTCTTCTAGGCATACGCAGATAACAATAGGTGACCCTGGGATTAGTCAAACTGCATTGGCTTCCAATTGTAAAAAGAATCGGAAAGTCAAATCAATGTGTTTAGCCTTCAAGGTATTACATAATATTGTCCCAGATTTCCTGAGAGATCATTTCACCTGGTATACCCCATCAAGAAATCTAAGATCATCTGCTGCCAAATTTTTGGTGATCCACAGAATGAAAAGAGCGTCTTGGGAGGGAGTAGCTTTATTTCTAAAATGTCCAAACTGAGGAAATCGCTCCCATTGATACTGAAGAACAGCCCCAATCTTTGGTCCTTCAGAAAATCTGGCTTAACAAGTAGTGCTAGCATCTTTCCACCCAATGGGAGAAGCAAAGTCAAGACGCTTTCAGGGCAATCAAGCGCTATATAAAATTAAAAATCAAACCATCCAATCCTTGGACACTCTGCAAAGCGAACAGACCAATGGAAACGTATGCCAGTTGCAGTTGTGATTCAATGTGTTGGTATGGTGGCACTCCATGAACATTGTATTGTATGTTTAATCCACTCCCTTAATTATGTGGGCCCTGCTCTTTTAGGGAGCCCCCACCTTTTCCCTCCCACTTAGAGTCCTGGTCACTGCAATGACTATTTTAAAATGGATTTACCACATTTTCTGCACACACATTTCACAAAAAGGTTCTAGGTCAAATGAATGAAAAATTTCTGCTAGAGAACGATCTATAATTTGTTTTTTGTTGCATGATTTAGAAAACATTGCTGTGTAATTTAGATAACGTTGCAGCATAATTCTATAAGCCCCGACAGTGGTAAAGATCTGCACTATGGTTTGGGGGCCCTCAATATGATCATCAAATTTACCCATTATTCACAGTGCCCTATGACATCTTGGTTTCTATACCTCTGCAGTTTGAGCAATAAAAGCATCAAAGTTTCTTACAATTTTGGTGCCAGTTGACTAATTTACACAGTTCAAAAAATGTTCATCTTATTTGTGTCCAACATGGTGAGTTTCACACATATCTGTCCAGGTCAAATTTAGGTGCAATATAAGTGACATTTCCTATTATACCTCCCATTAGAATTTTTCCCCTCTGCTACAGTGTTGCAAAGTCATCCTGTGCCCTGGGCACCCCCCAACTTTTTGCTGACTGATGCTGGTGGTAACTGATTTTGACTGGCCCTGGGCTCTGCCTAACCAGGCCCAGGGCCAGTGCTAAGCTGAAAGGAACACATTAGAATACAGTTAAAACACCTAACATACACTAGGGTACACTACCGTATGGTGGGGTACCCCTGTAATTGGCATGGCCTACCACCTAAGCCCCTAGTATATAATAGGGCAGGGGATTGAAACTGCCTAGAAGTCCCAAGGGCCCTGGGGCATGGAAGTTTAGAGGCCAGCAGATTTTTCTGCATTTGTATGTGTGCACTGCTGAAGCCTGAGGTCAGTTTAAAAACAGCCCTGGGTGCCAGGACTGCTTTTAAAAAGTAAATTGTGCCCTAAGTCGACTTTGGTGGTAAGGGCACTCAAAAATGGAAAACCTAGAATGTTTTGGCATATTAGGGACCCCGGGGTCTCCCCTAGGTATCACTGGGGTGGGGGGGGGGGGGGCGGTCAGTTATCAATAAGGTATACCCTTATAAAATTTGTTTTTATACGCCTGGGTAAAGTGAAATTTCACATTTCACTCCCCACATTGTGATAATATGCTGCTTAAATTCGACTTTGATGCTAGGAGCACAGTAAAAGGAAAATCTGCAATATTTCTACATATTCAGAACCCCTAAAGTCTCCCCTAGTGGCACATGGGGTGGGGTTTCTGTAGATATATGGCAAGTACTTATGGGGGGCGAGGCTAATAAGCCGATGAGGATGGGTGCGAGAGCCAGGAGCTCCGCGCGGACTCCACCGATCATTCTGGATTGGGAGTCGGTATTGATCGCCTGAGAACCGGGGATTAAGCTCATGGGCGCTGGGGGCTGTCAGCGGCGACATCAGACGACATCAGACCCCAGCCGATGCCCGAGACTGGGAGGAACACTGAGCTCGGCCTGGGAGCTATCAAAATGGCGCTTGCGGCGGGCGTTCAGTTTCCTTTGTGAGCCCGGAGAAGTGATTCAGACTGTGGCACCTGAGACTGGGAGTACTCGACTTGGGTGCGACGAGCACCACCCGCCCTCTAAATTGGCACGACATTTGCGGTGTGTACAGAGCGGGGTCCGGAGAGTCAAGAGTGCTCTGTGTGTGGGCTCGGCTCCAGGAGTGCCCATGTGTGAGAAGGCAGGAGGCGGATAGAGGAGAGGGTGGAGTACGGCCTGCGGTGGTCCGACTGGAGGAGGCATACGGAGATCTGAGCAGTGCCTCCCTTGTCTGGGCTCTTTTCTGTGTGCTTCGCGGGGGAATTTTTCACAGATCCAACCTCCCTAATGCAAGCCTGAGGGCTTCCAAAATGTGGCTGGTGGCCGCTGGTCAGCTATTATTGTGAGCCCGGAGAAAAGATTTGGACCGGGACATCTGAGATTGGGAGGATTCTGGGAGCGTTGAGCGGCACCTGACCCCCGAACTGGCAGGATATTTGCAGGGCATACGGAAGGAGGGCCGCGGAATCAAGAGTGCTGGGCGTGTTGCTTCGGCTCTGGGAGTGCCCGGTTGAGATGTGATAAGTGGTAGATGGAGGAGTTAGCGGACACACAGCCCGTGGCGGCTTGACCGGTGGAGGCTTGTGGAGGTCTGAGAGGCACCTCTCTCATCTGGGCCCTGCTTTGTGGGCTTGCTGGGGGAGCTGCCTAAGGATACGGCCACCCTTTTGCTGGCCCTGAGGAGCGAGCACTCTGTGACTGGGAGGAACTAGGGTGCATCCCCTGAGGGCGCTCGAGGCGGCAGAGCTCTGATGAGAGCAATTGGTGGATGTCTGCACCGGCAAACGGAGGTTTTTGGAGGGTCGGGTGAGTGGGGACTGCTGGGCTGAACCGGTTGCGAGGGCTGACGTAATAGCGGAGGAGCCAGCGGACACAGCAGGGTTGGCGGGGGAGACGAGGGGACTGTGGAGCACTTCATGATGGCCCTGAAGAGTGGAGACCACGTGGCGAGTGGCAGAGCGGCAGGGAGTCATTCCCTGGGAGTCCCAGTTGCAGCCACTGTTGGGAGCACAGCGGTTGGACTTGACTGACACCCTGGTTGCGCTGTGAACGGTGGTAATACACCTGGAGACCAATGGAAGTCCTCCTCCAGCAGCGGTTGGGGTGCTTAGGGGCTGACACTCGAAAGGAGAAATTGGTTGCGGGCATGCTGTGACCTGGCAGATCTTTGCGTGCTCCCCAATCCTGGTGGGACTCACATGGTTGTACCAGCCCTGGAAGTGAGAGGCCCTGTTGGGCGGGACCCTCGCTGAGAAGCACCGGCCCCTGATTACTGGTCTTTTCCCACCGTATACATAGGGGAGTCGTAGGGACTGCTGGAGGAGAGGCTCCCTGCACCTAAGATGCCGGAAATAAGGGAGGTTGCTGAGTTAGTGACTAAGAAGGGGACTGCTAGGAGGAGGCGGAGGGATTCCCTGGAAACCGATGGTCACTTTACCACCACATGGTGAGAGGCCTGCTTTGAGCACCAGCGAGTAGTACCTCCTTTGCAGCGGGTGTTACCTGCCTGCTCGGGCGGAGCAGGGGGACTGCCGGAGGGCCGTGCCGGTGTTGGTTGTTTGAAGTACCACACGTATGGGAAAACCTCGAGGGAAGCAGGGGGGAGCGCCCCCCGAGACGGAGGCGGAGGTTGCTGACCAGGGGACACATGATGTTGTAGAGCCACAGACTGGGGAATGATGCAGCAGCAGGTCGACCAAATACGTAAAGCCATTAGTGACACTAGAGGTGCCCTCCAGCAGGACATTGCAATGGTGGCGCTGGGGCTGGGCCTTCTTCGTGCGGACCATGCTAAATTGGCTGACTGTGTGAAGCAGACTGTAGCAAAGGTGGAGGTCCTGGAGCCCACTCAGAAGGCAGTGGAGGCTCGGATGAGCAACACCAAGCACCGCTTACAAACCATGGAGCGGAGGGCTGAAGATGCCGAAGAGTGAAACAGAAGGAACAATATATGGGTGGTGGGGCTGCCGGAAGGGGTGAAGGGGGCCAATATGATAGACTACTTAGAGAATTGACTGCGGACTGAGGTTGCCCCTGATTGCTTGATCTCCTTCTATACATTGGAGAGAGCTCATAGGATACCGGCTCGGCCACTGGCGCCCAGAGGACCGCCCATGCCGGTTGTGGTGCAATTGCTTCATTACAAAGATAGGGACCTGCTGCTGCATAAGGCACGCTCCTCTGGCCCCTACAGGGTGGACAAGAGCAATGTTACTTTGTTCCCGGATTACACATTTGAGGTGAAGCGCCATCTGGCTTCGTTCCTTGAGGTCAAGATGGCACTCCGTGATGAAGGTATTCAATATTCCCTGATGTTCCCAGCATGCTTGCGGGTGACCATGGATGGAAAGACGCATTTTCATGATAGTCCTGAGGAGGCGTGGACTTGGTTGGAGTCCTACAGAACAGGGTTGGGTGAAGCAGGACATAGCACTGGCCTGCTTGCGGATGGTCTGCGCCCACGCCGGTCGTGGCGCATCAGACGGAGCCGTCCTGGCACTCAGAGTTCCACGGTGACTTAAACGGAGAATGAGAGATCAGCATTGTTAAAAGCAGAAATGGCAATATCTCAGGAAAGAGGGGCGGTATAGGAGGGGACAACTGAATCAGAGAAGGGCTCAGAGGGAACAGATTTTGGTGGAACTGATATGGACAGTGTTCAACTGCTGCATGTTACACCTGGGACGGCAGACAAGGTTGCATATGCTTAATATTGTAAAACTGTTTCAGGAAGGCCTGAAGGAAGGGCTGCTCCATGCATATCTTCTTCCCTCCCATGGGGTTATATAGACTAGGGAGTAGTACAGGTGTCTAGGGTGTGGGGAGGGGGTTCAAAAACTGCGGCTCCCCCAGACCAGACTGCCCCACAGGTCATTGGGGCTTAACCATCATTGGGGATATGGCGCCAAATAGCGATGGTGTTGTAGGTCAGATTTTCTCGGCTCTTGGCTGCCCCCCTTTCTGTTTCAGTTTGTAGTCCCTCAGTAGCTACTAGAGGGAAAGTTAGTTTGTTAGTTTGGATGGGAACTAGAATCTTGGTCCCTGTTCTGGGGTGGGGATGTTGAGGAGTTTTTTTTTCTGGGGAAGTTAGGGCCACGGATGTGTCCATATGGAGCAAGCAGCCACTTCTGAGACCTTGACTACACTATGGGGACGATGTCTGAATTAAAGTGCATCACATCGAATGTGCGGGGGCTACATATATTGTTGGGGCACCATAAGGTGCATGCTTTCTGGTGCGCAGGGGGGTCCAAATTGCTTTCCTCCAGGAAACCCACATTGGCCGTGCTGAAGGGGTGGCGTTGCAGCGTAGGTGGAGAGGGCAACTTTTTTGCACAACATACTCAGCCTTTGCTAGGGGAGCATTGTTGTGGGTCAGGGCAGGGGTCCTATTCCAGCCGACGCTGCATTTAGTGGATCCAGAAGAGAGATTTGTAGTGGTGGCGGGCCACCTTAATGGTAAAGACGTGGCGTTATGTAGTGTTGATGCTCCCAATCTGGATCAGCTGGCCTTTTTTTACCCAACTGTCGGGGTTGGCGCCTTACCTGACCCGGCTCAGTGATAATGGGTTGAGACTTTAATTCTATAACTGATGTTGACATGCATTGCTCTCACCCCCTGTTGCCTGAAGCGCCCATACATAGAATTTCCAAATTCAGACGGGACTGGCAGAGTAGATGGGGGATAATAGACACGTGCCGTGCATTGCACCCGGGAGAGCGGGATTATTCCTTTTTTTCAGCGTTGCATGAATTACATGTGCGGCTGGATGCGCTATTATGCACCCCAGACATTCATTCTAAAGTGGGCCATTGGGAATACCTCACAAGAACACTCTCGGACAATAATCCACAATGAT
Organism: Lissotriton vulgaris; assembly: GCF_964263255.1. Classification (NCBI taxonomy): domain Eukaryota; kingdom Metazoa; phylum Chordata; class Amphibia; order Caudata; family Salamandridae; genus Lissotriton; species Lissotriton vulgaris. The sequence continues at coordinate 564,002,276 of NC_141687.1, forward strand.
TGCGGATAAATTGGACCCAAGAGAGACCAGTGATTCCGATTTGGCGGCTGTGGCCAGAGGTCTTGGAGGACCCAGTTTTCCAGTAAGAGGTTGGGACGGGCATTATTCAATACTCCCTCGCGAATGAGGGCATGGCACTGACGTCAGCACTGGAATGGGACGCCTTTAAACTGGTGGTAAGGGGATTAGGTATCACTAAACTGATGGGGGTGCGGAAGACACTACTGCAGGATAAAGGCGCGGCAGAGCTGCGTCTGCAAGCAGCGTAGAGGGCCCGTCCTGAGAACCCAGGGGCACAAGGAAAAGTCTTGGATACTAGAGAGGCAATAGCTGTACAAATAGAACTATTGCGTTGTTTCGACACAGGTCATATCTGGCATGTGCGCACGCGGACCGGGATAAGGCGGGCACTCTGCTGGCTTGGTTAGCCAACCCGATCCCCTCGGGGCACGCCTATTTTAGACCTGACCTCTTCAGCCTGGGCACCGGTATATACCCAGCAGGCGATAAACCGGTTGTTTCCCGACTATTACACTGACCTATACCCGAGCAAACTGCGGGTTACTGGGGATACCATAGTTGAGTTCTTGAGGATATAGCGTTACAGCACCTAGAAGAGATGCAAACAGATTTGCTAGGCCAGGAGATTACACTAGGGGAAATACGGAGTGCAGTAAAACACATGGTGTGTAATAAAACACCAGGAACGGATGGGTTACCTATAGAGTTTTACTTGGCTTATGTCGATTCTTTGGCCCCTAGGTTGTTGGCAGTTTTCAAGGAAGCACGGACGGCTGGAATGTTGCCGGCCTCCACCTGAGAGGCTGTCATTGTTCCCATGAGGAAGCCCGGGAACGACCCCTTGGACAGGACAGCTTGCCTCCCTTTATCCATGCTAACTTTTGATTATAAAATTCTGAGTAGCATCCTTGCAACTCAGCTCCTCCCATGTATGGTGCAGCTGGTCCACCGAGATCAAGCGGGATTTATCCCAACTCGGAACACAGTTATCAATGTGCGGCGTCTGCTTTGTATATTAGGGGAGGACCGCTGTCATGCTTCTTCCGAGGCAGTCCTCTCGGTAAATATTGAAAAGGCCGTTCAACAGCCTGGAATGGCCTTGCCTGTTTCCGGGTTATGCACGCGTTCGGACTTGGGGAGGACTACGTTGGATGGACAGAAATTTGTGAACAATCAGCGACGGCTCGGGTACGGATGGGGACGATGGTTTCCTCCTCTTGTTCAGTAGAACGGGGAATGCTACAGGGGTGTCAGCTTCCTCTGTTATTATTTGCTTTGGCCATTGAGCCCCTGGCGGCTCCTGCCAGACGGGGACGGTACTGTCTCTGGTTGGACTAACGAGGGGACATGCAGTTTATTTCACTTCATGACGACTATTTACTCATGTTTCTAGCCAACACCGCGGAAGTGCTGACAGGAGCAACAACTCTGCTCTGGATGTTCAGTGGGGTTTCGGGGAGGGGGGTAAATTGGGTGAAGAACTGCCTGTTTCCAGTGGTCACCTCAGAGGTAGGCCAAACTCATGTTGTGGGCTTCTGGTGGCGATGTCTACTCTACTTAGGACCAACATCTATCATACACCTGACGACCTGTTGGAAGGTAAAATAGGTAGAGCCATGCGAGGACTCCGGGGTAGCCTAATGTTTTGGGGTACGTTGCAGCTTTCGGTGGCCAGTCGGGCAGCACTTCTGAAGAAGGTAGCGCTCCCCCGGTTGTTATACTACTTTAAGACGTTGCCTATTTGGGTTTCGGGATCAATCTTTAGACAGCTCCGCTCAATGATAGGGGGCTTTCTATGGGGGGTAGGCAGGCGTCGAGTGGCACTGACCACAATGATGTGCCCGAGGGCTAATGGAGGATTGGCGGTGCCAGACTTTGAGGTATATTACCTGGCAGCTCAGCTGTACTGTCTTACTGAGGCAGTGGCCTTGGAATTCAGGGGCCCAGACGGTCCTGACGGACAGTGGATCTCATGCCATATGTTGTCTTTTATTGTACTTCAGCAGTGGCTGCTCCTTGGGATGTTTGTCATGAGGAGTGGACGTTGAGGCTTTGATGGAATCAATGCCAGTGCAGAGCTGGAATTGCCCGACCTTATGCCCCAGAGATACCTCTGGGTATGTGTACCGCCCTTCCGCACAAGGGAAACAGGACAGCTTTGGCCAAGTGGGAGAGGATGGTAGTACAAGTAATGGGAGATTTATTTGAGGACAAAGCATTGTTGCCTTATCAGGCCCAGCAGGACAGATATGGCCTCCGACGTGGAGACTGCTCATTGCATTCTGCCTTCGTTTCAGCTATACAAAGACATTGGAGGGAGGGATTAATGTAACCCCAGACATCTTTAGTTTGCCAATACGTAGTGATGGCAGCGGGGACCTTTAAAGTCATTACGTGTGCATGGTGGGCGAGGGACTGGAGCCACTGCAGGTATTGCAAAGGAAATGGGAGGTGGACCTAGGTAAAGAGATCCACAAGAAGACTTGGGCTCAAATAGAAAGGAGAGCCTGGAAAAGCACCAGCAATGCCAGTATCCAACTGGTGCATTTATTTATACTACATAGGGCATACCTTACACCTGCTAAGATTAGTAAGTATTTCAAGCAGACACTGCCCAGTGCCCATGCTGTAATCTGGAGGGGGCAGAGTTCCAGCCTATGATGTGGGTCTGCTCTGCGATATTACAGAAAGACGGTTGGAGCCTGTCATGAGTACCTATTTATTGCATTGATTTCCTCACACCCCTAAGCGAAGGTAACGAGTACGATTTTAGACCTAGGTTTATTGCTAGCTAAGAGGGATATCACTGCACACTGGAAGTCAAGGAGAGGGCCCAATTTTGGGAGGTGGAAAACAGAACTAATTAAATGGGCAATGAGTGAAAGTACAGTTCGACTCCAGCACGCTAAACAGTCTAATACCAATAAGGCGTTGGAGTCAGCCAGGGTATGGGAGGCCACAGTGGCTTCACTGAAGGCACCAGAGGCAAACTCAGATGAAAGCTTGATCCCGGATGCACAGGTGGGGTCTCCCTGAAATAGTAGAGCAGTATGGTGTATGGTGACCTCTATCTCAAACCTGTTATGATGCAGTAGGAATGGCGGGCAGGCTGCTTTGTCTTGCTGATATTTCAATAAGTGCCACCGTAGATTTTGATGTTATGTCAGTTATAAGCTGCTAGTAGATGGGACGCACCGGTGGAGAGGGTTGGGTGGATAGGGAAATGATAGTGGGCTGGCTTAATCTTTTGTTATATTACTCAGGCAAAATGGCACTGACATGTCTTGACTGCTATTAAGAGCTGGACCTTTATCCGATTGATGTACGCTCGTATGGTTCAAGGCTAGCAAGAGATAGCCCAATGATTATACGTGTATAAACATCATGCCTCAAATGCCACGATATAATGAGTCAATTGTCCAGGGGAGTTGTTGACAGGATGGACTATGAGTATCAATACTGCTATATTATTTGCGAGATGTTGTATACAAATCAATAAAAATATATATTTTTTAAATAAGGCAAGTACTTGTAAATTATGTTTTTGTAATTCCTGGTGCTGGAAAAATGGCCCAAGTCATTTTTACCATTGCAAATTCCTTGTAAAATAGGTTAACATGGTAGGAAGTTATTGATAAATAACTATTGATAGGAGAGGACTAGCCTGACCATTGAAAGACTTCCCAGAATGGTAGTTGTAAATCCAGCAATATCATATTGTTGAATCTCTCCTAAAATATACATACAAAAGTTATGACTTTCTTGTTTGTACGTCCAAATCTGGCCTTCCAGTGGTCTGCCCTGATTGGTCAGAGTTAAGTGGATTAGCCAGACTGCTTTGAAGAGGTGATAAACAGCCCCTTGGATTTCAACTCTGCTGAAAGGGCAGTTTGCTGGTCCATAGGAATGCCAGGCCAGGGGGTGGAATTGTAAACCATGCTCTTGAAAGGTAGAGGGGAGGTCTGGGTGTCAGTTACACTTTTACACTCTTGACCCAGAGTCAGGACTATGCTTAAGGAAGGTCTGTGTAGATGGTAGTGGGAGAGTCTAGGAAACTAAGCCATCCCTGGGGGTGTGTTTAGCCAGGTCTTGACTCTCTGCTGGAAAATCAGCCATTATGGATTTGGAATTTGTGATGCACTCTGGGACAAAATAATGCAACACTCGACAGGACGTGGCCACCGTCTTGAGGAGTTACCCTGGTCTCATTGTTCAGAAGTTAACTGCTGCTTGACCTAGATCATTTTAAATATGTATCTGAGAGGGGCAGAGCCCTCCAGATCTGCTGCTTGAAACTTGCTGAAGCAAGCAGTGCCCTGCTGAGAAGTTTTGCTGTGCAAAGATTTCTGAGGCCTGACCTCTGAAGACTGCACCAACTGAAACTGTAGCCCAATGGATTACCTTGCTGCAAAAGGACTAAAAAGTGGACTCCCTGCAAGCTACAGGTTAACAAAGGTCACATGTACATCCCCACAAAGAATTCCCAGCCTGGAGTACGAGTGGATTTGTAAGGGTTTTCTTCAAGTGGGTTGCGGAATTGAAGTTTCACACTTTCATGGACCCTCTTGGAGATTCCAGAACCTTTGATTGTGTGTAGGATACCTTGGGACCTGCAAGCAGTACTCCAGGAAGGAGTTCTAACTGGACCCTGCCTGCTGGAGAAGGCAAACAACACATTTGGTGAGATTCTCCAGAACAAATTTTAAAGGTGTCCCTGTCAGTGAAAACAAACTTACTAAAAGGGGCACTGTTGGTTTCTAAGCATTAGAAAGTGACTAATCTTTCACAATGCATATCTCTGGTTCCTACAGTGGATATTTTCTCGTTTTGGTGTCATTTAAAAGATAAAAATATTATTCTATTTTAATAAATTGGTAATGGATTTTTATTTTGTGTTGTGTCTTAATTATTTCCTGAAATGGTGTTTAAAATGCTTTACATACCTGTCTTTGAAGTTAAGCCTGTCTGCTCGCAGCCAAGTTACTAAGGGTTGAGCATTGGAATAATTTTCTAAGATCTATGCTGGGTCCTACCATGTGTTAGTGGCCTTACTGCCAGTGGCAGACCTCCATTTGCCCCTACCAATAACCCACTTTCCAAAATACAGAAAAAAACAATGAAAGACATTGCATATTGGAATTGAACTAGAACTTTACTCAAACAGGTGCCTTTACTTGTTTGGGTTCACATCTTTTCAGTAGATTTAAAAGCTTTTAACATTAAAACTATTTTGTATGGGCTTGAAAAGCTTGAAAAGATAGGGATATTGAGACTATTAGCCTGAAAAATTTACTCAAACCCAACATTAAGGAGGTTTTGCGGACCCACGTTTTAAAAATAAAAATACCTCATTGGATAAAGGAGCTTTTGGGAGTTAATTTTCACTTGGATTTTGTGAATAGCTAAAAAGTAGTAAACTTACTTAAAAGTTTAAATTACTCAAAAGTATACATCCCCCAGGCCCTTCAATTTCGTGGCGACTAGCAAATTACACATTTGGAGTAAATTTACATTTGGAGCTTGCGACGTTAAAGCAGTAAACTTATTCAACATTGTAAATTACTCCAAAGTGAAAGTTACTTGCTTGATTCAGGCTCTATGTGTGTAAAGAAAAATGTCAATTTGGATTCCCAACTATTCCTACAAAAAAAGTGTGTAAATATTTCAAATTTTATTGGTCAGATCATATTTCACATGGTTCCTTAGTGCTCATGAAAAATATCTCCATTTAATACAAACATCTTCAGAGCTGGTTGCTCTTTTTCAAGGACTGTATAATTATGTTCATTCTCTGATAAAACATGAGACAAATACAAGACTGATAGTCCAATCTATCACTTTATTGTAATTGTTACAGAACTGCTCATACAGCTCTTCGAAGGCATCGGTCTCTACAATGAAGTTGGTAGAAGTATCTGAATGACACAAATTGGCACTTGAGTGATCAATTTCATGAGTACATGACATGCTTTTCTTCTGTATGAGCATCCCAAAAAACAATTTTCCTGTTTTCATCTTTAAAATAATGCTGATACCATCTGCAAAGTCTTTAATAAATTGATAATATAAATGTGCAAATCAGAGGAAACCTTGGGACTCTTTAACAATAATAGAAAAAGGTAATTCAAGGGTGGCTGAAACGTTTTTTGGATGCATAGAAAGAAGAGCGATTCA